>NC_140508.1:60854065-61455065 GCF_964339955.1 Pipistrellus hanaki
TTTACTGGGGTGACATTGGTTAAGATTATATCTCTTAACTTTATCAAGTTCCAGTTTTAGAAAAGGAAACCTTTTATAGGCTATTTAAGTATAATTTAGCTAATATTAAAATGTGTATCAAGATAGGAGTAGTTTATTGATCTACATGAGCCTCCTGAAAATATTTTTCTCCATTAAAATGTGTTGGGTTTGTATTTCTACTTGGTTGAAATACTGTGTATAGAATTACACAGGATTATGTGCATAGCATTATGTTAGGAACACATAACTCTAGTGTGTTGATGGGTCTTTCCAATGCTTGATTTATCATTTGGATTTAGGACTCATTCCATACCTTGAAGAAATGGGTGAAAGAACTGAAAGAACATGGTCCAGAAAACATTGTCATGGCTATCGCTGGAAACAAATGTGATCTCTCAGATATTAGGTAAGATGCATTTAAAATTTTTGTGTGTAGTTAATATCCTCTATCCCTGAATGTCTACATGTAAAAAGCTGTCATGCCTGTATTATCCTCAGAGTAATAATTCAATCAATAGTAATTCACTTGTGATGGTCAAGGTGATATTAAGAGTAGAATTAAGGGAAAATAGGAGGGAAATGCAAATTTGATGGACCACACAGTAATGAATATTAATATAAAACCTCCTACTTACAGCACAGTTACATCCCTGATACTAAATGTTTTGGGCTACATGGTTTTATTACTTTTATTGTTACCTTTCATTATTATTGTCATTGTTACTACAATCATCATTTTAGTAACTTGCATATGGTAAGGAGAGTTAGATTTTTTTTTTAATTCTCACCTGAGGATATGATTTTATTGATTTTAAAGAGAGAGGAGGGGAGATGGAGAGAAACATTAATGTAAGAGAGAAACATTGATCAGTTGCCTCTCATAAGCAACCCCACTGGAACCTGAACCTGAAACCTGATTAGAAATTAGAAATTGAATCCATGACCTTTTGGTGTATGGGACGATGTTCTAACGAACTGAGCCACATCAGCCAGTGAGGGATTCTTAACGTTTTCCACACATCCCTGTTTGTTTTATTTCTATACTCAAGTGACAGATGTATAAAGTCTGAATATCACTGTTTTGTTCTAAGATCTGAACGTGACCCATCATATATGAACATTTTGGCTTGTCCCAAAAACACTGGATTGTTTAATTTTTAAACATGGAGAGATATTTGTAGACACACAAATGGGCGAGAGATTTGATGATAACTTTATCTAGCCTGATAAGCTACTTATTTTTACTCAATAAAAATTTTATGAAAGAAAAATAGAGAATTTGGGTTGTCTCCATTCCTCTGGTTATTTTATTTTATTTTTTTAATATATTTTATTGATTTTTTACAGAGAAGAAGAGAGAGAGAGAGAAAGAGAGAGAGAGAGAGAGAGAGCCAGAAACGTTGATGAGAGAAACATCGACCAGCCGCCTCCTGCACATCCCCTACTGGGGATGTGCCCACAGCCAACATACATGCCCTTGCCTGGAATCGAACCCGGGACCTTTCAGTCCACAGACCGACGACGCTCTACCACTGAGCCAAACCGGTTTCGGCTCCTCTGGTTAATTTAATTCTCAGCAATTCCAGTAGTTGATTTTCATAAAGACAATGGCATCATGCTCCGGGTTTTGCTAATCCAAATATGATTAAACCAAAGTTAAATAACAGTGAAAAAAGATCTTGCAAAAGCTCTTAACATGGCTTTCAACAAATTGCTCTGTTTCTTTGGGATTTCAAAAAGCTTTATATCACATTGCATTGGGTTGGGTTATAATAACAGCCATCAACACCAATTAATCATTTGTTTTTTCTGGGGGCTGGACAAACTCCCCAGACTTACCTCCTCAGATCCCTACCTTCTTTACTGTAATCCTACAGCAGTTTACTTGTCTAGTGTTCCCAGTATAACTTTTGTCCTTAGGAGGGGGTGGTCCGGGTGGGTAGAGATAGCCTTTGCTGAGAGAAGGCGCTATCATGTGACACCATTGAACTGTATTAAGCCGTACCATAGTGTAACTTTAAGTGAACTAAGCCTTGTGTATTGTGGGAGAGCTGACAGACTAGAATCTACACAGAAAATGATTTAAACTTGAATGGAATTATTTGGTTACAGGGAACCAAAACCCAATTGAAATTAATTTCAGGTGAAAAAAAAGGGGGGGGGGTGTTATTGGAAGGTACCAGTCCCACATGGTAAAACAGAGCTGCCTTTAGCCCTGGTATGCCACTTATTCCACTTTTAGTTTCTGGCAATCTCTGTTTATAGTCATTCCTATGGAAGGATTTTCCCATCATGATAAGGCATTTGTGGTCAAGGGAGGGGACTTAGGTAATACAAAATTATTTTTCCCACCATAACTTCAGGAATGGGAGGGTGACTAGTTTGGAAGAGGGGCAGTTTCTAGTAAAGTACAGCCTGGCAGACAAAACATGTATGTGACATGTTGGCTTGGCTACTGGCACCTAAAGACACTGTTTCTGAGGGTAAAATTCAGCTTATATGCACTGTATAGGGTTCTCCTCAGCAAGCATTCTGCTTTGTGCTAGCCAATTCCTACATGTACAGTTTTCATAATGCAAAATTCATGCATCTCACGTCTAACCACAGATTCACTCACAGCCCCTCCATGCCCAATGGGAGACAATTCAAGACCACATCCCAGCTACTACATCCAGTGGAGACGATGTGGGCCACTGTCACAGGAGTCCTAGTTCTCTGGGTAACATGATGCCCTTTCTCTTCCAGTTTGGCCTCAGTGAGGTCTGAATGTGGCTTCTAAGACCCTGCAGTTGTAGTTTAAAGTGTGGAATATGTATCTTTTATTATACTCAAAGTTATTGAATCATGCAGAAAGAAATGATTCCCTTTGTAATTCTCCTTCAAACATTTGGTTAAGTCAACAAGAAAAACCAGTTTGATGCTAGTAAATGTAAACATTTAAGTGTTAATATTTTTATTAAGATTACTTATAAACCATAAAATGTACCTGTTTGAAGTATACAGGTCAATCAATGTTAGCATATTTATAGAGTTATGCAGTCATTATGACATCCAATTTTAGAACATTTCCGTCATCCTACAAAGAAACATCATGCTCATGTACAGTTACTTCCAGTTTTGTATCATTTTCTCTTGTGCTTGATTTAATCTCATGCTGTTTTGTCCAGTAACATGCTGTACTGGCTTATACTTAGGAGCAATAAAATATCCCATATATCCTAGGTGTGTTGTAGGCTGTACCATCGAGACTTGTGTAAATGCTCTCTGTGATGTTCAAACAATGACATAATCGCCTAACACATTTCTCACAACATGTCCCCGTGGGTAAGCATCCATGGCTATAGTTGTCTGCAAAAGGCCCTCCACCTTAGGCTGCTTCCTTTGTCTCTCTGTCTCTGTCTCTTGCTCTCTGAAAGGGAGAATAGGAAGTATAAAAATAAGTGTTAAAAACTTATTAGCCTCAAGCACACGGAACATTCTCCAGGGTAGACCAAATTTTAAGCCGCACCATAAACTTCAATAAATTTAAAATAATTTAAAATCATACAAAGTAGGTTTTCTGATTACAATGGAGTTGTATTAGCAACCATCCACAAACATGAGGAAGTGAAAAACTGGATCACTCACACATTGCTGATGTGAATGTAAAATGGTCCTGCCACTTTAGAAAATAGTGCAGCGGTTCTTTTACATTTATCTTTGTTGTTGAAAGTATTACAGTTGTCCTCTCCTTCCCCCTTAGAAACTCCCTTCCCCCAGCAATTAAAAAACCCTAAATATGCAATTACCATTTGTCCCAGCAGTTGCACTCTTGGGCATTTATCCCACAGAAATGAAAACTTTGATTTACACAAACCTGCACATGAATATTCATAGAAGCTTTATTTGTAATTGTCCCAAACTAGAATCAGCCCTGATGTCCTTCAAAAGGTGAATGGCTTAAACAGACTGCGGTGTATCCATGCCATGGAATATTACTGAGCAATAAAGAGAAACAAACTAATAGTACGTGCAACTTGGGTAAACCTCAAGGGGAATTATGCCGAGTGAACAAAGCCAATTCCACAGGTTTCATAGTGTGTGATTCCAGTTGTGTAATACTTTGAAATAAAAACATTTTAGAAATAGAGGACAAACAAGGTTGCCAGAGGGGATGGTTAGGGGCTGTGTAGGCTGGAGAGAGGGAGGAGAGTGGGCATGGATATTAAAGGCAACACAAGTTTTCCTTACCATATTGGAGCTGTTCAGTATCTTCTCTGAGGTAGTGGACATGTGACCCTACACAGGTGATAAAATGGTGTAGAACTTGCCCTGCCAGTTTGGCTCAGTGGATAGAGTGTTGGCCTGCAGACTGAAAGGTCTCAGGCTAGATTCTGATCAAGAGCATGTCTTTTGGTTACAGGTTCCCTGGCCTTGGCTGGGGTGCATGCAGGATGCAACCAATCAATGTGTCTCTCTCACATTGATGTTTTTCTCTGTCTCTCCCTCTCCCTTTTACTCTCTCTAAAAATCAATCTAAAAATACCCCCTGGTGAGTATTAGCAAAAAATAAAATAAAATGGTGTAGAACTTTACACACACACACACACACACACACACACACACACACACGAGTAACAATAGAATGGGAAGTCATCCTGGCTGGGTGGCCCAGTTGGTTGGAGTGTTGTCTCTTACACCAAAAGGTTGCAGGTTCAATTTCCTATCAGGGCACATACTTGGATTGCGACTTTGAACCAATCAATGTTTCTCTCTTTCTGTCTCTTTACAAAAATCAATAAAAACATATCCTGGGGTGAGAATTAAAATAAAAATACTGGGGAAATATAAGTAGTATAGAGTGAATCAATGGCAATATCCTGTTTGTGACATTACACTATAGATTTGAAAAATGTTGCCAATTGGGGAACCTGGGCAAAGTGTACAAAGAATCTATTGATATCATTTCATATAATTATGCTATATGGGAATCTCCAGTTAACTCAATAAAAATTTCAATTAATAGATAGCTGATTGAGATAAAATAATAATTAAATATTAAAACAGTACCGTATTATAGATATATTTTCAATATATATGCATCATTCACATACACACACACTCACACACTGAGTGGTCAGATTATTATGATCTCTGAAACATAATAATCTTGCCACTCAGTGTATATCCTATACAATAAAAGGCTAATATGCAAATTGTCCCCTTGACCAGGAGTTTCATCAGCAGGCAGGCCAGCCAACCGCCCATATCCCCTCCCCCTCGCCAGGGTGGCCAAACCCTACCCATTCACAATTTCATACACCGGCCCTCCAATATGCACACACACTCACACACACACATACACACTGCGATCATAATAACCTAGCCACTCAGTGTGTGTGTGTGTGTGTGTGTGTGTATTTAAATAGACTTTTGGGACCAAATGATGAATTTATCCCCAGAACATATAATGTACAAAAGGAAGGAAAATCAGATAACTATATTAAAAACTCCCACTTAGGAATGTGGGAAAGCCTGATTGATTGGTCCTTGCCCAGAGTATAAACGTTCTCCCGTTAGATAAGCATGGTCTGATAAGCATAGTCTGAAGTGACCTATCGGCTTGTTGACACCTTTCCATGGCAGTGGAATCAGATTCTTGGTCAGCAAATCTGGCTGCTCCAGATTCTGCCTGCTGGTACGACTTTTTCTAGGGAGTTAGCCAAATCTTGCACTACAAACTTTATTTAGGACGTGACCTTCTTTTACTTTAATCCTGAAGCACTTTGCTCTCCTATAACTGTCAGACACCATATTTCATTTTCGTTGGAGGTTGGAGAAGGGCAGTATCTAGGTTTGGTTGGGTATGTGAGTATGTGTGTGTTTGTATGTGCATGTGTGTAGTATCACCAGTCTCATCCGGCAGATTGTGGTCATGTAAACTTGTGCATCCTTAAGAGGAGCTTTGTTTGCCTGTTGTATTTTGAGAGGGTACTGGAATTTGAATGGAATTAACTCCCTGAATTTGACTCAGCCCACTTGGGTGTTTGTGTGCAGAAGTGCCTCCAGAGGAGATGCCCCATCATCAGGTTAGTGTGTTTCATAGTCATGATGCTCCAGAAGGTCTCACTACACTAGCCTGACTGAAAGGCATTCAGAGGCATCTGGTTGGGGGCATTTAGGACTCCCAGTTTGGATTTTTTTTTTTTTTTTTAAGCTACTGATCTTTGTGAGAGATTTTCTTGGGTATCTTGAAGAATTCCAGACAAAATATTTCTGTGCCAAGTTGTTGTGCCATTGGAGTAACGTGTAGTCTCTTGAATCTGAGGTGAGGATTGATGCTATAGTAGGTAAGCAGGCTGTACACAGTAGGTGCTCGGTGGATGTCACTTCCCTCCTTTTCCCTGGTTCCTCTCCCTCCCCGGTGGAGATGGGCCTTGTAGAGAAGCTCTGGTAACGCAGTGTGCCCTTCCTGATGGGGCCTGGGAAACGGGACGACCCCTTTCCCTATCATCTGCTGATGCTGAAGTGGAGATTGCAAACTTGTGAACATTTTAGGGATGTACGGGGTTGAAAGAAAGTAAAAGAACCTTGACTGAGGTGATTGTGCAGGACCTGAGGTAACAGCTGACATGAAGAGCATGGGCAGCTCAGAGTGGAGAGAGTAAATGGTGGGATTTGCCTAACTCAGATGGCGGGAGAAGCTGATGAGTCTGTGGCAGGCCACCAAGTTTCTGAACAAATAACGCATGGTGTGGTGCTGATTCCAGTGACTCTGAGGAGGGCAGAGTTGGCCTGCAGTCTATATAGAAAAGAAACGTTCTTCCTGGAGAATCTGGAGAAACTGCCTGGCCCTGTGTTGGGCCTGGTGGAAGAATTAGGGCAAAGAAGTCTTGGAAAGAAAAAAACGAAATAAGTCACCTTGATTTAGTAGTTTCAGAAGTTCCATGAACATAATATCATGCAGAGCACTTTTTAAAAATTCAGATTCCAGGATCCAGCTCCAGAGATTCTGATACTCTAGGCAGGGGTAGGTTGGGAATATATGCATTTTTCAAAGTGATTTATGCCCTGACCAGTTTTGCTCAGTGGTAAGAGCATTGACCCGAAGATCAAAGAGTCTGAGGTTCAATTCCCAGTCTACATCCCTTGGTTGCAGGTTCCCCAATACCAGTAGGGTTGCGTGCAGGAGGCAACCAATCAATGTGACTCTCATATCAATGCTTCTCTCTCATTCCCCCTCCTCCTTCCCTTCCACTCTCTCTCTAGAAATAAATGGAAAAATATCCTCTGGTGAGGATTTTTTTTTTTTTTTTTTTTTTAAGAAAGTGATTTATACGGAGTCCACGGACCATACTTGGAAAAGCATGTGAGTTAGGTAAAAGGAACTTATGGTAGAGAAGAAGGAGGGAGAACCTAGCTAAGGATCTGTGCTGTGCAGGTCTGATTTCAGGCCACAAGCCTCTCTCTCACCCCCAGACCTCATGGAGACTGGAAATAGTGGCTTACCATCACTCACGATCCAGAAGCAGTTATTTAATTTCCAAATTGGAAATCCTTCCTGATTTGCTGATCATTTGGACATTGGCCTTCCTCCAGTGGGTTCTGACTTAACCTGCTCCTCGAGCTCAGTGGTCTCATGTGGCGTTTCCTTGGAATTCCACCTCTTACTGGCATCTTTAAGTCTGTGAAGGTATCTGTGAGAATGAGGGAGGGATCATATAGAAGTGCTGATGGCAGAAAAGCTCTCAGGCCTGATTGATTTTATCTTGCAAATGATAGCAGTAGGAAGCTACCTAACAAAAGTGGTAGTGGAAATTAGGGGTTTAGGACTGAGGGAACCTTCTAATCAGAGGTGGTAGGTAATGACCTGGAGGTAGGTCTTCTGTCATTGCCCCTCTTTGCCCAAGGTTCCTCCCCTTGTCCATAAATACAACCCGGGAGGTCATCAAGTACTGGGTGTCCTCCTCTCTCCTCTCCTGAGAAATGGACACATGGTCTCTAAGATCTTACATCAACACTTCTGCTATCTCTAAAGAAAGGGTGAGTGAGATTGGTGGGGCTGCTGCTGGTGAGTCAAATATTTTTCCTGGAGTAGAGGTTGTACTCCAAGAAAGAAGCATCTGAGGGTGGAGGTGAAACTAGGATGGGACAACAGGAAGGAAATTTGTGCTTTCAGTTTTCAGTCATTATATTAGCAATACATTTTTCTTAGTTCTTTTGTGTATAGAAAGTACTAAGGGAAGAACACGAAAAGAGAAGAAAGTACTTTCTTTTGAAATATTTACTTCTGTTTGGGGAGCCCAGGGTAGTGCCCGAGGGAAGGAAATATCTAATGAGCCATCCATGACGGTATTTAACAGAGTTCCAAAAGTAGTTGTGCAGATAGGACAAAGGAATTCAGGAAAGGGAAAGCTCTAGTTATCTAGAGTGATTTTGAAAGGTTTGGAAAGGTTTGCTCTTGGATGAGTCACAAGATAAGCTGTTAAGGATGAGTCCTGTAGGAGGAAATTCCAGGAAGGGAAGATAATAGACAAAGGCATGGAGGTGGGAGGGAGTGGGACTTGTGTTATGGGTGAGGGGACGTCAAGAGTATCTCGCTGATGGCTTGCCTTGAGGAATGGAGAAAAAGATAGCTAGATAGTAAGAAGATAGTTTATGAATGGCTTAAAAGTAAAGTGATTGTCCAGCCAGGGTTACAGGCTCTATCACCAGTGTGGGGTGTGCAGGAAGCAGCTGAATGATGATTCTCTCTCATTGATGTTTCTAGCTTTCTTTCTCTCTCCCTTCTCTGAAATCAATAAAAACATATTTAAGAAAAGTAGGCAGAGTGGTTTGGGTTGATGTGCTGGGCCAGGATAGCAAACACCTGATATTGTTTATCCCTCTTCCCTGTCTCTCAGACCCGTGAATTGTTGCTTGCACTCAACATACCTGAGAAATTCATCCTAATGACAGCTGCATTTTGTACATTTTCATACTGTTCTGCTTAATGAGTGTAATACAGTTTATCTGTCCATCTTACTGTTGATGGATATATGAGTCACAGCATTGTCTTTTCCTGAGTCTAGTGTGGCCTCAGGTGCCTTCTTAACACAATGAATGCTCCATGTAGTCACCACCAGTTAAACAGAGGAAACCTATTTGCCAACCTCCAGGTAGGTTGCGGGAGCATTCTGAATTCTTGAGCAAGTAAGGACTCATGCAATTTCCTGTGTTATCTAGAGCTAGAAACTTGGGTGGGAGCTGGGCTTGGCAGCCTAAGTTCTCCATCTACAGTTTTCTGAAATACACACCAGCCAAGTGAGAAACCACCACACATCTGTTGTTTCAATTTTTGGATAAAGTTAAGGTCTTTAGCTGACTAAAAATATATTTGGAAATACATGTTTTTACTAAGAATGTATAAATTGCTTTCATTACTTAGATGTGACTCCAAAACGCATTCCAGTCTTACTAGTAGGCCAAAAGTGGATATAGGAAGTCCTTTAAAATTAAACATATCAAATAAGAGAACTTGAGATGCTGGATAATAAAAATACAACTTATTTTAAATACTAAAAAACTAAATGCACAAAAGCCAATGAACATCAGAAGCCACCAAAAGGTCTGGAAATATTATGTCCAGTGTTAAAATGCACACAGAATTTGAGGAAGCAGAGTAGAGGCTGTGCTGTTAAAATATGTTGTGTGCTCCAACATGGGCCGTGCCTTCCGGTGATTCTCTCTGCTGATGCTGGGCAGGTGGCTGAGCCTGTATCTGCTCCCTGTTGTCAAGCAGGAGGCTAAGACCTGAAGACCAAGCTCCCCAGAGGGCCAAGCAAAGGCACCCGGAATCTCTTTTTCTCAGTTTTCAAGTATTTTTAATGAAGAATCTGTTAAACATTTATGGTCTGGTGCTATTATGAACATTGCGTCCTGAATGTTGTTGTACAGTTCATAGTGTCACATGTATACGAGTTTAATTGCTGAGTCACATGGTGTGCAAATGCTCAATTTTACTTGATAATGTCAGTGAATGCTAGTGCAGCATGAGACTTCCTGTTTCACTAAGTCTTAATACTGTAAGATGTTAAGGTGTGGAGTGATGTCTGACAGTAATTTCAGTTTTCACTTTCCCAGTCCTAAGTGCATCTTTTTATATCTTTATTGGCCTATCAAGCAAGTTCACTTTTATGTGAAGAGCCTGTTTAAATCTTTGTCACGTTTTCTATTGGGTCATTTACCTTAATCTTATTGATTCATACAATTTAAATATATATAGATATATACACATATACATTACATACATGTTATATACATGTATCTTTGATGCTATATATGTATATGTTGAAATATCTTCTTCAAGTTTATCTTTTCACTTTCTTTATGTTGTCTCTTTATCATCAGAAATCTTTAATTTCTATGAAACAGTATGCATTCATTTTTTCCTTTATGCTTTTTTATTGGGGGGGGGGGCGCGGGAGGAGAAGGAGGAATGGAGAGTCTTATTTAAAGAAATCTTTCCACACTTCCAAGGTAATAAAGACATTTCCCTATTTTGATGATCTTTAACACACGTTGTAGACCCTTTATGTGAACAGAGGTAGAAAATATATGCATGTAGCCGAAACTGGTTTGGCTCAGTGGATAGAGCGTCGGTCTGCGGACTGAAAGGTCCCGGGTTCGATTCCAGTCAAGGGCATGTACTTTGGTTGCAGGCACATCCCCAGTAGGGGGTGTGCAAGATGCAGCTGATTGATGATTCTCTCTCATCGATGTTTCTAACTCTCTATCCCTCTCTTTCTCTCTGTAAAAAATCAATAAAATATATTTTTAAAAAAGAAAAAGAAAATATATGCATGTAGGCTGACTTAATTACAGATACGTATGCATAAGTATGCATACGTATCTGTAATTATTTCTATGTCTATCCATCTGTATCTAGATTAAGGTAAACATAAATTCATATTGATAGCTCTGATTCTAATCCAGAGCCACATTACTCATTCTAACCTTCTTTAGTGTGTGTGGGAGGGATGTTTTAAAAAGTCATCAACTAATGTCTGACTAAGCTGAATGGTAAGCTTTTGTTCCCGGAGATTTCACATAGATAAATAGTAATCTTTTCCCTTTGACTTTACATGCTGCCCCAAATTTCAGAATTTCAAAATGTAACTTCTGTTAAGAATTATGGCTATCTCGGTGATTACTTTCAAATGGCACTATGTTCACTATCATTATATACTGTTAACTTAAGCAGTGGACTGAAAACAAGTTAATAATCATTGTCATCGATGCTTACTGAATCAACTGCTTACTGTGTTCCAGACACTATTGTAAGTAGTGTGTGTTAACCTTCACAATCCTATGAACGAGTCACAGTTATTCTCCCATCTTATCAATAAGAAAACTGAGGCACAGAGATTAGGGAGATTCTTCCAGGTTTTGTAGCTGTAGGTGCCCAGTTTGCAACCTGGGTAATCTGTTCTAGAGTTGATGTTCCTGACCATCGGGCTATATTATATCTCCTAAGAAGTATGAACAGGATCCAGGAGGGAGAATAATTTCTGAACGACTGAGAGAGAATGACAGCTGATTTGATTCTGCTCATAGGATATGGAGCTAGTGGTTTCTTTCTGGTGGTTCTCTTGGGCCTCTTCAGGACTAGCTCAAACTTCTGTCTGGAGAAGGATTATTAATAGGCCAAGGAATAGCCAGGCCCCCTAGAAAACCTGTGCTTTCGGTTCGGTCCTCATTTGATTTAAATTCTGACACTCTATGAGAAACAATCCATTTCGGTCTGTGGTAAGAACCTGACACTGCTTGTTAGAACTTGACACCAGGAACTTGGCCCCAGGTGAATAGCAGTTATGGACACACGCTAATATGCAGGCAAGGCCCCATGGGAACAGGAATTCTTCCCAGGTACACATACCAGGTGCTTTGATCACTATAAAAGGTTATTGCCCAATCAGATATTAATTGTGAAGGTGGCAATTCTTTGTTGTAGTTTTTCTTTTTTAAAAAAAGATCATTTTAGTGTTAGCTTCACCTTACAAGTAAGCCAACCCAATTATCTAAAACAAAACAAAACAAAAAAAAAGCCAAAAAAAAACCTCACATTGGTATTTTAAAGAGATTTTGCTGCTTTAATTATTGCTTAAGTGGTTGCCTCATCTGTGTTTGCATGAATATCTTGGATATTTAGACAAAATATGTGCTAATGGGAGCACAGCAGTCCCTGGTTATTCATTTCAGTGGCTAAGCCAGAGGGAGTGGGGCAGACAGAGGCTGCTTCATGGCACACACAGCTTCTACATACAGCCTACAGCCTTCCTCTGCTGGGCTTTGATGGAATGTTGTGAATGGCTTCCATTGCTTTTGGCTAGAATAGCTTAAACATGTGGGGTGGTTTTGACAAAAAATAAAAAATAAAAAATAGTTCCACCAGACATTTAGCAGCTGTCTCCTGCTCACTGTTGGCTTGCTACTCACTCATGGCTTAGTTGGTTGTTTAAGCTTGACCTTGGCAAGGGGCTGTGGCTGGAGCAGAGACTAAAAATCCAAGGCAAACATTTTTAAATGAATTGTATTCCAGAAGTCTGGAAGAATATAAAATGCATAGTTATTGCTGTTATGGTGTTTAAAAATACAACATATACAACTAGAACCTACCTGAACCACCAGAGATTTTGTTTGGGAAGAACTTGTGAGAGCACTATTATTTTATCATTTATAAAATTGAGTCTGAGAAATGTACAGTCATGCTTTAACGATGAGGATATGTTCTGAGAAATGGTGTCATTCGGCAATTTCATCCTTGTGTGAACCATACAGGGCACTTATATAAACCTATATGGTATAGCCTACTGCATATCTAGAATGTATGGTACAACCTGTTGATCCTAGGCTGCAAACCTATATAGCATGTTACTGTACTGAGTACTGTAATCATAGCACAATCTAATAATTTAATAAATCACTTAGGTGTAATTAGCTGGTCATAGGGAAAAATAGTTTTAAAATGAACAAGAATTTAAATGTAAAATAACAAATTCATAAAAGTTAGAGAAAGGAGGTGAATTTTAAAAACAATCCTGAAATTGCAATGAACTTTAATCATGATAAAGAACTCAGAAGTTAGAGAGGAAAATGATCAATAAGTCTGACTTGTACTTTTGTGTGGCGAAAATGCCACAAACAAAATTAAACACAAATGATAAGCTCAGAGAAATGCGGGCACTGTATTACAATGGGCTAGGTTGTTTAATATGCAAAGAGCACTTTCAAATAAAAAAAGAATTCTAACAACTCAAACCAAAGTGACAGAGAACATGCACAAGAATGTCACAGAACAGGAAATATGAAAAACTGCTCACCATCTTTGAATAAAAATTACTCAGAATTAATGGCAGGTTTTTCATAGGGAGTAAGGACTTTAAAATATGATGCAGTTTTACTTTTGGCATGATTTATGGAAATTACTGCATTTAACACGTTGGCTGATATAGCCTGAGTTCCCTCATTCTTCTGTGGAATGGTAATAACTACACTGGGAGACTTCTGGGGCCATGAAATGAAGGAGTTAAATCAAATACACCTATGAAAGGCCTTCAGACTTTGAGATAGTCTGAAATAGGATCCTCCGATGTACTTGGTTCCTCTATTTGCATCATTTCCTCACTCTTTTTAGTATTGTGTAAGAAAATGGTGTCATGTCATCACCCTTGCTGATTCAGCTTTGAGAGACCCTGAGATGCCACTTAGTATGGGGCAGGTATTGTTTTGAGCACTTTCTAATATCAACTTAACATTTAAAATCATTGTAAAGCATCTGCCCCAGCAGGGAGAATGAGGAGCGTCAGACCGAGGGAAGTGGAATTGAAGGGGCTGTCTATTGAAGGAGACAATAGACTTATTCTCTGAGCAACACACTTGAACTGCCTTTCTCCCATTGGCTACTTCCTAGGTCATCAGTGAGAGATTCTGAACTATAACGCAAAGAGTAAACCCTTCAGCACACGTGGGCTCAGTGGAAGTCCACTGTTTCCACTGACTTTCAGAAAGAACCCAGGGAACTGAACCTTCCCAGGGAACCCCTCGGAGGCATAGAGCATTATTCTACCTTAGCCTGCTGGTCTGATCCTCTCCCTCGTAGGTAGGGTTTCAGGAACACCTCTTGGTGTACCTGTCCCCGTCTCTCCCTTCCATCGGTGAAGGAGGATCATGGACAATCAAACAGCCTTGGAATGAGAATGAGTCAGCTGCCGTGTTGCCAGGTTCCACCCATGACCAACAAAACAAGGATCCTTATTGGTCAGAACAGCCTGCTGAAAAGTCCCGGGCCCTCAAGAATGTTGTTTCCTGACCTCCCTCCCCTGCCTAGAGCCCCTGAGGGCTGTGTCCGGCTCAGGCTCTGCGTCTGAGACACAGAACAGGCTGATGAGTGGACCATACTGGGATATAAGCTGATTAAAATCAGAGCCTGGGACTAGCAGGAGACTTCCCTTTTTATGTTGCTTGCACCCCTAGGCCTCTCTCCTGGCCCGTTTGGAAGGGTGGGTGAGCCTCTGCCTTCAGGACTTTTTTAGTTGACATTCTCAACACTCCCCGCGCTTTCCCGTAAGTCCACATGGAGACCTTCCTCTGCCCGAATCCTCCTCTCTGCTGAAGGTGATTTGGGGATGATTTTGTCATTCGATCAGTTAATAAATACTCATTGATTGCCTGCTAGGTGCCATGCGGTGTTATGATCCCAGCACACTCAAACAAAAACCATGGTCCTGATATCCAGAAATCCACAGCCTATTTTTGAACCACACAACCTCACAAGGATGATAGTATTATGCTTGCATATGCACAGGTGTTAAGGCAAGGGGGGAGAGCATTTTCTCTGGAGGGAAGGAATGCCGGACTGAGCTCGCCAGGAGGCCGCAGTGGAAGGGTTCCAAGAGAATGGGGAGGGGTGGACGGGGGGAGAGCAGGTGCTCTCTGACACAAGCACAGTGAGTTCCCAGAATGACCACTTGCTTGGAATGGCTTGTAACGTCGGCTGTGAAAGGAGGGTGGGGCGAGAATGAGACATGAAGCCTTGTTCTGCTACTCGTTGGGTTTTATTCTGAGGCGATTGGTATATAGAAGAATTCTGTTCCCACGAATACTTGATAGATTTGCAGTTTTGAAAGATTCCCAGGATGGGCATGTGGGTAGTGGATTGTAGAAGAAGCATGTTTAGTTTTTGTTGTGGGGAGACAGCCTAAGTGTCATGGCCAGAAACTGAGTTGACTTTATTTGCCAGCCATTCATTTAGCACAGGTTTGCTGTGGGAATTATAATAATTTCACAGGCCAGTAGCATATAGGGTAATGTCTTTTCATATGCCAAATAAATAACGGACTCCAAACAAATGACACATTAATCAGACCGTTGTTCCAGGCAAGTGGGGGGTTGGGGTGGGGAGTGGAGTATGAAGGAATAAAGTCCAGGGAGGCACTTGGGAGCGTCAGTGACCAACTGACTCATTTCCAGATCTCCAGCTGCCGGCGCGGAGTAAACGTCTCCAGTTGCTGGAGCGTTTTGCTGGGGAGTGAAGATACCAGTGTGGAAGGGCGAGCTGATCTCTTTCCCAGGGCCCCAGCCTGTCACTGCTGGCTAGAAGGCGTGCCTCCCCAGGACAGGAGGGAAGGCCCCCCTCAAACAGGCCTTGCAGACTCTCCGTCTTTGTAGTCTACTGTCCCCTTGGTCGGCAGTCGCTTCTCCACGTGTTCTTATTGATAAGAAGGGGCCCCTCGGCAGCTGGTTGCTTATCAGTGACAACAGATGTCGAATGATGACATCCTGGCAGGACTTACTTTATTCTTATATCAAATAACTTTTTTTTTTTGGGGGGGGGGGTCATAAACAAGTGGATTAGAGGAACATCATTTAAGTCATAAGCAAGTGGATGTGAAATCATCTTCAACCAGTACAACAAGGCAACTGCAGAAATCCGAGTCCCCAACGAAGGCCCGAACTCGGGCAGAGGCGGGGACGGTAGAGGGGAGGCTTCCAAGGGGGTTGAGCTTCATTGCTTAGCGTTGGGGGGTGAGAGAGGGGAAGCTCGTGGGCGCCTCCATCATTTCTTACTTGGTACGTGGGAGGTTGGTGGAAGGAGTGGCCCATCTGCGGGTGGAAGGCAGTTATCAGACTGTGACAAGTTACTGTTGTGAAGCGCATCTGCTATTCAAGTAGCGATGACAAGCTTGCTCAACAGGGAGATAAGGTCTAGATACAGAGGGGAAAGGGTGGTGTCTCCAGCCCTCGTTACCACAGGCCTTGCAGAGGTAGGCGTCCCAAGATGCTCTACTGCAGTGTCCACTGTTGAGACAGTCACCCCTCCCTTATCCTGACCGGAATGATTCCCATCACTCAGCTCGTTTTTTTTGTGTGTGTTTTTTTAATTGTTCACACTATCATAGATGTCCCCCAGTTTTCTCCCCTTGCCTAGCACCCCTGCCCCTACCTTCGCTACATTATTGCCTGTGTCCGTGGGCCATACATATATATTCTTTAGCTAATTCCTTCCCCTTCTTTTATCCAGTCCTCACCACCTCCTTCCTCTGGCCTCTGTTAGTCTGCTCCATGTATCCATGCCTCTGGTTCTGTTTTGTTCGTCAGTTTATTTTGTTCATTAGATTCTACATATGAGTGAGATCATATGGTATTTATCTTTCTCGGCCTGGCTTATTTCGCTTAGCATGATGCTCTCCAGGCCCATCCATGCTGTTTCAAAGGGTAGGAGTTCCTTCTTTTTTTTTTTTTTTTTTTTTTTGTCACTTGGGCTGTTTCCACAGGTTGGCAATTGTAAATAATGCTGCAGTGAACATAGGGGCGCATATATTCTGATTGGTGTGTTGGGCTTCTTAGGATATATTTCCAGAAGTGGGATCACTGGGTCAAATGGCAGTTCCATTTTTAATTTTTTGAGGCACCGCCATCCTGTTTTCCAAAGTGGCTGCACCAGTCTGCATTCCCACCAGCAGTGCACTGGTTTTCCCTTTTCTCCACATCCTCACCAGCACTCGTTGTTTTTTGGTTTATGGATGGCAGCCATTCTGGAGGGGGTGAGGTGATGGGGCTTGTTTGTGGTAAGAAGGATTATAAGGTACAGATTCCAGCTGGCTGGCTTAGGAGACCTCTCTCCCCTGAATCCCAGGACAGCCATCTCGGTTAATACGGTAGGCTCTGGTGAGGCCCTTTTCCGGTAAGTACCTGACAAGTTCTCCTCTCATCCCATTTGGGGTCATAAAGAATTTAAACACCAAGGTAGAATTTTTCCAGTTGCTTTATAAACGAGTAGTAGCCATTCGTGAGGAATTCGGAGAGGGTGGAGGAAAGGGAAGGAGAGAGGAAGATGGGGAAGGTCCCTTCACCGCCCCCTCCCAGTTTTGATTTTCCGTCCTCCCTTGTTCTCCTCCTGTCACCCTCCCAGGCCAGCATTGTGTTCTCTCTCGCCCACAGCATTAGAGAAGCTTCCAGATCCTTCTCCTCGCTGCCCCACTCTAGTCCATTTGTGCATGTGTTTTCCTAGATACGGAGGTTCCTAATGGACCCTGTCACCGTTCTGCGTTGGCCGCTGTGTGCTTTCCTGCCCGTCTGCCACAGTCCCTGCCGGACTCTCTCTCAGACACCATGCCATTTTTTGTAAATCCACTGTTACACCAGGGCAGGGTTGCGTGCAGATGGGCTTTTAATGGTCTCTGGGGCTGAGGGTGCTCCTCACCATGGGCCTTTGGCAGACTGTTGCATCACAGTTCTCACCTGTGTTCTCCCTGCCCTGCATGGCCGCGGCTCAGGGGACCTCCTCCAGCTCATCTCCTTCAGTTCCACTGATCAAAATGCATCACCTTCTACCCCTCCACGGCTCATCTTCATATTGCAGATGTTACAATGTTGTGGAATAGAGTGACTGTAAATGTGTTGGCCTTTGCTCGCAAATGTAGATTCCAGAAGGCAAGAACTGGTGTTTTCTCTAGCCCCTACAAGGAGTGGCATACCGTAACTGCTCCATTAATATTTGTTGGATAAATAAATGTCTAGAGAATTGGAACTGTGACTTTTTAATCTTTGGATTCACCATAGTGTCTTTCTATAAAAAGTAGATCAATAAATTGCCTTTTTTAGATTGTTCATTTAAATAAACTTCATGTCCTAAAACCCTTGCAGGAACAGCCGTTTAAAGGTCAGAGTTCAAATATGCCATACTGCATCCTAGCTATTGTAGCTATAACATGTTCATTTCCAAACTTTCACATCATGCCACATATTTTGTCTGATTTGTGAAAAATGTTAATGTAGTCTTATAGAAGCATGCACACACAGGGGTGCACACAAATTAAAAAACAAAACAAAACACTGAGTCATTATTATGGGGGAAAATGTTTGAAATCAACCCTACCTCGAAAAGCTGGAATGTGTACATTAACGATTTCCCCCACTGTCCTGGAATTCTTTACTTCTATGGGATTGGACAATATGTTATATATGCACATCTTGTCTATAGATGCCAGAGACCAGGTTTTAAACTTTAAAAATCTCATTCATATCAGGTTTTTAATACTTGCTGAGCCATGGAGTTGATATCCTCTAGGAAGGTAACGGAGCTGTTTCCACATGAGCTTTTTGTTTGGCCTATTGGGGTTATTTATATTTTACAGACGAGCATTCATTTCTGTCTGGGTTTCACCTCTTTTCCAGGGAGGTTCCCTTGAAGGATGCGAAGGAATACGCTGAGTCCATAGGTGCCATCGTTGTTGAAACAAGTGCAAAAAATGCTATAAATATTGAAGAACTCTTTCAAGGAATCAGTAAGTACCTGAAATCATGTCTTTAACTTAGCTCTTGGCTTTTATGCCTCTGCGAGTCAAAGGATGAAATCACAGAGCTCTCAAGTAGAGCTTTTCCTCTGTGTGAATTTGATGATGCGGAGAGAAAACCTACAAGCATGCACTTGTCAATACTGACCTATATTGTGTCTCCCAAACCCAAATTTCCAAAATTCTGTTCTTTAACCTGGTAATTCTATGTTTTATGAAACAAAAGGAAGTAACTCTGTTGCAAAATAACATTTATTTTTAATTAAAAATTATGTATTCTGCCCAAACCGGTTCGGTTCAGTGGATAGTGTCAGTCTGCGGACTGAAAGGTCCCAGGTTCAATTCCGGTCAAGGGCATGTACATTGGTTGCGGGCACATATTCAGTAAGGGGTGTGCAGAAGGCAGCTGGTCGATGTTTCTCTCTCATCAACGTTTCTAGCTCTCTATCCCTCTCCCTTCCTCTCTGTGGAAAATCAATAAAATATATATTTTTTAAAAAATTATGTATTCTACAGCATTTTATGTGTGAGAATGGAAAATCTAATTTGCCTTCTACCAACTTAAGTTCTGGCTGAACTAATGAAATAGACATGAGACTGATTAGCAAGAGAAAATGACCAAATTTCTTATGTATGTACATATGGGGGCTTTATAAGAATCCCCCCCCCCTCTCCCCCCAATCCCGGGACAGAACTGGCAGTTGAGGCTTATATGCTACTTTGAGCTAAGGAGAAGCGGGGTAGACGGGTTGTAGTTTGGGAATTCAAAGGGGAGGAAGGCAATCCACATGGAGACGGAAGA
Organism: Pipistrellus hanaki; assembly: GCF_964339955.1. Taxonomy (NCBI): domain Eukaryota; kingdom Metazoa; phylum Chordata; class Mammalia; order Chiroptera; family Vespertilionidae; genus Pipistrellus; species Pipistrellus hanaki. The sequence continues at coordinate 60,873,704 of NC_140508.1, forward strand.
GCAGATGTTTGGTAAACAGATGTTTGCTGGGCCCTCTTTACAGGGGGACACAGAGGATGGGCCTTGCTGCATTCCTCCCTGGCTGTCACACTAGCTCAGAGTGAACCACTGTGGTTATCCGTAATAATAGCTCCCTTCCCGGAGCAGGCCCCCTGTTTAAATTCTTTTGGGCAGTTAGGAGGAAGGCCAACGGTTTTTCCTTAGTCTTGCTTTTCTTAAGAATATTAGTGAGATCATATGGTATTTATCTTTGGCTTAAAATAACCGATATCTCAAAAGGCGTGTTTTTGGCTGGCAAACTGCTTTCTTTCCCTCATATATCAGTATGTGGAGGGGAGGAGAAATAAAATAGATATCGAAGAGGAATAGAAAACTGAAGTCACCCATTAAACGGAATGACTCTAGGCAAGCGAAACAAAAGAACCCTTTGTGCTTTCTTTTGCTTGTTGGTCGCCAAGAAAAATAGTCTCTCCTTCCCACGTGACCTGAAATTGGGACTTGGGTGGAGAGTCTTCTATTTGTAAATACTTTCCTCGTTTCTGATCAGCTAAGTCATGGAAGGTGAAGGCTCCCTTCTTCATCTTCAGTTCTGGGTAATGTTATATTTCCCTTTCTTTATGCTGCTTCTCCATCAGTAACCTCTACCTAGGAGCTGGTGGGCCAGGCTTTCCCAGCTGGTGTGCCAGGCTTTCCTTTACAACTTCTCTGATATGCTTCGTGCCCAGTCTGCTCAGAGAGCTACTTGCTGGCAGCAATCTTGAGAAACTGTGTCCCGAGATACCTTTGAGCATAATTGGGGACTTGAAAGAGGTGTGTTGGTTGAGGTTATAGTACTCAAAGCCTCCGGGTCACCTTAGGAAAAGTTGAACTCCTGAGCAGTTGGCAGTTGTTCTCAAATATCTTGGCTCCAGACGGTTCCAGGAGGGAATTCCAGAAGGGAAACTGATAGTTGGATCTCTCTGAGGTCATCGTTGGCGGTGCTCTCAAAGTCAGAGGGACCGTGGCTTCCCAGAACAGATTTGATTCCCTTTTAACTGGCCTTGGTTCATTACTTCAGACTCTGAGAACCCAGAGCAGGGAATATTTTGTTTGTTTCTTTTGGCTGGATGGAGAATTCGCTGGAGATGAGGAACCCTGTCTGGGTTACTTGCATAATACAGAAACACACAGAAGAATGCACCCCCGTCCTTCTTGTTCTCTGGATCTACACCACCTTTCCTTCCTGCCTCCTTCAGGGGGATTCATTGTCTTGCTGTTATTTAACACTCTCAACAGAATCGCGTTCTCCCAGATGGTTGACCTGAACGGTTGAACTCTGGAGTGCTAGGGAGGGCTGCATTTTATTGTCGGAAACCTCATATTCCCAGGCTCTTGCTCCTTCCCGAAAATGGGCCGTGGGTGCAGTGCTCTGTGGTGAAGAAACTGCTCAGCTGTCCTCCACAGCTGGGTAGCGCTGGGTGACATCTGACAGGGTTCGGTTTGAATTCATTCCATTAACCTCATATTTCCTGAGGTCAAACTCATTCTTTTTCTGGTGGCATTTGGCCTTTCTGGTAGGTTAGGCTAATTGTGCAGCTATTATGCAGTTTGTTTTTATTAATGCTTTGCATTAACGAAGCCAGGTCGCTCCTGATGACCGTGACTTCCACCCTTTTCCTTTGTGCAGCTCCTTGTAGTTTCTAGAGCTCCCGCCTGCTTTAGCCCCTGAAAGGCAGACTGTGCAGATGGCAGTGCTCAGCGAGGGGAGCGCAGCACTCTGTATACCTGCAGCCGGACACTTCTCCGTGAGCTAGGAGACTTTCTGAGGTCTATGTAAGTCATTATTGAAACCCCAAATGAAATAAGGACCTCAAAGAGTAAAATAAACCTAAGCAGCAAAGATCGATATCTTAATTTAAAATGTATTTTTTTGTATGGTCCAGCCAGTATAAATGCCTTCCGGTATATGAGGTCTTATGGCTCAAAGGGATGGAGTCTTGGACTAAGGAATTCCTGAGATCCCACTGGTCTATTCATTTAAGAGAAAACAAGCTTTATTCAAAGCACTGGGGAATTGTGGCTTCGAATAATTCCTGTAGAGGCTGTATCACCTCATCTTTCATGTCAAATGAACAACTGTTTCTGTTTCATTACACTGTGATTGTAAGCGCCTTTGCAAAGAAGCCTGTGAATGCACAGCCCGCAGCAAGCTCTCTCTCCAGGCATAGACTGTGAGTGCTGCTGCCTTCCCAGCCTCTCTGCTTCTTCAGGTGAATTTCTTCTGAATCGGATGTTGTAGCCTGATTACAGGTTGATTTAAAACATAGTACCAAGTGCACCTAAATATACGGCAGCAGACATTTCATTTGTTTTCCTTTTCCCTGTTCCTACTTGTATTACACGTGCTTCTCTCTGAGTTCAAAATAGAAAGATATATTGCTGACATCTATTCTCCCCAAAGCAATTTTCCAGAGACAAACGTGCCTGAGAGAAAAGATGCAATAAAAATCCAAGAAAGAGCAGGGAGAATAAAAGCCCTTTTAAAAAAGGATGCTTAAACAGAATTAATTCACATTGACTTGAATAAAGAGATAAATATTTCTCTTTTATATACTTAGAGTGCTCATAAACCGGGAAGGAATCAACTGTTTTCTTAACATGAGTTAATATGTTTTCTAATTGGAAAGGACATAAGTGCTGGGCTGTTTTGGGTAGTCTGTGCACAGTCCTGACATATTACTTCTTACTGCAAACAGTGGTTTAAAGGGGAACATTATTCATCATGGTGAAAAGCAGGAAATGATTTAACTGTCCAAAAGTTGGGCAATCATTTTTAAAAAAAATCCTGGTACACTAATATAAGCTAGTGATTAAAATGATGATGTAAATCTGTATTTACTGACATAGAAAGATAAATTATTGAGTGTGAAACAAAAGTTAGAGTGGTTTGTATTATATCCTGATTTTATAAATTGTGAACCATATAGTATATAAAAGTAAATAATACATTCTTCCGGGTAAAGAATATGCACATTAAAATGTTAACAGTGGGTCCTAACTGGTTTGGCTCAGTGGATAGAGTGTTGGCCTACGGACTGAGGGGTCCCAGGTTCGATTCCGGTCAAGGGCACATACCTTGGTTGAGGGCACAACCCCAGGGCGGGTGTGCAGGAGGCAGCTGATCGATGCTTCTCTCTCATCAAGGTTTCTAACTCTCTGTCCCTCTCCTTTCCTCTCTGTAAAAAATCAATAAAAAAATCAATGAAAAATAAAATGTTAACAGTGATTGCTTTATGGTGATGAGATTATAGGGAACTTTTTTTTTTTAAAGTCTTTATTCTGGAAAATTTTAAGCATATATGCCAATATTCTGTGTAATATAGTTAACCATCATGTACACATAACCAGGTTGGTTTCATCACTACCTCACCTTCCCACCTCCCTGCCTGTATTATTTTGAAAGGAATCTCAAACATTTCTGTAAATATTTTCTGTACATAATGTTTTTTTTTACATAACAATAATTGCATTATCACATTGATAATAATGCTGTTATCATATTAATACCATCAAATATTCAGTGTTGGGATTTTAATGATAAATAACTGCTTTGTTTGCATTTTTTTATTGAAATCTAATTGCTTGAATTAAGATGCAAGTAAATTCCATACACAGTGATTAGTTGATAGATCTTTAAGTCTCCCTTAAGCAATAGGTTCCTTCTCCATCTTTCCCTCAAATAATTTCTTCTTTTAAGAAATTAGATTAGTTGTCCTACAGAAGTTAACATATGGATTTTGCTGAGTTATTTTTATTGCTGAATGGTATTTTATAGGAGTAATTTTATTACAAATATAAAGCAGGAATTATTGATCCATTCACCTAACATTTTGGTCATTTTTTTTTTATTTAATATTTTTATTGATTTTAGAGAGGAAGCGAGAGGGAGAGGGAGATAGAAACATCAATGATGAGAATCACTAATTGGGTGCCTCACCCTGGGGATCGAGCCAGCTACCTGGATATGTGCCCTGACCAGGAATCAAACGGTGACCTGGTTCATAGGTCAACGCCAACCACTGAGCAACACCAGCTGGGTTTGGGTCGGTTGTTTTTGTTATTTATTTATTTTTTGCAATTACAGGTAAGATTGCTATGAGCATGCATATATAAGTTTTGTGTGGATAAATACTTACAAATGGAATGGGTATCTATCTTCTCTGATAGATAATGTTTAACTTTTTAAAAGACTGTTTTCTGAAGTATTTTAGCGTTTCACATTTCCATCCCCAATGTGGAGCTCCAGTTGCTCCACATCCCTGCCTACACTTGGTATGGTCAGTTGATAAAACTGTAACCATTCTATTAGTAATATAATGGTATCTGCTTGTGGCTTTTAATGTACATCTTCTTAATGACTAGTAATGTTCAATATCTTTTTATTTGCACGAATTTGTGCACCTTGAAAGGAACTGTGGGCCACAAGGCTGCTGTAGGCACGAGGGCAGGTCTCAGCCCATCCTCACACCCCTGGCTGGCCCTTCCTGCTGTGGCCCAGGTCCCCTGTCTGCCAGCAGCCCTGCTCCCACCGTCTCTGCTCACACATGCTGACAGCATGGAGCGATTGGGGCCGGCACCTTCAGGGAGTGTGAGTGGCAGCTACTGCCCCCATTGCCCCTCAGGAGCAGGGGGAGGTGGAGAAGCCCTCAAGGGTGATTGTGGCTGGCAGCCAGCTGCGGGTGCAAGTGGGGCTGGCACTGGCAGTGGGTGTGAGCGCCGGGCAGGACTGTGGTGCGCAGGAGCAAAGAATTTTCAGTAACCACCAGAGGCTTGCCCCAATGATAGCGACAGGTGCCCTGCCTTGGTCTGGCACCCCCGCTCACCTGCTCCCCCATCCCGCTGTGGCTGACACCCGCCATGTTCTACGCACGCCTCCTGATGGTCAGCGCCCATCATAGTGACCAGTTGTTCCGTTATTCCACCGTTTGGTCTATTTGCATGTTAGCTTTTTATTATATAGGTTTTGCAATCCTGTGTCTTCTCATTGGCCCACACACAGAAGGATCTCGAGTTCATTACCTGGTCAAAGCACATACCTAGCTTGCAGATTCATTCTCCACCCTGATTGGGGCACATGCACAAGATAACCAATCAATGTGTCTCTTTCATGTCGATGTTTCTTCCTCTTTCCCTTTCCCTCCCTTCCACTCTCTCTAAAAATCAATGGAAAAAATATCCTTGGATGAGGATTAACAAAACAAAAATGAAAGGGATATATCCATAAAATGGAATATTATCTAATGATAAAAACAACTGAGCTGTGATATATTTTCGCAATGGAATACTACAGGGCTGTGAAAAAGAAGGAACTCTTACCTTTTGCAACAGCATAGATGGACATGGAGATTATTTTATTAAGTGAAATAAGCCAGAGAAAGACAACTGCCATACGATCACTTCTATGCATTATCTAATGACAGAATAAATAGATGAACAAAATAGAATCAGAGGCATGGATACATGGAAGGGACTGACAAAGGTCAGAGGGGAGGGAGGTAGAGGAGACTGGATTTTAAAAGGTGAAGAGATTAGCCAAAGAACATATATGCATAGCCCCTGGACACAGACAACAGTGCAGTGAAGGCCAGAATTGGGAGTAGGGAGCTCAGGTTGGGTGGAGATGGATAAAGGGAAGGAAAATGGGGCACTATGTGTAATAGTGTCAATAACAAAAAACAAAACAATGAAATTTCAGGTCACAAAAAAGGCATGGAAGAACTTTAAATGCATATTACTAAGTGAAAGAAGACAATATGAAAGCCCACACATTGTCTGATTACTTCTAAGTGACATCTGGGAAAGGCAAACTGTGGAGACAGTGCTATCAAGGGTTTCCATGGGGCTTGGAGGAAGGGAGCGATTACTAGGTAGAGCATAGAGGATTTTTAGGGCAGTGAAACTATTCTGTGTGATATTATAATGGTGGATACATGCCATTATACATTTATTGAAATCCATAGAATGTGCAACATTAAGATTCAACCCTAAAGTGAACTATGGGCTCTGATTAATAATAATGATCAATAATAGTCATTAATTATAATAAATGTTCCATACTAATGCAGGATGTTAAAATTAGAGAAATTGGGGTGGGGGGTGGGGGGATATGTGGGAACTCTCTGTACTTTATGTTCAAATTTTTCTATAAATCTAAAACTGCCCCCCCCCCCAAAATAGTCTATTTTAAAAGATAAATAAATCATTGTGTGTGGAGAGGAGACACCTTTGAATGGTCAAGAAGCCTAATGATTCGAGTCACTCAAACCCTCCATGTTTAAGACACTTGGTATTTTGTTTTGGACTGACAGCAATGGGGACCTTCTCCTTCCTTCCCTCTTTGTTGATGTATCACCTCCCTCGAGCTCCCTACACTTTCAACTTTGTTATTGTTTTTAATTTCTCTCCTTACCTTCCTACATCCAATCAGTTGTCACATCTGCCAAGTGTCTTGCTACAGTTCTCTTTCCATCTTTGTTTTCTACTTCCCTCAACTGCACCCAGATGAAGGCTCTCTCTTTTTTTAAATATATTTTTTATTGATTTCAGAGAGGAAGGGAGAGGGAGAGAAACATCAATGATGAGAATCATTGATTGGTTGCTTCCCCCATGCCCCCCTACTAGGGATTGAGCCCACAACCCCGGACATGTGCCCTTGACCGGAAATCAAACCTGGGACCCTTTGGTCCACAGGTCCATGCTCTGTCCACTGAGCCAAACCAGCTAGGGCTGAAGGCTCTCTTAATCCCTGACCTGGACTTTGTGCAAGCTTCTGACTAAATTCTCTTCCTGTCTCCTCCTCCATTCATGCTCTATGTAGATGTTAGACTCTGTATTCTAATATTCAAGGTCATCTAGTAATTCCAACACTGTCCTCTTTACTGCAACAAAAGAACAGCTACAGAGAGTGACCTCCAGTGTCACACGTGTCTCCTCCACGCCCATTCTGTATTCTTAGGGCAATGTTCTCTGATTGTGAGCCGTGTTCTGCAGAGGACTCCACCCCCACCCCTGCCTTCTAAATGGAGAGATTTGTGGATCATTATCAAGAGTAAATACTTCCAAGTCCTAATAAACCTGGTCAGTTGACTAATCTGAATGATTCAGAAAATCAGGATCAAGCAATGAAAGTTACACAGCAACTACCGGCACCACTAAAACTCAACAAAAGATAGCCAAGCCAAGTAAATACTGGAACCGGGATGAAAGGAGAGAAGAAATGGACAGGAAGAACTTAACAGCTTGTGCAGGAAATGGCCGGTCCATCACACAAGGAGAGAGGACAGCTGCAGCTAAGCACTCTGTTTTATTTTTGTTGTGTGTAAAAGCATTACAGCCTCTAGTCCAGAATCATGATAATATTTATAAGCTTGGACTTTTCCGCCCCCTCACATAGTACATTCCTGAGGAATTGTTTATAAAACCTGTTTTTTCTCTAGGCTGTCAACTTTCAGAAAAACTAGACTTCATAAAAGAGTTTTTCCCCCCCAATCTTACACACAGTTCAAACCCTATGAAAATAAACACCCTGGCCGAGGGTTTACACTGAGGATGACGTAAGGAGATTGTGTGCTCCGAGAACATTTTGTAAGAGCGGAAACATGCAGCTGATGCTCCAAGCCTTTTCAGATGTTTGTATGGATCGTTGGGTCCTATTCTTTGCCCTAAGTGATTAGTACTAATTCAACAGTGTTCCCAGGCGATCACCTTGGTACCAAATGCTGTGGCCATTTTCCAGGACTAGTTTTTTGCCTAAGGACACTTAACCTTTCAGTAAGTTCCAAACAATTCAGACCATAAGATCCCAAGCTCTTGTGTTTTCACAGTGCCATTTGCTTCCTTCTCTTGTTAAGGTTATGACATGGCTTTCCTCTCTGTCTGCCTTAAAGTGGAAGTGCTTCCTTTCTTATATGGTTGGAAGCTGTTTTGTGTGGGACACCTCCCGGGCTGAGTCCCAGTACCTGGACCCTGTGTCCACCATGGGGCAGGGGTGTCTTCTCATGCAGACTCCACTCGAGCTGTGCCCAGAGCCATGACGCCTTCCATTGTCATTAGTTCTTTCCATATTAGAAACAGCCATATATCTATATGGCATGGTAGTTACCGAGTTACTTTCCCATATGCTTTTTATAGGTAAGGAAACGAACTCTTGGAGATACTAAATAAAGGGACTAAGTTCACTAAACTAGAGCACGGACTCTCAGGTTTCAGAACTCCAGATGAGCAAACATGATGTGTGAGAAAACTGCAGTAATTCTATTTTTGAGAAATATTTTGTTCTACTAAGTGAAATTTTGAATATTCTGGAGATAACAAAATCTGCTGCCTCTAAAAAGCTATGTTCGAAAATTGATTAAAAAAACATTGCTGAAAGTTTAAAATGAATGAGAGAGGAATCTCCTTGAGGCGTTTCTCAGGTCTTAACTTAACCTTGCATCCCTAACTGGTCTTGCTGATTGTCCATTGAGGAGAGAAGTGTGAGGGAGGAAAGAGGGAGGAAGAAGAGGAGAGCAAGGGACTGTGTTGACAGGCCTCCCTAACACTCCCTATTTTCTGTATGGTCTTTGTTTTCAAACTTCCATTCTACTTTTGTGACTTAATGAATATCTTATGTATAAATATTTTCTCTAATTGGGACAAAACATGACAGGAGGTTTGTAGAATAAGCCTTGTATAGCAGGACTAGAAGCCATGTATAGCAGGACTAGAATTCTATACATAAGCATAACGTGAAGTTGATGTTAGTATAGGTATTGATTTTGATATTGCTAAAAATACTGATCAGTAAACAATACTTGTCTTAGTTAACTAGATCAATAGCTTGCACCAATCAGAATTATAATTTTGTCTCAAAATATTTCAAATATTTTACAAATGCAGAAGTCTGTATTGTAATACCTAACACACTCCGGAGGCACCTGAACTATTATTGATTGATTTAAATAACTTAAATAATGATGTATCTTGACACTATCATCTCTCCAAAACACCCTTTTTCAAGGAGTAAGTAACATTTGACTGGAAAGATTTGACCTAAATAAATCAGAGTATTTCTCACTTAAGATTGACAAAATAGAAGCAGCATTTTGTTTATTTCCTTTTAATTATGACTAATGAAAGGACCTAGCATGTCCAGAAGAGGAAAACACATACTTAACATTCTCATTTGCTACTGGATTAGGAGTGAACTTTTTCGAGAATGACCTGCTAAGCTTTATATAGTTTTGCTGGCAATACAAAATGGCAGAAGCAGTAACTACAGGAATTACTACAACCCTTTTATCTGCTCCATAATCAGATGAAGAGCCATTTATTTTGAATTTTGGGTAATTGCCAATGACCTCAATTTTTATACTTGAGTTTTGGTGAATGGCCACACCACCCAATCTACAGAACTCATTAATACCTTTGAAATTAACTATTTCTGCCTTTTGTGGAAAAGTGCCTCTACCAGGGCATTTCACTCTCTTTATGGTCCTTAGGTACCATCCAGTTGCATTGACAGACTTTATCTTTGAAACTAATTTCCCTTCCATTTCTAATATCTGGGTTCTTAGTAAAGTAATATTCTAATTAGCTGACTTTAAAATCTCCTTATTTTAGCCGAAACTCGTTTGGCTCAGTGGATGAAGCTGTGGTCTGCGGACTGAGGGTTCCCGGTTTCAATTCCAGTCTGGGGCATGTACTACATTAGTTGCAGGCACATCCCTTGTGGGGGAAGAGGGGGTGCAGGAGGCAGCTGATCAATGTTTCTCTCTCATCGATGTTTCTAGCTCTCTATCCCTCTCCCTTCCTCTCTGTAAAAAATCAATAGAATATATTTTTTAAAATAAAATAAAATCTTGTTTTAGAGTTAGCTTTCATGCCTTTTTTCTGGGGAAGAGAAAGTAGCATAGAGAGCTAATGTGGTACAGTGGGAAGAATACAGGCTTTGGGATCCATCAGAAAAGTCAAGATGTCATTTACAAAGAATCACCTGTGCCACTAATCACCTTCAGCACATTATCTAAGTTTTCTGAGGAATAATAGTACAATGATGATGATATACCCATTCTGCCAGCTTCACAGGGTTAAGTGAGGATGGTGCCTATAAAAATCTTTGAAAACTGTCTAAACAAATATTTGTGATTTCCAGATTCTATTGCCTTTTTAAAAATTTGATTTTTAGAGAGAGGGAAAGGGAGGGAGGGAGAGAAACATTGATGTGTGAGAGAAACATTGACCAGTTTGCCTCCAGTAAGGGCCTATGTAGGGATCGAACCCTCAACCTAGGTATGTGCCTGATGGGGAATCAAAGCCACAACCTTTTTTTTTTTTTTTTTTTTTTTGTATACAGGATGACATTCCAACCAACTGAGCCACCTGGCCAGGGCTCTATTGCCTTTTAAAATTTTTATTTATTTTTTAATCGTTATTGTTGAGAGTATTACAGATATCACCCTTGTACCCCCATTGCCCCTCTCCATCTGTTTTCTGCCCCACCCTAGGCCTATTGTCTGTGTCCCTGGATAATGTATGTATGCATATAAGTTATTTGGCTAATCTCTTTCCACCTCTTTCTCCCCTTCCCTCTGAGATTTGTCAGTCTGTTCTGTATCCATGCCTCTGGTTCTATTTTATTCATCTATTTATTTTATTTTGTTCATTAGATTCCTGTTCATTTATTTTGACTTTTAGATTCAATTGTTGATATGAATTTATTGCCATTTTATTATTCATACTTTTTATCTTTTTTTCCTCCCTCTTTTTGAAAAAGACCCTTTAACATTTCATGTAATACTGGTGTGGTGGTAATGAACTCCTTTAGCTTTTTCTTATCGGTGAAACTCTTTATCTGACCTTCAATTCTAAATGATAGCTTTGCTGGGTAGAGTCTTCTTGGTTGTAGGTTCTTGCTTTTTGTCACTTTGAGTATTTCCTGCCACTCCTTTCTGACCTGCAGTGTTTCTGTTGAGAAATCAGCTGATAGTCTTATGGGTGCTCCCTGGTAACTAACTGCTTTTCTCTTGCTGCTTTTAAGATTATCTCTTTGTCTTTAACCTTTGGCATATAATTATGATGTGTTTTGGTTGGTCCTCTTTAAGTTCCTCTTGTTTGGGATTCTGGGCTTCCTGGACTTGTATGTATATTTCTTTCACCAGGTAAGGGAAGTTTCCTGTCATTATTTTTTAAAATAGGTTTTTAACTTCTTGCTCCCTCTCTTTTCCTTCTGGCACCTCCATGATGCTAATGTTGGTATGCTTGAAGTTACCCCAGAGGCTCCTTACACTATCTTCATATTTTTGGATTCTTTTTTTCTTTTTGCTCTTCTGATTGGGTATTTTTTGCTTCCTCATATTCCAAATCGCTGATTTGATTCTCAGAGCCCTTTACTGTTGATTCCTTGTACATTATTCTTCATTTTAGTTAGTGAATCTTTCATTTCTGACTGTTCTTTTTTTACATTGTTGATACTCTTACTAAGTACCTTGAGCATCCTTATAAATATTGTTTTGAATTTTGTACCTGGTAGTTTGCTTGCTTACAATTCATTTAGTTCTTTTTATGGGGATTTCTTCTATGCTTTCATTTGCAACATACTTCTTTGACTATATTTTGACTACTTTCCTATGTTTGTTTTTATGTGTTAGGCAGAGCTGCTATGTCTCCTGAAATTGGTAGGTTGGCTTGTTTAGTAGGTGTTTTGTAGGGCTCAGTCTCCCCAGTCACCTGTGCTGGGCACTCTAGATGTGCCCCTATATGGTCTGTGTGCCTCATTGCCTTTTTCTAAAGACAACTTTTTTTTTTTTTTAGATAAAAATCACATACCTGATTATAGATAACAGTCCTGTGTTGTAAATTTCAAAATTGCTAAGAAACTAGATGAAATGATAATTATGCAATATCCTAGAGGCATTAGCTAACACTACAGAGATAATAACATTGCAATATTTAAATTATCAAGTCAACACCTTAAACTTACACAATGTTATATCAATTATATCTCAGTAATACATTTTTTAAAATGCATGTGCCAACATTTCAACAATTTAAAGTGTATAACTCAGTGTTTTTTAAAATAGTCATAAATATATACAACCATCCTGGCTGGTTTGGCTCAATGGATAGAGTGTGGGCCTGTAAACTAAAGGGTACTGGGTTCGATTCTGGTCAAGGGCACATGCCTGGGTTGCGGGTTTGATCCCCAGTGTGGGGAGTGCAGGAGGCAGCCAATCAATGATTCTCTCTCATCGTTGATGTTTCAATCTCTCTCGTCCTTTCCCTTCTTCTCTGAAATCAATAAAACATATTTTTAAATAATAAAATATATAAATAAATGCAACCATCAGCAGTCAGTTTAGATTATCTTTATTATCTAAAATCAAAACCTCCACATCCTTTAGTTATCACCTTCTTAGACCCTCCATTACCTTTTTAATTTTTACTTTCTGTTTATTTACAGAGACTGTCAGTATATTTATAAAAAAATTACATTAAGTTAAAATAAGATTACTTGTGGATGACATTAAAATACTGTTTCCTATGAAGAGTGTTTCTTAGGGCTTTTTAGTTAATGCTTCATGTGTATTGGTAGGATAAGGGATAGCAAGCAAAGTGTTAGTAAATGATATTACAAAGAAGATTACAATAACCAGTCCAGTTCTATTTTAAGAACAACAAAAAAAAAAAAATGAGGACTCACTGTCATTAGTGAAGTCCTGGTGCCACTGAGCAGCTTGTTGCAGTGGATAGATTTGTGGGAAGGCGGGGGAAGAATGCAGGGGAGGAACGGGGAGGCTGATGTTTGGGCCAAGAAGATGGGTGGGAACTTTTCCCTTTATCCAGAAGCACGAAGTCCCAAACCCAAGGAAATCCATATTATCGGGAAGCCGATTTTACTTTTCCTTAAGCTTTTAAACATGATCTTGATTTCTTTCAGCCAGAGCAAGGACATGAGGAAGGGAGGGGAGGAGCGGGGAGAGTTACACCTGAAGCCCCTCTACTTTCCACAGCCATTACGTGGAGCTGATGAAGCATGGTGACAATCTGCGTGTGGTGTCAGCTCGGGAAAAGGAACTCAACCTTGGCCTCCCTTTTGTTCCAGGTCGCCAGATCCCACCCTTGGACCCCCAAGAAAATGGGAACACTGGAGCAATCAAACTTGGGAAGCAAACCATACCAGCCAGTCGGCGGTGCTGCTGACCGGGGCCCACGGCCCCCTGTACTTGAAGAAGCCAGAGCCACCTCCCTGTGCACTGCTCATGGACCCCATTCTCGGTGGCCTGGCACCTCACCTAGAGATCAGTGAGCACGTTGGCTTGGCATCCTGGAAGGCCTGCAGGGAATGGGACAGGACACGTCCCTGGGAAAGTATTTGCAAAAACTCTGGAAAAATACACCACCTTTCATGCATGAAACGCACATGGGAGAAAAATGGATTTTAGATAATAAGTATAGTTGAGTTTTTGTTCAAAACCTTAAAATATTCTCAATTTGTACAAACATCATACCGGCTTATTATGTGTGTGAGATTCTAAAAGTGATGCTCCACTCTGATTCCCGGTGTTCCCTAGCCAAATTCCAGTACCGTCTTCAGTGCCATTGCCTTTGTGAACTAGCCAGCCTTCACCGAAAGGCTAACTTAATTTTATTTAATTTACCTTTTAGTGGAGTATAATTGGATGATCACTGAAGCTGTAGATGTGAGCTGTTATAAAAGTGGGAAAGATGTATCAGAAACTGTTGTCTGCATCTCTGACTTTTACTTGATGAACTTTTTCCCCCCTAAGTTTTAGTTATCTACAAACAAATCAACTCTGACTAAAATATTTCATGTCATTTTGGGATTAAGAGGCCTGGTTTGGAAGAGTCACTTAAGGACGTACTGTTTAAGCAGTGACAGGTGTAGGATGTAAATATTACTCCAGAGGTCACTTGGCATGCATCACCTCCATGGCAATAAATTCCTGCTCTCTTCCAGAGGTTTAACACTACAGAGTGTTATCTTACTAATAGAATATGTCATGGCATCATATCTCGGGGGTGGGGAGGGATTAACTGAAGGATAATATAGGGCAAAATTTTAATAATAGCAATTATTAAAGGTTACAAGAAAACCAGCCTAGGGAAGTACTAGCACTTTAAGATTATAGACCCAAACTACAAAATTGGAGAAAAGATTTTAGAAGATGCCAAGCTAGAGGAAGTAGGTATTAGGGCTTAAGAGGGGTCCAATTCCGGAATGCCAATTAGCTGAGTGTAGGCTTTGATTAAAAAAAAAACAAACACCTTCCTTTTCAGGTTCCCTGTCGGCTCAATTAATTAAAGATCTCTGAATCCAAAGGTAGTAAAGGGAGAAAAGTCATGAAGAGGAAGAAAAGCTATTTTTATTCCAAATTCGAATTGTGTCACCATTCTAATTTTCATAAAAACTTAGGCTCCAGAAGCAGTTGGCTTCCTATTAAGTCTTATACTGGGTGGTGATTGTTAAAGGATATTCAGATCAGGGCCGTCTGTGGGAGCTAAGAAACTGTACAACAGTCTCAGAAATAGTTAATTGTGCAGTGTGGTCCATGAACACACAAGGGCCAGCAAACATTTATTGAAAACCTACAATATAAAAGCCAGGAGAGCGGTCACGAGCTGATTAAAGACTTAGAACTGAGTAACTCAGTCCTGTCACTTCTGTGTCTCCCGGGTTCCAATGCCTGGAGACACCAGTACCGCCACAGACAAAAAGGAGGAGTCCTTGAGAGACCAGGGCCAAGTGTACACTTCATGTGGATGGTAATCAAGACAATAGGTGGAAACCACAGATTAAGGTTTTTTGCTTTTGAATGCAAGGATATGTCTACTTGATGTTCTTCACCCAGCTTGGAAGAACAGTTTGACAATCTTAGAATGTGAAGGCTGTAAACACTTTTGGTTCAAAAGTGCCTCCTAGCTCCCCCAGTCAGGTACCTCAAAAAACGTTAGCAAGTGGCACTTGGGTGACTTCGCAGGGCCTTTGTAGGGGTTTTTAGGTTTTTTTTCTACATTGTCAACATTTTTGGTTACCATGATTCTGCTTGCAGGCCAAGCAACTCCTATGCTTTTTCCGAAGTTAAAAAAAAAATTTGGAATGAAAATTGAAATGCCCTCTTCCCAGATTGTATGCAGGCTTATTTTGGAACCTTCCTGCATTCAACTGTCCTCTACAACCTGGGTTTCTCTCTAGACAGCCTCTCAGGTTGCCAAGCTTAAGGTGGTACGCATCCCAGCTGAGTGACACAGCTTTGGTCTGGGTCTTCAGTGGTTGCATTTTGCATAAAATGGTTGGTCTTATTCTCATGTAGTGAGCTGCCCACAAGCGAGGCCCCAGTTTTATTTCAGAAGCACACGAGGGTGTGAAACCACTCTTTTACCTTTCTGTACTGCCTTAAATATTCCAGCCAGTCAGATGACTAGATATAATCACTGCTTGGAGTAATTGGTGAAGAAGGTAGAGGTATTGGGGAACAGAAGCCTTTGCATAAATGTGGAGTCATCTCGGAAGGTAGATACTCGAGCCTTGTTCAGGCTTTCTAATCTTCTTTCTGCCTCGAGATTACTTCCTGGCTGTTCTTATAATGAAACTGTAACCAAGAAATATTATGTAAAGCCCTGGAAATTGCTATTGCTCCAACATGACAAGTAGTTTCATGTGATGTAACAATATTCTTCCCATCATTTCCCAAAATTTGCTTCTTTCCCTCTGTTTTTACCCCTTTCATGTGTGGTATGATGTGCTTTTGTGTAAATAGGATTTCATATTTGTCACGCCAACATGTAATCCATTCCCCCTGGCTGAGTTTGGCTCACGACTGTGTTCTATCGTGTAGGCATGGGTTCCCCCCGGGATTTTCTCCCAATGGGAAGCCCTCAGATGGCAGTGGAGTCGTGCAAGCATTTTACGTAGGTACATAACTGACTTGCCATTTCATGGCTGAAAATGGAACACAGGGGTGCTGAACATGACGTCGTCTTACAGCGATAGAAGGCTGGAGACTTAGAATTAACCCTTGGCCAACAAAATGGCTGTGCCCGGATGAGAACTGAAGTCCTTTTCTGCGGGAGGTTTAGGTAATGGAAATGCTTCCTCTAAGACTGGCATGTGATGGCTGCATTGGGCTCCTTCCTGGGGACTCCGTTTCCATCGCTCTGCAATGCTCACGGGGAGTTGAGTAATGAGCCGGCTTATAAACGCAAGGGCTCTGAGCTATATTCAGACCTGTTAGGTGTCTAGTTTATTCTTTGTGCCATAATTGTTGAAACCAGACCCAGTGACCCTATGCCAGTGCTCTGTTGTGTAAACACTCCTTTTTCTCATGTTTCTATAAAGAGCTTCTGTCTGGGCTGGACCCAGTTCTCATATAGAAGATGCCACTGTAGACACTTAGGACCTTTCCACCTTGTATTCATTCCATAGTAAAGCAATGCCCTCAACATTGCCCAATTGTATCTGTTATTTTGGGTTTAACAACACTGATTCATACTAATAAAATTTTTACGTTTTATCATGTTTATCTTTTTCTTATTAGCATGTTCAGTAGTATAATTTTTTAAAGTCACAGTCACCTCAGCAAAGAGAATGGTGATTCACCAGGGGAACTTGTGTATCTGTACACATGAAGACACAGTTAAAGATGTTCTCTGGCACTGTGCAATAGCAAAACGTCTTCCCTAAGGAAATCACTAATAAAATGTGGCACAGCCACAGGATTAAAAATGATAGGGTATCAACAAAGGAATTATGTGCATACATATGAGCCTAACCAGTGGTTGAGGACAATAGGAGAGTGGGGGCCTAAGTGGGGGTAGGGTTGGGGATTAGAATGGGGGGTTGAGGACAAATATGTGATACCTTAATAAAGAAATTTAAAAAATAATAAAAATGACAGGGTAATTTAAACGGATGCAAACGCTATCATGCATCAACATGTGTCTCCAAACAGAATGTGAGCGCTGGAGCATCATCACGATACTCCAAGGTTGTGTGTTCGATCCCCTGTCAGGGCCCATAACAAGAATCAACCAATGAGTGCATTAGCAGAACAACAAACTGACCTCTCTCTTTCTGTCTCTCTTCTCTAAAATCAATTTAAAAACAACAACAGACAAAGCAAAACAGGATGTGGAGTGCAGGGCCACTATGCTGCATATCCCTAAGGGAGCCACTCATAGTGGTCTGTGATTGGAGCCCTCAGAAGCCATGCAGTACACGTCTTCTCTAAGGTTTTGAGATGCTGCAGTAACATGTAGTTCAATGGGCTTATGGTACAGATATGAAGCTATCTTTCCCCCCTTCTCCGGTGCCTATTAAAACCAAACAGAGCAGAAACCGGTTTGGCTCAATGGATAGAGCGTCAGCCTGCGGACTGAAAGGTCCCAGGTTTGATTCTGGTCAAGGGCATGTACCTTGGTTGCGGGCCCATCCCCAGTAGGGGGTGTGCAAGAGGCAGCTGATTGATGACTCTCTCTCATTGATGTTTCTGACTCTCTGTCCCTCTCTCTTCCTCTCTGTAAAAAATCAATAACATATATTTAAAAATAAATAAATAAATAAAACCAAACAGATAATACCAAGCATTAGCAGTCATACTGAAAATGGCTACTCTCAAACATGCTGGTCAGAGTATAAATTGGTATGAGCTTTTTAGAAAGTGACCCCATGACATAGTAGCTGGCTTGCGTAAGTGTAATTAATGAGTGATATGCACAGACTGAGGTGTTGGTCCTGTATCATCTATGGTGACAAAAACTTGGAATACAAATGTCCTATGCCCTGAAATTAATTAACTACATTATAACATATTCTTAAAGTAGGATAATGTGATCATTAAAAATTACAGTGTTAGAAATAAGTGTTACTGGCCACAACATTCAAAGGTACAAAAATATACCTCTATTTTCTGTAGCAATTTAAGTTCTACTTGATCCTCTATTCTGTCTAATACAGAAAGCTGAATGTAGTCATACTTAGTTTTACCTCAACTGGGGCACATCTGAGAGTGAAGGGGACGCTGTTAACATCAAGCTGGGACGAGAGTAAATCGGATAGTCCCCGGCAAACTGGGACATACGGTCTTTTTGGTTTAGCCTCCTACCCATGTAGCAAGATGGGCAGAAGCACTGGGGAGGTGGGCAGAAAACTCTGGAGTTTTTGGGTAAGTACCTTATCACAGCTCTCCTCATAAAACCATCCGTCCACCCACCCATCCATCCATCCACCCAATATTTGCAGAGGGCCATTATGAGTCCATGCTAGACTAGCCCTCTATGCTCCATCAGATATGTGTAATTTCCAAGCTTACAAGGAAATAAAGATAAGGAGGAAGACGAGGAGAACAAGAATAACAGGAAGGAGCAGGAGATGTTCCTCCAAGGGCAGAAAGAGCAACTTGCCTGGGGAGGTACAGTGACCACTGGAGGAGGAATATGGGGTCTTGGGAAACAGCTCACCCCTGACTCATCATCAGATCCTGAACAAGTTTCTCTGTTTCTCTGAGCCTCAACTTCCTCCTGTGAAACAGGAGAGTGCCCACATCACCAACGTGAGTCAAGAGTAAGTGACATCATCGTGTAAGGCACCAGCACGGAGAACCTCGTGGCTGTGATTATGCCATAGCTTCAACCTTTGCCCTGGATGTGGTGGAGTTCTTTTTGCCACTTTCTTATTTTTGTGTTTTTTTTCCTTGGAGGCAATGTAGTATAGAGGTTGAGATAAAGAAATAGAGCATCAGACACAACCTGAGTTTGACTCTAAGGTCTGTAATTTGCTGGCAGTGGGATGGTTAGCAGATAAATCGCGTTAAATCTCAGGTTCCTCCAATGCAAATGCAGAAACTACTTCATATGTACACTTATCCACAATTCTGGAATCTAAAAAGCAGAGATTTTTTCCCCCCCTCTATGTTTTATACAAAGTCATTTGGCAGTAAAACCAGATGGGAACTGATGTGATGTTCTTTGTAGCCATTGTTTATCCCACCAGGGGTGATTCCGCTGGGTATTCTGTAATAGATGTGCTGTATTACTTTAATAAAACCCAAACAAAATTCTTAATTCTGAAAACATCTGCCCCTAAGTTGTCACGTAGGTATTGTGGGCCTGGAATATCTCTCTGCTTTGCAGGTGGGTCATGAGGATTGAATGAGAAGAGGCCTTCCCATTGGGGAGCTCCAGGCAACCACAGGGGGCGCTGTTTACATGACTGGTCAACGTTAGCCATCCCTCCTGAGTGGGCCGCAGGGGTTTCACTCAGCAGAAAACACTTCTTATCCTCCTGGACGGAGCAAATGCTCTTAAACAAGAATAGCTAACATGAATATAGTGACTTGCTGTGTGTCAGGTCCTGTCCTAGGTGTTTTACATCGTCTTACCTCTTTTTATTTTCACACAAAAGTGCATGAAGCAAGTTGAAGAAGGTAGATGAGGTATATATTATTTAGATATTATTGAGGTAGATATTATTATCTCTTTTCTACAGATGAGAAAACAGAGGCATAGGAGGTTAAATAAATTGCCCAAGGCCATGGACTAGTAAGAAAGATCAAATTAAAATGTTAGCTATGCCCTGCTCCGGTAGATCAGTTGGTTAGCATATACTCCCCATACACCAAAGTTGCGGGTTCCATCCCCAGTCAGGGCATATACAGGAATCAACCAATGCATGCATCAATGGGTGGAACAAATAGATGTTTTTCCTCTCTTCCTCTGTCTCTAAAATCAATCAATAAATAAAAAATGTTAGGTACAATTATTTTCTCCTTTTTAATTAAAACATTTTAATGTATTGAGGTGTAATTGACATTAAAGTTTCAGGTGTATGAGATAATGATTAGATTTTTATATATATTGCAAAATGATCATCACAATAAGTTTAGTTAACATCGGTTACCTCACATAGTTACACTTTATTTTCTTATGGTGAGAACTTTTAAAATTTACTTAGCAACTTTCAAAAATATAATACAACTTTCAAAAATATAATACAACTATAATCATCATGCTGTACATTAGATTAGGACTTAACCAGCTCTATACATATTTTATAACTGAAGGTATGTCCCTTTTGATCACCTTCATTCATTCTATCCCCCAATCCCATGCCAACCACCTCTGGCAAAACTTCTTTTCTGGCTTTTTTTCAATCAGTATAATTTGGAGCTCTTTCCATACGTATCAGCATCTACAGATGTACTTTTTTTTTTAATGGCTGCATAATCATGATGATGATAATTAGCATTTATTGAACATTTGCAATATGCCAGCACTGTTCTCAGTGCTTCCATTTTCTCCTTTCTCCCCTCTCATTATAAGTACTGTAAATATAAAGAAATGAAGAAAGGGAAATTCTTGTGCATTGAATACTTCCTGGGAGCTACATAATTCCCAATTGCATCTCATTTTATCCACAAAACAATCTGAGAAGGACGCACAATTGTTCTCATTTGTACAGAAGGAGCTTGGAGAACTTAACTGACTTTCTCAACTTTGCAATAAGAAGGGCAACTCCACTTACGCCAATGCCCATGCTATCACTCTTGCATCTCAGAAGGAAGTGTTGGCTGGGGAGCTCAGGGTTAACCAGCTCAGGCTGAAAGAGCTGAATCACTCCATTAACTAGATTTGCTGGTTTCACTGAACTATTATCTGATCCCAAACTGCTAGAGTGACTCTCCTGGACCCTACTGCTCAGGCAGCTTGATTTATCTTTCCCGTAACCCTGCCCTCATTGCTGACACGACCGTTCAGGCCTGACTGGAGTTCTTAACTGGCTTTTTGAAATGACTTCTGCATCAGAGTCTGGCAGTGTTGACCTTCCTGAATTTGCTTCTGAGTACCCAGTGCCAAAAGCGGTGTCCCCAGTTGGGCCTGCATGACCAGAGAGTGGCCAGCTTCCTCTGCTGGCCTTCACCTCGAATTCTCCCTAGATTGTGTGTCTATTCTCTCCTTTCCTGGTCCTTTGGGAAAAGGATCCCAACTCACTTCTAAAGCACGCACAAGCTTTCTTTTACTCCTTCCATCTTAAAATCCCCCTTGCACTGTTTTCCGCTTCTCATCAACATACATATATGCCCAAATTTTGATCAACTGCCATGCATCTCCTTTTTTCCGTCAAGCTGCCCTCTTTTTCCTTCACACTAATGACATTTTGAAAAGACAATCTTGATCTTCCACTTCTTTGGTCTTCTATTCCCTCCTCCCTGGAATTTGGCCACTATCCTTCATTGTGCTCTTTCAAAAATTATCGGTGACTTACCTAATTGCCCCACTGCTCACACCTCCCCCCCCTCCTCTGTGGACATTTGAGGCTGTTGACCTTTCCTCCTGAAACCTCTTTCCTGGTTTGGGGCCATGGTTCCCCTCCCCTTCTTCACCTTCCCTTTAGGCTTCTTATCTGCGTAAATGTAGCTACTCCCTGCAGATTCATGCTCCTGATCCTGCTCAATGTATGCCCCCTTCCTTATGATCTCATCCAACTTTATTTCATCGACTGCCTCTGGCTTCCAAAATTTCGACTGGCCTGACTTCTTTTCAGGTATCGGACCTTGCTCCCAGCCGCCTGCTAGACGTGGTCAGCGGGCATCCTGCTCCAGATAGCAGTGCCCCGCCAGGCACACAGACCCCGCGCCACCTTGTCACCCTGCACTTTGTGCATTGCATCCTCTCAGTGGCTTGGGCCTCACATGTGAGCGTCCGTTTCAGCTCCTCTCAAGCATCTATCAGATGATGTCATTCTATTTCTGGAATGTCTTGAACTTCCTAACCCTCTTTCCACTGTCCCAGTTTACGATGTTTTCTCTTAACTAGTGTGATTGTTTCTGAACAGCTAGCTTTGAAGTCTGTGTTTGGCCCTCAGATCGATCATTGGATATGCTATCTGAATCTGCTAAAACACAGATCACAGCATGCCGTTTTCTGTGACAACTTATTGCAAATTAAATACAATTCCACTGCGGTAGCCTGTGGTAAATATCCCTCTCCTCTGAGCCCAGCCTCTGTCCCTGCCTGCCAGCGGCTGTGGCCACGGCTCCTGACACCTTCACCTGTGGTTGCTCTCTCCCCACTAGGCAGGGCACCTCCATCTGCTTTTCTCTGCCTGGCAGTGCACGCAGCTTCTGGGGGCTGGAAAACACTCCTGGGAATTTTCCCCGGTCCTTGGGGGGAAATAACAGCCCTTCTTCTAAACACTGTAGAGTTTGGGATAGCAGGTTAGTCAGTAAGTTAAAGTCAAATAATGTTTTTTAAAGATAGTATTTTTCTTTTTCACTAAACACAGTGAATCTAGAATAAATTGTCATTTCTATTCTCTACTCTCAGTATTGTATCAAAGGACCAGGAAGTTAACTGCCCATCCCGAGTGACTCAAGAGATTAAATGCCGTCCCATACACCAAGAGGTCGCCAGTTTGATTCCCAGTCAGGGTACCTGCTCAGGTTGTGGGCTTGATCTTTTTTGTTTTGTTTAAACATTTGTTTTCCAATATTCTGATTTTGTACTTGGTATGGATAGTTTGGGAAAGTTTTGTGGCAATAGTTTTTTTTGTTTTGTTTTTTTAACCTTCCTCGTCGGGGGAAGGGAATGCCAGAGGCAGCCAGTCCATGTTTCTCTCTCATAGATATTTCTACCTCTCTTTCCCTCTCCCTTCTTCTCTCTAAAATCAATAAAAACACATTTTTCAAAAAAAAGAGAAACCCACATGGCACTTCAGTCTTTACAGTGCAAGTTTTTCTGGAGTGTCTGTGTGTTGCAAGACAAGCTAAAGACTGAGACGCCAACGCAGTGCCCCTTTGCCCTCAAGAAACTTGGACTTGGACTGGGGAGGGAAAGTGTACGCCTGGTGACCTCGTTCCACTAAATGTGTGGTGCTGACAGGAGGGGACCAGGTGGTTATGTAACATTTCACTCTTTTTTTTTTTTGGTTTAAACATTTGTTTTTCAATATTCTGATTTTGTACTTGGTGTGGATAGTTTGGGTAAGTTTTATGGCAATAATTTTTTTTTTTAAACTTCCTCTTATTTATTTAGGGGTCAAGGTGCAAATGGTGATCTCTCAGATGCTAAAAAAGTTAATTTTATCAAAAATATGTTTTAAAGTGTTTTAATTTAAATCTTCAACTGTTTCCCACTGTACCTGCTGTAATTCATTCATGCCTTTACCATCCATTCATTAAGTGCCCTTTGAAGCCACACTCACTTATGGTGAAAACGATCTTGGGCCCTTCCCGGGAAGTTCAGTGTCATGATTCTGAACATCAAAGCGACAATTAATGCACCGAGGAATGTTCAATGAGACCCGAAGCTCTGCTCTACCTCTGCTATGGGTGCCACTTGTTCCAGAGGCAGGCAGGCTCCGTGGTTTGTTAACTCGCTTGTCTGCCTTCCTTTAGGAGGTGAGCTGAGGGATATTCCAGGAACTGTGCAGAGAGCACTGTCCCTGAACTAGGAGGGATCGTGTGCACTTTCAGCTTTGTAGCAGCATATTAGCATTAAAACATCAACAAATTTACAACTAATCTGGACCTTATCAAAGCAGCTCTAAACTGAATTTTCCAGTAAATATTTTCCAATAAATATGAGAGCTTTAAATATTATACTGAAAGTCTTTCCAATCACAATAATGTTGGGGGTTAAATATTAGAACAAAGGAATTGAGTAAAATCAATAACCGACTCTCCCTTGAGCAAAACACAGGTACCACTGTGTCCAGAACTAATGAGGAATGCACAGAATAATGAGAGAGCCAGATAAAAAGGCACAAGTTTGTACATTAGATTCAATACTGATTAATCATGACAGATCCTCTGCATGCAACTGGAAGTAGAAAAGAAAAACATTCATTTAAAAAAATTATGTTTTTTCAATATTAATGTCTACTATATTATTTTTAAAAATATTTTATTGATTTCAGATAGGAAGGAAGAGAGAGATAGAAATATCAATGATGAGAGGCTTCCTGCACGCCCCTACTGGGGATCGAGCCCGCAACCCGAGCAAGTGCCCTTTACTGGAATCAAACCTAGGCTCTATCCACTGAGCCAAACCAGCTAGGGCAAAGTATATTCTCTTTTAGTTTTAATTCCCTTCCCATTTTATGCCCAACCCTCTCCCCTGGGGTAACCATCAATTTGTTCTTTGTATCTATGAGTTGGTTTCTGTTTTGTTTTGTTTTGTTTTGTTTTTAGGTTCCACATATAAGTGAAATCATAGAGCATTTGTTTACGTGTCTGACTTATTTCACTTAACATAATATTCTCTAGGTCTCAAGTGGCAATATTGCAGTCTCTTTTATGTCTGAGTAATATTTCATCATATAGATATAGCTTTTTTTTTTTTTTTTTTTTTTTTTTTTTTTTTTTAAATCATCATCAAAGACATGCTGAGAGAGAAAGAGAGAGAGAAAAAAAAACACATTGATCAGCCAAAACCGGTTTGGCTCAGCGGTAGAGCGTCGGTCTGTGCAAGAGGCAGCTGGTAGATGTTTCTTTCTCATCGACATTTCTAGCTCTCTATCTCTCTCCCTTCCTCTCTGTAAGAAAAATCAATAAAATATATTTAAAAAAAAACAACAAAAAAAAAAAACATTGATCAGCTGCCTTCTGCCTGTGTCCCACCTGGGGATCAAACCTGCAACCCAGGTATATGCTCTGAACATGAACTGAATCAGCAACCCTTTGGTGCACAGGATGACACTCATCCTGGCACCCAGCCAGGGAACCTGAGGCTACACCCCCTTCCCAGCAGGGCTTGACAAGAGTGGGACTGGCCAGCCAGGTCTGGATCTAACCCAATGAGGGGGTCGGGGGTGACTGGGTCTGGGTCTCACACAATTTTGAGGTTTATGTGGGTGGGCAGGAACCTGACTCTGGGTCCTGTGGTGAGCCCAGACTCTGACAGGAGGAAGGTTTTCATATACATTTTACTAATTTTCTTTCATCTCTGACACTTCTATTATAGAGAAAGGCAAATAGCAACATTAAATTATTTCCTCTAATTAATCCCCTTTTAATGTGCACAAATTTTGTGCACTGGGTCACTAGTATAACCATATTGCTCATGAGCAATTTGGGGGCAAGCTTGTGCTAAAAGAAAAAAAAAATAGAAATATTGATGCCTCTGAATAATCAATACTTCAAGTTGCTTAGAATCCATTTGAATTGCGGAATAAAGAGTAGGAATAATTGGAACAGCTCTGCTGAACCGAAAACACAACTCAAATCTCTAAGTATAAATATAACGGGATCACTTCCTCACTCATTGCTAAGATGTACAGATACAATGTGACTTTAAATTTTTTCTTGAGTGTATCTTCTCTTTCCCAGAAGCCTTATCTTGATGGGATATGAAGAGGATTGGTGAGGAACAGGGACATGAAATTAAATCTATTTGTGGTATTTCAACCCAAAGAATACTTTTTCATTTTGATAGCAATTTGCTCTCTCCAATTCCTCCTGTGTGGACTGGTTATTGCCAGCCCCTCTGCTTCTGCTGGTCTGGTCCCTAGCCTGAGGACCACAGAGGACCCCTGATTATATCTAGGGCTTGGGGCACTGTGTGGTTTCCTACTGGTAGAGCTTGTGCCTCTAGTCCTTGCTTCTGGTTGCAAAACCCCCTACACTATGGCTTCTTTGTTCCTCTTTGAAGCCTCTGCTGGTTCTTTGGCTTTCTCAGAACCCTCACAGCCCCACTGTGGAGCGTTCAGGACTTCCGGGTCCCTGGCATGTGCAAGCCGGGTCACACCCTCTGCCAATGGCCTACCGTGTGGATGTGGAGTCCATGTGGATGTGAGCCATTCATGGCATTCCAGCTGGAGAATGAGGCAAATACTGCTCTGCTTTCAGCTGTCCTCCAAACACATCTAACCTGCATCCATGCTTAGGTTTCCACCTGGAGAGAGGAGGCCAGGACACACGTTATCTGTTCTCTGGGTTCCCCACCTACCGGGATGGAAGGGCTGAGGTTTTCATTTCTTCCTCTAAATGAGGGAATGCCATCTGTGTCACAATCTATTCCCATCCAAATGGCTCCAGCAGGGCTTCTGACAGGCAGGCAGGGCTTGGCAGAGGAGGGTAACGTGGTTAGGAAGAGATGGTTACAGTGGGTGAGTCATAAAGAGAAAACTGGAGCTGGAGAACCCTAGAGGGAGATTGCAGGAAAGTTGGTTTCAAATTACCTATCTTGGACAGGTCATTTGGCAAACAGTACAACACAGTGTAGTATTGAGAGGGAGGCCCCGGAACCTGCCCCACATACTAGTTCTGTGACCTTGAGTGAGTTATGCAACTTCTCTCAGGCTCAGTTTTCTCATTTGCAAAGTGAGGGATCATAATGGTACTTACCTCAGCGGTTTGTTGTGCTATAGAAAATAATGCTTATGAGTGTGTACCAGGCCCCAGGCGCAGCCTCATGCACAGTATGACCACCATAGAGGCTGCCATGAAACTCTCCAGTACAGAGATGGAAAACCATCTGTAACTACACAAATATAAGTTGCTGCTCGTTCTAAGATATTGAATAGGTTGGAAACGTTGGAGGGCACAGCCTTTGTGTTAACTATGAGACATTTATGAAATAAGAATGGGAAGTGGTGAAGCTGGATCCCCAGAAAAACTGAACATGAGGCCTGACCAACAACCAGAAACACATGAAGGTGATCCTAATGGTAAGAGGGAGGGAGGGTATCGCCGTCAGGGACCTGTTTGCTTGGGGAGTATGCAGTAGTGTAAGACTAAGCTGAGAAAATTGTAATCTAAAAACAAAAAACAAAACAAACAAACAAACAAAAAAACCTATATAAAGGTTACATGCAATCACATGATACTTGGCCTTTTGTTGAATGTGATTATTCCAATGAATACATCATTCTAAGACTATGTTGGTGAGCTCTAAAGATGACACAGGTCTTCTTTAAAGTATATGATCAAAAAATTTTTTTTGGGGGGGTGTTTTGTGTTTTTTTTTTTTTCCATTTTATTTTATCTGCTGTTTTGTTCAGAGATTCCACTATTACAGGTTCTGCCCGGCCATGTAACTCCCCTGGCCCCGGAGTTCTTGGATCCAGCATGCACCCAGAAAGCCTTTGCCCACAATGTCAGCAGCGCACAGCACATGCCTGCAGAGAACTCCAAAGTTCCGCAACTCGAGGGCACGTTTCTTCCTGAGCAGGGGAGAGACGCCAGCTCCTCAGCAAAAACCATGCAGTCCAAGGAAGGTGACCCTCCCAATTCCTCAGCAAAAATCACGCAGCCCAGGCAAGGCAACACATCCAGTTCCCCAGGCAAAACGGTCCTACCTAAAGAGGGCAGCATCTTTAATTCGTCTAGGAAAACCACTCTTTCCAAAGAGGGTAACCCTGCTAATTCCTCAGAAAAACCCATCCCACCTAAGCAGAGTGATCTCTTCAATTTTCCAACTAAAACTAGTCCCCTTAAATACAATGATACTCATATGTCCCCAGGTAAAAGCACCCTTCCTAATGAGGGTAACACCCCTAGTTCATCAGCAAAAACCATCCCAACCAAGCAGAGTGACAATCTCATTTTCTCAAAAAAACTCATCCTATCCAAGAAGAACAACATCCCCAAGTCCTCAGAAAAATACGTTTCACCCAAATCGGATGACACCTCCAAATCTCCAGAAGAAACCATTCAGGCAAAGCAGGGCAACACTCCGAAGCCATCAGAAAAGAACATTTCATCCAAGCCGGGAGTCACCTCCAAATCTCCTGAAGAAACCGTCCAGCAAAAGCAGGGCTACACCCCCAGGCTGTCAGAAAAGACCATTTCATTCGAGCTGGATGTCACCTCCAAATCTCCAGAAGAAGCCATTCAGCGAAAGCAGGGCTACACTCCCAGGCTATCAGCAAAATTCAAATCATTCAAGCTGGGTGACACCTCCAAATCTCTCGAAGAAACTGTCCAGCCAAAGCAGGGCTACACCCCCAAGCTATCAGAAAAGAACATTTCATTCGAGCTGGGTGTCACCTCCAAATCTCCCGAAGAAGCCTTCCAGGCAAAGCAGGACTATACTCCCAGGCTATCAAAAAAGAAAATTTCACTCAAGTGGGGTGCCACCTCCAAATCTCCAGAAGAAACCATCCAGCCAGAGGAGGACAACACCCCCAAGTCCTCAGAAAAAGTCATCCAGCTCAAGGAGGGTGACACCCACAAATCCTCAGAAAAAGTCATCCAGCTCAAGGAGAGTGACACCACTAAGTCCTCAGAGAAGAAAGCCATCCAGCTCAAGGAGGGTGACACCCTCAAGTCCTCAGAGAAGGAAGTCATCCAGCTCAAGGAGGGTGACACCCCCAAGTCCTCAGAGAAGAAAGCCATCCAGCTCAAGGAGGGTGACACCTCCAAGTCCTCAGAAGAAACCATCCAGCCTGCAGAAGGTGACTTCGCGGCAGAAGAAACGGAGGGGCTCTTGAAGGTCGACATGGTGAAAATGATCCTGAGCAAAGAGGATTTTGACTTGGCGCTCAAGGAGGCAGGGGAGAGGCTGGTGGCCGTGGTCTTCTCGGCCGTGTGGTGTATGCCTTGCAGGACCATCAAACCCCTTTTCTGTTCCCTGTCTGTGAAGCACGAGGATGTAGTGTTCCTGCACATAGATGTTGATGACTGTGAGGAGCTGGTGAAAGACCGTGGGATCACTTATGTCCCAACCTTTCAGTTTTATAAAAGAGAAGAAAAGGTGAGTGAGCTCTGTGGTGCCCTTAAGGAAGACCTTGGAGCAATCATTGCAGAATTAAAGTAGTGCATTCTGAAAGCATTACGGAGAGTCAACTGGTCATAGCTTATGATTTTTTTGTTTGTTGTTTATTTACAAAAAAAAGGTATAACAAAAGTGTATATCCAAATGATACTTAATTATAAATTATAAATGTCAATTCTATTCATGTCAAAAACTAGTTAGAGCACTAAAGCGTATTGTGACCATATTTTTCTTAATAGAAAACTGTGATATCAGAGTTCCTTCGGTGGAGATTGGAAATCCAACTGTCCCCTACTTTTTTATCTAGATTTTTTATTCCCTCCCCCTCCCCACTCACCCTTGAAAATTCAGCTCATTTCCTGTTAGCAGAGACATGGGAAATTTAGAAATTCTCTAGAACAGTGGTCGGCAAACTCATTAGTCAACAGAGCCAAATATCAACAGTACAACGATTGAAATTTCTTTTGAGAGCTAAATTTTTTAAACTTAAACTTCTTCTAGCACCACTTCTTCAAAATAGACTTGCCCAGGTCGTGGTATTTTGAGGAAGAGCCACACTCAAGGGGCCAAAGAGCTGCATGCGACTCTCGAGCCGCAGTTTGCCGACCACGGCTCTAGAAGTACATGATTTAAAGATGAGTAGAAACTTCTCATGTTCACATGTCTTCGGGATTTCTGATAAGACATTTTTGTAAATAAAGAATCTGAGAGATTCACGTACCATATCTAACCTTTTTCTTGTGGGTGGAGCGCTATGGCGCCCCCGGGAAGTTCCGTGGGCTTGCCAACCACGATTCATTGGCAGCAGAGCTGACACCAAGGCCATGCTTCCAGATTTCAAGTCCAGGCCTCGTTTTTTACTAATCAGCACTCGTAAAGTCTGAGACAGAGCTCAGAACTCTGGTCTCTCAGGCCAAGAGCTTTGTTATTCAGGTTTAAGTTAGAGTGATCCTTGGTGCCATTGTGACATCAACTCCCTGGTGGCAAAATTCCTGTTGTTTTCTCCTTGGTAGCTAGGTTTCTGATACCTGTTCCCAGATATCTCATAACACAAAGGCCCAGGTCTGGGCCATAAATGATGGCTTGGTTTGTCATCTTCTCCACAGCAGATAAGTTCCAAAAACCTCCGGTGGATGCTTAAAGACATAGATAGTGTTTTTTCTATCCATACATACCTGGGGAATGCTGCCTCAGGCCTCTCTGGAGTCAGCCCTAAAAGTAAAAACGAAGCCTCCTCCAAAGGCCAAGTGTCTTTGGTCTCGGCTGAACATATACCTTCAAGCGCAGAACAAGAAATCAGAACATCATGGTCTCAGATGGCAGTGAAGCCAACTGTCCATTTCTCCAAATGATTCTTCTGCCTTGAAAGAAGTCTCAGGAGCACGGGGATCTGTCACCCAGCTCCTGTACTCTGGGGCAAACTGCATTTCAGAAACTTTCCTGCCCCTCCTCCAGCAGGTTGGATGGTCAGGAATGCAATGTCGGTTGAATTCTCATTGGCTCTCCCATGCAGGAGGGGGATGAGCAAATAAAACGTGGTTCAGGAATTCTATAAATCAAAGTTTCTCAAATTCGTGGTCATAGAAACCAAGTGGGGTACTTGTTAAACATTTAGATTTCTTGTCTTTTGTACTTGAAAAATCGGGTTCAGGAGTTACAGACTGGGGCCTAGAAACCTCTCCCCATAGTCCAAGGAAAATCATCCAACAAGGTAACCCTCACTACCCCCCTGCCTTTCTTCCCCCACTCTCTTCCCTCCCGCCAAGCTCCTATCTTTTTTACATTGCAGCTCCTAAAGGTGCTTCCTTGCTCTCAGGACAATTACTCTCCAGGACATTGTCACCTTTATCTGATCTCCATCCACCTTTCTGGAAACCCACAGGAGTTGTATTATCCTAGAATTGGTCACCTTCTTAGCAGCATTTGCTTCCTAAGTATCAGCTACTCAGTTGGGGATAATGAGGATCTTGATTATATGCCTTTTAATGGTGTGGTCAGATTTCTGAACTTCATTTATTAGATGGAGGGCCTTTCTTCTTTCAGTCAATGTGGTGGGAGTGAGGAATGAGGAAAGGAATGGTTAGGTTTTCCAAATTTGCTGGGAAAAGGAGGCGGGAGAGAGAGAGAGAGAGAGAGAGAGAGAGAGAGAGAGAGAGAGAGAGAGAGAGAGAGAGAGAGAGAAGAGAAGGGGAGGGGAGGGGAGGGGAGGGGAGGGGAGGGGAGGGGAGGGGAGGGGAGGAGAGGAGAGGAGAGAGAGAGAGAGAGAGAGAGAAGATGAGCAAATAAAACAGCTATGATACATTTACACAATGGAATACTACACGGCTGTAAAAAAAAGAAAATGTCACCCTTTGCAACACCAAGGGTGGACCTGGAGAGTATTGTGCTAAGTGAAATTATCCAGTCAGAGAAAGACAAATACCATATGATTTCACTCATATGTGGAATTTAATGAACAAATTGAACTAATAAGCAAAACTAAACAGACTCATAGATAGAGAGCAGGCAGACAGCTGTTGGGGGTGGGTAAAGTGATTGAGCAAAAAATTTTTAAAAAGAGAAAGAACTTATGGACATGGACAACAGTGTGGTGATTGTGGGGAGTGGAGTGGGGAAGCTGGTGGAGGGTATGGGGGAGATAAATGGTGATGGAGAAAAATTTATGACTCATTAAAATGTCCCCAAAATACAAGGAAGAGGCTCAGTAAAGCATCTAGTCATGAAAAAAAAAAAAATGGATAAAAATCATAAAGTGTTGGTTGGCTAATTCTGTACATAGACATTGTTTCTTTCACTCATCCCCCCCCCCCCCCCCCCCCCCCGCTTACTTATATAATGAAAAGAAAAAAAATAAATGGAATACTTTCAAGATTCCAACTGCTTATAAACTGCTAGGAAAAACAATGTCTGGGAGGTCAGAAGCAGAGGAGAGTGAATATAATGGCCCAAGGTCAAGCATGTTCTGGCAGAGTCTTTGAGTGCTGAACTTAACCTGGGTTCTGTGTTTCAAACGAGCATTCTGGGCCTTTCTGGCTTTTTATTACAAACAACCCTACAGACTAAATCAGTAGGAGTTTTTCTGTTTGGAGATGAATTGTCTAAGTGATTGTGAGTGTCAGGGGGTAGGTGATCTATTTGGTTTTTGGTGGCAAGTCACAGAATCCCAACTCAAACCTGTTCCAGCAAAAATACCAAGTGTATCAAACCTTGAAACTGGAAATTCTAAGGGACAAACTGCTTCAGGCAGTTGTGAGGAGTTCAACCAACTTCATCGGGGACGCTGATATTTTTTACTTTTCAATGTTGCTGTTTATCTTGATTTTATCTTCGATTGCTTCACAGTTCATGATCACAGATAAAAAGTGAACCTGTTCCTTTTAACTCCATCAAAAGTCCTTGGAAAGACTTTGATTGACTGGGTTGCATGCCTGAACCTGTGTATCTGGGAGAGAAGGGGGGCTCTGATGGATCAGGCCTGGGTCACTTTGCACCCTGGAGCGGGGTCAGTGCCATCAAACCATATGAGCTAAGAAGGCTTACAGGGGAGTGGGAGGAAGGAAGAACTGCTATGCAGACAAGCATATCCATCCACTGCTTGGTCACACTTGGCACCACTGCATCAGAGCAAGAGTTACACTAAACATGGTCAGAATCACCCTTATCCCTACTTAGCAATTCCCATGAAAAAATCCAACCTGATAATACTAGTAAGTCTGTGCACTTATCAAATTTCTTTTAAATACACCTCCCTTCACTTTAATCCTATCTAATTTTCTTAAGTCCGTAACTATATAGCCTTAAAACTAAATAATGTCCTGTACTTTATTCAAATGACAAATTATCTTATGATAACGCATTTCACTAAAGATGACATATGGAATATGAATCAACATACAAAACACTTATTAAGTAAATACTTGGAAGAATGTAAATGATATAAACAGGGTAAGACAGTTTTGGGGTCTGACCTTCTAAATTATGTTTTTGAAGTCTATTTTTCTCCAAGTATAAGCCAGTTGAATTAATAGTGGAGATTTACATATAATATTCCATGAGTGTTCAATACTTTTTGAAGCAGAAATGTTAATTTCAAATAAATTACATTCAGCAAATATTTGAAAGCCAGGATCTATTGTTCCCTAGAAAACTCCAATGTAATTTTAAAAAATATATTTTTATTGATTTTAGAGAGGCAGGAAGAGGGAGAGAGAGATAAAAATATTGATGATGACAGAGAATCATTGATCAGCTGCCTCATGCATGCCCACACTGGGGACCAAACCCACAACCCTAGCATGGGCCCTGACCAGGAATCAAACCTTGACCTTCAGGTTCATAAGAGGATGCTCAACCACTGAGCCACGCCGGCTGGGATAAGGTGGGTATTTCAAAATGAGATTTGGCATGGGGAAGACTGGAGAAGAGCCGGGTTGTTCTCACTCAGAACCTACCTGCAGGCCTTATTGCTATTTTCACTAAACGTCTCTGAAGAGTCTGGCCTCTGGAGAGTCATCTTACAGGTAGGGCTGGAGGAAGAAGGAAAGGACTGCTTCCCTGTCCTGTGCCCCAGGAAGGTCACAAAGCCTTGGTGTTTGAAAGACAAAGCTAAATGCAAGTCTAATGACTCACAGATCAATATTTGGCACTGACATTAAGGAGATCCAGGAGGAAGTCACCAACCCGTTAGCTAGTGACTCTTAGTTTAGGAAAGGCAGATAGACTAGTCATCTTCCAAGGAAGGCTTTAAGATTTCCTTTAAATTATACCAGGTAACAATAACTAGACTGTAGCGAGTTGTCATGCTATCAGAATAACTGGAGCAGTATCTTAAAAAAAATAACTCAACATTAATGGATTTTAATGATCCCCTGTGCTCATTTCCCTAATAAACTTGATCTCCTTCTGTAAGCTCAGAATAACTCATATGCTAAAGATGCTTGCTTTGAAATTCCATTTTGATATCTGAGATGTGTTTTTTTTTTAAAAAGTATTGCTGAAACCGATTTGGCTCAGTGGATAGAGCGTCAGCCTGTGGACTGAAGGGTCCCGGGTTCGATTCCGGTCAAGGGCATGTACCTTGGTAGCGGGCACATCCACAGTGGGGGGTGTGCGGGAGGCGGCTGATCGATGTTTCTCTCTCATCGGTGTTTCTAACTCTCTATCCCTCTCTCTTCCTCTCTGTAAAAAACCAATAAAATATATTTTTAAAAAGTATTTATAAATCCAAATTATAATTCCACTCTATTTTGGATGGCTATTTTCATATATGTCTATGTCAGATATAAAAATCCTAAAATAAAGTTGGTCACTTATCTTCTTTAGGCCCCAACTATGGTACTGATTTGTTCCTTAAGTGCTCTCTCTCCCTCTCTCTCTCTCTCTCTCTCTCTCTCTCTCTCTCTCTCACACACACACACACACACACACACACACACACAAAGTCAAGATTTATGATGTGCGGTTCATATAATACACATGTTTTTCTAATTGATATTCAGGTTGAAGGCAGAAATACAAGGTGCATATTTCAGGAATGATCTCTATTCAGAGATAATAAATAAACTGTTTAAATGCAGTGAATATTCAGAGCCTATAGGCTGAAGGCTAGGAAAACTGTTTGGAGGTACATATAAAACTGAAAATTCCTCTGCTTTTAATTAAATTAATAAATCAGTTTCTAATTCTTAGGATTCTTCTATACTTTATTGACTTGCTTAAATACCAGATCATGATAACCCTAGTTGATCCTTTTGGATAAAGATCAGATGCCTTTTCAACAATTCAAGGGAAACTTGTCCAAATGTTCCTTCTTCAGTAGGCATAGGTGTTCAGCTGGCCAGCAGGGGGGTGGGAAATTCCTGAAAAAAAAAAAAAGAGCTAAGAGAAGCCAACAAAGCTGAACATGAAGCACTGGGGGTGAGACCCAAGAAATCAGGAGGGAGCTGCAGAAGTTGCCAAACCATAGGGTTGAGCAGGGGGTATAAAACTCAGAATCAGGTTCCTGGGTGTGGAGACAAAATGGGCTCAGGTGAGATGATGTAGGGAAGATGTGGGAAGAGGAAGAGTTGTTACCTGGGACAACCATGGAATGAAGGGGGCAGAGGTAGGAAGTAGAGTTGGATCACCCTGACTTTGAGGACCATCGTCAGAAAGAATAAGATTTTAGCATTTGAGTACTGCCCTAGCAATACCCTTCGTGTTTCTTTTCTAAGTAGATCATTGGGTTACACCAGAAATCTAAAATCATATTGATTGTGGAATTTTCAGCAACTGGATAGCTGTAACTAGATGATGCTTACCATGCTCACTGTAAATTAGTTAATAGGATGGTGGTTCAAAAATCCATCTGAGCCCTAGCCAGTTTGGCTCAGTGTGCTGCACCAGCACAGCCAAGGGTTCGGTGAGCCTGAGGAGGGCTAGTGAAGGATTAAAGAAGAGAGACAAAAAGAATACAGTTGGGGGTCGGTGGATCTCCCATGCCTGGATGAGGACACAGAAAGACCCAGCCTGCAAGCCGAGGCTTTATTTTATAGTGAGATCAAAACAAGGGAAGTGGTCAACCTGTTTACAATGTTCTTGTGAGTTTCACCTTGTTTTGGCAGCACTTACTGCCCTTCCCACAGCCCATTAGCTACCTAGGAAGAAACGAGGGAGGGCTATAAGGTTAAGCCTCTATTAAAGCATGAAAGGCTACAGATTGTCTATCATGTCTCCTTTTGACTAGCTGTTCTGGAACCTGCAGAAACCCAATGGCAGAATACCATAAACTTAACCAAGCTGTAGCTCTATCACAGTTGCTGAACAGAGCAGCATTGTTGCTAAAGCAGATTAATAAGGCCTTATTATTCATGATCGGTGGTCACTGACTTGGCAAATGTGTTCTTTTCTATTCTGAAGAGAAACAATTTGTATTCATGTTGAACAGACAACAATATTCATTTACTGTTTTGCTCCAGGGCACCCCGTGCACTTTTCCATCTTCTGTTACATTATAGTATGAAGAAACTGATACTGTCTGGGCATCCTGGGGTATGTCACAGTGATCCATCACGTCGATGACATCATGCTGACCAAGCAGGACAGCAAGATGGGCTAGTGTACCGCAGGCCTTGGGAAGATGGTGGAGATCCAGAAACTTGCCTCTTCAGGAAAGTGTTTGGAGGTTCCAGGGATTAGAGGTGTGCTCAGATATCTTCTCCAAATTCTTGTTCTTGCATCCCCTACCACAAAAAAGGAAGCACAGTATGTGAGAGGTCTCCTTGGTTTCTGGATGTAACCTATTCCACACTGGGAATACTGCTCCAACTCAGATGACACAGAAGGAAGGTTGCCAACTCTCAGTGGGGCTTTGAGCCTTGCTATGTGGCCCATAAAATCCAGCAGAGTTTGTGGTGTTGGAAGCGTCCATGGTGAGAAAAGATGCAGCAGCACTTGTTGATGTTGATGACAAGCTCTGGTGTTCTGGAGCATGACCAAATCACCTGCTGCAGAGAATCCCTCATCTTTTGAAAAACAGATCCTGGTGTGTTACTGGGGCACCAAGTAACTGAATCTGGGGCTGCTCCTTATGAACACCCCTGTCATAAGAATTTCTGTCTGATCTACCAAGTCATAAAGTCAGAGAGAGCTCAGAGCAGTTCATTGTGAGATGGGAACAACACATTTAGGACTGAGCCCAAACAGGAAAAGAGAGCACAAGTAAACAACATACACAAACAGGTAACCCAAACCCTATGTTACTCATGGTGGTTGCCTCCCCACTACCCGACCCCAGGCTCATATCCTTGGCCACGTGGGAGTTTTGTACAATCAGCTGAAAGAGGAGAAAAGCACTCAAGCTTGGTTTACAAATGTCAGCTAGTATATGGGTGCTAATGGGTGGATGGTGGTATTAAGCCACATTTAAGAGTGGACAAAAAACAATAACAACAAAAACAGAGGAGGTGAAAATGCCAAGTGAGTCTCTCATGTTCCTGACCTACAGTCACCCACTGCAAGGCTTTGTGGTGAGCAAAGACAGGTGAGAAAAACTGCATGGAAAAGAGATGAAGGGAGTTAGCAATGGGGTAAAAAGTTGATCTAAAGACCTCTGCCGAAAAGACTAGGTCCTTTCTAAGTCTAAAACCAGTAAAATAGTGTCTGGAGTTCAGAATATGGACAAGAGAATTTTAAATATGCTTGATTTGATGGAGTAGTCTCTGAACTTAAATATGCTTGATTTGATGGAGTAGTCTCCATAACTTCTGTGGAGAAAAAAACAAAGCAAAATGGAAAGAATTTGATCAGTAACTAGAAGTACTTATACAGTTACCTTTTGACCTAAAAATACCACTGTTAGGGATCTATCCTGCACATACACTTCCAACCAAGTGAAAATACATATGTACAAGGTTATTCTTTGGATCATTGATTAATTATTGCCAGTTATTGGGAAGGGCCTAAGTGCTCATACATAGGAAAGCACAGTTGATCCTTGAACAACACAAGTTTGAACTGGGAAGGTTCACGTATATACAGAATTTTTAAAATAAATATTGTAAATATATGCTCTCTTACTTATGATTTTTAAAAAATGTATTTTTTGTCTAAAGTTTTACATATTTCTCCTTTTCCCCCCACTTGACCCTGGCCCCCAAGCCATTCCCACCCCTGGCAAGCCCACACCGCTCCAGTGTGTGTCCATTGGTTATGCTAATATGCATTTATTCATGATTTTCTTAATAAAACTTCCTTTTCTCTAGCTGACTTTATTGTAAGAAAACAGTGTATAATACATACACCATACAAAATATGTGTTAATTTACTATTTATGTTATCAGTTAGGCTTCTGGTCAAAAGTAGGCTATTAGTAGTTAAAATTTCGGGGAGTAAAAAGTTACACATGGATTTTTGGCACTTCTAACTTCTGCAATACTCAAGGGTCAACAGTAGTTAAGTAACACCACAAATAAAAAAGAATGAGGAAGTATTCTATGAATTATTATAAGGGGTTTCCAGAGTATAGCAAGTGAAAAAATCCAATACAAACTAGGTATGTTTTTATAAGTATGGATAAAGTTAGGGAGTGATATATTATACAATTCAGGCAATTAACACTGGTTATCCTCAGTGGAGTGGAAGTCGGGAAGTGTAAGAGGAAACTTAATTCATTTGCTTTTGGATTGTGTCACTAGTTACAATAAGCAGGTATTGCTTTCACAGTATATAAGATTGAGAAAACACATATTATTCAAATTATTTTTCATATACAAAGGTCATTCATTTATACTTTACCTGCTTTAAGTGGTCATACAAACAAACATCCCCAGAATAAGTCTTTTTCTAATTCTTCTTCTTTCAGACTTAATTTTATCTGGCTAAGCTTCCATCCGCCTTGTCTTGGAATATATATTTCTCACATAAGTTTGACAAAAATGCTACAATAAGCACATCAACACAACCATGTTGATACAAGTATTGCCTCCCTCTGATATGCACTGACCTTGTGCACATTTCAGTTGGCTATCACTCTCTAGCACATCCATCCGTTTGAGAAAGAGCTCTTTGTGTGGAGTGACTGTTTCAATTAGATTTTGCTTCCAGCATCCTGTTCCTCTGTCAGGTGGAAGGTTTCCAGTCCTCACTTTATAGCACAATTCAGTAGATTTCTACACCTTTGACCACCTTCTTGACCCACTCTTGGCTTCCCTGACACTTGTCTCTCTGTAGCACCCTATGATCAGAAGCAGGAAGCAACACAACAAAGGAAATGAGGTGCTTGTTAAATGCTGGGGCGGGGTGGGAGAGCAGGCTCTACACCAGGCTCTCTAGGAATGCCTCCCAGGGCAAGACTGAACTGCACCCCCAGGGCAGCTGCCACCTTTGAGGTGCACTGCTTACTTCTCACCCAAGGGACGGGAAGCTGGACTCCAGAAGGAACCATGCTTCTGCTGACTCTGCACAACTCACTGCCTCTTGCTAGCCAGGAAGCTAGTACTAGTACTAGTACATGGGTGCTGAAATGCTGAGCAGTCTCTGTGCTCCTGCCTCAGCAGGAAAGCAGCCAGAAGGCACAGAACACTGGCCCCCTCCCTCTCACGTAGAACTTTCCAACATCACATGAGTGTAATTCACTGGTTGAACTTATTTCAAGAACAGAATCCTGAATGCAGAAGAGCATTCATGTTTGCCTCTCCTGCTTGAATGTAAGCTTGTAAGGGCTGAAACCATGTCTCTTGGTTTATTGCCGGGCACGTAGCAATAATTTAACATTAATAAGGTGACAGTCCTGGAACCACGCACTAGTTTAAGCTCTTCCTGTAGAGTAAATAATTTAATTTTGTAAAGAAACCTCAGATGTAGGTATTATTCACCCCAATTGACAGATGGAGTGTGAGGGAGCACAGGGTTTGGTTGGAAGGTCTAGATGGAGGGATCTCTGAAAGGTCAGAGGCCTCTGAGGGATCTTGTCAAAGGCAGCAGCCCCTACCTAGACTTTTCCAAACAATTCCGATGCCCCGTTTTGCTAGTGTCTATGTTTAGTCTTTAAAGACCTGACCTTGTGGAAGCATACACTTCCTCAAGTACCCTGCTAATTGTATCTAGAGGTTAATTTTAGTTCAAGCTGTTGTGACAATAAAAGCCTAAGAGGGTAGGCGAACAGGACTGCTTTTTACTTCTAAAGTAAAACAGTCCCTTAGCCCTCTCACAGAATTGTATGTCAGAGAAATCTGTTCATCCATCACTTAGGTCTGCCGGTCAGCCCTGGCAACATAGAACAAGCACAGAGTAGTGAAATAAGTGGCAAAGACCACATAGTGGAGAACAGGATTTGAATCCAGCAGTTCAGAAAAAAAGTTTGTACTCATTTACTGCCTCAATATTTATTGAAAGTATGCCGCTTTGGTTCAGTGGATAGAGCATCAGCCTGTGGACTAAAGGGTTGGGTTGCAGGCTCGATCCCCAGTACAAGGAATGCAGGAGACAGCTGGTCAATGATTCTCTCATCTTTGATGTTTCTCTTTCTCCCCCTCTCCCTTCCTCTCTGAAATCAATAAAAATATATTTTTAAAAAATGTTTCTTCCTCATTGATATTTCTATCTCTCTATCCTTTTCCCTTCTCTCTCAAATTAATAAAAACATTAAAGAAATAAATGTTTACTGAACTGAATTATGCAGAGAACTGATAAAAAATGTATTCATAAATATAGAGAACCTCAATGTTTTAGACATGTTAAACTTTACTATTGGACAAGGTATACTTTGTTACCATTTGTACTGAAAACAAGTATGTTTTTTATCTTTGCCAAAGCTATGAGATAATTTGTCCAAAGGTGACTACTATTAGTAATCAAGTAGGTTGAAGTAATATTCAAGGCCTTCATGACTCTTAGATTCAGGAAAACTTGAATCTAGAGAAATATGTTTGAGTATGTGTTTTCATGCTAATATATGAGACCACTATATGCTGCATTAATCAATACAAAAATGAACATTGGGCCCCTTGTTTCTCTGTTCCAAGCTTAACTTTTAAACCATAGAGAAGTCAATTACATTGTAAATTGTTTCCTTAATCACTCTTGGCATTTTATTGTGGCTTCAGAAAGGACACAAATGCACAGAATGAAAAACTGGGTGAGTTTCTCCCCAGAGTTTAGCTCTATTCCTGACATAAGATGCTCTTACCTGTGTTTTTATTTTCATATTTAACAATAAAAATAACACTTGCTGTTATAAGGTTGTTCTGAGTAGCATGTGATAATGTTTATAAAGTTCTTTGAACTGTTAGAACAAAGGTATTAATAAACACCCAAGCACAAACCACTATTTAATGAGGGGTGGATGATTCAGGAGGGCTCTGAGTCATTTATTAATGCAATGCTCTCAAATAGAATAGGAGAATTATTCCAAAAATCATTTCATGTATTCTTACTAGTAGACTACCACATATTTAAATTCATGGCCACATTAAGATTATGCCTATATGATTTTTGAAGCAATATTGCGAAGAGAAAAAAACAATTGATTCCAAAGGTCACAGCTTACATCAGCAGATGTTTCTTAATGACACATAGACTGGAAACTGGAATACATCCCATTTCAGTTTCCTATTGAATTCAGGGTGAATGGGCAGCCATTGTCCCATAAAAGAGTGACTGGGATCTTTCTCAGTATGTTATACCTGCGAATTGGCTGTGTGCAGACTGGAGATTTCCTTATGAAGTGTCCATCTAGCTGTGGAGAAGCCAGAGCCAGTTCAGCCCAGGCTAACTTGCCCATGGATAAGAGTTCTTAGGCAAGGGAAAAAAAAGGAGTTTGTGTTATTTTTAGGGTTGCCAGTTCATAATTACACATATATGGGACACCATCCTGTGCCTGAATGTCAAACTCAACTTTAAAAAAATCCTAAACTCCCTCTTTATAAACATTCAATTTTTGTATACTCTTAATAATCATTGCAATTTCAAAATAAAAAGAAATCAAAGTAAAGATACACTTAGAATATGCTTTTCAAATGATTTAAGCGCTCCTATCATCCGAGGTTTTTCATGGCTGAAGATACATGACTCTTGTGTAGCACAGTCTTCTATGAATGCTAGCTAAGTTAGCTATTCCGGAGGGCTATTCCCAGATATACTTTGTGTCTACGCCCAGACTACTGTTCCATTTGTCTCATTTATTTTTCAGAAAAACTGGGCTGCTCTTTTATGGCAGCAGCACCAATATATCCTCTGTTTCGTGGTGCTTCTAGGGATTTAAGTCCGGGTATTACTATAAAGGTTTCTTTACAGCAAGTGCAATTTTTTTTTTTTTTTTCATTGAATGTTCCTGTCCCCGATTACCTTGCCAATCGGTTAAAGATTTGTCAGCAATTTTGCTGCTGGGATTTTTTCAGTTTGCTACATGCTCCCGTAAACGATGCAGATGGAATTCATTTCTAATATGTGAACGAGACAACTGTTTTGGTTTGGGCTTATCATTCACCAAAACGGAGAACAGACTACAGCAACTGAATGCTGTAGATTTTGACTTTTATTTCTAGCTTATCAGATTTCCCCACCGGCGCGGCGCGTTTGCTCCTTAAACGAGATGTGTTTCCTCATCTTTTTTTCAGGAAGCAGGAGAGGTTGGATTGGAATACGACAGAGAATTTACTTCTACCAATAGAGGGACAGATAGAATAAAAGAACAAACCGAAAAATCCCGGCGTGATTTCCGCAGAGAATGTTTTTTTTTTTTTATTTCTTACCAGGGGACCTCGGATCAGTCTCCAAGTTATTTATTTATTTTTAGCGCAAACCAGAGACGCTCTCCAGGAGCCAAAAGGAGTGTCAGCGCGCCCCACCCCACACGCCTCCAACGGACCTTGGTCTCTTTCCCGCCCACAACCAACCACTACTACAACTCCCAGCAAGCACCGCGCCGTGCCGCAAAGGGACCAGGCCCTGGGCGGAGGCTCCGCCCCCGCGTGGAGCATGCTGGGAGTTGTGAATGAGTCTGACTACTCCTTCTTTTTATTAGGCATTCCCACTTGGAAGATGGCGTTGTATTGCCTCGGCGAGTTCCCCAGCTTCGTAAGAGGAGCTAAAACGTGACCGAGGATTGTGGCCCCTTAGCTCTGCGGTGCTCACCGCGTCGGTCCCCTGGAGCTTAGCTCCGCCCTCTGCCCACACCCGTTCCCTTGACAGCTGGGGGGGGAGGGGGAGTACTCCTAGCGGCGGTGAGGCTGGGAGCGCGCAGGCGCACCAGCCCGCGCCCCGTAGGCCAGGACGCGAGGGCGGGACGTGCGCTAGGGGCTCCCGGCCGCGGGGGCGCGCACGTCGGCACGCAAGGAGTCATCACGTGGGGCACCGAGGATCGCAGTGCGCGTGGCCGGGCGGCTGGTGTGGGGTTGAGTCAGTTGTGAGACCCCGAGCTGCTGGACCAGCGGGCTGCCCAACCACCGGCCCCATAGCGGCAGGCGTTGGGCTGCGGGAGCCGTGAGCTGACCCCAGCGTAGAGCTCGGCACTGAGCCGTCGCCGCCATCGTCCCCAGCCAGCCGGCCAGCCAGCCAGCAAGCCGCCGCCGCCGCCGCCGCGGGCGCGCCCCCGCTCTGCGCTGTCTCTCCGATGGCGTCCGCCTCTGGGGCCATGGCGAAGCACGAGCAGATCCTGGTCCTCGACCCTCCCACAGACCTCAAATTCAAAGGTAAGGCCGGGAAGCAGGCAGCCCCAGACCGGGCTGCGGCGGGCGGAGGGGCTGGATTGGGAGCGGATGATGGGCGTGGAGGGAATGTCTGCGGCCGGGGCCCCGGCGGGCAACCCCTCCCCCCACGCCCCGGCGCTTCCATCCTCGGGCGGAACCGCGCTCCGGCGCCCGGCCGGCCTGCCCCGCGCCCGGGACCCTGTCTCTGTCCCTGTCCCTCTCCTGCCCGCCCGCATCTCGGTGCGCGCTCCGGCCCAGGAGAAGGCGGAGGGGCCTGGCTCTGCCGCCGCCGCCGCCGCCATCTTGCGGTCCCGCGGGGGCGCCTCCTGGCGCTGCCCGCGCCGCTGCCCGCGCCTGGCACTTGTCCTTGGCCCCCGAGGAGCGCCGGGCGTGGTCCGGGAGGGCGTGGGTGGGCGGTGACCTTAACCGCGTGCGCTCGGGGTCTGCGGTGGGAAGGGGGCTCCGGGGACGGGCGCAAGTGCGTCCGCCACCCGCGCGGCTTGTCAGGAGGCGGGAGGCGAGGCGAGCGGCGGCGCGGCGGGCCCTGGACACGGTTCCGAGAGAGAGAGAGGGAGGGAGAGAGGGAGGGAGAGAGGGAGGGAGGGAGGGAGGGAGAGAGGGAGAGAGGGAGAGAGGGAGAGAGGGAGAGAATCGGCCCTCGCTGCCCCCATCCACCTCGCGGGAAGGGCTGGGTGGAGCTCGCCCTCGGTTCTCGCCGAGGCTGTTGGCTCACCTACCTTCCTGCTCTGTGTATTTAGTCGGCTGTCAGGTCCGTCGCGAGCGAGGGAGGCGGAGAAGCCCGGAGAGCCTCCCGGTTCTGGCTTCCCCGGCGCTGCTGGCGGAGACCCAGGCGCGTGCGGGCCGGAGGCTCTGCGTCAGCCCCAGAAGGGACGGTAGTAGGTGACTAGTAGGCGCCTCCTGGTCCTGAGCTGGGGCATTTCGGCTTACCCTCCGCCGAAGGGCAGGCAGACCTGGTGCTTTTTCTGCTCGCGTTTTAGAGCCCTTTCCATTGAGCTCTTTTGCAGCGGAGTCTTCGGTGTGTGTGGCTTTTGCCTTTACGTGTGTGGTTTCTCAACAAACCCCCCCCTCCCCCCCCTGCTCGGGAAGGCGGATAAGGTTGTCCCTGGGCTCCGAGCACCATTGATTTATGTTGTTGCAGCAATGCCCACAGGCACTGATCGGACTTGGTGATCATCGGAGGAATCTAAGGGGGCTCTTTGGCCCTTTTGCTTTTTTAATATGTAAGGGTACCTTAGGGTAGAGAGTTAAACTGGAGAGTTCCTTTTTTTTAGAAGTAGTAAAAGCGTGTGAAGATCCCAAATAGAAAGCAGATTCCTACCTATCTTCGGTTGAAGAGTAAGTTCCCATTTGGAGGACGCAGGATCGTGTATTTCAGTTTCAGTAGCTACGAAGAGAGAACAGTGGTTGTGAAGTGTATAAGCCACCCCACTGCTTAAAAATGTTGAATTTTTTTTTTTTATTGTACAAGATCGAGTCCAAAAGAAAAATGATTTTACAATGGAAAATTTTTAGTTTTAGAAATTTTAAAACATTGTATTCAGGTATTTTGTGAGAGTAATGTTATAATAATTCCTTTATTTTTGTAAGCATTGCAGGGCATTTGCAAATTTCTGAGTGGAAATGTCTGTGAGCTGCTTGTTAGACAAAGATTTGGTTTTAA
The DNA here is from genome assembly GCF_964339955.1 of Pipistrellus hanaki. Classification (NCBI taxonomy): domain Eukaryota; kingdom Metazoa; phylum Chordata; class Mammalia; order Chiroptera; family Vespertilionidae; genus Pipistrellus; species Pipistrellus hanaki. The sequence continues at coordinate 60,918,299 of NC_140508.1, forward strand.
AGCTACAAAATAATTTTGAGGGGCACTATGCATTTTATTATATCAAGTTTATGTGAGGATGATTTTATATAGTTTTAGCTGAAAGAAAAAAAAATGCCTCTGGATAAGCATTAAATTTGTTCCAGAACTTCTTTGCATTTACTTTCTGACAGGCTGAGTTTACAGAGAGGAAATTTCCTCTACTGGATAACCATGTGTGTATTGCTATTAAGGACCTAGAAGCCTTTAAGGCCAGGACATTTCCACAAAGTTTGAGGCTTTCTCTCTAGAGAAGTTGTAATTGTTATAGTAAGAAACTAGTAATAGAGAAGCAAGTTAAAGAACCAAAAGCCCTAGACAATGACTTACCCATATATTTCACTTATTTTAGATACTGAAGAATTAGTAGCTCTGATGATAGAACAGGTTGGTCTAGTGTCATGGATGAAAGCAATTCACAAGTCTCATTTAAAAAGGTTTGGACATCAATGGCTACCTTTTAAGACTGATTTTAAAAAAGTGTTTCCTTGAAAAGTTTAGGGACACAGATTCATTTGGGTCATTTATTTACTGAAAGCTTTGAGCTATCCTGATATTTATAAGAGTATTAAACTGAGTAATTCATTCAGCAGGTATCAGCTTCTATTTTGGGATGCAGTGGTATGCAAGGTGTAGATAAGATTCAGTTTGTGGTTTAGTGGAGAAAGCATACAGTTAAAAAGCAGTAAAATGCCCTTGAAGAACTTTGAGTCTAATGAGGGAGACAGACTGTATATAGATGGAGGCAAAACAAGCTGAGGAAAGAAGGCCCTTCCTTCCCACCCCCCTCACCCATTCCTTTAGGAAACTTTCTAGTAAAAGCTTTGTTTTCCGTTGTGGGGGGCAGAGTAGAGTGTTGGGCAAGGGAGTGATGGTTTGCACGGATGTAGAAAATGTGTGGCTAATGGCTTGCTGTGTTCTCTGTTTAAAGATGCATAATGGGAGGTTTGGGAAAGTGGAGGAGGAGTAGGATGAATTAGGAGGTGACACTTGGTGTCATTTGATTCCTTCCTCAAACTTATTCTTTTAGTCAAAGGTAGTTTGCTATAATGGAATTCTTTCTGTATTCTAATGCACAGTTCAACACTAAGTGAGGACATTCATTTAGAATCAGAGTTCTTACATTAGTAAAGAAAAAGTAGATATTTTCAGATTCTATTGTTTAAAACCTGGCAGTGATTTCCAATCTGACTTAAACGTCAGATTGGAAATTCATTACATGTAAGGGACTGTTTTTGTCCCTAACATTTTTACTATTGTATTTTATTGTATAATGTTTTATTTTTTCCCATCTACTCGTAGTTTTGTCTCATTTGTGGCCTTTTTCCTTAAATGCTAATGTTTCGGAGCTTCTGAGTTGGTTTCAGTCTTATTTCTGAACTTTCTTTGTTCAGTCTCATTGTTTTGAGGGTTTTTCTTTTCCTTCTTTATTGTACACATTATTACACACTCTAATCTGTATTTTAATTCAGACTTTGCCATCAGTTTTGGAATAAATACTAATTAATTATTGATTGTCTGGATTTGAATGCTATTCAGACATCTCAAACTCACATTGTTTTTTTTTACTACCCAAGCCTACTCTTCTAATATATACTTAAAAAAATATGTTTTTATTGATTTCAAAGAGGAAGGGAGAGAGAGAGAGAGAAAGAGAGAGAGAGAGAGAAAGAGAAAGAGAGAGACATAGAAACATCAATGATGAGAATTGATTGGCTGCCTCCTGCACGCCCCCTACTGTGTATAGAGCCTGCAACCTGGGCGGGCATGTGCCCTTGAGTAGAATCAAACCAGCAACCCTTTAGTCCGCAGGCTGAGGTTCTATCCACTGAGCCAAACCAACCAGGGTTCTTCCCATATTATTTAAGTTAGTTGTATCATCATTACTCATACCAGAAATACTCTGCACATCTAATAATTAAAGTCTTCATTTTTACACCCCAGAGATAGCTCTTGAACCTATCTCCCGAATGTGTATATATTTTTAAATCTGTTGTAATTCATTCAGTTATACAATAAAGATTTTAGTTTTTGTTTTGTGTAATGCATGGTAAATCATTGTTGGAACTACAGTTTTGGGTAAAATAAAAAATTTTTTTTCATGAAGCTATTCTAATGGGAGCGATAGACACTAATTATATAATCAGAAGAAGAAAATGTAGCTATCAGAATATAAAATAGTAGACTTTGATCTGGTCCGGGAAGGCTATCACAATTGGACTAAGAATTCCTAAGAATGAGTAGAAGTTATCTGGGTGAGGAAGAAAGGAAAATGCACTAGAAAGATCCTGTGGCAGGAGGGAACATGAAATATTTACATGTTATTTAACATAAAATTGAACGTGTTAATAACATTTTATGTTATTTACCAGGCTGAAAAGACTCAGTGTGTGATGGTAATACCATGTTTCCCCGAAAATAAGACATCCTCCGAAACAGGATAGAAATTAACGAGATGGATGTGATGTTGGTTTAGTAGGTGAAGTAAGGAGTTCCTTTTTATCCTAACCCACTGAGGGATTTTAATTTGGGGGTGGGATAGGGTAGAATAGTAGAGGTAGAGGGAATGGAGTGACATCACATTTGTTTTTAAACAAATGTGATTCTGGTAGCAATCTGAAGTAATAATAGTTGGGAGATAGAGGTGAATTAGGCCTCATTGCAATCCAGGCAAGAGGTGACAACTTGGACTGATGAAAATTTAGAGATATAAACCAATGAGACTTGGTGGTCTATTTGATATGTGTAATGAGAGTAGAGGTATCTTGGATGTCTCTTGACTTCAGGCATACTGATATTGAAATAACTGATATCTGAAATAACTGGAGGAATGATGGTGTTATGCACTGAGGGAAGAAACGAAGAAACCTATGTCTGGATAAGGACCAGATGTATTTGTTTTATTTGGGGATGTGTGGGAGGATGGTAGGAAGACCATGACTCATTAGATATGATATGTTTAGGTTCTTTCAACATATTAATGAAGAGGTGACTAGTAGGCATTTGGTTATAGGAATGTGTTACTCAGGGAAAGTTCTGGACTTTGGATAATTTCTTTATTTCAAGTGATTATCTTTTATCTACTCTGCACCAGACCTGGTGTCTTTTATCTCTAGTATCCCTCTCTCTCTCCAGCCTGTCTTCCACACTTCTGCTAGAACTATCCTTTGAAAAATGAAAACATGTTGCTGTTCCCTTGGTTAAAGAATCTGCAATATTTTCCCATTATGTGTTTAACATTTTAAGTTCAAAATCCATTCCCTGCTTCTTCATTTCTCTTCTATCCATAGTTTTAGTTATATGAAACCATTTTCCTAAACACTTTAAGCTGTTGGAAGACTCTGCACATGCTCTGTTTATAGAGTATTGTTCTTCTTAGCTGTCAGGCAGTCTACCCACTTCCTCTTGTGAAGTGTTTGATTCTTCCAGTCTTGAGTTGGTCACTGCCTTCTTCACGCACTATCGAAGTTTGTCCTTACCTGAACGACAGCACTTAACACATTACATAGTATTTATGCTCACATGTTTTTCTCTTCTAAACTCTGCTGTTGACTACTTGAGGTTATATCCATTTCTTTTATTTTGAAATCCATAGTAACAAGATCTGGCATGGGATGATTGCCTAATAAACATTGATTGCATTACTAAGACAGGTGATTTCTCCTATAATTCCCATGATATTAGTATTGGATGTCTTTTAACTGATTTTTTTCACCAAGTAAATGGCATGATTAAAAAAAAAAAAAAAAAGCTGGGTGGGGGAGGTACTGTTAAGATTAAGAAATCTTGGCTACAATGCACAGGCTGAACAAGCCAACAACAAAATAGATTTAAATGTTAGATGATATTAAAGAATTATTTTTGGTTTTATTTAGCAACAGTGGTGTCATGATTATATTTAAAAAAATTTTTCCCCTAGAAGTGCAAGCTCAACTATTTAGGCTTGAATTATTATGATAGCATATCGCAGCAAAAAAAGCAAACATGGTAAAATGCTAATATTAGATAAGTATATGAAGTTGTGAATTAAGTTCATAGAGATTCATTAGAATTTTTTAATGAATGTTTGAAAAGTTTTCATAAGTTTTAAAATTTTTATTAAGTAATTTCAATCATATTTCATTTATAATAAACCTGGTAGACAAGCATTTGCAAATAACAGCCCCTCTCTTACACTTAATTTTTTTACAAGGATTTTTTAGTAGAAATACAAAATAATATTATATTTTGTTGTCTGTACACTATAAGCCAGAAAACATTTTTTTTTCTTTTAAAACAACTTTTTTACGGTTGAAAGAAAGCAAGATCCATCCTAGATGAACTACTGTCCCCTCTGAAAGGCAGGCCAGTCAAGATAAGATATAAAAGCAACAGAAAAAAGGTCAGGAAGAGCCTCTGAGAAAAAAGGTTGCTTGCTAACAGATTAGACTTTCTTCACAGACCATCTCTGCTTGATTAAGGAAGATCTTACTTAAAGGAAATTTAAAAGGTAGCTTAGTACAGCAACCCAACAACAAAATTATCAACATTAACAATATCAAAACCTCAAACTTTAAAGAATTTAATTAAGGTTTCCTAATTATTTATGATATTTCCCCACTTCATAGAAAAATGTTTTCTTTTTGTACTCAACTGTCATATATTTTTACTATCTTTAGGACCAGAATAAGATCCAAAAAAATCACCTGGTCCTATCTCTCACTTTAAAAATGGATGGATAGTAATACATCCATTATGTGAGTGTAAATACTATATAGTGTGATAATAAGAGCTGAAAATTCCATCCCTTTTCTGGAACTACAAAATTGTGAAGAGAGTCTAGTCTGTAGATACATTGTTTATTCTTTGTGCTTTACCTTTTTCATTAAAAAAATAAATTTTTATCGATTTTAGAGGATGGGAGAGGGAGAGAGAAACATCAACAATGAGAGAGAATTATTGATCAGCTGCCTCCTGCATGCCCCCTGCTAGGGATCAAGCCTGCAACCTGGGCATGTGCCCTGACCGGGAATGGAACCATGACCTCCTGGTTCAAAGTTTGACACTCAACCGTTGAGCCACACCTGCTGGGCTGATTGTCTTACTTTTAGTAATGTTAAGTTGACTGGTGGTAATAGCCTTGTCCTTACATTGAAAAGTTGCATAAATATGAGCCCATTTATGGTATACGTGCAAGAAAAAAATTTGGGAAGAAAATGTTAGTGAGCATTTGCTCTACTTTAGGGTTTGGGTGGTTTTTGTTTTTATATTTTTACTTTTCTGGGTTTTCCAAGATTTTTACAATGAACATTCAGTGCTTTTTGTAATAGAGGAAACAAATTATTTTACTCTTAGACTTGCTGCCTTTGGTCTCATTTGTCCTTCCTAAATTAATTTAATTTTTCATTAATTAGCCCTTACATAGTCTTAAGTGGTATTTGTTTTTTTGTTTTTTGTTTTTTTTTTTTTAAACAATAAGGGAAGATATGTAAAGGTAAATGGGAAACAAGGCTAATGTTCATAACCATGTAGTAACATTTCATAAATCAAGGCCTATAAAGACAAGTAGAAAAGCCATGTTTATCTGAAAGCAAATATTTATAACTGTCCTGTAACTGTTCACAAATCCTAACTGTACATATATATGTTTTAAATTTTATTGAACTCTTTTTGTTAGCCTCTTGTGAGAAATATGATAGATTTGTTTGGAAATATTTCTCTGGGAATGGACCGTGCCCAGAGTATAAAGAGGCAAAAAATTTATAGGACCCCTCTTCTCCCAGACAATGCTGATTGGCTTAGTGGTGGGCACCTAACCCAAGGTCAGCCAGTATATATACTGATGACTGACTTGTCAAAATTTTGATGCTCTTACTTTAAATACAACTATAGATGATGATAGGCTTTAGACTTTTAAAGTCACATAGGCTTGGAGACAGTGACTGACAGATTTGAGTAATGTGCAAGTAGAAGCAAGCTAGTTGAGAGAAGAGGGAGAGAAAAGCAGAAGAGATTTTGTGGTCCCAGTAATGAGTTTCCCCTGAATGCAGTCTCTTCTAGTGAGGCCAGTTATACTTCATTTCCTGTGTCATTGAGATTGCTTATTTATATCTTTATAATGTCTTATATATGAGTTTATGCTTAATAATAAAATTCCTTGCTTAAACAAGATTGAACTTTATGACTTGTGCAGTTGTTCAACTTTGATTGTGACACATAATCTACTTTATAAAAGTAATCTAGACCAGTGTCTTTAATTTTTATAGACGACACATCCATATAGATATCATTTTTGATGACTTATGTGTCATTAATATAACATAGTTTGCTTAGCTGCTTTTTTTCTGGCATTTCGGATATTCTCTATAACTAGGTTATTAAGAACAGTTGGTATTATTTTCAAAACTTAGATTTAAATGAATGAAAAGTTATTTGTATTATAGCTTTTTAAAAAATATTTTTATTGATTTCAGTGAGAGGAAGGTAGGAGAGTGACAGAAATATCAGTGATGAAAGAAAATCATTGATAGGCTGCCTCCTGCATGCCCCCCTTCTGGGGATTGAGCCCACAACTCAGGCATGTGCCTTTGACTGGTATTGAACCCAGGACCCTTCTGCCCAAAGCCTGATGCTCTATCCACTGAGCTAACCCAGTAGGGCAGTATTGGAGCTTTTTAAGGACATGATTTGATTCACTTACCAGTTTTAAAAATAGAGATGTTAATTTAAAAGGGGAATCTAATAACCAAAATAAACTGATGAACAAAATAGATCCAGAGACATGGAAGCATGCATGAAACAGACTGACGAATCCCAGAGGGGGGAGGGAAGAGATTAACTAAGAATTTATATGCATATCCCATGGACACAGACAATAGTCCAGTGAAAGCCTGGGGAGAGGTGTGGGGGGATGGGAAGAGAGCAGGGTAGAGAGGGTTAAAGGGGTAGGGGGAAGGGGAGGCATACGTAATACTTTCAACAATAACTTGAAAAGATAAGAATCATTAATATGAGAGGGCTTTGCTATATGAGTTTACAATGTAATAAGAATACAAGCCTGCATTTTCACAGCTTTTTATTTTGTACATATACATATCCATATATATTCCCTCTGTATATATTTATATTTATTTATACTTACATATATATTTTTTAGTATTTGGGTAATCTGACATGAATTGCAGTGACTACCATACATTTAAGAACATCATGGTGTTTTTTGTTTAATTCATTTTCTCTTTGACAAAATTTTACTTTTATAACTTATATGGGAAGATGAATTGTTTGGTCTTGTTTTCTGAGTTCTATTCCTATTGCTAAAAACCTATTGAACAATGTTCTCAGAAGATAAAATTTTCAGAAGAATCTTTTCAGTCTTCTCTCCTCCCCAAGACTTTACTAATAAAAGGCTTTACGAACAAATTAAGCTAATATATATACACATTTAAAAGACCCTTCTAATTATATAATCAATACTTAATGTTTACCTACTTTACTTTAAAGGGTAAAGCCTTAAATGACACTATTAAGCAACATAACCCTTATGTAACTGCAAAATTGTTTTAATCATCGATACAGCTGTTAATTTACTAAAACTTATGTCAACATTGAAGTAGTCATCATTGCATTACTACAGTTACATTATTTATATACTAATATAAATAGTATTATATTAGTTGAGTTGAGTTGAGCATCTAGCCTTACTCATTAGAATTTTTACTTAATGCTGTTTTAGTTAAGGCAAGGATGAAGAAACACATAATGTTGGAATAAATGATTTATGAACACCTAGAGTCATAGCATTTGAAACAAAACATGCATGCTTTTGATAGTTTTTGTTGTATATTGTTTAAAAGTATTAATGTGACTATTCTGCCATACTTCCAGTGTATATTCACTCAACAAATGTGTTAGCAGCTGCTATAACTTTAGGCCTGTGTTAATTATTCCAGTTCATTCAGGGATGAGTTGAATATTTCTTCACAAAGGGCTCATAGTTTAGTTGGGTAAGATAAGATGTGCATAAATAATAAAAGAAAGCGAAAAGTGCTATGAGAGAGGTATAGATTATGTGCCATGTGAATTGTATGGTCAGCCATGTTTCTCTTCAAAGATTTATGCTTTGGTGCATTGCACTTTCTGGTATTAATTATTTAGAGTTCACTAACTCAGTCTGTACCTCATTCATAGCCAAGAACTCAGAAAAACCTTGTCAAGAACTGGAGGATCTGAAATTTTAGCCTGCTACAATTTTGTGGGTGTTGGTAGAAGACATGAACAGGACTCCTAGGTTTAGAGACAAAGGCCATTATTCATGGCCTGTGAGCAGGATGAGCTTGTATTTGTGTTGGTTTCCATTGCCCCCTCAAGTTCCATGGCCACAACACAAAGGGTTTCAGTTTAGGCGGATGCTACCTTTATGGTGGGTTTTCATCAGAGTTGAGAAACCTTGAATTCAGGGAACTTGAATCTTTCAAAACGGGTGGCATGGAAAGCTACCTGACTTTTTCCATAGGAAGCTTATTTAGTATATAGGACAGTACACAAACCTACCCTCTCTCCAGAAGGAAGAAATTATTTCCCAAGACTGCTCACTATTTAATATATTCCTAAAAAGATAGTGTGCATAAAAACTGTCAGTGTCTCTACTTGAAAAAACATGCAGAAATGCTAGGGGACCCATAGAGTATTGTCTCTCTACAGGCCTCTGAGTAGCCTAAATGGATGTTACAAGAGTTTATGAATTAAATGTTCTTGTGCATTGCCAGTTTATTCTGAAATGCTGTAAACTGTATACCACTTTTTATCCTGAGTTAAAATTTTATTCTCTTCACAGAAACCAAATATTGAACTCAAGTTGATATACCTGCTTAGGTTTTTAGGAGTGAGTGTACTAATATCTTTAGAATGCGTAAAAAAAGTAAGCTGGATAGATGAGCAGACAGAGATGGATAGATTGTTTATCTCAAAGTAATTAGAACAAAATGTTAATTTTAGAATTGAGGTAATTGGATATGATTTTTCACTGTGCAGTTATTTCAATTTCTTTTTTTGAAAATTTTCAAAATGTTGGGGGGGAAAGTCAACTGAACTCTTATTTCTCCCAAGTCAATTTTCTTTCCAACTAAACTTAGCTTGGCATTCAAGAAAACTCTTAATTCAATTTACATCAAAATATGAATAGATGATAATCATTCAAAAAATTGTTTATTCAAAATGGCTTTATTGTTAGCTGTTCTTAGTTTAAAGGGGTTCCTTTTAAGATTGGGAGGTGTGGACAATAACATGCAGAAATGCTAGAGACCCATAGAGCATTGTCTCTCAACAGGCCTCTGAGTAACTAGCCTAAATGGATGTCACAGAGTATATGAATTAACTATAATGGGACAATAAAGTTCCCATTATTTAGTAAGAAGTCATAACTGAATACTAGAATTTTAATATAAAAGCTGAATATAAAGGGCATTTTATGTAAAGGAAACAGGATAGTCCACTTTAGGATCTCCTTTCTGAGTGAACTACCCTAACTTTTTCTTACCTTTGAAATTTCAGGTTCCAATTTTATTTTTTTGTATGGCCAGCTCTTTTTTATACAGGGGCCATATTTGTATATGTTATATTCCTGTCTGATAGGATTTGGGACCTGGAATAGGATTTTGGCTTATTGGCAATGACATTTGTAAGTGGAGCGAGGACAGAATACTTAGTGACAGGAAATGTTATAGTCTTTTAAAAAGGTTACTAAAAGAGAGGACAGCTTTTCTGCCCACTCCCTCCTCCCCCCCAGCGCCACTCTGGCTGCCGCTGCACCACGCTCCCACCAAGCTCCGTGGTCCTAAGGCAGCGCCGCCATCATGATCATCTACTGGGACCTCATCAGCCTTGATGAGATGTTCTCCGTTATCTACAAGATCCGGGAGATCGCAGACAGGCTGAGCCTGGAGGTAGAGGGGAAGATGGTCAGTAGGACGGAGGGTAACATTGATGACTCGACTATTGGTGGAAATGCCTCCGCTGAAGGCCCTGAGGGTGAAGGTACCGAAAGCACAGTAGTCACTGGTGTTGACATTGTCATGAACCATCACTTGCAGGAAACCAGCTTCACAAAAGAAACCTACAAGAAGTGCATCAAAGATTACATGAAATCAATCAAAGGGAAGCTTGAAGAACAGAGACCAGAAAGAGTAAAACCTTTTATGACAGGGGCTGCAGAACAAATCAAGCACATCCTTGCCAATTTCAAAAACTACCAGTTCTTTATTGGTGAGAACATGAATCCAGATGGCATGGTTGCTCTGCTGGACTTCAGTGAGGATGGTGTGACCCCATATGTGATTTTCTTTAAGGATGGTTTAGAAATGGAAAAATGTTAACAAATTGAGCAGTTTGCTCTATCGCCTGTCATCGTAACTGGCTGCTGCTTTTCTTTTCTTTCTTTTTTTTTTTTTAAAAAAAAAATATATTTTATTGATTTTGTACAGAGAGGAAGGGGGAGAGATAGAGAGTTAGAAACATCGATGAGAGAGAGTCATCGATCAGCTGCCTCTTGCACACCCCCCACTGGGGATATGCCCGCAACCAAGGTACATGCCCTTGACCGGAATCGAACCAGGGACCTTTCAGTCTCCAAGCCGACGTTCTATCCATTGAGCCAAACCGGTCTCGGCTGGCTGCTGCTTTTCATCCACACACCAAGCTTAGGACAAATGGGACTGATGTTATCTTGAGCTCTTCTTTTATTTTGATCTTGATTCATTTGGAGTGGAGGCATTGTTTTTAAGAAGGAAACATGTCATGTAGGTTGTCTATGATAAAAATAAAATGCATTTAAATTTGGAAAGAAAAAAAAAGGAGAGGACAACCCATGTAATTAAAAGATTGAGTTATTTTGATTGTAGTTCTCTCTCTCCCCCATAAAAGATTGCAAATATTTTATGGACTTTTCTTACATATAAACTGAAATTTCATCTCTAACATAGGAAGTATGTGTATCAGGTGGTTCTTGTGATTGGTGACTAGTATACTATCAGATAACTTTAAAGTGGATTATTCTAGTAATTAAGCATCTATGTTGGACAAATGACAGGATTTTCTTCTTTAAAAGAAAAAAAGGTTTTGGTGTCTTTTGTAACTTTATTTTTATTATTGATGCTATTATAGATGTCCCTCCTACCTCCACCCAGCCCCAGACCCCTTCCCTCTGTCACTTTATTGTATGTGTCTATGGGTTAGCTTTTCTAAAAGGAATTACAAGTTTGTTTTGTATAAAGGAAAACTATGTAAGGAATTATCAAAAGTAAATGCTCATGTAACCAGTGCTCAGGACAAGAACTTGGCCAGCATTCCAGAGCTCTCCTTCTACCCTTTCCTAGTTACTACCACCTTTCTCTATTAAGTTAATCCCTATCTTGGCTATTTGGAACCGTTACTTTTTGCTTTTTTAACATGTTTTTACTGATTTTTGGGAGAGAGGAAGGGAGATGGTGATAGAAACATCAATGATGAGAAACATCATTGATTGACTGCCTCCTGCACGCCCCCTACTGGTGATTGAGTCTACAACCTGGGCATGTGCTCCCACCTGGAATTGAACCAGTGACCTCTTGGACCATGGATCTATGCTCAACCACTAAGCCACATCAGCCGAGCTAATTTGTTTTTCTTAAAGATTTAATTATGTAAGCATTGAAGAGGGTAAGTCATTCAATTAGTAAAGATTATTAACACACTAGAGGCCTGGTGCACAAAATTCGTGCATGAGGTGTGTGTCCCTCAGACCAGCTTGCACCCTCTCCAATCTGGGATCCCTCGAGGGATGTCTGATGGGCCATCCTGGTCAGCCGAGCGGTGCTCCCACTGTGGGAATGCACTGACCACCAGGGGGCAGCTCGTGCGTTGAGTGTCTTTCCCCTGATGGTCAGTGTGCGTTAAAGTGACTGGTCGATTGGTCGTCTGGTTGTTCTGCCATTTGGTCGCTGGGCTTTTATTATGTAGGATAAATTTGCATTTAAGAAAAGTAAGACAAGCCGACTGGCATGGCTCAGTGGTTGAGTGTCCACCTAAGAACCAGGAGGTCACAGTTCAATTCCGGTTGGGGCATGGAATTGTGAGCTCGAACCCCAGTGTGGGGTATGCAGGAGGCAGCCGATCAGTGCTTCTCACTCATCATTGATGTTTCTGTCTCTCCCTCTCCCTTCCTCTCTGAAATCAATAAAATATTTTAAAAAAAGAAAAGTAAGACAAGAGACATATCTGAATAGAGGGCTGACTGCTTTAACATTTTTGTAATGGCAAAAATAAGAATATGCATATGGATAGAATCGTGAACATGCCACTTACAAATCTCTGTTGAGTGTTACAGATATGTTGTAATGATGATTCAAATATCATGAGTGACATTGCAGTTGTTAGAATAATTTTTTGATAATAGTAAACTTGCTTTTAAACTTTTGGAAGAAAGAGAACATTTTTTCCCCCCGTTTTTCACAAGAGGTAAATTTGAAAAAGGTTTTTTCATCAGTATGAATTTTTAGAGGGGTATTTGAAAATTTGGTGGAATTAGCATATTATTACTTCATTGTATGGTCTGCCCTGGCATTGCAGGATGTCTACCATATTGGTCCATTTTCCCCAACAACAGTACCACCTAGTCATAATGCCAGGCAAAAACAACCGACAGGGATAGTATTATTCTGGGACTTAGAATTGTTTCATAGCAATTGAATTATGTGGATTTTTCCCCTCTGTTTTTGAGAGTTGTTAAAGATAGATTTTTATTAGGTCTTTTTAACCTGCAGCCTTCAAGGGTCCTTCCCACCTCTATTAATCTCCTTATCTCACTCTTACCCCCTAAAATTCAGTGTAAAATAGTTGTGAATATTTGTCTTTGTATGTTTTTCTGGGGTCTGCAGAAATTTGAGATTCTCAGAGGGTTCTGTGACCCAAAAAAGCAGACCAGATAATGTCTTTCTTCTCAAGATCTCTTAATAGCTATTAAATCTGGTTATTCTGCTGATGGTCATCAGTAATTGCTAATTTTCCAGGAAAATGGCTTAGACTCTGAACTGCCTGGTGGCAGCAACCCATATTGAGAGGCTTGGTTAGAGGAACATAATGGAGCAGAAAATCTCAAAATCACTTATTAGGTGGGTTTATTCTAGATAATTTTACTGACCAGGCTAACATATCCAGTTAAGAATTTTGTTCTAAATTGATGGAGTTTTTTTCTTTTAACATATTATCTTCATCTTTAGGTAGTTTGCAATTTTATGTGTAGATGCTAAATCTTTGTAAGTCCTGCTGGCAATATAAAATTTAAGTACTCCAGAATTCACATGTTGATGAAAAATGACACATTTGTTTTCTAAATTAGTTTAAAAATTCTATTTTACCTTATTTTTGATAATTGATATATTTCTTAATTGGGGAGTTAGAAAATTTGAATTTAAAATTTAAAAACTTTTACATAATTTTGTTATAAAATTTTGTGAGTTGTTTCTTTTTTCATGTTAAAGTCCTAGTTGAAATAGCCCTATAAAATTTTATACAGTTTCAATTATCTGCAGTAGTTTTTGGACTTGGAGAATGTTAAGAAATGGGATCTATGTCTATAAGACTCCTATTTCTATTAGTAGTTTAAAATGTGTCGATAGCCAACCATTTTGTGAATGAATTCATGTGACAAAATGGACAGATTGGTGTTGTTTTCTTTAACATGCCAGTGTATGATAGAATTGTTAATCATCTCATAAAAAATGCAAGCAGTTGGGATTAAAGAAGAACAAAGGATGGAAAATAATATACAAATTGAATTATTAACTTGACCATATAATTAAAGTAAAGCAAATCGAAAGATTGCACTTCATATGTAAGGGGTGGAGAGTGGGGAGTAGGTCTACAGTTGAGTGTGGGAAAGAGAGTTTATAGTTGTATTATTAATTATTATACTATTTTCTATATAAAAACTAACCTACTTTTGTTCCACCTGTATATTGTATACTATTTACCTTTCCCCCCAAAAGACATGCTATTTTTACATTAATTTTTTCTCTGTTTCTCTGCCTTTATATATTTTCTTCTAATGTTCTTCAAAATCTTCATAATCTCATCCTAGTTCCAACTCTTTGTTAGAAAATAATTTATAACTCAATAGGCTAAAATGATTTCCTTTCCTAGGACTTGAAATAAGTAAGTTCCTTTTAAAGACTTTACATTTGAGATTTATTTCTTTTCCTCTCATTGCATTAGGCAGATCTGCTTGAAGGCATGCATATTCTTGTTAATTTAAATAAAGGAAAATCTTTATAATAATTGTCTTTGATTTCAATTCCATGCCCAGGTTGCAGGCTCCATCCCCAGTAGGAGGTGTGCAGGAGACAGTCCATTGATGTCTCTCTCTCAAATTGTTTCTCTCTCCCTCTCTCATCCTTTCTCTCTAAAATCAGTAAAAACATATCTTTAAAAAATGGTTTAGGCCGAAGCCGGTTTGGCTCAGTGGTAGAGCGTCGATCTGCGGATTGAAAGGTCCCAGGTTCGATTCCGGTCAAGGGCATGTACATTAGTTGCGGGCACATCCCCGGTAGGGGGTGTGGTGTGCAAGAGGCAGCTGGTTGATGTTTCTTTCATCGACATTTCTAGCTCTCTATCTATCTCTCTTCCTCTCTGTGAAAAATCAATAAAATATATTTTTTTAAAAATGGTTTAGGATATATTAATTCAGGCAGAACTAGGTCACTTTTTTGGATTCTTTGTTCTGTAATTTTGGGTCGTGAATAGAACCAAAGCTTAAAAACTTTGTATCTAGAGTATTAGACACAGTGGTCATAATAAATACTTAACAACTATGTTCGTGAGTGAATCAAACTAATTGAGGTGAAGCAAGAGCACTGTTGTCATTGGATATAGTATCTTCAAATGTAGAGATTTTTGTAGTTGGCTCAGTAAAGAATGTTTAAAGATTGTCACCAGTTTGCAGACCATTGGAAAATCCTGTAATGTGGTACTAACCTACTATCCTATATAATAAAGAGGTAATAAGCAAATTGACCTTCACACCCTCACAAGATGGCTGCTCATATCCAGGCCAGCAGGGGAGTTAGTGAGGGACGACCAAACGACTGAACAGCAGGCTGCATGGGCGACCAGGCTGGCGGGTGGGGGGTGGCTGTGAGGGCCAACCACCGACAGGGGGGGCAGTTGGGGGCGACTATTGGGGGGGGGGGCGCGTAAGAGACGATCACGTCAGTGAGGGGGGGCAGTTAGGGGTGACTAGGCTCGTGGGGGAGGGGGTGCAGTTGGGGGCGAGCAGGCTTGCGAGGGAGGCAGTTGGGGGCGACCAGACCAGCGGGGGGGGGGGTGTGTGTGTGTGTGTTTGGTACAGCCAGGTCTGCAGGTGGGACAGGTGGGGACAGCCAGGCCGGCAGGGGGGACAGTTGGGGTAGGCCAGACTGGCGGGGGGGGGGGGCAGTTAGGGATGACCAAACCAGCAGAGGGGGGCAGTTGGGGGTGACCAGGCTGAAGGGGGGAAGGGGGCAGTAAGGGGTGACCAGGAAGACAGGCAGGCAGGCAGGTGAGCGATTAGGACCAGCGGTCCAGGATTGTGAGAGGGATGTCCGACTGCCGGTTTAGGCCTGCTTCCTGGGATTGGGTCTAAATTGGCAGTTGGACATTCCCCAAGGGGCCCCAGATTGGAGAGGGTGCATCTTGAGCTGAGGGAACCCCTACTCCCCCCATGCATGAATTTTGTGCACCAGGCCTCTAGTAAGATTACAATTGTGGACTTTATTTCGTGAATTGAAACTTTCAGAATACTTTGATTTGATAGAAATAATAAATGCTCATGTAAAAATTCCACCAAATATGGTAAAGAATGAAGAAGAAAGTAAAATTTATTTGTAAGTCTACCACTTTATGAGAAAAGTAGTCATTTGGTATATTTATGTACACAGATTTTAATATATGTACTTTATATAAAATTCAGATTATAAACATTTAGTTTTGAATTCTGTGTGTGTGGGACAATTCAAATTAATTTTTTTTCCCCTCCTGTTTTTGAAACTTACAGGCCCCTTCACAGATGTAGTCACTACAAATCTTAAATTGCGAAATCCATCGGATAGAAAAGTATGTTTCAAAGTGAAGACTACAGCACCTCGTCGATACTGTGTGAGGCCCAACAGTGGAATTATTGACCCAGGGTTGACTGTGACTGTTTCAGGTAGCACATTATATCCAGAATTTAAACAATTTTGAATTTTATGATTATTTTTAACTTGTTTTTAATTAATAGGCTTTAATCTGGGTGAAGAAGGAAGTTTTAAAGTTATTCTGACTTTGCTTTTATTTAAGTGATGTCCTGTTCTCTTAGTATATATATGCAGACAGTTGCAGAAATTTCTCACCCTTACTAGTGATGGGTGTTATGTAGTCATTTTATAAGCAATTGTCAATTTAAATTTTGTATCTTCAGTTTGTATCTTTATTTCTGTAGTTCATTACTATATTCTGTGCCCTCATTATTGTATCTTTGAAATACTACTTTGTTTTTGTTATTGATCGTTCTAATTCAGATCTCTAGCTATTGTTACATGTTATATGCAACTATAGATGTATTCGAAATCTTTTGCTTAAAATATATAATGCCTCTTTTTGCCAGTTGTATCAAATTAAATGAGCATTTCTGCTTTTCATTGTAAACAGTGCTCTGTGCTTGAAAACTATTTTTATTACTTCCTTTTGTGTTTACTTGTAGTCCCAGGAGTATACCTGTTCCTTCCATATATGAATTGCTTTCCCTTGCCATGGAGTCTGTGCTGATGCCATAATTAATGCCCTCTATAAAATGTTCCTTTCTTTCCTTAGACTTTCCAAGACAGTACTTTCTAACATAGCTGAGAAATAGGAAGCAAGTATGAGAACCTCTCGGGTCTCACAAGAGACCATTTACTCTTATTTTTAGCAGTGGTTTTCATTGTTCACTGTGTGCCATAACAACAGAGAGCAGGAACACACATGGACCCTTCCAGATCAGAATCTCTGGGGACATGTCCTAGACATGTACCTTAAAAATACACACACATGCCTGGGCGTTCCTGATAAGTATTCAAGTCCACAATAACAAATTATATAAAGAGCGAGAGCCTAGAGCACACCCATTGAAAATATTTAGAAGTAGCACCTGACTGCAAAGACAGAAGAGGACAAACCATAGTCAGAGTTGTTAGTATATACTATAGCTAGAATCCTTAGTATAGCTAGAATCAAAAACCAAGGAGGAATTAGAAAATATGTTTTTTAGTGAGTTTTATGGTATTGTGGCCTGGAAGGAATGCTTTCATATTTGTTCAGGTCATCAGTTCCTGGGGGAAATAGATGGGAAATAAAATAAAGCAATGACATGCATTCTGGAAGTTTCTGGCTAAATCTTTAAGCCTTTAGTTAAATTGGAAGAAAACAATTATTTCTACTTGTATTAAAAATAGTATTGGGTGCAAACAGTTATATATCTATCCCTAGGAGTCCATAAAACTATTCAGAATGATTTTTTCTTTGAGAGTTCTAGATTGTTGAAGCTTTACTATAATAATGTTTCTTTAAAAATTATGTACTTCTCAAAGCATTTTCTCTCACATGAACCCCTTGTATTGAACACATGACTTATTAAAAATTCCAGACACACTATTATTTGCCCCGAGATCTCTCTCCTCCCATTCGAATTTAGCTCTTCCAATTTTCAGTGTAGTGCTTTTCCATATGAGGAGTCACTCAAACTAAATTTTTTCTAGTAACTTTCCCTGATTGACTGCCTATACTTATATACTCATTCTACACCCACCCTCCCCAACACTTTTTATATATATTAGTGGCCCAGTGCACAAAATTTGTGCATGAGGGGTGGTGTCCCTCAGCCCAGCCTACACCCTCTCCAATCTGGGACCCCTTGGGGGATGTCCAACTGCTGGGATTGGGCCTAAACCGTCGGACATCCCTCGCAATTCAGGACCATTGGCTCCTAACCACTCATCTGCCTGCCTAATCACCCCTAACCACTCTGCCTGCCAGCCTGCTCGCCCTCAACTGTCCCCCTCTGCTGGCCTTCTCCCTCCTAACCACCTCTACCTCAGCCCCGCCTCCATGGCTTTGTCTGGAAGGACCTCCAGAAAGTCTCCTGATCTAATTAGCATATTATCCTTTTATTAGTATAGATATTTTAAGATTGTCTTCTTCTTGTTATTTGCAGTCTTAGAGTGTATTTGTCATCAGATCATAGTCATGTTTAAAGTTATCTTTTTATCTAGTTTCTAGTGACTAGCCTGTAATGATTGCTCAGTGAAGAGTATTAATGGACATTTATTGTGCTTTATTTGGATTCTGGGTATTTATCCTGTGCATTTTCTGCTGCTATGTATTTGGTCTAGAATTTTTTTTTTTTTAACCATGATGGAAGTTGATGGACCTCTCAGATATAGCTTAGAAATAATATTTGCTTATATAATTCATATTTTTCATGTTTGCTTAGTTGTATTTGTCTTCTAAAAGGATTGAAATGCATATACTGGTATATCTTAGAAACAATCTAAATATTAGTGGGAGAATAATTTTTCACAATATTTTATATAATTGCTGATGCAATCATTATTAAATTCATATTATATAATTTAACATGACTTAGAACCACAAGGAGTCTCTAAAAAACCCCTCTTTTATAGGCTACTGACAATCACAAATGCTTGGGAAAATATTGCATATAATTATTTGAATGCTAGAAAAATTCTAGGAATCATAAGACCGTCATGAGACCTTGTATACTTTGTTTTCTTAGAATCAGATTTAAACAAATTGACAAACTCTTGAAAGGATGTTTATTTAAAATCTATTTTTAGCCCTGGCTGGATGACTTGGTGGTTGGTTTGATTCCTGGTCAGGGCACGCATCTAGGTTGTCAGGGCACGCATCTCTGGTCAGGTTGAATATGGGAGGCAACCTATCAATGTTCATTTCTCACATCTATGTTTCTCTTTTTCTCCCCCCCGCACCCTTCCCTAAAATCAATAAAAACCTATCCTCTGGTAAGGATTTTAAAAAAAATCAATTAAAACATTAGTTATATTAGATTACTAATAATACATGTAGTGAGTTTTTAAGTTACTTAGAATTTCTCCTTTAAATAACTCAGTTGTCTAATTTTAAGAGATATTATCTATACTAAAATGGAAGCCTAAATTTTTAACTAGTTTTAATAGAAAATTTAGTAGATTTAATCCAAGCTTGCAGGATAATACTTAACCTTGACAAAGTTTTGAAAACTTTCCCAAACATAAGTTTAGAGGGACAGTCATAAACTTGATGCTTATTTTTTAAATAGCCACTTATTTATTTTGTAGGTTGTTAAAGATTTAGCAAATCAGAAAGGTGTAAAATTTAAAAATAATTGTAAAATATAAAGTTGATTCTGGATCCTAAATGTAAATAATCTAGTGTTTGGTTTCTTGAAGCCTTCTGGTTTTCTTTAAATTTGAGCATTAGTGAATCAGGTAATATGAATAAGAAGCAAACAAATGCAGAAGACAATATAATGTGTTCTTTCTTTTTATTTAGTAATGCTACAGCCTTTTGACTATGATCCTAATGAAAAGAGTAAACACAAGTTTATGGTACAGACGATTTTTGCTCCACCAAACATTTCAGATATGGAAGCTGTGGTAAGTATAGAAATTGAGCAGAATTTATTTTGGGGAATGTTGTTTAAACTGTGGGTTTAATTACTAGTTGAGAAATCTAATTTAAAAAAATCTGTAAGTCTATTTATTACAGATAATCCTAACTGTAACAATGAAAGAATTTTGAAATAGTACTTTTTAGAAACATTTTAGAAATGCTCCTAAGAAGAAAGTCCTGTAATCTCTGCGAAGATATTAGTGGTGTGATTTTAATGGTGGTGATAGTAGCTCTTAGGATTATTCAGAAATTTCTGTGGCATTGCCAGAGAACTGTGGTATGGTGGTCAATACAGAGTGCAATGCAGTATTGCATCTTGGCTGAGCCAAAGACAGCACTTCTGTTCTAAGCAGTTACACTAATCTTTTAGTTGTCTCTTGAGGTGAAACCTATTTGTCACAGTCATATCTCTTCTGTCTCACGTTTGGTTTTATTTGTTTATAGTGGAAAGAGGCAAAACCTGACGAATTAATGGATTCTAAATTGAGATGTGTTTTTGAAATGCCCAATGAAAATGATAAATTGGTAAGTAAGGAAATTGGAAGCTATTAACAAGCTCTCCGTTCCTTTGAGACTAATTTTCCTTTTGTTTTGGTATGTAGTAATGGCTGTTCCACTTTATAAGAGTCAGTACTTAGTTTAAAAAAACTTGAAATGCTCTGTTCATTTTAATAATATTTGTTTGTTCAAGAAGAAAAATACTTTTACATTGAAGCTGCCTGATGGAGAAGAACCATTTAATTTTACCAAAATTTTTCCACTTACACAATTTAAAGTTCTTTTTTAGAATAAATTTAATTAAGTAACAAATTAAATCACTTTTTTGGCAACTATATACCAGCAACCTGAGTATAAAACAAAATAAGTTTAGTTTAGATGGACAAAGCAGTTTATTCCAAGTTTATTCCAAGTTTGGCTATTCCCGAGTATTTTGCTTATTATTGATTTTGGTCAAAATCCATTTGATTTTCTTTTTTTCTTACTATAAGTTGTTTGCTGTAAGATAATTTATAAATATCTTGCTGTCTTTAATCTGACTTTATTCTTTAATGTAAGTAATTTTTATGTTGGTTTTTGATTAGTGTGAGGTAAATATAATTTGGGGTACTGAGGGATCTATGTGTATAGATTTAAAACAGTTTGAATGTATAGAATGGTTGTGGTCACTTTTTGTGTTCCCCTTTTGAAATGTAAATTTGAACCTATCTGTGATTGTAGGGGGCTTGAAAGGTAAATTTTTTTTTTTGGGGGGGGGGGGGATGGATGACTTAATATATAAAATAATATGAATAAATAGAATTGTTTGTCACAATTATTAGATTGCGATCTGATATGACTGTTACCTTGATTTGGAGGCTCTTTGCCCTGTTGATAAGTAAATGTGCAGATTAAATACATAGGCTTGATTATTTTGTTACTCTTTTACTTTAGGTTGAAATGAACAAGCCCCTGCATGGTGATTAGGTGTTGATCAAATTATTTATTTTGCTTTAAAATGCCTTTTAAAGGGGATTTTGGGGTATTTACCTGAAACAAAAAATGTGAATGCATATATTCTTACTAGAGAGTGGGATTAGCATGTTTATGCTTTCCTTTTGGAACTTGTTTTCTCTTTGGCTAGGCTGCTAGCAAGCCAATAATTTGCAAAGTTTTTATCATTTTATTTTTTTTCCAGTTTTGAGATATAGTTGACATAGATCACTGTACAAATTTAAGCATAATGACTGACTTGTATATATTGTGAAATGATTGCCACATTAAGCTTAGTTACCATTCATTATCTCATACAAATGCAAAAGGAAAGTTTCCCCCCCCCCCCCTTATGATAAGAACTCTTAGGATTTACTTTCTTAACAGTTTTCAAATATATCATGAAGTAATGTTAACTATAGTCATCATGATGTATATTATATCCCCAATTCTTATTTATCTTACAATGGAAGTTTAAATTAATCTTTTGACCAAGTCCCCTATCCCATTTCCCACCTCTAGTAACCACAAATCTGATCTCTTTTTCTATGAGTTTATTTTTATGAGTTCACATATTAGTGAGATCATACAGTATTTGTCTACCTCTCTTATTTCACGTAGCATAATGCCCTCAAGGTTCATCCATGTTGTTGCAAATAGCAGGATTTACTTCTTTTTTATTTGTTTTATGGCTGAATAATACTCTATAATGTGTAGATACACCACAACTTTTTAACCATTTTTCTGTCAATGACTACTTAGGTTATTTTCATGTCTTTGCTTTGATAGGTAGTGCTATGTAAACATGGAGTTCAGATATCTCTTTGACGTACTGCTTTTCCGATAGAGTCCAAAAAGTGAAATTCTGTGGAATATGAATTGACTTATTTTAAAAACATGTTTGAATATTTTCTTTCTATATATATGTTATTTATTTATTTATTTATTTTTTTAACAATCTCTATATTATGATCTCTATAAGCCTAAGCGACCAGCTGACGTTCCACCATTCGACTAGTAACTATGATGTGCACTGACCACCAGGGGGCAGATGTTCAATGCACAGGCATGGAAACATGGAACAGACTGATGAATCTCAGAGGGGGGAGGGAAAGGGCAGGAAGAGGTTAACCAAAGATCTCATTTGCATACTAGAGGGCTGTTGCATGTGTACCAGTGGGGTCTCTCAGCCTGGCATGTAGGGATTGGGCCGAAATCAGCAGTCTGACAGCCTCCAAGGGGTCCTGGATTGGGAGAGGGCTCAGGTCAGACCGAGGGACCCCATCTGTGCACAAATTTGTGCACTGGGCCTCTAGTTTAATAAACTTAGAGCTGTCTTTCATCTGGACTTCTGTTATGCTCTGAATAGCAGAAAAATTGAGATTATTGTGTGAAAGGGGTTGGAAGTCAAGTATTTGATACTGCTGATCAAGAGTAGTTTTCACTGTTTTGGAAACCAAACCAGAAGTTGATGGAAATGATAGTTAATTCTAGCTATTTAATCTTATAAAGCGGAGTAGGAGATATATCTACATATAGGTGTAGCCCAGAGTAATTCAAGAAAGTGGTTTTGGATCTGCTAAATGCCTTGAATAAATACTGAATGTAGTCCCCAGAGTTTCACACCATGGAACATGAGCAGAAGTAGTTTATTCCTGGAAATTTTTAGACCAGGTATTTTTAATAACCTAAAGTCTGTTCAGTAATTTCAGAGTACTCCAGAGAATATCTGATTTTGAGCCTGGATGAACTAGCTGCAAATTGTATTTGCACTAACTGAGCTACTTGGACTTGAGGTACAGTTATTGACTGATTATGTTGTAGGGAATATTTGTTGAAGATAATGTTTTATTAACATTTTATTTTAACCCTTAGAACAGTATACAGTACATAGAATTCCTATGAACCTATGGCCAGTTTTAACAGTTACCAGTTTATTATTAATCTTATAAAATCTCACTACTTTTCATCTCCCATTGTTTTAAGACAAATTCCAGATGTGATATAGCTGCATCTATAAGTATTTCAGTATGTATCTTTCAAGTACAAGGACTTTAATAAAAGGGAAAACAGTTTAATGACAATACTACCAACAAGCCTATAAGCTTAACATATGGCGGATGGATCATGAGAATTCTCGCTTCCTATTACATAGGATTTTACAAAGTATCATACTTTAAAAAGATATTAGTTTGTAAGAACATGGAATAAATAACTTCAAAATGCAATGGGTATTTAATTTTAAAGCGTGCCTTTAACATTTATGTAAAACTTTTTTTGTACTCATTCAATAGAAACTTATCTGGCCACTGGGTAAAACTAGCAATGAAACTACTGGTTCGCAATGTGTTAATATGTTATTAATGCCTAACAATGCATAGGATAACCCTCCCCCCCCGCCCCCCCGCAATGAAGAATTAATTATCAAGCCCAAAATGTCGAGTTGAAATTAAAAAAATACATGGTTTAGGTCTATTCATTGAAGTTTGCATAATAGTGATATTTGTCATTCCTGCTTCTTTATATTAGTAGAGTACCCGTACAGAGAGAAACTTGTGCCCAAATAATACTTGGTTATTCATTCAGCCATCGTTTGTAAAGGCAGGATAAATGTTCAAGTCTTTCTCTTCAGTTATAGACTTTTAAAAAATGAGTTCATTAGTGTCCCTCTGATATGATGTACTGTCAGGAAGCCTCCCTTGCTCCTTCAAGGCCTTCTTCCCTCTTTTTCTGTCTTGTTATAAACTTCAGCATATCTTTGTTTCAACTCCTTGCAGTTACTGTCATTATTAGTGCTCAGATTGGCTAGTAGGAACCTCATCAAATTGGTTCCTGAGTCCTTTTTACCTTAGTAGTTTTTGGTAATTTCCTTGATGTCTAATATGACAAGACCTAGACCTGGAATCAGCCATTTCTTCAAGAAGCTTTGGCTCCTTTTAGTGGGAGAGGGTATTTCAAGACCCTAATTTGGGCACTGGGATAAGACATCCCCTGAGGGCTTCTGGACTTCAAAAGGCCAGGCTGAGAGACTCCTGCTTCCCTTCTCCCCAAGTGCATAAATTTTATCCACCGGGCCTCTAGTTATTGATAAAAGCTGAATTCTGACTTGATTAAAGGTGACATTCCCCTATTCAAGAAAAATATATTTCTAAATGTTTAAGATTAACAAAAATGTTAAAAATAGAGTTTTTAGTTTTATCGTATGACTAGAGGCCTGAAATTCATGTACGGGCAGGGGAGCGTGGGTGAGTGTCCTCCAGCCGATCCCAACCCTCTCTAATTGAGACATCCCTCACACAATCCAGGACTGCTAGCTCCCAACCACTCACCTGCCTGCCTTCCTGATTGCCCCTAACCACTCTCCTGCCAGTGGATCGACACCTAATTGCTCCCCTGCTGGCCCAATTGCCCCAACTGCCCTCCCCTGCTGGCCTGATTGCCCCTAACTGCCCTCCCCTGCATTCCTTCCCCTGCTGGCCTGGTCATCCTCAACTGCCCTTCTTTGCAGGCCTGGTCTCTCCCAATTGCCCTCCCCTGCTGACCTGATTGCCTACAACTGCCCTCCCCTGCTGGCCATCTTGTGGGGTCCGTCTTTGACCACATGAGTGTGGCCATCTTGTGTGTTGGAGTGAGGGTCAATTTGCATATTATTTCTTTATTATATAGGACTGCTTTATAGTGAATTACTTGATATTAACCTTTATTCTTTTATTTTGGTGTATTTGTACTGTGTTGTAAAAAAAAAAGGTATGTTAATTGAAACAATTCAGTTTATTTTGTGACAACTTCAAGTTTAATATGCAAATAAACTTTCAGGATGGCATATTTAGTGTTCAGGGCACTGGAGAAGTCCATATTCAGTTAGTGGTTTCTTACCCATTTATTTTAAAGTGTTGTTCATCAGAATTTAGGGTCTAAAATTTAGTTAGCATATCCAAAATAGATATACAGTAGCTATCATAGTTGCTAATACTTTTTTCTTAAAGTTGGTGTAGTGAGCAGGTCTTATACTTTACCATTTTGTTTTTTATGTTAAGCACCCATCCCACTCAAACCTATCTCTGCCTGCAGCTCTTTGCCCACTTTCCTATACCCCACACCTCCCTTCCAACAAGTAGATGGGCATTTAATTGAAGTATATTATATATCTGTTTGAGGATCTGGATCTTTTTAGGTATGCTCTTCTTGGACATGTGCATATTCTAAAGATAGTGGAAAAAGCTATGTTGTTTTATTGATTTTTGTCAATTCTTTTAGGACTTTGATATTAGTTATATAAATGTTGAAGTTTTATTGTCAATCTTGTAGAATAAAAAAGGTGCCAGTTTTAGAAGTATAATGGTGAGTCCATGCTTTTATTTTTATAGTTCAAAGAAGTTGTTTTTTTTTTTTTTTTTTTTTAATAGAAGAATTCTAATTTATGTGAACCATCATCAGAATGTGGGCTTCTTTTTGGGAAATAGCTGTCTAATTTGTATCATAGATAAGAGTTACCTAGGAATCCAAGGACCCCTTTGGCTTTGGAATAAAAGGTAGAACTATTAATAATTATTCCTGGATAACAGGTATTAGCTAATACTGCCTTTAAGCACACTGAAATGTGTGGTCTCCCTAGTCCTACAGAACAGTCTTTGACTGGATATATTTCAGTAAATTAGTGGCCCATGGAGTTCAATTGTTATGTTCAGTGCTCATACTGAGAACCATTCAACATGGTTCTTGCAGGAGGCAGATGATATTAAAACATTGACTATTCTATATTTTATTAAGTGAGGCTTTCTGAATTATTAGCTCTTTTTAGTTACTGTCAACTCTGTATTAAGTCTAATGTCCAATTAGTAATAGTGTTTTTTTTTCAGGATTGAATATTTATAACCAATACTTTGGGTTCAATTTTTTTTTTTTTTCAACTTAACATTTTCCCAATTTTAAGAAATGTATTGGATTTTGTTTATGCCCTATATATAAAACATCTGTTAATGACATTTTCTAGGAAAAAACAATAATTTGTCTTAATGAAGAATGAAGGACTGTCAAGAAAAGGTCATTTCAGGGGACTTTATGTATAGACATTTTATGAATAAATAATACATTTTTTTTTCTATTGAGACAAAGAACAGATTGGGGATAGTGCATTATTAAGTAAGATAGATTTCTCTTAGTTATTATATACAATAACCTAGTTACCAATAAGTATTATTTCAGAGTCTGTTCCTTTTTTTTTTTTTTTGTAATATTTTTATCCGCATGAGAGAAATTTGAGAAGATAAGAGAATGGAGATAATGATATAATGGAATATTATGTGCATTTTAAATTTATTTATTGGTCTTGGGAGAGGGAGGTTGTGTGTGTGTGTGTGTGTGTGTGTGTGTGTGTGTATTTGGGGGGAGGGATGGTAGCATTAAGTACAGAAGAGGTTTATAAGTCACTTAGTTTTTTAACTTCAAGGGGAAAAATTCATTTAACTTAAAAAAATTTTCAGGTTGAATGTTATCAAAGGTAAGAAAATATGAAGTGTTTATTGTTTAGATATTGACAGCTATTGGTTAGTAAAATTCAGAGCCACAAAGTTAGAAGGTATTCATTTAAAAATATATATATTTTATTAATTTTTTTACAGAGAGGAAGAGAGAGAGAGAGTCAGAAATATCGATGGTAGAGAAACATCAATCAGCTGCCTCCTGCACACCCCCTACTAGGGATGTGCCCGCACCAAGGTACATGCCCTTAACCGGAATCGAACCTGGGACCTTTCAGTCCGCAGGCTAACGCTCTATCCACTGAGCCAAACAGGTTTTGGTGAAGGTATTCATTTTTTCAGACACTATGAGGCTAGCATAAATTTAGTAAGATATATACATTTAATTTGTGAACAGAATACAAATTGATGATAGCTAATTTTGTTTGGGAAATAATTTAAAATGTTCATAGTTAACATAGTTATTTATTACTAATATTTATTATGTATAACACCTTTTTATAGAATAAAATGTGAATGTTTTAGAGCCTAATGATTTCTGTGTTAGTCATTCCCAATACCATGCAGGAGAACCCAGACTTTGGTGTGAATCTGAGAATATGTTTCCCATGCCACCTCAGGGTATAACTCCACCAGGGACTGCTCCAGCTGTCACTTCAATAAGCATCATCAACAAGCCAGGTGCAACTCCTTCCAGTTATAGCACGAAGAATGACCCCAAGGGACTCAATGTGTTCAAACAGGAGAAGCAGAAGGTTTGTTTTAGGGAGTTAACAGAAATAGGAGTCTACTAGTTTTACTGGTTATATTAATGTAAATTACCATACGTGGTATTGTGAGTTTTTTATGTGAAATAAATAGAATTGAACTTTTCAACTATGGTTAAGATCACTGAACCACAGTTCACTTAAAAATCATGTACACAGATTATTCTCTTTAATGCACACAGATTATTATTAAATTTATTAATTTAACACTTAATAAAATCTCAGTAGTGAGCAGAATACATGTAAGTTTGAACATTAATATGAAATTGCTATAATTTTCCCTGTCACTGAGATTTTGGGAGCATCCTTTAAAAAGGGAGTTAGGTGCAGATCTGAATAGACTAGCAGGTGTGGCAGTCAAGGTAGGAGCTGGCAAACATTGATTTCCAGGCAAGTACTTGTGTTTATATATATATTTAAAAAGTGAAATTATTTTATGTTTGTTATCAAATAACAAATAATAGTAACACCTTTTTAATTTTCATGATTATTTACAAATGCCCCATGGTAGGAGAATTTGTGGTATAAGCCCCAAAGATCTTAGGTCATACTTGGATTTATTAATATTATATCTTCGTGTGTGTGTGTGTGTGTGTGTACACTTGCAGGTAGTGTAATGGTTGCTGTATGATTCCTTCAGCATTTTTTGCTTATTGGAAACCCCAGGAACCCTACAGTGAATAGGTTTCTCATGCTTTGATTTGGCTTTGCAGAGAATATGTTTGGTTTAAAACATCTGATCCTGTCCTTGGCCGTGTAGCTCAATTGGATGGAGCGTTGTCCTGTACACCAAAAGGTTGGGGTTTGGATCCCTGGTCAGAACACCTAGGGCAGCCAACTAAATGGTCTTTCTCTCACATCACTATTTCTCTCTCTCACTCCCCTTTCCTCTCTCTCTAAAATCAATAAACATATCCTCAAGTGAGGATTAAATATTTGTTTTAAATGATCCTTTATGTAAATTTATCATTATTAGTTATTGATGAACCTAGAGTAACAGAATTGATTGTTACTATATAATCAGTAACCTTATTGTTCAGATACTGTCTTTTCCAAGGATAAGACCTTAATTATGCCTCTGAACGGTTTGATGTCTTAGCTCTAGGCTTTAACTTTTATATATTTACACCCCTTACTCATAATAGTCACAAGAATAAAGTCACATATTTACATTCTTTAGCTCCCTTCCCAAGACTTCATTGCAAAAGTCCTTCCCAAGACTTCATTGCAAAAGCTACTTTGCCTTATATTTTACCTTTCTCAAGTTCCAATCCCTAGCTCATTTTTATCTAATTATCCCCAATAGGAATTACTTAGAATATTGGACCTGAAAGTTGTTAAAAAAAACATAAGTAAATTCATTTCATAGATGGAGAAGGGATTACTGCGGATAGGCTAAATAATATAAAACTGGTAAAAGTACAAGGTAGTGTACATTTTCTTAATTGATATTATGGCCTTGATTTTTTAGTTTATTCTAAGTTACAGCATTAAAAAAGTTAATGTAATGTTACTATTCATCAATTTCCTAAGTGTTGCAGCATGTTGTTGAATTCCTCTAGTTTGCCTTTTTCATGGTTCTTAGAACAACCAATCTCCACTTTCTGGACCAGTCTGAAGCATCTCTCAAGAACAAGCTGTTTTCCTGGAGCCAAACCTCACTAATGGAGCTCCTGAATGGAAGCATATACTTAAAGTCACAGCAGCCTTAGTGTTTCTCATCAGGCTCTTCAAATTGTTACTACATGAATGACTCAGCCCACCCCTCCTTTTAATCCCCAACGAAGTTAGGTTATAATGCTTATATTTCAAATATACATAAATAAATTAGATTTCTTTGCATCTCTTATGTATGTTGACTGGTTTGTAGGGGCCCTAAATAGTACATGATACAATTGCACTCCATGTAACTTGTACAATGACTGACTTGGCTCACTCTTGAAATGTGTTTAAGCTTCACTGTATCTGTTGCATTCCTAATCTTACGTTTATACTGCACAAGTTGGTTATGACATTTCTTCTTTTGGTTATAAAAGCAATGTAACATCATTAAGAAAAATTTCTATAGTAAAGAAAATCTAATTCTGCCACTGTAAGAAGATATTTATTGACGACATGTTACTTAAATCCCAGAGAGTGGGAAGCAACCCATTAAATATCCCAAAGAGTAGGAAGCTACCCATTAAATGTCTGAGTGAAATGTTCAAGTAATTTTGGTAAAGCACAGGATATAATATTTAATGACATATGTTGTCATTTAAAATAAAGATATGCATATAGTTAAATAAAGATTAAAATTTAAAAAATTGTGCTTATGAAAAAATATTGGAAGATAACATAAATAGTAGTTGGGTTGATGAGATAATGGGAGGTAATTTCCTCTCAATTATAAATTTTCTGAAATTTCAAGAATTGATTTAAAAATAAAAATCCAGTTGTGAAGAGTTTGATAATTTTTTTTTTCCTCTTCACTTGTTGGCCTCATGAATCTCCTTTTAATTTTTTAGGCAATTTTTTGATATGAACATGATATTTTTCTCCAAGTCTTAACCAAAACCTAAAGATTTCTCAGTTGCGATATTTTTGACTATTGCCTTTTTTTACAGAGGAAGGCAACATGCCACCCTCGTTTTCAGAAGTTGGACTTGTTGTAGGTTGGAATTTGAACACACTTGAAAAATCATTTTAAAATATAATTACTGTTAAGGAAATGAATAAGAAATAATATGGTGGAAAGCAAAATATATCTGAAACATTTTTTTTTTATAATGGAGATGGGATTAGTTGGGGATAGGGAAGGATAGGGTGAAGAACAAGAGAGCCAGCAAGAGAAAAACTCAGAAGAAAATTAAAGTAGCCTTCTTAAAATAATCATTCACAACTGTAATATTTCTAAGAAAAATGGAAAAAAATCCAGGTCAAATACTATAGAATGTACATTACAGCCTCATTATAACAATGTTTCACATGGATTTAGGCATAATGATCAAATCACATGCCTTTATAAGAAAATACTAGTTTTGCCGAGACTGGTTTGGCTCAGTGGATAGAGTGTCGGCTTGGGGAATGAAGGGTCCCGGGTTCGATTCCGGTCAAGGGCATGTACCTTGGTTGCGGGCATATCCCCAGTAGGGGGTGTGCAAGAGGCAGCTTATCGATGACTCTCATCGATGTTTCTAACTGTTTATCTCTCCCCCTTCCTCTCTGTACAAAATCAATAAAAAATAAATAATATAATATATATATATATATATATATATATATATATGAAAATATATATGAAAATACTATTGTAGTTTTGCCCCTTGAACAGTTTATTTGCACTTAATACAAATTTAGGAGCTGGGGTGATTTAATAGGGATGTACTCTGTAATTACAATCTCATTAATGAGTAAAGTTAATTTGGAAATATTTTTGTTAGAAGTTTATAAAGTTAATAAAAGTTCATATATTTTTTAATCTAAAATTAAATTTTAAGCAAGTAAAAGTTTAATTAAAAAGATCACTAGCACTAATATTGTTATGTTGTAGTGCTAAGATAAATGATGTTAGGATTGAAGGATATGGAGGCACTTTAGATCACAGGCTCAGGAGTACTTAGGTACTGCTTTAGATATTTATCTTCACACTTTTGCCACTAGTTTCAAATGGATAAGTATTGGTAAGAATTAAGATTTTTGGGGCTCATAGTTTTAGAAGTGTCTATGTACTGTGATTCCATATTGAATTTGGTGAATTAAAACAACAGTGATATTATTTGAAAGAATCATTTATGTTTGAGTTTAAGATCATGGGATTACCTTTCTTCTTTTTTCCTTTTTTTTTTTTGCCATGATATGTTTATGTTCAGTATATCCCCTTGAAGGTTTATATCATTCAGTCATTTTTCCTCCTTTAATTGAAGTTATTTTTTTTTATAAAATATTATCTTTATTGTTGAAAGTATTAAAAATGTCTTCTCACATCTCCTGCCTATTGATCCCCTCCATCCTGTTCCTGCTCCTTTCCCAGGCCTTCACCACACTTTACTCTGCCCATGGGTTATGCATATATGCATATAAGTTCTTTGGTGAAGTTAGGTTTTCCCCCTACCCTCCCAGAAACTCATTCGAATTGCAGACTCAGAGCACTGAAAAAAAATGACCTTCCTATTTGCTTGTCATCATTCAGCATGCTTGCATTGAATAACTACTGTTGGTCAAAGTGCTGGGTTAAGGGGTAAATATAGAGAGAAATGACTCTTGCTCTTCCAGCTTTTGAAGTATTGTAGGAAAGAACATTAAAAAATACATTATTATGATATATGATAAGTGCTTTGGTAGAGGTAAGTGCAAAGGGTATGGGAGTAGAGGAGGGAGTGGGCTTATTTTCTTATCTAACTGCTAACATTTATTGCTTTAGTCCTTCTAAAATTGGTCACAGGTGACCATAACATTTGCTATCAAAAAAGTTCTTAATTGAAAATTGTCAAAACTTTTAAGTAATTTTTTTTTTTTAAAGAAGTTGGTGGAGCTTAAATTTTATTTGTTTAAAACCAGTAAAGAGATTTGGTCAGTTAAAAAAATTTCCACTGTCTTTGTAATACAGAATGATATGGAACCTAGCAAAGCTGTTCCGCTGAATGCATCTAAACAAGATGGACCCATGCCAAAACCACATAGTGTTTCACTCAATGACACTGAAACAAGGAAACTCATGGAAGAATGTAAAAGACTTCAGGGAGAAGTGATGAAGCTATCAGAAGAAAATCGATACCTGAGAGTAAGTTGATTTTGAAAATTCGTTGATTTAAATGAAGGCATAGGATATGTGAATATTATTAGGCCATCTTATCAGTTTTTAAATTTATCTTTGGTCACTTTCCCCCTCCCCCCTTTTCCCCAATTTTATTATGTCCTGTCCTTTGTTCTCCACTCCCAGCCTCTTTTGACAGTTTTACCATGACTTCTCATTTTTCTAGGCATTGCTAGCTTCCTCTCTTGTTTGTACTCTTCACATTCTGTGCCCCAGTCTTATGAATTGCCCGCTGTCCATAGAGTAGCCAGCCACTGGTCATCTGGGGCTGTTGAGCACTTGAAATGTAATTTGAATTGAGATATGCTGTGAGTAGAAAATACACACTGATTTCTTAGACTTATGCCAAAAAAGTAAAATGTCTTTTTTTTGTATTATTACATATTGAGATAATATTTCAGTTACATTGGGTTGAATACAATATATTATTAAAAGTAATTTTGCCAATTTCTTTTTACTTTCTTTAAAATAATATATATTTTACTGATTTTTTTTACAGAGAGAAATTGAGAGGGATAGAGAGTGAGAAACATCAATCAGCTGCCTCCTGCACACCTCCCACTGGGGATGTGCCCACAACCAAAGTACGTGCCCTTGACCAGAATCGAACCTGGGACCCTTCAGTCTGCAGGCTGACACTTTATCCACTGAGCCAAACCGGTTTCGGCTCTTTTTACTTTTTTAATGTCCTACTAAAAACTTTGAAATTACATATGTGGCTCACATTTGAAGTTAAAATTATATTTGTATTGGGATGTGTTGGACTATAGTTTCCCGAAGAATCCTCTCTGTTTTATTATACCTCTCTTGCTTTAGCTTAAGTTCTTCTCTCTGACTGGAATGCCTTGAATTCTTGTCCCTACCCTCGCAGCAAAGACATGCATTTTCATCTCTTGGTACTTCTTTCTTGTCATTTTTAGTGTAACCTTTTTAAGGATACTCTTCCCTCCAAAGAAAGAAAAAAGAAAAGAAAATTTGTTTAGGAATGATATCTCCTTTGTTTCCATCACACCTGTTACTTGTTGGAGGTGTTTCTTTCTTTTGTGGGCAGTAGTTTCCTTGGGGGCAAGGATTGTGTGTGTGGATTCATCTTTGCATTCATAGCACATGCACATAGAAGACATGAGTAGATTTGAATGAATAAATGAACAGACTGGTGAATTGAGGACTAATTTGAATGTTCATGGCATTTATTAATAGTCTTTCACAAGTAATTATTGCAAGATTTGAATACCTTTAAATTTCTTTTTAAGGCTTTGAATTTTTTGTATCAAAGTAGATGATACAAAAATGTATGAGTAAATAAACTGTATTATGGAACTTGATCTACATTTGGTTATTCTGTTTAAGTGTTATAAAGGAACTACTTTTTTAAAAAATACATTTTTGTTGATTTTAGAGAGGAAAGGAGAGAGGGAGAAAGAGAGATAGAAACAACAATGATGAGAGAGAATCATTGATCGGCTGCCTTCTGCATGCCCCCCCAGTGGGGCTCGAGCCTGCAACCCAGGCATGTGCCCTGAACTGGAATTGAACCGTGGCCTCCTGGTTCATAAGTCGACGCTTAACCACAGAGCCGGGCACATAGGAACTACTTTCTGAATCAGAGGCACTGTATCTTAAATTGATAATGTGTTGAAATAATTTTTCTGGCTATCTCTTCATACTAAGGAATATGAAGAGATAGCCAGAAAAATTATTTTTACTTTTTTAATGTCCTACTAAAAACTTAGAGACCCCCCCCCCCCACCCCCACCTGTTTGCATAGTGGAAAAATTATCTCCATTTCATATTCACACGTCATGCAGTTTTTGTTACTTTTACTTTGTCTGCCATGACTAGTACAGTTGTGTTCTTTGATGAAAGTTATGTTCCTTAATATGCTCAGTGTATTTGTTCAAAAGACCACTTTATTTCTTGGCAGGGAGAAGAGAAGTGGGACTGGTGGGTAGGACTGGCACAGGTAGGGCAGGGCTGAAAATAGGAAAAGTCAACAGGGAGGTAGGCGAGTGAGACTTAATTCCATCAGCTGTTTTATAGGCTGATGTTCTCTAGGAGATGTTACTTGAAAAAAAACATTCTGCTGTCTAGAAGATAAAAGATAAAAAGACCACTGGTTTATAGAATCAATTTCAGTCTTTCTTACATAAGGCCCTTCATAATTTGGTGCCAGATTAACTTTCTTGATCTCTGCCCCCCCCCCATATTTTGTTCCATTAATTTTTAGAGAGAGGGGAAAGGGGAGGGAAGGAGAGGGAGAGGGAGAGGGAGAGACACTACCTCCCGCATGCACCTGACAGGGGTCAGTGATTGAACCTGCAATTAAGATACGAGCCCTTGACTAGGAATTGGAACCTGAGACCCTTCCATCCATGGACCATTGCTTTAATCACTGAGCAAACCGGCCAGGGCTTCTATCTCTGTGGTTCTTAATCTGTCCCTTATCTGAATCTCCCAGAGAGCTGTTTAAAAATGCACCTGGCCAGCCCCTCCCCAGACCTCATGAATCAGAATCACTTAGAAACTTTTTTTTTTTTTTAATTTATTGATTTCAGAGAGGAAGGGAGAGGGAGAGGGGGAAACATCAATGATGAGAGAGAATCATTGATTGGCTGTCTCCTGCACGCCTCCTACTTGGGATTGAACCCGCAACCCGGGCATGTGCCCTTGGTTGGAATTGAACCTGGGACCCTTCAGTCCGCAGGCTGACACTCTAGTCACTGAGTCAAGCCGGCTAGGGCAGGAACATTTTTTTAAGTTCTTGCTGGGAATCACTATTTCTCCACACAAGATTAACTAGCATAATATCAAAAATAACCACAAATACTCAGAAAATGTAGTAATGCAAATAAAAAGGTATGACATCAGGTGAACTCATTTACCTGGTACACTAGAGGAAATAGTGTGAGAAAATAAAAATTAGCTTGCTCTGAGGAAATAAAAATGTGCCTGTTATTCATCTGGTTGACAAAGCTAATTGCCTAGGTACCAGGTACAGATATCAGTATTTTCCCCAAAATACTGCAGCAGATAAAGTGCAATAACAACCTCCTACTTGGAGTGACTACTGCTGTCTTAATGAGAAACATTGTCCCCTAAATCATAGACTCAGAAAATGTGCTATGTGAAACCATCATAACAGTAAGAACGAAGCAGCCCACTCTTGTCTGGAGCATCAGAGTCACTTTGGTGCAGAGAAGCAGCCTCCCTGTTTAGTCCAGGTGCAGAGCTTTGGATGGGTTTCTTATACAACATTTCACATCTCTTGTAATTTGTACTTCTAAAGAAACAGAATTCAGTGTCTACTTTGCAGTTCAGATCCAATGCTGGCTCTTTTACACACAGCCCTTCTGCTTGGAGCATATCAAAACACGATTATTTAAATTTCATTCTGAACTTATCAAGGCCTGCCTCTTCGGTGAGGTATTACCTGTGCCTCTGCTAGAGGGTGCTCTGCTTGCAATGAGGGAGTAAATCTGTCAGACTGCAGTTTTGTTTCTGGTAGTCTTTGGCTGGTGGGGCTAGGACAGGTGTAACCAATGTAAAAATACTATGGGCCACTTTGGAAATAAGTGCATGCACAGAACACTTTAATTGTATTAATTTTAATGGGATTTTCCTTCTATGTATATACAGCCGTATCTGCTTTTTCATGCTTTTAAGATTGTATTTCTTAGCTTCAGTTTTTAAAATCGGCATTATTGAGGTATACTTTACATTCTGTAAAGGCACTCATTGCGAGTGTACAATTCAATGATTTTAGTAAATTTATAGAATTGTGTAGCCTTCCCTAGGAACCAATTTTAGGTTGTTTGCATCACCCTAGATACTAGTTTTCTTATACCAGTTAGTTTTATTCCCATCCTTAACCACATGCATACTGTCTATTGATTTTTAGCTCAGTAGTCTTATTATGTGCATATTTATATTTAAAACCTTTTTTTGTGTTTGCATATATTTTTTCTCTCTAGGATGAAGGCTTAAGGCTCAGAAAGGTAGCACACTCGGATAAACCTGGATCGACCTCACCTGCATCTTTCAGAGATAATGTCACCAGTCCTCTTCCTTCACTTCTTGTTGTAATTGCAGCCATTTTCATTGGATTCTTTCTAGGGAAATTCATCTTGTAGAGTGAAGCATGCAGAGTGCTATTTCTTTTATTTTCTCTTGACCAGAAAATGATTTGTTTACCTACCATTTCATTGGTAGTATGGCCCACGGTGACCATTTTTGTGTGTACAGCGTCATATAGGCTTTGCCTTTACTGATCTCTTACGGTTAGAAAACGATAAATACCAACTCGTTCGGCTCCAGGACAAATTGTATATTACCAGATCATCACTAGCAGATGTCAGTTGCACATTCAGTCCTTTATGAAATTCATAAATAAAGAATTGTTCTTTCTTTGTGGTTTTAATAAGAGTTCAAGAATTGTTCAGAGTCTTGTAAATGTTATTTTAATAATCCTTTAAATTTTATCTGTTGCTGTTACCTCTTGAAATATGATTTATTTAGATTGCTAATCCCACTCATTCAGGAAATGCCAAGAGGTATTCTGTGGGGAAATGGTGCCTCTTACAGTGTAAATTTTCTCCTTTACCTTTGCTAATATCATGGCAGAATTTTTCTTATCCCTTGTGAGGCAGTTGTTGACTGAATTTTTCATCCTTACAATCCTGTCCCATGGTATTTAACATAAAAAAAAAAAATAAAACTGTTAACAGATTCTTGCTCGATAGCTTGTTTGTGTCTGTTGTGTCATTAGAAGGGGATACCAGGGAGTCCACTCTATGATAATTTGAAATTTATAATGCATAATTTTAACTCAAATTGAAACCCTTCCAGATATTACAATGTTTGTAGCTGAAAGTCCTCATTCTATTAAGGAAAGGAATTGATAAATTTCAAGGTACTTTTGGTATTTTGGAAAATCATAATTAGTTTGTCGTCAAGATAATATAAAATAAGCAAATATCATGAGGATAAAAGTGTTGTAATTTTTTTCAGTTTATGTGTATGCCTTGTGGCTTTATTGTGTTTATCCCATTTTAAACAGGTTCTTTTTTATCTTCTCAAGAAAGACTTGTTCTTGGTTGTTCTAGTCAAGTGCTTTTTAATGAGCCTAATAATTCCCTATATAATATTTTATAAAAAAAAGAGTTAAAAGTAGGTGTTTTTCCTGCCCAATTCAACACTCAAAGTAAATTCCCATTATAGAAATTTGTTATTGAGCAAGCCTTGGGAATCTTCTTTGTGAGAAATGCCATTATTCTTTGCAAACTTATCTGTGTGAAACACGTTTTTAGTATAAATATGCATTATAGGGTTTGCATTTATTTCATATGTATTAGCATAGAAAATTTTGGAATCAGAAAATGTATTCAATTTTTTTTTTCTTAACCGAGTACAAGCTAATACAAGTGAATTTTGATCCCAAAAATAGGTGTTGGTTTTGTAAAAGATAAGCTTCTATCTGAAAGGGAGATTGGACTTTGGGACTTGATATGGTGCAGTGAAGCATATTGGGCCCAGGTCTCTGTATACATTTTATAAATGAGTGAACTGTCCTAAGTATTTTGGTTGTCTCTTCATTTTAAGTGTACTTTGATTTGTCAGGTCACATGTATTGTGTCATTGGCTCTGTGGTATCTTCTATATAGAACCTCTTGCTTATATGCAGAAGTTACTAAAAACAAACACAAGTAACACCTCTCCATTACTGGCATGCTACTGCAGGTAATGTTTCCATTGTATACTTCACAGTCACTGTAAAATTCCTTTCCCTTCCTGATAATGAAAAGCATGCTAGAAAGAGTTTTGATTTTTGTCCCATAAATGAAGAATTAGTAATTCCTTGGCTTAAACTCTATATAATCTACATTATTGGTGATAAGTATCAAAGTTGACATTTCATGGGTGTCATTTTTTTAAAAAATTGAAGTTCTCAAAATTTAACAAAATCCCGTTTTATGGGAATGCTGCTTAGAAGTCATTTTGTTCAACCCCTTTGTTTTAAAGTTTAGGAATCTGAGGCCTGTATGAGAGTTAAGAGAACTTTCCCCATGTCCCATAGGTATATAGAGGTAGAGCTGGAGCTAGAAATCTACTTTCCTGATTCTAGTTTGGAGTTTTTTTTTTTGTCACTTTGTAGAAAAAAAATATTTGTATTAATTTGATGTGACTGAAATAATGAACATAAAATGCTATGTAATAAGTGAGAAATTTTCTATCATAAGCTTGTATTACAGGCTACTGTTGAATAGTCTCATGTATATGTTTGCTTTAGGTGTTTAGGCTAGAAATTCCTACCCCTCATTGGTAATAAACACTACGAAATACAGTGTAGTTTTAGATAGGCATTCTACAAAATGCATTATGCATTGGTTGGTTTTGAGATAGATTATAGTCTGGGTAGCATCTGCAAAAAAAAAAAAAAAAAAAAAAGTGTATGTTCTTAATTGCTTTACAGATCAGGAAATACTCCAGTTGTATAGACTTACTTTCTGTTCCTTTTAATTGCTGTATGAAATGTGATCAGGTTATTTTACTACCACTGGTTAGAGTTTAACTCTATTGACTGATAACAGATTAAATTGTCTGTCTTCATTCCTTACATGTTTAGAAATTTTTGTCTGCCTGCTTACTTGTATGTGTAAGCATGAGGGGAAAACATTGTTGCTAATACTGAAATCACAATCAAGAAACTAAGGCCTTAAGTTCATATGTGACGCTAAATGCACTTACCTTCAAAATATACTACCTTAACTTTTGCCCATTCTTGTATTTACAAGAAGCAAATTTAAGGGTTGTATTCCGAGTGTGTAACCTTTTAAAAAGTGACACTTGGAAAAAATATGTATCAAATTCAAAAATTCTGGTCAAAGAAAAAATAATACTAATTTCTTCAAGTATCTTGCTCAGAACTTCTAAAGTTAATATTATCTACTCTGGGAATTACTTTTGGATTGTAATCATTCAAAATATGCCACTTCGAAAACAAGTTTTATCAGCAAGGCATAAAAGAAGAGTTCTTTCACAGTATAATCCCAAATTGTGATCTGCCACTCTAAAAGCAGTCAGCTAACAAACAGCTTTCCTAGTTTGCACATTCCTATTCTGTGATTTGGTGTGGGGGTAGATTTAAAAAAATTGACCTTTATGAGAATTAGGGGGAAATGTTTACCATATGGAAAAACAACAAAATAAGAAGGTAAAAATGATCTTTATTTTCTAGCTTTCAAAGGAAATGAAACTGTTCAGCGAATAAATAAACTGATTAAAAATGTAGTGACGTGTCCTTTTCCTTTAAAAAACAAAAAAGTAATGTTATTTCAAAAGATTATGATGGTTTGTATGTTTATGTTCTGTCAACTAATAATAGCCAGTCATTGACTGGGAGTTGAGTTCTGATGACAGATAAGATTTTTGTCTAATCACCTAGAGAGGTTAAATGCTTGTTAATAGGGAGTTGGGATCAGCTGGTGTAGTGCCACATTCTCTGGCCCACACGGTTGGTAGGAGCCTTGCTTTTGTAGAGTGCTGGGCAGCTACAGTGGTGCCCGACCTGTTGGGGACTGGTGCAAAGAAGTTTGGACATTCATCCTTAAAGAGAAAGAACATTTTATCTTTCTATGTTTCTGATTGTAGAAATAATAATGTGCATTTTAGAGAATTTGAAAAATACATTACAAAAAATATAATGCCAAATCTGACATCCAGCAGCTATCGGTTTATATGGACATTTCCCTATAATCATCATAAATTATAATTCTGTATCCTATTTTTCCCCCCATTTAATTATTTCTCTGGTTTATTGAAAACCAAGCATAAGTGACTGTAAAATGCTTTATTTTTATGATCACTTCACCTTAAGATGGATAAATATAATGTAAAATTGAACCAGGTAATTCTTTTTCTAGTTAGACATACCAATATCTTTTTTGTTTTAAAACTCAGTCCTGTTTTCCAGTTGTTTCTGTATATAATACCCATCTTAAAATTAGGTGAAATAAACTATTAAGATAACTTATTTTTATTGAAATTCAGCTACAGTACATTAACTCAATGTGACGAATTTAAATGATGCTTGAGCAGTACCTGTAGAAAAACGATTCATCTGGGGTGGATACCTGGCATGGTCATTGGTTTTTAAGCTCTACTCATTTTAATTTGCAGCCAGACAATTGCTTTATATTATAGGCTTTAAATGTCAAAGCTGGATACAAAATAGGTTTAAGCAAGACTTCAGTCCTACAGTACAGGAAGCTGTGTTTTCAGAATTCTTTGTATATTAATCTTTAAAAATACGTTGTAGGAGTCACCTTTAGTTATTGCTTTAGTGCAAGAGCTATCTTTGTAAAGTTAGCATACCAGTTTTAAACTTGTAAATAAGTGAGCTGTCTGTATAAAAATAAATGATTTAAGAAATTTTATGGGGCTCATTTTTAATTACCACTTAGTTAACACCTGTAGTGATTATCTCTACCCACCAGGAAATTTATTTTGCCCGTTATATATTTCTCAAGTAATAGATGATTTTCAAGGTACTTACTACCAACTTCTATATTTTATGTCAACTCATTTAGTCATCTAGATCCTATGAAGTAGATACTGTTCTTACCTGTATTGTATAGGGTGCAGGGTGGCAGACTGCTCCAGAGAGGTTAAAACATGCTCAGATTTACACAGCTTTACGTAACAGGTCAGGGTTTATGTAAAGTTGGATCCTGATAGCCTGATCCTAGAGTCCATGCTCTTAAACATTATACTCTGCCATGCAAAGGAAATGACTTATATCCTGGTCCAAGTCAAGTACTGTCTCCACAAAAATTGGTTGGGTAATTTTATGTCGCCTTTGAGTTTACTTAAGGCAATATTTAAAACTGATACTTCTTTGCGAAAACTTGATCTTAAATTTTTAGGCTTTTTTTTCTCTCTCGCCATTATCTCTAAAACAAGTGAGACGAAATAAACTGCCCATTAGCAATACAGCTCTTGAAAAAAATCAACATGAACATTAGTAAGCAAATATATTAATGTATTATATAAAGGAGGTTATAGAACTTAGAGAAATAGTTTATGTAACCTTCAGGGCTGGAGAATTTTGATCATGGTCTAAATTCTTGATACTATAGTAATATAGAAAGAGCAAACTTGCTCTTTTTGTGTTATTTTAATCCAAAGTGTATATCCTTAAATGTATAATATGTAGGTAAATATGTGAGGGTGTGTATCATGATACTTGGAAGTAAATTTAGGGAAATACTTCACTTAAAAATTCAACCTAAAGACAAGCTAAAGATAAACTTTTGAGAATGAAAAGTTTTGTTGCAAATATTCCTTAGAGTGCATTTGTGTACCTTGCCATCAAGTCCTATGAAATTATTGAAATAAAGTTAATTTTTTTTTTGAAAAGTCTAGTGATCATGTTGAATTCATCACATAAGTGAACTCATCTCCCCAAGGAAAAAATTCTCTTGACTTTGAGGATTTCCCTCCCCGATACCACAAGTGAATTTGTCAACTGGGAAATTTACTTACGTATGTTTTAAGAAAACATGGCTTATTACCAAGATTCTACAGTTTGCAACGAGGAAATGCTTTGATAAGAGTCATAATTTGGTAAAATGGTTCCTTTGTAAAATAAGTGGTGGTGGGATGGAAATTTCAGGGAGATAAGTATATTGAATGTATACTGAAAGGTTTTCAGCATGAACTTTAAAGTGCTAATTGTGTGCTAAAAGTTATTTGCATTGATTGCAATTGAATATGCCATATGAGGGCTACAGCTACCATTGTCTAGTATTTTTAAATTTTTAAAAATACATATTTTTTACAGAGAGGAAGGGAGAGGGATAGAAACATCACGAGAGTGGAACATTGGTCAGCTGCCTCCTGCACACCCTCTACTGGGGATGTGCCTGCAATTAAATTATTTGCCCTTGGCTAGAATCGAACCTGGGACTCCAGTTCGCAGGCCAATGCCCTATCCACTGAGCCAAACGAGTTGGAGCCCATTGTGGAGTATTTAACAAGTCTTGTAACTTCTCTGCATTTGGTTGAGATGTTAAATGATGTGTTCCCAACAAATAGTGTTTAAGCTACTTAAATATGTAAGCAAATTCTTTCCGTCCAATAATGATTAGATTTTCTAACGCTTAAAAAACTGCATTGCAGAAGTCGATAGAAAATGAAGTTTTACGTTTAATAGTGTTTCTTTCCCGTCCCACAATTGTGTGGGTATAGGTGGACTGTAGTGCCTGCAGAATGGTGTTTTCTTCGACTTTGTTTTTACTTCATTATCAAGTTTCCTCCAGTCTTCAAATTTTATTTTTCTAAGTTTGCAAATTTTAAAGAACAAATCATTAAAGATAACGGTAACTGAAATCCCTTTAATACCCCCTCCAATCACATTTTTCTTTGTCAAACCACTAACCTGAAATTTATGCATATCCGTCTTGTTCCTGCATCAACATTAGTACTTAACTACATGTTTATGTAATTGTATATAGTGAATTTTGCATGTTTTAAAATGTCCTTTACACACAATTCTATTTCGATAGCCCTACCCTCACCTAAAAGTTCTTATTTGGAAGCCCTCACACTTTGAAGTATATCGCTTGGGCGGGGGTGTGTCTTTAATTGTGTTTCATGAACTAATACACCATTTTCTGCTCTACCG
Source organism: Pipistrellus hanaki (assembly GCF_964339955.1). Taxonomy (NCBI): domain Eukaryota; kingdom Metazoa; phylum Chordata; class Mammalia; order Chiroptera; family Vespertilionidae; genus Pipistrellus; species Pipistrellus hanaki. The sequence goes on from NC_140508.1 coordinate 60,961,205, forward strand.
GCTTGGACCCATTGCAGTGATGTTTTCTATTGCTGCCAATGCTAGAATTGAAATGACACCAGTACCTACAAAGGCCCTGCCACTGCTGCTGAAGCTACATGTGGTGGTGGTTTGTTCTGGGACTGAGAGATGAAGGCTGGCCAGACAAAAGCCTATATGTGTGACTATATGTGTATTTGTACATGTGCACATACTTTATGAAGAGATGAGGTGTGTGAGTACATGTGAGATCTTCATGTTCCTATGTATCCTTGCCTATGCTACAGATTTGTGTGTTCGTGTGACGGTAGTTTTCCTTGCATGTTTTGAAAATGGAGAAATGTCACATAAAAATACGGAATACTTACTTTTGAAAAATCCCCCCAGATTTGGAACACAGGACTTGCACTCTTAAAGGCAACAAAAACCTCTTTTCAGTATTATCTGCAATTCCCATCACTTCTTGTTATAGCTTTGTTAGTTACCTGCACAATCCCTGAATGCATTTGAGTTTGTGAACCTAGTTTAGATACTCATCACCTGTTACTAACATTGAGTACTTGTCCTGAACTGGACACTAGTGAGAGTGGAGGTGGGATAAGATGATACCAGATTGGAAATCAGTTCTGGACAATGGGATCTAAGGGAATCCTATTACGTGGCGAAAAACACTGACACAGACCGAGTCAACAGATGATTGGGCCCGAATGTCCAAAAATGGTCATTTGAAACCTAAGCATTAAGTTTGAGGAGCACTAAACACTACTTTTATAGAGTAGCTATAGTGTGCCAGGATACAAACACACACCACCTTTTCAGAACAACCTTTCCAACTTTCTAGCAGAGGAGAACTTGGAGAAATAGGTTTGCCCAGGCTTACTGTGGTAGAACAAAGTCTTGGCCCCTTCACTTGGGTCCCATGCTGCTTTTGAGGAAAACGAACAATACTGTGAAATTAACTAAGGGTGCTCAATAACACTGAGACCTTGGGCCTCAGTCACTGGGTACTGGGAGTTTAAATTGTTTCTGCTTTTCAAGATTTTGGCACCAAGAATAATATATCAAACTTATTACACACTGCACTACTGACTAGGAGTTGGGGTATGGTTGCAATGTGGTTTCAGAATATAAGGTATTTTGAAATTCAGGCTCTTTATAGGTGGCCTTTCAACAAGTGAACTCAGACACTAAGCATGAGTATGGGAAGGAAGCATATTAAAGTGGTTATGAGCCTGGGGTCTGGAGTGACACTGTAGGTTATATAATGTCACTAGTTAGGACCTTGGGCATTTTATCTCGCTGTGCTCCAGCTTTCTCCTCTAAGATGGGATAGTAAGCATGCCTACTTCACTGGGTGTAAAGGGGATTGAAGAATACAGCACCTAGAGCAGAGCTCAGCACAAAGCAGATACCTATGAGGTGGAAAATACTGAGGTGAAAAATACTGATTACTTGGTTAAAAAAATAACAGTTCATTTAGACAGTTCTGCAGATGTAGTCATCATCTGTATGCACAAAAAGAACCTGTAGAGGCAACAGGATGTATGCAGTGCGGGTTTTGGAGGATAGATGAACTTGTCAGATTCGGATCACAGCTCTGCCCTTGAGCAGACGCGTGCCCTTGAACAGGTGGAACCTCTCCAAAGTGCAGCTTCCTCAGTGACGCTGCCTGGTTTTCCACGTGTCTCTTCTGTAACCTTGTAAGATGGTACGAGGAAGTAAAACCTATTGGAAACAACCTTGCATAGTTTATGGTTCACAAACATTAACGTTGCATTTACTTTGTCCTTTAATCATATGTCAAAAGTATGGCAGGAATTTAAGTTTTAATAGCTGCTTAATGGTAATGGATGATTGTGAGAAAGTGTAAACATTTTAAGATTTAAAGAAGGAGCCTATTTTTTAAGGTAAGCAGCCTGTTTTGTGACATCTTTTCAAAAAAATATTTTTATTTATTTTATAGGAGGGAGAGGGAAATAAAAACATCAGAAATAAGAGAGAATCATTGACCAGCTGCCTTCTGCTGGGGATTGAACCCACAACCCTGGGTATATGCCCTGATCTGGAATCAAATCTCGATTTCCTGGCTTATGGGTTGATGCTCAATTACTGAGTCACACCGGCTGGGCCAATGTGGTTTACTTTTTTAAAAAATTACTTTATGAAGTTAATATTGATTATAGAGGCTTGGAAATTATAGAAAAGGAAAAATCCAATATCTCACTCCCCAGAGATAAATTAATAGCTTTCTAAATGCCTAGGTGTGTGCCAAATATAGATAATATTTAGTGTAAATACATATCAATAGTATAAAAATATGTATGTTTTGGTAAATAATAAAATAGTTTATTTTTTACCTGGAAACAATTTTGAAATTGTAAGTACAAAAACTCATACACTCTTTAGATAGATTCATCAGTTATTAACATTTTGCCTCATTTGCTTTATTATATTCTCCATATACATAAAATATATTCAGTGTGTATACATGTATACATATATATGCTCCTACATGTATTCATAATGTATATGCATTGCATATTGCATAAAGCATGCATATACAGGGATGGGCAGAAGTAGATTTATAGCTGAGAAACAGCACATGAGTTTTGTTATATTATTTCTTTTTTTAAAAAACTAAATATTATTGAAAATATTACATATGTCCCCTTGCTTCCCTCATTGACTCATTGGCTTTCCTCTTCATCTAGCTGAAAGATCTAACCTCCTGCTCAGATCTCTCTCCTGAATTCCAGACTTACACACCCAACCACCTTAGGCACCCTTTCAACACCTCAAACTAGGTATGTCTTCACTCCCACACTTGCTTCGTCGAAGTCTTCCCCATCGACACCCTTCTGGTTGACCGGGCCACAGATGTTGGAGTTGTCCTTGATTCTTTCCTTCTTTCATGTTAGTAAACACTTCTGTTGGCTCTACTTTCAAAACACCCCCAGAATCCAGTTACTTTGCACCACCTGTATTGCTACCGCCCTGATCTGAGACCCCTTCATTTCCCTCCTGTTCTCCATAGTCTTTTAACTGATCTTCCTGACTCCACCCCTGACCCCTTCCTATTAAGTCAGATCATCTCTCTCCTACACTCAAGGTACTCTAAAGCCTTCCTACTTCATTCTGAGCGAAAGTCAACAAGGTTCTGTAGTCTTCCCCACCCCCACTGACCTCTAGAATCATTTCCTGCTCCTTCCTTTACTCCACTTTGCCTGTCTTTGGGTATTTGTAAAACACTCCAGCATATCCTAGTCTCAGAGACTAGATGTTCCTCTCCCTGAATGCTCTTCTGTGTCCATGTGGCTCACCCCTCATCTCTCTTAGGCCTTCACTCTGGTAGCCTTTCCAACTAAACCTGTACCACCACGCTAACTTCCATCCACGTCTGTTCTCCCTGTCTCTCACTTCCACTGAATATGCCATACACTCGATCCGTTTATTGTCTGCTCCACCTAATGAAAATTCCACAAGAGCAGGATTTTACATTTATTGTTCACTGTTGTATCCCTGCTCCCTAGAATCAACTGGCATATAGTAGGTGCTCAGTAAGTCTTTGGAGAGAGAGAGTGAGAGCAAGCACAATCATGCATACACGCAGCTTAACAATATAAAATGCGTTCTCACTGACCTGCTTCTGTTTGATCCTATCCCTCACCTGTGTCCTAATCTCAGCACAGAGCTCTGGAATTAACAGTGTACGATCAACAAACTTCCTCTATCTTCACCTCCTAGGGATAGGCTTTGGTCAGCATGTTCTGACAGAAGCCTAATATCAATGGAGAAGGAACTTAAGAGCCAGGAGGCGGGGCTGGTTTCCTTCCTCATTTTCATGCGGATTCTGAATGACCATTTCCTCTTCCTCTCGCAGAAATGACTTCTCATTTCCAATGCACTCCATCCATAGTTCACTTGCCTCCTTGCTGCACTGCTGTTCTCTAGTCATGATCTTGTTGCTCCCCATCCCTGAGGCACGGCAGCTCCTGGCTCTCAGTCCCCCCACCACTCCGCACATCCCTCTAGTTCAGAGAGAAAGGTGACCCAGTCAGGGCCAGAGAGACAAAATTTCACACCTAAAGGGATCTCAGTTTCTTCTGGTTTAGTCAGTCCATTTTAGTTAAGTCTTTCTCATATTAACTCAAGGTTCAAGTCATTAACAACACTATTCTCATCTCAAAGATTCGTATTTCACAGAGCTGCTGGGCCTCCAGTCTCAGCCACATGCTGCAGAGTGTGCCTGCTCTGGTATCGCTTCACCCTCCACCTTGGTAGCCCCTCATGGCAGGGCTACTGACTTAAATCAGTAGTTACTTTGTGAGTCCCAGTGGGCACTTGTAGATCCTTTCATGACTTCAGTGGGCAGGTTTCTAGTTCTTGACTTCCCTTCTTCAGTGGCCTGTTGTCCTCGCCCCCTCTGCCACTCACTGTCCCACTCTCTCTGAAGGTTGTCAGCATCAGGACAGAAATATCATGGGGATCTTGACTTCTGATTTACCGCTTTGTAAGCATGGCTTTCTATCCTCTCATCGTAGTTGCAGAAATAGTCCCAATTGACCCTAACTCTTCCACAAAGTTTATCATTTTCTCATCATTCAGATTTGGTGTCACTGTCCATGATTACAATCCATGCTTTGACCATACCTTTAAATCTATTGCTTCCACTTACTGTCCCCACCTAGCAAACACCTTTCTGGGTTCATAGGAAATGGCTGAGCTCCAGGAAAGGTTCCAGAAAATGAGAGGCCTTTAGGTGTGAGGGCATTCCCCTTCATTTCAGTTTTGCATTCCAGATGAGCATGCAGGTATGAGACCAAACACCCTTGACTTTAGGAAATGCTGGCTTCTTAGTGAATGTTGAGATTGTGGGGACCGGGGTTAAGATTTTTCTGGAAAGGTATGGGTGCTCCCAACATGAGTCATTCTGGGAAGTGGTTATTTGGAAATGAGGCAAGCCTTGGGCCCAGATCCAAGAGCAGAGAGGCATGTACAGCATGGGTGGATTTGCCTGTGTAGAGCCCTGCAGGGTCCTTCCAGCCTAAGGGGACATGTCTGTATCCTGGTCCCACCCCACTCTCAAGCTATGAGAGGAACATGAGAGTGGTGCCCCTACACTGCCTGAGGGGTGTGTGGCTCAGGTGAGAACTTCTCAAATCAGACACCAGAGTTCATGGGCAAGTCTTGGGGGAATATGGTTGCCACTGTGCAACTTGGAATAGATCATGAAGAGGTGGCCGTTTTCCCGAGGGAGCCCCTCAAACTTCTTTCTTTTTACTTTGAGGACTCTCTGGGAGAGACTCAGGCCTCTGTTTAAACAGGCAGTGGAACAGAGTGGGGGTTTGGAGAGCAGCAGGCAGGGATGGCTTTTTAAGGAAGAGCTGGAGGGATTCTATGCATGGACATTGCGACAGGTGAAGTCAAGGGGGCCTGGGCAGTTGGGGCCAGCGCATCGCTGTGGCCCTTTTGTGGATTCAGACAGGCGCCCCTGGGAAAGCCTCAATGCTTGGTGCTTGATTCTGTAATCTGAAGAAGATATGCTAGTATGTGGCCTTAATTTGGATAACTGGGTCAAATTTATACAACAACTATAGTTAGATGTAAATTATTGTATAGGCTTAAAATAGGAATTATTAAAAAAATTTTAAATAGATTTTTTAAAAATTGATTTCAAAGAGGGAGAGGATAGAAACATCAATGATGAGAGAGAATCATTGATCGGTTGCTTCCTGCACACTGGGGATTGAGCCTGCAACCTGGGCATGCGCCCTGACTGGGATTTGAACTGTGACCACCTGGTTCATAGTCCGCACTGAGCCACACCTGCCAGGCCAAATCGGAATCATTTTGTTGAGTTTTTCAGGATCATAGAGCTTCTGTCCTCCTGAGGCGTGGCCAAGTCACCCACTAACTCCTTATCATGTCCCTCAGGGTAGACCGCTCAAGAGAGTCCAGGGGAGTCACGTCTTTCATTCCATCACACCAAAGCAGGAGCTTGGTGCTCTCCTCTGTCTGTAAATTGTTGGCTGTTGTGCTCATTTAATTTACGTTCTGAAATTCTCCTTAATATTTTATCCCCAATAGTTTAACTGGCATGATGTGTTTGAAAAAGGAACCAGAGGCATTTACTGGATTGATGTAGGACCTACGCTTGGAGCTCCTTTCTAAAACTAGGTACATAACTGTGTTAATCTCCACGGTCTCATTGATTTCCTGTGGGCTAAATGGCACTGCTGTTAGCATCAGGGGCACCTGAAGTGAGCTCAGGAGTTCCAGCTTGTCAGTTCCACAGAGGGATTGGGCTAATGGCTTTCCTAAGAAAGATTCAGAACTCACAGAACGTTTTGTTTTAGTTCAGCACCACCAACACCATCTGTTCCTCAAACCCTTTTATTTTTCTTGTACTTAGATGTTAACCACCTAAAAAACACACTTTTCACTTTTTAAATAATAAAGGCTGGTGAATTCTGAAAATGAATTATTGCAAAATTTGATGCTGCCACCAGGTGGCAGTGTGGTCCTACGTCTTAAAGCTTTCTGGACCAGGGAAAGCCCAAGTTGGTTTATCCCATCTGCACTGACTGTACGAATTCCTTTAGAAAATCCACATGTCAAACAAAATCAATTACAGTTTTTACTCAAACTGCAATTACCAACTGATGGGAGCGTGTGTCTTGATTCTAAGAATAGATGTCAAACTTTCTCCCCTCCCTTAGAAGATATCAGGTAGTTAATATAAAGTTTGTTTTTCCATCATAGAGTTGGGGTAATTATAGCAATAATGTGGCTTAGTCCTTGTAGTATTTTTGATGAAAAGATAACTATAGAATGATACTTTTAATTACATTACTTTCATCTGTGTGACTCCCATCAATTGTCAATACAACCTCTGACCAAGAGGAGGAGAGCCAGGCTTGAGCAGGACTTAAAAAATAACAGGAATTTATGAAGCAAAAACTCCTAAATTTCTTACTATTAAAAATATTAACACATAATTGTCTTTGAGTTTTCTCTTTTGAAACTCAAACTCATTAACTTTATTACTTTTGAAATTCAACTTATTTCTGGCTTTTCTCTGCTCTCAAGCAGGTATTGTATATGCCTCATGTTTTGTGCACACCAGTTTGGAATGAATCTCACTTAATGTGCACCGTGCCTGTGCTTCAACATACTATCCTAGCTAAGAGCCAGGGACCAAGAAGATGGTTAGCTTTGATTGTTGAGTGGCTGAATTATATCTGATTCGAAGGCCATTCAACCTGGGCCGGGTAATAGCCATAGGGGTAGGAGGAGGGGGTGAGTGTGCAGGTTAGACTTGATGAGGGGTGGATCAAGGGTGGAATCACCCAGTACTGAGTCAATGTCTGCCCTGTGACTGTCAGCTTGCTTACATGAGCTCATGCAATCCTTCCAAGCAGCCCACGGAGGAGAAAAACGTTTGTGAGTTGGGATAGGCAGAGTGTCGACCCTCACAGAGGTCTACTGCCTAATCCACAAGTGTCAAACACAAGGCCCGCGGGCCAAATTCAGCCCGACAGGCCTTGCAATGTAGCCCGCACCGCGCTGTCATCACTGCACTCCACTGTCAGTTTATGACATTGTCAGTTTATGACTGTTCAGTAAACCATTCGGCCCGCGATTTAGGCTGGATTTTAGATTTTGACCCCTTCTCTGATTGAGTTCGACACCCCTATCCAGGCTCTCCGTAAGGGGAGGGTAAGTGGCAGGTGGAATTAAGGTTGCTAGCCAGCAGACTTCAAGATAGGGAGACTTTGCCAGGTGGGCCCAATGGCATCACAAGGTCCTGACACCTGGAGGAGGGAGACCTGGCAAGACCGCAGCATGAGAAGGCCTTAGCCCAGGGGTTGGCAAACTCATTAGTCAACAGAGCCAAATATCAACAGGACAATGATTGAAATTTCTTTTGAGAACCAGATTTTTAAAACTTTAACTTCTAACGCCGCTTCTTCAAAACAGATGCGCCCAGGCCGTGGTATTTTGTGGAAGAGCCACACTCAAGGGGCCAAAGAGCCGCCTGTGGCTTGCGAGCCGAAGTGTGCAGACCACGGCCTTAGCCAGAGGCTGCTGGCAGAGGCTGGAGGGACGGGCCGCCTCTGGGATCGGGAAGAGGCGAAGAAGCCATCTCCTCCAGACCCTCTGGGAAGGACGCCGCCCTGGACACCTTGGGTGGCCCACTGGACTGCTGACCGCCATGCTTGTACGGCACATGCGAGTTGTTTTAAGCTACTACATTTTGTTACAGCAGCCCCGGGAAGCGAAAAGCCTGGTGTTACATAGGGCAGGTTACAAACGCTATGTGGGGTCAGTCCAGTTGTCTCATGGCCCAGATGCTGAGAAAGTGCGTTTCCTTGTTTGATGGAGAAAGCGATGGCTCTCCCCAGCCTCCGCCTGGTAAACAGGAGGTGAGGAGAAATTCGCTTTTAGTTCCGCTCCATTTGAAATGTATCCTTAATCCAATTATTAAAAATACCATCCAGGTGATGCTGTTTTGATTTTAATAATTGTTTAGTCTGTTATTTCTTTGGTCACCTGCTGTGTTCTAATGGAAGGAGAGTATGTGTGCGTGTGTGTGTGTGTGTGTGTGTGTGTGTGTGTATGTGGTGTGTGTGTGTGGTGTGTGTGTGTGTGTGTGTGTGTGGTGTGTGTGTGTATGTGGTGTGTGCGTGTATGTGTGTGTGTGGTGTGTGTGTGTATGTGGTGTGTGTGTGTGGTGTGTGTGTGTGTGTGGTGTGTGTGGTGTGTGTGTGTGTGTGTGTGTGTGTGTGTGTGGTAGGTTGGGCAGTGGGGTGAGGGCGCTGGCTGTGGCTCTGGTGTGGCAGCTGCCAGCCCTGTCCCTCACCTGCCGTCGGGCCTGTCTGTGCCTACAGGGAGAACCTGCCCTCTTGGCCTCTCCAGAGCTCTGCAGGTTCTTCCCGAGGACCAGCCACTCTCCACAGACCTGCTTCCGCCAGGTCCACAGCCCCCAAGCTCCGGAAAGGCCCTGCCATCTGACTGCCCAGTTGTCCCAAGTTGGCCTGGCCCCCCAGGCACAGCGTTCCTAGGGTCTCGGGGCCTTTCCTAGGCCCATGTTCCCTCATTTCCCAGCCCTGCTCACTCCTCCTGACTGCAGTCTGACCCTCCACTCCCAACTCCTGGTCTAGGCATAATGAAGGGCAGGAAGTAGGGTTGATTTGAGTTCTCCAGCTTTAGTTCTTTGTAAACTAAAGAAAATTCTAATACACACTTCCTAATAGCTAAGCCTGCCTTGTCCTGCTAAAGGTCCAAGCACTTGCCGTCTCTGGCCCCAGGGCAATGAATCTGGAGACATCAGAGAGATGTGTTTTAAAGGGCTATTCAAATGCCTGCTTCAGGATTTGCTAGAAATGTCTGCAGCAGAGTGTTTTGTGTGGGTCTTGACCTACCCAGAGTGATGCTGTCAGCTGGGGACGCCTAGGGACTTGTGGCACCCACAGACATGTCCCCAACCGGAGCCAAAGTCGTGGCAAGATGCATCTCAGCAACAGCCTTCAGCGAACTTTGAAAAACAAGGTTTATTGCTCACTGTTCAGAGGGTACCCAGCAGGCCTGGGGCCATACAACCAGGTCGAAGGTAAAGAAAGAAGAAGGCTGTGTGGATCTAGGGTTCTGCTTTTATTGGGGTCAAGGGTGGGGTGCCTAGGGTTCCTCGGGTTCACTCTTTATTGATGAAATTAAAACACAAGAGGGAGAATTACCGCATGGGAGAGGAAAAGCTGGGTTACTTAAGCGGTCAGTTATCGAGGTGACCCAGGGCTTTTTGAAAGGGAAGTTCAATGGGTAGGGTGACCTGACTCTTTATCTAGCTGTGTAGCTGGCAGTGTGTTTATTTGAGGTGATGGATGGGTGTCTTGGTAATCAGAAGCTAATTGTCAAGGGTTGGAGCTTGGTCTCTGTCCTCAAAGAACATGCTGGAATTCCCTATATTCCTGGGCAAGTGAACAGAGGTTGGGCAGTCTTGGGTAAGGAAATCTGGTCTTATGGCCACCATCTGGAGGATGGTGGCCCTTTTCACCAAAGGAGGGTGTCACCCTCCTTTGGTGAAAAGGGCGTCTTCCCCTTTGCCTGGCATGGTTTACTGGGAAGAGGGGAATTACCAGCATTCTGCTGAAAGCTGTCTGCATGAGAGAGGAGAGCAAAGGTGGGGGTGCCACTGCGAATGTCTGCTTCTCATCAGGGGGAAAGGGGGAGAGGGGGAGAGGGGCTGCTAGGGGGAGTTCATTAGCATCACTACATAGCACATTCTAAGAATGAATAAATGCATTTCCTCCACCTACCTCAGCAGAGAGGAAGGAAGCCTCGGGACATTGTCAATGAAAAAAAATCTGATGTTAACTTTTGGGGGAATCGTTTTATGTTTACTCCTTAACATACCATTTCTAATGATGTTCTCTGACTTTCTAAGAGAACATTTTTTTATTGACCATAAAAATAAAACAATCTTGGTGGTGTCCAAACCATGTTCCACAAATTCAGCCTGGAAGCGTCTGTGAGAAGCAAGCAAACAAACCAACAAAAAGGCACCACGTTCAGAGGACAAAGCACAACTTTGAAGAAACATTGACTGTTCTAAATAGAGGTATTTTGTAAGTCCATGCAGCCACTACAGTGGATTTTATGAAGTTAGGAGTATGGGTTCTGTGTGACATTGGAACAGCAGCCTCACCACTGGCCGATCCGGTATACACTCTCCCTTTCCTCCTTACTGACAGAACTCTGCTTTTGTTTGGGGGGCATTGTACCTCACTAAGACAATGACATTGGTTGGCTTCCTTTTTAGTTGGGTGGAGGGTCTTGTGATAACTGTCCTGAACAATCGGAAGTACATGGAACTGAGAATGGAAACTGGGATGTCCAGAGAACCAAACAGAGCCAGGAGGCCTTACAGAAGTTGGTCATGCACATTTCCACCCAACGTATTTCTCCAGGAAATTCTGAGCTCCTCAGCCTTGCCTGGACCTTCATCTCTTCCTCATCAAGGCAACCAGATCACCTAAGTTCCTTACTTTGAAAGAGCCAACCCGTTTTGCCAACCAGCATCCTTCATTTGCATACCCAAACTAACCAGTCTCAGTTAAACGATCAGAAGCCTTCATTTACCTGAGAGGACCAGATTGAGGACTGACTGCCCATGTACCCAGAGGCTTTATAAAGCCTGTCCTTTTTTTTTTTTTTTTTTTTTTTTTTTTGCACATACAGGTAGTGCTCGGGTTACATCCTCATTGTTTCATGGTTACATCACCATTTCCCATTTATTTATATAAAAAAATTCTGTAATTTGGACACATGTACATATGTGCTTTATGTTTTTTATTATTTACCACAAGTAAAGGTCCATAAATTGTTATCTTTTGTTTAAATTTCGTTAATACTGTTTCTTTTACATTTTGTTAATACTGTTTCACTTCATTACTGCTGTGTCTGTGCTCCATGTGAGTGACGTAGGTGCTTATGTAGGTGGGTTCTGACTTACATTGAAAACTGCATTACGGCCGAAACCCGTTTGGCTCAGTGGATAGAGCATCGGCCTGCGGACTGAAAGGTCCCGGGTTCGATTCTGGTCAAGGGCATGTACCTTGGTTGCGGGCACATCCCCAGTAGGGGATGTGCAAGAGGCAGCTGGTCAATGTTTCTCTCTCATTGATGTTTCTAGCTCTCTATCCCTCTCTCCTCCTCTCTGTAAAAAAATCAATAAAGTATATTAAGAGAAAAGAAAAGAAAAGAAAAGAAAAGAAAACTGCACTACGTCAAGCCATAGGGACTGATCTCCGACGTAACCCGAGGACCTACTATACTTTAGGTTTGAATCTATGTCTCCCAGTTGCAACCTCTGTATTCAAATAAATGCTTTTTATTTCTCTGTCAGGGTAGGCCTATTTCTTGTTTACAGAACACTGCTGAAAATTTCGGGATGTCTTACTTCCTTATTTTGATCTATACTACTTTTCCCTTGTGTTATGTTCCTTTTTCTCCATGTTGAAATGTGAATTTGGTTGGCTTTACCTTTAGTACAGTGGTCGGCAAACTCATTAGTCAACAGAGCCAAATATCAACAGTACAAGGATTGAAATTTCTTTAGCGAGCCAAATTTTTTAAACTTAAACTTCTTCTAACACCACTTCTTCAAAATAGGCTCGCCCAGGCTGTGGTATTTCGTGGAAGAGGCACACTCAAGGGGCCAAAGAGCCGCATGTGACTTGTGAGCTGCAGTTTGCAGACCACGGCTTTAGTAGACATCTTGAGACCATGAGCTAAAGACTAAGAGAATCACAGAAGTCTCAGGCATGATATATTTGAGCTGCTAAACTAATGTCAGTTGGCCTACTCCTGGATTTCATGTGACATAAGGGAAAAACAAACAAACAAATCCCAAATTTAAGTGAACTGTGATTAAATTTCTACATTTCTAACTTATATCTGACATTTCCCCAATGTAAATGTAATTATGCTTCTTTTATTTCCTTCTCATTAAAACACTTCCGTTGTCTCATGCTCTGGTTTGTAGGAAGTCTAGTCTCTTCCTCATCAGGTCTCCTCCGTTGTCACCAAAGGTATCCATTCTACTTCCAAACAAGGCAGAGAGAGAGAGGAAGGAAATCTGATTGCCCACTGTCAGAGACATTGTTTAACCACAGGATATTGTTGAAAAGTGTTCCTAAGCAGTCTAATGCTACATAACCTGCCTTTGCTACAGCCTTCTATTCTAAAACATTGATCTGAGAATGTCATTATTTCACCTACATTCTTGAAGTATATTTTTGCCAGGTATACACTTCTAGGTTTGCAGTAATTTTTTTTTCTAGTCCTTTAAAGATATCATTCCATTGTAATTTGGGTTCCACTTTTTTTTTTTGTAAAAAGTCAGCCATTAGTTTATATGTTGCTCATTTAAAGGGGTTTCTCTCTCTCTCTCTCTCTCTCTCTCTCTCTCTCTCTCTGCACAGTTAGAATCACCAGTGTTTTAAAAATCACTGCTGCTTGAAATCCATACTCAAAGATTATGACTCAGTTGGTCTGGAGTTGGTCCTGGACATCAGTATTTTGCAAGACTTCCTTGAACAATTTTAATGAGTACCAGGATTGAGTCCAGCCTTTCATAAAATATAATAAATATAGTACAAAAAGGGGAAAAACACTTAATTACTCAATCTCACTTACGAATATAGTTGCAAAATAATATTTAAACTGTTATTAAAAAATAATTAGATTTTAACTAAATAGACTTTCTTGCAGTAACACTTGAATGATTCCCTCCCAGACAGTTTATGGGTATTATTTACTACTTTTTTCTATGGAGAAAATTCACAGAAACATACCATTAGATATTGAAAATTTAACCACAGAATAAAAACATTTTAATAGGAATAAGAAGAAGTTACTAAAATGTAATAAAGTCAGTTTGGTAGATATTAATAATGCTTACCAATATCTGGTTTCTGGCACACAGATGGTTTTATTTCCCAGACCTTTTGCAGCTGACTCGGTGGGGTCATCTGAGTAGTTTTGATTAATGGGCCTGGCTGCATCATGGAGAGCGCAGTATGAGAACATGGTGTGCTCTCTCCCTCCGCCGCGGTGATTCAGAAGGCTTTGTGTCATGATGGCAGAGACACAGGATTGAAACAGCCTACTTTGCGTCACTTCGTGGAGAATAGCATGACTGGAGGTTGCCCAGGCCCACAGCTGGCTTTGTGGGAGTTAGGAACAAATGTGTTAAACCACTGAGATTTGGAGTTACCACAGCATAAACTCTCTTGACCAGCGGTTGTTGGGAAACTTTTCCTGCAAAGGGCCAGGTAGTAAATACTCTAGACAATGTGGGTCATATGGTCTCTGTCACAATTACTCCACACTTCAATTACAGCAAAAAGCAACCATAGAAGATTCATAGGTGAACAAGCAGGGCTGTGTTCCAATAAAACTTTATTTAAAAAAATGGGTGGCAAATTTAGTTCACAGAGCATCGTTTGCTGTCTTCTGTTCTTGGCTAAAACTTTTGTCTACTCATATCTCATTACAAATATAATTCTAAGTAATAAAATCCTAAACTATTCAATTACTAACAGAGCTGTCCCTACTATTATCCCTTAATAACACCGTTTTAGAGGCTGTGGTTAATGCAATATGATATAAAGTTGAAATAATTCATATAAATATTGGACAAAAAAGTATATATATATATTGCTGACAAAATAATTATATACCCAGAAAATACAAGCAACATTAGTAAAAATAATTGGGATTTATAGGATAATTTGATAAAATGACTGAATAAGATAGATTTGCAAAAGTCAGTTCGTCATCAAATAGCAAAACCTTGCATGATAATGAAATAGGAAGTATTCACAATAGCAGTAAAATTACACAGTGAAATGATTATGAGTACATTTAACATGAAAGATATAGTACCTATATGAAGAAAGATATCTCATGATGGAAAGACTTAATATCATAAGAATATCAGTTTTTCCAAAATTATATTTAGAAAACAAAATGATAATAGCCAAAACTTTAAGAAAAATAAAAATGGGCTATATGTGACTTGACAAGCAAGACCAAGAGATATATTTTAAAAGGTTTCCTTCATATATACCATTATGTATGACATGATTCAAATAGCTAGTTTTACGTGTGCATACATGTATGCATAAAGGTTTATATGAAAGAGTGATGGCCAAATTATCAGTGGTGGTTATGTTAGGATAGTGGACTTTTAATTAATTTTTTTTGGTTTTTTTTCTTATATTTTTAGGGGTTATTAATGTATTGATGATATATGATTTAGTCAGAAAACATAAAGATTTTAAAATTACAAACATTGCCTTTTCATTTGATTGGTGATTTCTCTAACTGTGCAGAAGGTTTTTAGTTTGATGTAGTCCCACTCATTTATTTTTGCTTTTGTTGCTCATGTATTTTACATGAGCACAAAGAAATCTTTTTAGTTAGTTAACTGAGAGAGCAAAAAAAAAAAAAAGAGAGTTCAATTGCCTTCTGTGGCGTGGCTGGAAAGGCCAGGATAGGTTGCATATATTTAGGAGCTTAAGCTTTATGAGTGCTGGAAGCACAATCAGAAATCATCAGGTTCCTCCAGCTTGGCTCTGACTGCAGGAGTGCAGGGCAGGGAGCCCGGGGGCAGTGTGCCTGCCGCCTGCGCTGGCGGCTCAGGCCACGGCGGTCACTGGCTAATCATGATGGTGGATGAACTCACCTCCTTAGTGAGTCTACGACCGCTTCCCTGGCAAGTGTCCAGAATGTACACCCAGATGCTTTCACGAGAAAACTAATTAGGTTGTTCCATACAGAAGAAGCACATGCTAAAAGTCTATGAAACTTCTGATAACAAATAACCCACCTTCCTGGTGTCATTATCAAATGCCGCCAGTTGTTTCTCATTTTTTCCCCCCTGGTGTTGTTTCTGCTTAATTAAAATCTATCAATCAATTCAACCAATTTATCAGAATCTGTTCCGGTTTAACTGTGTGCTCCACACCAGGTTTAGCGCCCGAGACAACAGAAACGATGAGAGATATAGGGTTGAAAGTCTGTGTAACAGCAATGGCATGGCTGTGGGAGGATCATGCTGTGCTGGGCGGCACTGAGGACAGCCGGGCTTCTGACAAGGCAGAGGTGTGCGGGCGGGAGTGTTCTCAGGCTTTATGGAAGGGTGAGATTGAGCCTGGCCTGGAAGAATAGTAGGAATTGGAGAAGTTGAAGGAAGGGAGGAAGGCATTCCAGGGGTGTGTGTGCATGAGGTAGAGAAGCGCCAGGAGCTGGGATTCAGGTTGGTGTGAACTGGAGACAATGCGGGTCCATCAGAGGGTATGCTTGGTGACTGTGAAAGACCAGTTCCTGTCTGCACTGTCATCAGAGGGCAAGAACGAGGGAAGAGTATCACAGGCCCTCGGATGCAACAGAAGCCTGTGGTTTGGGGCAGAGGATCATTTAAAAAAATTTTTTTGTTGATTTTTTACAGAGAGGAAGGGAGAGGGATAGAGCTAGAAACATCAATGAGAGAGAATCATTGATCAGCTGCCTCTTGCACACCCCCTACTGGGGATGTGCCCACAACCAAGGTACATGCCCTTGACCGGAATCAAACCTGGGACCCCTCGGTCTGCAGACCGACGCTCTACCACTGAGCCAAACTGGTTTCGGCAAGGATCATTTCTCACTTACATTCAAACCTGCTGTTGGTGGGGGCAACTCCTCAGTTGGGAAGAGCGAGAGCTGACATCAAAGCCTCTTTCCCTGCAGTTCTCATTGCCAGGGGGTCAGGCAAAGAGTCTGGATGATTTAGGGCAAGTTCCAGAAACTCCTGCCTCACCATCCCGCTGAGGCTGATGCTCACCATATTCTGCACTCTGCTGCCTGCTGCCTATACCTGCCATGTTCCACATGTGCTCCCTGGTGGTCAGCACACGTCATAGCGACTGGTTGTACAGTTATTCTGCTGCTCTATTTGCATAATAGCCTTTTATTATATAGGATGTATTATAAAATGCATATTTTGCAATGCAGTTTATATTTATAAAATTATATTTATATATAACACTAGTGGCCTGGTGCATGAAATTTGTGCACATTAAAAGATAATTAATTAGCGGAACTATTTTAATATTGCTATTTGCTTTTTCTCTATAATAGAAATGTTCTGCCGGCCCCACCCCCATTGGGCGACACCAAGACCTGGCTGGCCCCACCCCCATCAAGCCCCACCGGGTGGGGGATGCAGTCTCATGTCTTGGTGCCAGGGTGGGGGGTTGCAGCCTCAGGTATCCCGGCCCTCACACCACACAGCCTCACCCAGACCCATCACGCCATGAGACCCCAGACCCACCGTGCTGTGGACCCATCAATGTACCTCTTGGTGACTGGCCGTTTGGTCATTATGAATGAAAATAAAGTCATTGCATATTCATTTTCAATGCCTGATTTGTCTTTGTTCTCTAAATTGCAAATTAAATAAGATCTTCAGCCAGGTATCATCATAATGCCAAGTTCTTTATATAATGACACATACCATTCTCTCTGCTCAGTATGCTCCATTTAAATGCATTAAATGTATGTGACTCCCATGAAAGGCACTGCTGCTTGCTCTTAATAGAGGAAGCATTAGCTCATTACCTAACGCCATAAAGTGGTTTAAATGGCATATACTGACTTGAAGAACAGGAGAAAAAATAACAAAACAAAACAAAACAAAACAATGTTCAGTGCTGTGGACGGCAGAATCTTCTTTTCCCTTTGTTTTTTTCCTGCTTTTCACAGGAACCTATTTGTGTTCTGCTTCAAAATCAACACAGAAGACAAAATCAAATGCTGTAATCTGCATTGTATAGTGCCTTTTGAGTTCAAAGAGGTGCTTTTCAATCTTTACTTTTTTTTTTTTTTTTTTTTAATCCATGCAGCTCAAACTTGCTCCCAACGTGCCAGGAGCCAGGCCAGCATGGCTGTGTGGGCTCACCTTCGCTAGGTGCTGTCAGGCTTCGGGGCTGGGGCAGGGGACACGCCAGGTGTTGCTGGAAACGAATCAGCTCTCCTCTCTGCATAGCAGGCGTCTTTTCATTATAAAATGCAAAGCAGCAGCTGTTTTTTGTTCCCCCATCCCAGCCCTCCTCACCCAGGGGCGTAGGAAGGGGCTGGGAGGATATTTACTCTCGGCTCTTTGATTTCTCTTATTTAACTGAGCCCAGGGACAGCTGCTTCTCTGAGCGCAAGGCCAGCCGGCTCAGGGCTAGCCGCACCTGGAAGGCAAGCAGCCGCGCTGACCAGGGGCTTTGACCAGGCCTGAGCACACGGGTCACAGCAACCTCGGCAGGCAGGCTGCTCCCGGAGACTCTAGGTCCCTCCCAGCTCCGCACCCTGCTCTCCCCCTTTCACCCACAGGGGCCACCAGTGTGGTGTGCCCCAAGGCTTGGTGTGCAGATGCCAGGGTTGCAGGTTCAAGATGCTCTGCCTCCTCCTGGCACTTTGAGCCATAAGTCCCGACGGGGACCTTTCCACTTGGTCTTGGTCTTTGGTCACTGCTGAGGTTTTCTGGAGTCTCTAGGCCAGGGATAGCCAGGACCTTTGCCTCTGACCAACGCAGTGCCTGCAGCCTGCCTGGGGTATCTCCAGCTCCAGGAACATGTGAGGGCATGGCCAGCCTGGGTGAGGGACTGTGGAGGGGTGGAGGGTTGGCTAGCTGCCCCACCCTCAATTGGGGTGGGAGAGCTGACCAGCGGTAGGACCGGGGGGAGGTAGGCTGGGCAGGGCAGCCATCTTATGACGGCATTACGGCATGAGGGTCAATTTACATAATATTTATTATATAGGATTAAGTATAATTATTGATATAAATTATAAAGTGCATTTATAAGGACCCCAAAACTCATGGCTTGTCTCTAGTTCCTTTTTCTTATGCACCCTCTGCTTAAGAACAACGGAGCTGGTTTGGTTCAGTGGATAGAGCATTGGTCTGAGGACCAAGGGGTCCCAGGTTTGATTCCAGCCAAGAGCAAGTACCTTGGTTGCAGGCTCCTCCTGATCGGGGCTTGTGCAGGAGGCAACCAATCATGTGTTTCTCTCACATGGATGTTTCTCTGACTTTCCCTCTCTCTTCCACTCTCCCTAACAATCAATGGAAAAATACCGTTGGTTGAGGATTAACAAACAAAAAAGAAGAACAATGGGTCTGGGGTTGTCGCCAGGCGGACGGGAAAGGAAACCCTCCTTTGTCCTGTGCTCCAGTCTTGGGGCTTTGCATTAGCTTCATTTCATCTTAGCTGGTGGCTCTAGTTCAAGGGTGAGGGGGCACGGGCCACAGGAGTGAAGCTGATCTCTCCTCCCTGCTTAGCAAAGCAGCAGGGGAGCCCATCCAGGTCTTCTTACCTCAAGTCCTGTCCCCCAACCAGGATACCAGGCTTCCTGGGGACCTAGCAGAATTAAACGGATCCTCTTCTTCATCACCGCTGGCCCTGAACTCTTGACCATTTTTTCTTTAGCAAGATTCATCTCATGTGCTTATTCTTAGAGAATTCAGATCCCCACCCATACTAGGCCGAGGCGGGCAAGGGGTGACCTGTGAGCGCAGCTGAGGCTGGCCTGCACAGTGTCACCGCCAGGCTGGATCCCAGGCCCAGGTACCTGCAAAGCACCGACTGAAGTGGGTTTGGGGACAACCCAGCACCCCAGGAGCCTGACACGCTGTCCAGAACACAGAGCTGGTATCACCTGCTGCCTTTGCCATGTATATTTAGTATGAAAACAACTCCAACATGGGAATGTTTCCTGTGTTCCTTGTAGAATTATCTAGACTACTGGCACCATTGTTTTGTTCACTTACCTAATGCCGATTAAGCTTACTATTATTATAAGCATTATTTCTGCCACTCTTTACCTATCACGCAGCTTATTAAACTCGGGGAGGAAAAATAAACCCGGATGGTAAATTCCTCTCCAATTTACCATCTTCACAAACAAGGTGCCTGCTGTTTGAAAGCGCGGATATTTGGAGCCATGAGAATGCAGACAGACAAATCATTAGGGCCTACTAGGACTTGTTCTCTGTGCAAACAAACCCTGGGGTGGACACACAGGCTTTTGTTCTCACTGACACGGCTTCACTGGCCCTGAGCATGTGTGATGACCTGACACACTCACTCTGGGCATGCAGGCACGTGGGCTCCTTCCCCTTCCCATCTTCGGTAGGTGTGACTCGGCCTCCTCTCAGGGCCAGTCTGCTTTCCGCTCTGCACACTTGGCCTTGGCCACCAAGGGGTCAGGGCTCCCAGAGGCAACATCAGTGGGCTCCATTCCCTAGGGACAGAGTCACTTTGAGGTGTGTGGTCTTGAGCCCACCTGGGCAAGGTAAGTGATAGCAATTCCCCCAACACAGACCCATAAATATGATTTTTCTACATGCAAGTATTGAGAATAGTCAAAGGCAGAAGCTTATCACGACTTTGAAGAAACTTCTTGTCCTGAACGCTCTTGTCCTTTAAATTGCAGAAAGTAAATCCACGCAAAGCAGTTTTGAGATCGCAGGAGCAGACAGAAGGCGACGAGAGGATGAGCTGATCCTCAGCGAAGCCCGGCTTTCACTTCCTGTGGAAGTGCTTTGTCCTTCCGTCAACACTTTTTTCTATTCCTGCCTCAAGTCCTGGCTGCTCACTTAGTCTGCTGACAGTCTTAATTGCCTGTTTTGACCCTAAACCAGAAATGAATAATAATCTGAAATGGATTCATTGGCAGGTCTCTTGCCATTGCACCTAAACCCAATATTCAGGGTCTGATGCATTGGAAACACAGAACAGATTTCTAAACTGTGTGATGAGAGAGTTTGGACACCACTGAGTGTTTCTTTCTCTTTTGAAGTTCAAAATATTGTAGCCAGGCACCCTGGGTAAGTTCACTGGGGAACCCCACTCTCCCCAGGCACTTTGGGAAACAATTTGCCCTCAGAGATTGGGGCATTGGGGGAGAAAGGGGAAGTTGTCCCTTGCAATTGATCTGGAGCCTTCCCTTGTCTGAGCACTTCCGGGGTTTTCCTCTGTCTCTTGGCTGTGACTTTTAAATGGGAGTCCGTGATTTTGTACCACGCTGAATTAACGTACAGGCCTCCTGTCCTTGTGTCTCCACCATCCAGTCAATCATCATGTCCTCTGAGTTCTATATCCCAAATGCTTCTCAAATCTGTGCCCACTGGCTCTTGCTCAGGTCACTGTGCCTGCCTCCCAAGTTGCTCTGTCTCAAGTCTTCATATTTTTTTCAATCCATTTTCCAAACTGCAGCTAGAGTGATCTTTTTAAAATGCACATGTTGTCATCAAGTCACTCCTCTGATTAAAAATTGCAGTAGATTCTGTGCTTTTAGGAAGAAGTTCAAACTTCTTAACTTACGTGGATTTTCATGTCTTGGCCCAACCTCCTTCCACTCCCATCTCTTGCCCTTGCTTATCTGTGACAGATTATTTTACTTTCGTCAAGAAATAAAATGTACGGCAGTCTAAGTCTCCCTCTGTCCGTGGCGATTGGCCAACTGCACCTCATTCCGTAGTCCCGAATGGACAGTGGCAGGCTGGGAAGGTCACCTCACCTTTGGGAAGCCTGTGGCAAGTTCTTCAGAGCCAGCCAGACCTCTGGAATCTGACCCTGAGGTTTCCCAGTTCTCTCTTCATCTTCACTTCTTCACTAAGGAAGCGGGAAGGAAAGGGGACGGTGGGTCTTCAATATTTAAAAACACCAAGCCCAACAAAATTTATGTGGATATTGTAATTATTACGATGCTGAATTAATGAACTCTATCCTCTCCTTTTTGGCCGAAAGAACATAAAAATCCCAATGAAAGGAAACAGATGTCGTTGCTTTGAGCATTTCCAAAGGAAACTGCAGTAAAATATGAAACATCACCATATAAAAGCCTGCTGTGTAACGGAGATGTTCTGATATTGTTTTCATTTGCCAGCTGTGTGTAAGTGGAGTTGGTGCCTCTGGCCAACACAGACCCCACATCAGAGTAATAACAACAGCAAAGTAATGGGAGTGTTCAGGGGAAAAAGCCCTTAACTGCACTTCTAACTGTGCTCGATTTTCCTTTTAACCAAAAGCCATGTCAAAGAAGTGAGTTCAAAGGAGGGCTTTGTGGGTTGGTAATTAAAAGTGATTTATGGGCCAAGGAGGAGAAAAGAGGATCATCAGGAAGAACAATCTCTGGTGATCAATTAATTTATAAGCCCCAGTTAGCAGGCAAGAACTCTGGTTCACCCTGACCCTGAACGGGAACCGTGCTTGCTCCGGGGAGAACTGTAGCTTAGGGTCACATTAGTTGAAGTGCTCTCGGATAACCCGCCTATTTGCCTTCTTGTGTGCGGGACATCTGACCCCTGACAGGTGGCCTGGGTGTCTGAGGGGCAGCCTCTTCCGCCAGTGCATGCTGGAAGGGGAGAATGTATTCTTTCTCTGCCAAGCCGGAGTCAGTGGACAAGTTTGCTTTCTTACAAAACGTCAGAGCATGTGGAATTTTGTCCATGTTTCAAAAGGGGTGCAAGACTTACATTTGTGACCAGCCTCTTCCTCTTCTTTTTCTTCCTCGTTATCCCCCTTATTTCATTTCCTCTCTTCCTATCATTGCAATTTAGAGACTGAAAATCAAGGGGAAAAGGAAGGGAGTTTGCATATCTTGATACTTGAGGTGGGAAACCCAGGGATGGTGCTGATGAGGTCTGGAGGTGGGATTGGGTGGGGAGCCCACTCACGGATGGGAGTCTGCAGGCGAGCTGGTCTGTGTGGGAGATTGCCGATACGCTTGACTCTCTGCCAGCCCCCGTGAGACCAGGAGGCCTGAGAGAGGCAAGTGTGTGCCTGGCTCCTCCGCTCCCCGTGGCACTGGTGGTTCTCCAGAGCGAGGGGAGAGGATGGCCCCATTGTCATGGTCACCCGAGCAGTTGCTTTGATGGATGGCTTCGTTTTTTTTCAGGCTGCCTGGTTACCAAGGTGCTTGAATTAATAATTGACTAAAATTAATGGGGCAGTAATTGTCTGAATGAAATGTGGTCTGGGCTCCATTTCAACTCGACAGTTCTTGCTCTCCTGTTGGGTTTCTCTGTGTGGTATGTACTGAAGCAACTTTAAAAAGCCAGGCATGGGTGTGCCTTGAGTTTGATTTGTGGTAGAGCTCTTTACTCTTAAATTAAAACCCCCAGCAAACAAAGGACTCAGCTCTTGAGTCCAGAGAACAAATAGTGGAAGTGCAGGGTGGGGCAGTGGGATTTATCGGAAACAGGAGTAAAACAGGCTCAAGGTTGGTTGGGAATGAAGGTGATATTGAGTGCTGGGCTGTTGTGCCTGCCAAGACCCTGTGCTGCTGCCGGGCTGATGAAAGTGCAGCATTCAGGAGAGGAGCGATCACCTTGTCCTGGCCTAAGGGAACCACCTGTGGGGTGTGGGGGGTGCTGTGAGGACACCTCTCTTTGAAGGGGGTATAATTAAACAAGAACACTCTGAAAGGAGAACAGCCAGGACCTCACAGGCACCCCAAACCATGCTGAATGCGAAATGAGTGAGATGTGGGTGCACATATCTCTGTAGAGAATTGAATGCTACCAGCTGTGAGAAGGACCCTGGGACTGTACGGGTATGGTTCTCCTGTGGGTGGGCCGGGACACGGAGGGTGCTGCTGGGTGTGGGGGAGCGTCTCACAGCTCCTCCAGGGGGACTGAGTTTGGAGTGGCAGTGAGGAGCCCATGATGAGAATACTGCGTAACCACCTTATTTTTTCAGCATCAGAAAGCTGAAATAGGTGGCTTTAAAGACTTGTCCAGCCATGAGATTTTATGAGTTTGAAATGGGTCAATCTATATTTTTAATAGGCTAAGTGAAGTTTGATAAGCACGTGAGGAGCAAGCATGGTCTGGGGTAATTTCAAAAGAGCTGCTTGGACAGTGGGATCTCAGTTCTCCCTACTGCTCAGAGACTCCCCAATTTGGTGCTTGATTCACCCGGGAGACCTTTTGATGAGCATGAGACTGCCCACCAGGAAGCCTCCATCTGCCAGTGCCTCCTCGACATGTCCAGTTTGTTCTCAAGAAGGCGTTTACTTACTGGCAGCAGGTGATTAATTATTCACACTGTTTGTTGGAAATAGAACAATTGGTAGGGAACATGCAACCAGAACTTAATACATTTCTCTCCCTTTACCAGATAAAGCCAGAAGGGGCGGGTAGGGGTGTAGGGAAGCAGCTGATGATGATTTGGAGAACAGCGGGCCCGCACTTCCTTCCTGGCTGGCCCCCGGGAGAGAGAGCTCAGCAGTCTTCCCGAAATCTGACAAACAGGATAGAACTGAAAACCCAGTCACTCCACGGTTCCAACTTGGGGCCAGGACGCCGGATGTTTCAACCCCGTGAGTGACACCCTGCTTCCTGCAGAGAGAGTGAGAGTCAGCGCTGGTTGTCCAAGGATCTCTGAAGGAGTGTAGATGCTTCTGTAGGCTTCAAGGAAAGAAGGGGCAGGAGGCAAATAACCTTGGGGAGAACTATTTACCTCTTCCCCTGTTTATTTTTTATTTTATTTTTTTATTCCCCTGTTTAAGAAAGGTAGGTGGCATTATATATTGGGAAGAAATGTCAGACCAAATCAGATAACCCGTCTGGCACTGAGCCATCACTCTTCCCCTGTTAAAGGCACAGATACCCCTCTTAGCATGGACTTCACTGGGTACAGTGCTGTGGCTCCTGGCAGCCTATGGGATATCTGGTCCTGCTTCTGCCATGAGAAAGGAACACACAGAGCTCGATTATCAGCTGCCTTTTAAGACTATTTACAATACCACATGGAGAGTCAGGGGCTTCTAGATAGGCTCTGCTGACTTCAGTTGGCTTGACCAAT
Source organism: Pipistrellus hanaki (assembly GCF_964339955.1). Taxonomy (NCBI): domain Eukaryota; kingdom Metazoa; phylum Chordata; class Mammalia; order Chiroptera; family Vespertilionidae; genus Pipistrellus; species Pipistrellus hanaki. The sequence goes on from NC_140508.1 coordinate 60,985,591, forward strand.
GCATGGACAATAGTCATTTGAAGACTCTCGCTGTGGTGTCCCCTTGAGGCTGACATTTCAGCTCAGGCTTTCAGCTGGGTCACAGGCCCTGCATTTGGCTCACCAGGGAGTGGAACCACAGAAGTAGGAATGCGGGCCCCGGATGGGGTGGGGGCCACAGCCCTGTGACATGAGAATGAATCCGAGGGGCTGTGGGCCTTGTGTGTGTGCATGCGTGTGCGTGTTGAGGTGAATTGGACAAGAAAGGGAGAGGGAATAAGAGAGAGATAAATGCTGACGTAGAACTGGGAGAAACACGGAATCAGATTTATTCTGACAGTGTGCGGGCCCACAGCTGTAACGTTATAAATCACTTTTCTTAGAGAGGAATTTACTTCCTAAGCTTTGCACAACTTCATAAGCCTGGCATATGTATGAGAACAGAACCCAGAAACCTGAGAAGGGAAATTGATGGTTTGTACAAATGTGGTTTGAAACCACAACTGGTGATTCTGTCTGCTCAAGGGGCTCCTAGGCCTGGGCCCAGCACTGCAGGGAGCACAAACTGCTCAGGCACTCACTTCCAGTGCTTTCAAATGGAATTTTAAAGAGCAAAAATTAAAAAAAAAATGTATGGCCTTCAAATCTGGGCTGAAAAGAAAATTAAAGGGAATTTTGGGTCTGGGCGTGAGTGCAGGATTGGAGCATCAATAAAAGGTCTTTGTTCAGGTGATCCTCTTCCAGAAATGGGGTGTCCACATGACCAATGCAGACCCAGGTTCTCCCTCTCTCTGATCCCATCTGCAAGAATATCCGCTGTTCTAACACACTAGTGGGTATACACCATGTGCTGGGAAATCGTGGCTGATTTAGTGAATGAAAAAGCAAATCCTGGTAGAACTGGGCTTGCCCTGGTCTTCTGGGTCAACATGAAATGGCCCTTCTTGCATGTGAAGTCCTTCCCAGTTTTGTTTTGTGTTTTTCTTATGACACTTACCTGGTAGCGCAGCTATTTTTCACTGAGCCATGGCAATTGCGAGTGGAGCAGGTAGCCCAGTGCCTCTTCTGCATTAGGCCCAGGTGGATACTAAGTGTCCTTGAGTTTATATGTTACGACATGCTGTATCTTTATCCAGACAAATGTGATGTTCTAAGATCCGTAATTGCATCTGACTAATTAACTCTAAGCTATAATGCTGGGGAGATTAAAACAAGGTTTAGTTACATAATAAGAATGGCCCACTAACCCCAACGAAGATGGCAGGCCCCTGAGTCACAGGGGGTCACGCTGTGCCACTCTTCACTCATTCAGGCAACATCTTCCTGCCACCTGGATGCCACTGCTCAGGAGGCCAGGTGCATCATGGGGATTCTCACCTTCCACACAGCATCAGAATGGCAGATGCAGAAAAGCCTTGGTTAGTTCCTCCATCTGGGTCCTGGGAAGATGCTGACTGTCCTTCAGGAGATGGACAAAGCCTTGCTGCCCTAGGCTGCCCTGTGTGCAATGCCCTTTCCCCAAAGTGTACATGGGCAGGAGTCTGCACCAGGACCCAGAGAACAGTGGGTCTAGTTTGTGACATTCTCAAGGGCAAGGCTGAACCCTAACACCTTCCATTTGTTGAGAAGTAAGTAGTTTATATTCACCATCTCTTTATATTTTATTGATTTTTTTTTATAGAGAGGGAGAGTGATAGAGAGTTAGAAACATCAATTGGCTGCCTCCTGCACACCTTCACCATCTCTCATTCTTTTAAATTATTCAAGGTATGTATTGATTTCCATATCACCTTTGTATACCCACTACTTAGCACAACATATGTCATATTGTGGGGATCATTCATTGTGCATTGATTTTAATTCAAAAAATTTTTTCTCTTTATGTTCTTAAACCTTTCAGCTCATTGTTTTCATGGGCATAAGGAAACATACTCTATTATCTTGTGGGGCAAAGATAAATCTAATGCTGATAATAATATTTAAAATGATAATTAATTACAAGAATGTGGATGGTCACACATTTCCTTTGTGTTATTTGCTCATAACACAAAGGAAAATGCAAATCCTGGAGAGGGTGAAGCCTCCAGCTGTTGTATTTTGAGCCCTCCATTTTTGCACATGGAGCCTTTTGCTGCTCCATCCCCTCACTGTCTCCTAAAATGTTCCAAGAGAGTTGGTCTCAAACGTGGCTGGTCATGTGCTTCGTCTAACAGAGGCCACAGAGTGCCCTAGAGGCCCCTCCACTTCTTCAGCATCATCTTCATGCTGCACCACCAGGCAGGCCTTCATTTTTAGAAGCTTCAAGGGGCAGTGAATCTACCAATATTGCATTTCACTCTGTGGTGGTCTTTGTCTTCCACCTGGTTAGCTAAAGAGGTTATGCCCAAGACTGCTGTCGCAGGGCTTGCTTTGCACTTGGCAAGTGTGCATTACACATACTAAATTAATCTGCAGTAATTTGCGGTAAGGGTGGGGTAGAGAGAAGGAAGAAGGGCCCAAGGAGAGGGCTTTGAGATGCTCACAGTTTCTCTGTCCTGGGATGAAAAGTATTTTTAATCTTCCTTCAGCCACATCCTGCCATCTGGCCTTGTGGCAAAATCAAAAGAGAATTGTGCCTGAAGACTGGAGGCAGAGAACATGACTTGCGTGTTAGATTAAGTGGATAATTCCCCCCCAAGTCCTCATTCGTTAAGAGACACTATTGTGTTGCCACGGGCAGCGGCACTTGATAAACAGCACTCTCGCATTTTCTTCCCATCTGTGGCCTCAAAAGAATTCATAAATTAGAATTTCATGCAGATTCTTATTTGTTTATTGCCAAGTGCACTGTCTATTTTGAAATCCCTAAGGCCAACAGACTATAAATATTCAATAAATCATATCTTTTCTTTAGCGCCAGTTTTCTCACTTCTATAATGACAGCATTGGATTAGGCTATCTTCAAGGCCCCTTCGGGACAAAATCTGGTCTATTTAAGGAGCCAACGAGCACCTTCCAAAGCTGAAGGTGTCCACACTGAGATAGACAGCACACAGTTTCCCACCTTCTGCCCAGAGAGTGGTGCTTGAATCTGAAATTTCCATTTTATAAATTTCCATGAGGCTGCACATGTCTCCCAGAACTGGGATGCCCTAGTGTTCCTCAAAGGTCCTTGTTGCTGCTTCCTGCCATGTGGAGCCTCAGCAGGCCTGGGGCCAGAGTCTAACAGTCAGGGGCCAGGAGAGGACCTGCCCTTCGTGGCTTTATCAGGCAGCAATTCATGAAATAACTTGGTTGGATGCCTGGTGTCTGGGTTTCATCTGGAAATGGTGCTGCTGCAGGTCCAGCCTGTGCACAGAGAGGACAGGCCCGGGCTGGGGCAGCCTTCTCTGCACACACAGTGGATGTCTGCCCTGCTTCTCCAGCTAGAATCTAGAGCTCAGATGCCAGAGGCCATCGCTGAGGTGCCTCCATCCTTTGTAGACTTTGCAATGCTGCATATACATGTAAGGTTCTAAAAAATGAAGTGCCCGTTGATTTCTCTCTGCTTTATGGAAGTGCTACAGAGATCTGGGCTTCATACTTGGCTATTATGACTTACTAACAGTGGCATTGCCCAAGTTACCCCACTTAAACTCTGGACTCATATTAGCTGCCACACCCTTGTACACAACTTTCTTCTCAGTTGAAATTCCTCCCCTTCCCTTCACCATCTCAACATACCCTACCATCCCTTCGGCTCTGCTCTCAGAGCAACGCCTGTATAAACCCTCTCAGCCATCCCAGCATTCTCTGTGAAATGTCCAGGAAAATTTATCTTGGCTTCTCTGGTGGCACTTTTCACTTTTCTACCTTTGATTAAAGCTGTTTCTGCACAGGGCTCACCTCTCCCTCCAGCCTATATTTTGCTGGCCAGCAGGAACTGTGACAGGCACTTTGCATCATGCACGGTACCTTGCACATCCTAGACGCTAAATCGAGAAGCGGAGTGCCTCTTCTGCAAATCTCTCCTATGCAAGTGTTGGCAGAGGCGAGAACAGCCCCAGGGTTTAGACCGGTGGGGTCAGCAAACTTGCTACTTGAGTTCTGGCTAGGAAAGAATTTAGAGCCAAGACTCCAGTTATAGGATCAAGTTTATTTAGAAAATCACAGAGGTAGAAGTGAGTGGTAGAAGAAATGGGCTCAGGAAACAAGTGACAGAGGCAAAGGAAAGGTCCTGGAGTTAGGAGAGAGAGGAGGAAAGGTAACATGCCTGGGGGGAAACTGGGGAGGAGGGGAAAAGCTCATAGTGCTCCCAGGAGGGAGAGCACACTAGGTCCTCCTGGGTCCTCAGGCCTAAGGACTTTTAAGGGTGGGGATTTTTAGGGGAGATCCCAGGATCTTACTAGGATATTTATCAGCTTTCCAGGTGTGTCCTTTCAGGGTCGTGGTCGCCATTGATTGGTTGACGCCGGGGTAGGGGAAATTTGTCATTGCAGCTGGGCCTGAGGTCAGCCATGGCGTTGCTTGTCTGGTTTTGCTGCTTTTCTGGGCCTGGAGCTGAAACACAACCGAGGCCTCGATGTATTTGATGAGGGTCAGAACCCGATAGATTGTCCAGGGGGCTTAGTGCTTAAGGACTCTTTTCCGGCCCTCTTGTTTGTTCCCGCTCTAAGGGACTTGAACCAGCGTGACTAGCAACATGCCAGGGGAGGAAAGGTCAGGGGGTGTAAACCGTATGACCAATAATATCCTGGGTGAGGTCCTTGTTTTCCCAGTTTTGTCCCGTTAGACACCTGAGACTTTTTCCCTGGTGACCTTCTGTCCCTGGCCCATCGTTCTTGCTCTGCGCATGTCTGTGTAACTACCTACCACACAAGAACACCTTAAAGAGGTAGGGAGGGCTCATTTATATAATAATTTCTGTCCACTCAAAGTAGCCCTTCACTCAAGATTTTAAATTCCTCTTGATGCTGCATAACAGAAACCAACTGGGACAAGCACGGACCTCCTGAAATGATATGCTGAAGCCCTTCAGCTGGTTAAGCAGACTCTAAGCCCACCCCGAACTCCCACCGCAGGCTCTTTCTTTTAAAAGAACAAACCTAGCATTCTGGGCACATATATCATGACTGGAAAGAGCCACAAAGGAAAACCAAGAAGGCAGCAAGCTCAATTATCAGCATCAAAACTGCTGAGCGTTTTAAAAAAGCATCGCAGTGAGGGTAATTATAGCTCTAGCATCATACTGCCCAAGTCTGGTCCCTCAGGCTGTAAAGCTCATGCTGACATTATGTTCTCCCCTTGTTTATATAGTTGGTCTCTGAGGGCAGGGGAATTTATCCCGACTAATCCATGTGCTATAAATCCAGCTCCTGATGCCTGCAGCCCTGCTTGCTTGGAGCAGGCACCCACCAAACCTGCCTGGCCAGGTGCACACTGTTCTCCTCCTGAGGGAATATTCCTGAGCACAATGTACCCCAGATTCCACTGCACCAACAGGACGGAAACTCCACAGGACCCGGGACTTGTGTTGCCCAGTGTGCCCACCCTGAGAGTTTGGCTCTGCACAGTAAAAATGCCAAAACCCATGCCGAGCTCTGTGGTTAGTAAAATGCTTTCACACCCACAGTCTATTTGATTCTCAGAACAATCCATGAAGTTGCCAGGGCAATTATCAATTGCGATATAATTAGAATTCTTTGGTGGCAAGCAAGAGGAACCCATTTTGACTCATTGCAGCAAAAAGTGAATTCATGGGGGGGGATAAAGAAGGCTCAGATGATTGAAGGAACAGCTGAAGAACCAGGCCAAGATGAGTTGGTGCATAGTGTCCATCCTAGGGACCCCTACAGTAGGAGTTGAAGGTCTGGGAGAGGGTCTAACAGGCCCAGCCTGCGTCAGCACCCCACCCTGCCTTCGCTGACAGAGTGGTGCCAATGTGATCTCTGGGGAGGGCTCATTGGGGCCAGAGTGGAGGAAGGCTGTTCCCCAAGATGGATTTGAGATGCTCTGACTAGAGAAGAGTTATGGAGGTTGGTGGGTCAGAAACCATAGTGTATACCACCATCCCTATTTTGCAGACGAGGAAAGTTCTCAGTACTTTATCCAGAAAACCACAGAAGTGGAGCCAGGGCTATAATTCAAGCTTTCCCACGGAAGTGCAATGAGTGCCTCCCACCTCTTTTCCTGATTTTATTGTGGAAACGATATGAGAATAGCAGAGGCCACTTTAAGAATAATCACCTCTCATTCCATCAGGGTAACAGATGCCCATTTCCTCTCGGATTTGCCACCCGGCTTCAATCTCATGTCCCTGTACCCTTCCCATTGGCTTGTCTGTGAGGCTCCCTGGGATGGTGAGTTCTGCTGACTTTGCAAACCACTGACAGGATATAGCAGTCTCATTTGGGGTCAGTGGGTCCCTTGTACGTTACACTAGTGGAAATTTACAAGGACAAAGACAGCCTTTCGGTCAAGATCTGAAATTCCTTTGATGCTGTCCAACAGAAACCATTGGGATAAGCACTTAACTTCTGAAATGATGATTTGAAGTCAATGCCAGATTTTGCCAAGGTGAATGGATGGGCTACTGTTCAGTGGAAGCATTAGGGAACACTGTCTGTTACCAGGTTCTTCTTCAATGGAGTCACAGATGTGAAAACAACACAGCTCAACACTGAATGCTTTTCAGGCCACCCTTTAATTTTAAGGTTCTGGAGTAGGAGGAGCAGATGGATAGGGTGAGACACAGGCCTGAAGTCATGTGATAAGTCAGGCAAGAGTCCACTTTTTCCTGATTCCAAAGGCACTGGATCAGGCAGAACCATTCTACTCCAGGCGCTGTGTTCCAGATGAGTTCATGGTCAGTGTGGGCCCTCAGTGAGTGCACCCCTGTCCTGGATGGTGAACAAGGGAGCAGCGGTGACCCACACCAGCAGGTGGAGCTCTGAGGGCTGAGGCATGTGGGGCTAAGATCACAAAATCCCCTCTGAGACCAAGGTCCATAGGTTTGGTGCTCATGTTACTTGTATGTATTTTATTGGGAAACACTTTCTTAATATGGCAGGAAACAGTCACTGCTATTGAAGTGTGAAGAGGCATGTGCTCAGCTAGGGAAGCAAAGCACCCCTGTGACTTCTCACTTCGGTGGGTCAGGAGTATCTACGGGAGAAAGAACCAAAGAACTCCTACAGAACCGACAGTAATAAAAGGCAAAACATGATACTTTTTTTGGTTTCCAATCTCAGGGAAGCGCTTTATAAAACTGATGCTGTGCTCCAAAACGGAGCAGTCAAAATCACTTGCCTGAACTATGATAAAGAGTTCACCTGCAGCTGATCTAATGCACAGCTGTCTGCACCTCTGAAACATTCCAGAAGCTATTGAAACTATTGAGGGAGATTACTCAAAGCAAGATATCCTTAAGCCTGGAAATGCTAGGGCTCAATCAAGTTAAGCATCAATAGACAAGTATGTAGGAAAAAAAACACAAAACAAAACAACCAAGAACTTTCCATGAATGATTAAGTACTTACGTTTCTTTGAAGTTTGCCCTATATTATGCAAATGCATACAGTTAAATGTTTGCTACACTCACTCGGAGAAAGGATGTGGTCAATGGTAAAACAATCCTTGAATGAAAAGAAAACCCTCAAAAGACCGATTCATCTTAAAAATATTAAAGATGAATATTTAAGATGCCAAATATTCATGATGCATTTTGGACTTTTTGATGGGCAAAGACCCAAAGACGAGCAAATAATACCAATAAGACTTTTTCAGTGTGGAATGTCGTATAGATCAATGTAACAGACTGGAGAACCCAGAAATAAACCCATGCCTTTATAGTCAATTGATATTTGACATAGGAGGCAAAAACATACAATGGGGTAAGGATAATCTATTCAATAAATGGTGTTGGGAATATTGGACAGATACGTGCAAAACAAGGAAACGAGACCATCTACTCATACCGTACACAGAGTAAACAAAAAAGTTGATTAAAAACTTAAATCTTAAACTTGAAACCATAAAAATCCTAGAAGAAAACATAGGCAGTAAAATCTCAGAGACTTCTAAGAAATATATATTTTTTCTGATATATTTCCTTGGGCAAGAAAAATAAATAATCAAAATAAATAAGTGGGACTTTATCAAACTAAAATATTTTTGCACAGCAAAGGAAACCATTAACAAAATGAAAGGCAACCCACTGAATGGGAGAACATATTCACTGATACATCTGATAAAATGTTACTATCCAAAATTTATAAAAAACTTTTAACACTCAACACCAGAAAGACACACAATAAAATTAAAAAAAAAAAATGGGCACAGGACATGAATAGACATTTCTTCAAAGAGAACATACATATGGTCAATAGACATATGAAAAGATCTCAGTGTCACGAAACATCAGAGAAATGCAAATTAAAACCATTTGTATGTTTTTGTAGGAGTAGTGTTTGTTGAGGTCCTCTGCCCATTTTTTAATTTGGAGTGTTTTTGTTGTTGTTGAGTTGTATGAGCTCTTTATATATTTTGGATATAAACCCCTTATCAGGGATGTTGTTTTTTTTTTTAAATTTCTTTTTCTGAAAATTTCATTGTTAGTATATAGAAATGTAATGGATTTTTGTACATTGAATTTTATATCCTGCAACTTTACTGTACTTATGTATTGTTTTTAATAGTATTTTTGGTGGAATATTCAGGATTTCCTATATAAAGAATAACTTTCTTTAAAAATTATTTTCTGCAAAAAGTGGCAATTTTACTTCTTCATTTTAAATTTTGATGCCCTTTATCTCTTTCTCTTTTGGCTCAGACTTCCATGGCTAAGTTGAATAACAGTGGCAAAAGGAGGCATCCTTGTATTGTTCCCGATTTTAGAGAAAAAGCTTTCAGTTTTTACCATTGAGAAATATTAGCTGAAGGTTTGTCAACATATGGCCTTTGTTATGTTGAGGTACTTTCCTTCTATACACATTTTATTGAGTGTTTTAATCATAAATGAATATTGTAACTTGTCAAATGCTTTTACTGAATCTATTAATATTACTTTAATCCTTAATTTTGTTAATGTAAAATCATATTGATCGATTTGTGTATGTTGAACCTTCATTGTGCCCCTGGAATGACTCCTACTTGATTGTGAAATATATTTATTTTAAAATATATTTTCTAATATTTTGTTTAGGATTGTTGTGTCTGTATTCATTATAGATATTGGTCTACAGTTTTCTTTTTTTGTGTTATCCTTGTCAGATTTTAGTATCTGGGTAATTTGGATCCATAAAATGTGTTAGGAAATATTGCCTCTTCAATTTTTTGGAAGAATTTGAGAATATATATTAAATCTTCTTTAAATATTTGATAGACTTCACTAGTGAAGCGGTCTATCCTGGACTTTTACTTTTTGAGAGGTTTTTGGTAATTGTTCCAATTTCCTCAGTGTTGATGGGATTTTCCAGTTCTTGTGATTTATTATAGGAAGGTTATATATTTCTAAGAACTTGTCCATTTCTCCTAGGTCAGTGGTCGGCAAACTCATTAGTCAACAGAGACAAATATCAACAGTACAACAATTGAAATTTCTTTTGATAGCCAAAAATTTTTTTTTAACTTAAACTTCTAATGCCACTTCTTCAAAATAGACTCGCTCAGGCTGTGGTATTTTGTGGAAGAGACACATTCAAGGGGCCAAAGAGCCGCATGTGGCTCATGAGCCTCAGTTTGCCGACCACGGTTCTAGGTTATTGAATTTTGTGGCATATAGTCTTTCATAATGTTTTTGTCTGATCTTTTGTATTTCTGTGGTATCCATTGTAACTTCTCCTCTTTCATTTTGAGTCTTTTCTCTTTTTTCTTTAATGAGTCTAGCTAGAGGTTTGAAAATTTATTAATCTATTCAAAGAACCAGCTCTTTGTTGCATCACTTTTTTGTACTCTTCTTGTTCTCTGTTTAATTTAATTCTGCTCTAATTTGTATTATTTCTTTCCTCCTGCTGACTTTGTGCTGCATTTGTTCTTCTTTTTCTAGTTTTTTAAAGATGTAATGTTAGGTTGTTTACTTGAGATAGGCCTGGAATGATATAAACTTCCCTCTTGTTACTACTTTTGCTGCATCACAAATTGTCATTCTCATTAGTCTTTAGGTATATTTGACTTCCTTTTATTTCTTCTTTGACTCAGTCATTCTTTATAACACCTTGTTTAATCTGCACATATTTGTGGTTTTCTCCACTTTCTTTTTTTGTAGTTGATTTCCAATTTCAAAGCATTGTGGTTGGAGAATATGCTTAGCATGATTTCAATCTTCTTAAATTTGTTGAGGCTAGTTTTGTGTCCCAACATATGGTTTGTCATTGAGAATGTTCCATGTGCACTGGAGAAGAATGTATAATCTGGTGTTCTGGATGAAAATCTCTGTATATATTGATTATGTCCATTTGGTCTGATGTCATTTAAGCCTGATATTTATTTATTGGTTATCTGTTTGAATAATCTACTCATAGCTGTCAATGGTGTATTTAGATCCCTACTATAATTATTTTTGTTGCCAGTTTCTCCCTTTAGTTCTGTTAGCAGTTGTTGTATGTATTTTGGTGCTCTCTGATTGGATGCATCTATGTAAATAAGCGTTGTGTCTTTTGGTATAGTGTTCCTTTTATCATTAAAAATGTCCCTCTTTGTTTCTTGTTACCTTTTTATCTTAAAATCTATTTTGTCAGACATAAGTACAGCTACACTTGCTTTTCTTTGGATGCCATTTGCTTGGAGAATAATTTTCCACCCTCTCAATGTAAGTCTATTTTATATATTTGTCCTTGTAGCTGAAAAGGAGTCTCCTGAAGGCAGCATAATGTTGGGTCTTGTTTTTAATCCAACATGCTACTCTGTGCCTTTTTATTGGTGAATTCCGCTCCTTCACATTGAAGGTGATAATTGATGCATCAGGATTTCCCTATAGTCATTTCATCTTTAGTTTTTTGGTATGTAGTCCTGTGTCTCTATTGTCTCTTTCCCTTTGCGTTTCTGTCTTTTGTTTTAGTTTGATAGTATTCTATGGTTTCTCCCCTCTGTTTCCTCTTTTTTAATGCTATGTGTCTCAGTTCTGGATTTTTTGTGTATATGTGTGAAGTTACCATTAGCTCATCAGATCTAAAGAAAAAGGGGCATTTCTTTGAAAGAATAAGAAAACCTTTTCTAGATTTCTCCCCAGCTCACTTGATCTCATATCTCCTTGGGCAGAATTTCAGCACATTTTCATGCCTAAACCAATCTGGGCAAGAGGGATGGAATTACCATGACAGGTTTAGCTAGTCAGAATTTACTCCTGTTGCATCCTTCTCTTATGATGGATACATGAACAAAGTCAGCAAGGAACTGGGGTGGCGGAATGAATGCTAAGTCGGTGGTCGCTATCCCTCTGAAAAAATTTTCACCTATCCTCCAAATCAGAAAGGGTCTCTCCATCACCGACTCCATTCATTCCTCTCTCATAGGACACACAGTGTGACAATGTGTTTGCTGAAGGGCTGAATTTCCTCTTAAGAATCTTCTCTGTTAAATTGTGTGAGTTTCCTGTGGGGGAAGGCCATGCTTTATTCATCTTTGAAAGCTGGACACTAGCACAGTTTCTTGCATAGATAGATCTCAGTAGCATTTGTTGGACTGACTACACATTTATTCAACCACAAGTCAATTTGTATCTTCTTTCTCATTTATTTTTTTTCAGAGACCACACCTGTTGGTCTGAAATGCAGCTGGAATTGAAAAGCAAATTTATCTCCACTAAATGAAGAAGTGTCAGAGAGAGAGAGCAGGCAGGTGGCAGCTGAAGCATGGAAATCAGCTCAAGAGAATAACGTCAAATAGACAATAACTGTTGATATGTTGGAAGATAAACCAATTCATGCACAGAAGTCAAATGTGTTTTAATGTAGAAACTCCCAAATGCATGCAAGAATCAACATCTTTAAGAAGCTGATGTAGTTGGTACTTGGAAAATGTCTATATTATTTTGCATGGACTATAAAACCATAATCTTATCTAGAATCTTCAATTTACAGCCTTTGTTATTTTCTCCGTTTATTTTCAGATTTTCTTTTCTGCCTTATTTCCTAACTCCCGGGTATCTGACTCTAGTACATCTGCAGTTTTTCAGCTGGGATGTTTATGGGGTGTCAGATACCTACACAGTGAGAGCTCTTCCTGTCTCTGTGAATTAGATGTTAAAAGACAGAAAGCAGGGCACAAGACCACGTACACCTTAGCTCTGAGTTAGATCATCTGAAAGCTATGTACCTGGACCTCATTATCTTAGCTCCCCACAGGAAAGCATCCAACAAATCAAGATTTAATGTCATGTCTTCAGCTTTTATAGAGGGCAGCTGACACACAAATGTTCTTTTGAAGAACAAACCTGGGTATTTTACAGAAGTGCAGCGGAGGACTTTTCTATCATGTTACCCAAAGTCTTTTTTATAAGGTTTGCTTCTCCAAATGAACATTAGATTGGCCTAAAGGGCCGAATACACCCCAGACTGTCACTGAGGACTCAGAGTTGCCCTTCATGGCAGCAGCTAACACATCTTGGTGACTGGTGGCATCCATTTTTTTCCTCCTTTCAACTGAGTTTGATTCTGATTTTATTCTTTGTTGTTGTTGTTTTTTTTTCATTTGAATATTGTGGTTGATTATCTAAGTTGCCTCAGATGCTTGTGTATATGTGTGTATGTGTTTTTTTCCCCCCTACTTACCTGCCCACCTTCCCACCTCACTATGTATATGGTTTAGTTCCCCACCAGACTGGACTTTTTAAAAGAGTAAATAACTGAGGTTTTTTTTTTTCCCCTCTTTTCCTTCTTTGACCAGATTTTCCAGTAATTACCTACAAAAATATAGAGGATAGAGGACTTGATAATGAGGTGGAAGTCATAGGTTTGATTCCAGCTTTGACTCTTGCTAAATTTCTAATCTTGGGCAAGTAATTTAGCCCTTAGGTATTTCACTTTGGCCATTTAAAAAATGGGAATAATTATATCCACTTTACCTACCTCATAGAGTCAGAGTGAGGACATATAAGTTTTGGTGTGGTGGCATATATAAGGTTGTAGATAAAGTGTTTTTTTAGGATGAAGTCTTTGGTGAGTAGCCTGGGCAGATCAATTAGCATCATCAGTGTATAATTAGAAGGACTTGAATGTCTTCTCTTAAGCATTTTCTTCCAACCCTGCTAACATTTCCACCTTTAGATCCCTTTTTTTTAGGCTCCTGTAGGAAACTTGTGTATTTCCTGGGTTCCTGATGTAATGAAGTCAGATTTCTATTTTAATGTACACCTTTTGCAGTTTTGAGGAAAATAAATGACTATTAAGTTTAGAGTGCAACTAGTTGAGATTGAGTTTGTAAGAATGCCTTTTTGAAATAGAATGTCATGGGTAGTTTTTCAAAGGAGTCTGTCTTCTGTGATTGTATCCTACCATTCACTCATACATGTCAGCACAGATTCAGTCTCCCTTTGATACTTCAGGATGAATGGTCATGCAGTAGAGAACTAAGATCTGAGGTGAGAAGGTGTAGAGTAAATAAGTTGTGGTGGAGAGTGGGGTAGGAAGACAGAGTAGGGGAGGGATGTTTCTCTAGCACTTAGGATTCAGTGTCAGGCCCCAGGTGAGCTGTTCCATAGACAATAATGGGAGCTGGTGAGAACTTGGGCTTCCAGCACAAGCACAGGCTGAACCTGACCTTATGGAACTTGGGTCTCAAAATTATTTGCAAAATGTTCCTCTTTTTACATGGTGTGGAGGCAACCGAGGAGTAACTTATGAATTCCATGTATCCCTGATGTTTGCCACTGGAAATTCCCAAGCAGCAAGACAATAATTGGCTTCCTGAAAATTCTACTGACCTCCCATCTCCAGCATCATGATCTTGTCCATAAGATATTCAATTTACTTTTTACCTTGCTGACCACTTCCTTGCAAGGATCCTAAAGAAATCTTAGACAGAAAAAGAGTAATTTAACCATTAGTGAGTGTTCCAGTGTTCCAGGCCCTTTAAACTGGGCAACCCTCCTTACACATCTGGTGCACAGAAAATGAGGCCAACTCTGGCCAAGGCATATCAACCATGAAAGAAATCTGAAATGATAGCAGGTGTTTCTCAAAATAACTTTCCCTTTATTGATTGAAGTAGATAAGCCTCTGACATAAAACCTTTAATTGCTCATCAAATATTTTATTAAAATTGAGTAGCTTTCTTTCAAAGGAAGTTAGAATTCTTAAATCACTAGCAAATGAGAGGTTTGTAAAAATTTTGTCAAAGCACTCTGTGTGTATATACAGTGGTTAATGCTCAATAAATAGGTAATTTTCTTTATTGCCCAGAGATTCTGTTTAATGTTTTAATTAAAAAAAAACCAACATACCATTTAAATGAAGTATCTAGACCTCTAAAATGATTTCCTTAAACTTTTCTTTTCTCATAGTCTTCTACTTTATGCTCACTAACCACATATTCCTTGGAGTCCCACTTTTTGATCCCTTTCAGGGGCATTGTTTGCAATGATGTTTATCTTTTCCATATATATATATGGAAAAGACATATATATATATCTTTATATATATATATATATATATATATATATATATACACTCTCTAGGTTATGTTATCTAGTTCATGCTTTTCTCTGAGATATATAATTATTATTTAAAAATTGTTAAACAACAATCTACACAGGGCATTGTGTGATGTGCTGCAATATTCCTTAGTTATTTTCTCAGCTTTTGAGTAGATGACATCCAGTATTATTTTCTCCCTTCTATTTCTTGTTCTCTGCTAGCTTTTAACAATCCACTGTCCTCTGGCTACTGAAATCTGAACAGATGCATTTCCTCCACAAATGGCCCTTTTGTTCCCAATCTGATCTTCATCAACCTTGCATTCAACTCAGATCTTACCTTTGTCCCTAGAGAGTCTTGGACTTATCACCACCCACTAGGGGTCCTTGAAGTCAGCATGGCGTTACCTGGAGATCTTGGGAAACACTAATGTCAGGGTTCCCAACCCCAGAGATGCTGATGTCATTGGCCTGGGGCATGGTGTGGGCCAGGGTTGTGGTCTCCTGCCCTGCACCTCACGGTCTCCCAATGTATAAAGGTGAAATAAGGCAGTGGGTGTCAAACAGCTTTGGAAGCAAATATAGTTGTTATCTTGCCTATCTAGAGGAAAATACCGACTTCAGAATGCCATTGGCTTAGAACTCAAATCAGATAGTCAAATGCGTGCCTGAACACTTATATGAGATTAAGACAAAATCAAGACCAAAGAAAATGAATAACAGATGTCTGGAAGACGTTGAGGTCTTAAAAGTATTTTTAATCTCTGACTTTGAAAAAAATATCAGCTGGGATCAGATAAGAGTCAATTCCTGAAGCCAGCTGGTGCCCGTATCCTAAGGTGCCCGGCAGAAGCAGAAAGGGGGGGGGGGGGCTCGCAGCAGGAGGGGGGCTCACAGACCTCCCTGTGCAGGACCCTCCAGAGGGAAGTTCTGGGGCCACTTCCATTCCTCCCAGCTAGCGCTGCTAGCCCTGTATCCACCACGTGAGAGTGCTGCAGGGAGGAATGGAAGTTCTACTCCTGCGAAAGTGGGGATGCCTGACATTTGGGATAGGTTGGCAGATTCAGGGGGGAAACCCCTGAAAAACAAAGCAAACAAACAAATCAAACCTTGCAAAACCAAATGCCTAGTTACGTTTGAATTTGAGATAAATCATGAAAACGTTTTTACTATAAATATGTCCCTTGAAATGCTTGCGATGTACTTACACTATACATATATTTGTTGTTTATCCAA
Organism: Pipistrellus hanaki; assembly: GCF_964339955.1. NCBI lineage: Eukaryota > Metazoa > Chordata > Mammalia > Chiroptera > Vespertilionidae > Pipistrellus > Pipistrellus hanaki. The sequence goes on from NC_140508.1 coordinate 61,001,393, forward strand.
ATGCCAATTGAAGTGGGCATCTTGCATTTTACTTGGTAATCCTATCTGGGGAGAGCACATGTCTCACCTCCCTCCTCTGAAGAGGTAGAAAAGGTGTTACTATTTCTGTCCTCACGAAAAAAACCATTGGGGAGCTAACTTGCTTAGCGTGAGCTGCTAGGAAGACAGGAGTGGCTAGGATGGCCACTTGGTTCTCTTGCTTTGCAGTTTTGTGTTTTCTTCTCTTCATCATGTGGAGCCTCATGAGGAAAAACTCCCAGGAGCTGAGCCCCTGGCTGCATGCTTGCAGCGTGTGGCTGAGCCAATGGCCAGGGGGATTACGGGCCTCCTAAAGGGAAAGTAAATAGTTGGCATCAGATTTTCCTGCTGCTGAAGGGACACCTTGGGGAAAGCAGGACACGTTGGGGGAAAGCAGGACAACACCTGCACTTGGAAGCCCTCCATCCAGCAGCTACCCTGTCTCTGTTGTTGGCCACTTGGGGGCAGTAGAAGGTAGCAGATGTCCACTGGGGTCTCAGGGCAAAGGATAGGAGGGTGGGCCTGCAGGAGGGCCTGGCCTAAGTATGGTGTGGCTTGGCCTCCCCTGGTTCAGTGAGTCACTGTCCTGAGCCATGCATTTAGGGAAGATAGACAGGACTCTCGGCTAATGAGATAGGAGAGGGTCTCTGCTCTTGCTAGACACCCCTCAGAGCAAAGGACAATGGGCAATGCCCTCTTGCTGTGTCAGGAGCACTGAATGTTGAGTAAATGTGCAGGGGAGAGGTGGAGCAGCCTGGTGGGCTCTCTGGGGAAGCCTGAATGGCCCTGGGCCCTGGCCTGAGGGAAAGGTGTGGGTAGTGGATGGAGCCACGGTTTGCGAAGTGAGGAGAGGCTCTGGGCCGGCACGCTTGGTCAGTGTTAGGAAGGTAAAGAGTATTTTAAAAGCTCAACCAAAGAGAAATGCACTTAGTTTCCTCCCTCTTTTGTTGGGCTCCAGTTCTACACTTGACTAGTCTTCTATGCACGGGGTCGCTCAACAGATTCTGAGGCTGTGCTTTGTTCCAAGGGCCTGAGACCAAATATTAGTTTAGTGAGGGTGAGAGAAGTGCTCTTTGCAATATTCATTCCCCCTGCGGTAAATCTAGTAGCAGGACACCAGACTCCCGGAGCTGGAAGCTGGCTGCCTAGATGGCCTTTAGTATTTGGGCTGCTCACCCGCCTGCTGATACATTTAATGCTGGAAAGCCCAGGGGGCCTCATGACTGACAGTAAAATAGCCTTACCAACCAGTTGTTGAAGAAGAAAATAGTGTGGGTGTCATGGTGTGTGTGTGTGTGTGTGTGTGTGTGTGTGTGTGTAGATGGCAAAAAATCCCAGTAGAATTTTGACTGTCATGCTATCCAACAAATATTTTCTTTTTCATCCTGTCCATTGCAATGATGACTTCAGTGGGTCAGAGACTGAAGACCCTCATCTAATTATGAACTTTCTTTGCTCTTAGTCTTTCCCGGGTTTCTTCTTTCTGTGTCCTTCTGCTATTAGATGGGTTTTCAGGCCCCTCAGAATTTTCTATCTTCATTGGGACAATGGAGAAAAGGCATTTGAAGGGGCATCTACTCAGATCTGAAACTCATGCTCGCCTCAACAGAAAAGGCTCATGGTAGATAGAGGGTTAGGCTGGTATGAGGCAGGTGTGAGAATCATTCCCAGAGACACACAACTGATGAACCACTCTTGTATGGTGAGGTTTGATTGACAGTTTCCCTCCATTACCTCATTTGATTCCAGAACCAGACCAACAAAGGTGTGTGATCCTAACACATCCCTCCATGCAGAGCTTGATCAGAAGTGACTGAGGTAGAGAGTAGGAACACTTTTGGCCACCTCATTTTCACAGTGGAGTTGAGATTTCTATCCTGCTGGCTGCTGGTGCCAACCAGTGGGTGACTCAGCAGGTCTAATTAGCCAGTGTAAGAAGTGTGTTGTGTTATTGACTCTTCTTTTAAACATTGCATAAAGAGTTATTAAAACTTATCCCTTTATCTATGGCTATGTTCTAATGTCCTATCCACACACATGGACAGTTTCTTTAAAAGGTCAGTCAAATCCTAAACTTTTATAACTTAAGGAAATAGTGCACTTTATGGACAAATCAGAAAGTATATGCAATCAGAGAAAGACTGAGGCACCATGCACTAAAATAATTCTGCACATTCTTTTGTACTCCATTTTTTCCTTTAGTGATATACGATGAGCATTTTTGTCCATCATGGAATAATCTTCTAAATATAATTTTTAATGGTTGTTTGCTCTCCCGCTGTAACTTTGCAGATTTACCCAATAGTCGTATGGTCAGATATGTCATATCTTGAATGTCTAGAACAGAAAATAATTAGCTCAGGACAGGAAGGTGCCAGATCTTTGATTCTGAGGAGGTGGTGGACCCAGCGTTCCACGGGAGGACATCTGGGCACACTCCCCCTGATGGAATCTGTGGAGAAAGAGACAGGATGTTGAGAGGATTCTGCAATCAAACCTGGTCCCTTGGGAGCCCCGGGTGTCAGTTTTCTCTCAGTGTTCATGGCGTGTAGCTCTCTGGAGCATGTTTGCTGTAGTGTGACCTACAAGCGCAAGGTATTAATTCATTTCTCCCCCTCACCCCCATCTCAGATGAATATCTGCTGTGAAATTTTTAGGGGGGAAAAAAGATGTGCTACTAACCACCCGATCCAGCCCTGCACAGCCGAGGGAGGATGTTGAAGTCAGAGGAAGAGATCAAGTTACATCCCCCAGGCATTAGCTGCTTGGTGTTGGAGCACATGCCTTTGATAATCAGCATCAGTATCTCTTTCATGTCACTGAACACAAAATGAAGCTGCATCAAAGAGACTATTTCAGAAAGAAATTGTTGAACAGGCTTGACTGGCTTGAGCAATGCTGGAAGGGGAAGGGTTGGAAGGGTGGGTCAGCACTGTGGGGCCGAGCGGGGCCTCCTGCCTCCACTGCAGCCTCGGTGGCCTTCCTGCTGTTGGTGCGCATGTGTCTTCCCTTCTGCTCCGTGACCGTTAACGGTGTTAAGGGAGCAGAAGTTGCTTGGTGGCCAGGAGTTGGTGAGCCTGAGCTTTTGATCCACTGCAGAAGTACAGTGACACAGCCTCTCTTATTTTTTTCCTCTTCCTAATCCTGACTTTTTCTTAATGTTAATCTACTAGTAGATATTCATCCTTTTTCAAAGGCACTTGGGTATCCAACAAAAATATGAAACAGAACAGCTCTTTGTTCTCTTGCCTTTGGGAACCTGGCTCAGTGCGTGCCCCGGGAACGGAAAGCCTCTACAAAGACACACAGTTGTCCTGGCTAGAGGGTCAGTTAGTGCATGTGCGACATGACCTGATGCTCAGATCACACAGGCTGACCTCCAGTCTCATCTCCTCCTGACCTCTGGGCATTGCTACTATCGTTTGTTCTTCAATGAACTTTCCTTTTCCTTTTAGTGTTTACATTTTGATGTGATGTAAAGTGAAGATAATTCTATGAATTTCAGTATGAGAATGAACACACGGGATGTGTATTAGACACTTGAAACTCAGGAAGAAGAAACCAGTTCCATCGAAGGGGCTAGAGGGTCCTAGTTCAAAACAACTGGCCATGGCTTAGAAATGAGAAAAATGTGGCATGAAGCATCTGAGTTGCTCAAGGAATGGTTCAAAGCCCTTTGGTAAAGTTTTATGAAGGCTCCTTGTTCTACCTTCTCTCCCTCAAATGCTTTCGGTTGTCCTGGCTCTCTCCTCTTGGATCTCATTGATCTCATTCATTCTTTCCCCTTTAATTGAACTACAACACCCACGCAGAAAACTGTCATAGAAAGGATCAAAGCTGCATTTCAAATGTGGGATGTGAGTAGCCTGTGGAGGCGGGATGGCATGATGTGAGCCCTTAGGACATGAACTGGCCTTAACAAACTATGTTGCCCGCCGGGTCTGGGTAATGAGATAAATGACCCATGTGAGTAACCTGTGGTATTGGAGAGAAATAGAAGGACAATGTGAGAAGCATGTTTGGGGGATCCTGAGAATTTTGTCCATTTTGATCTATACTTAGAGTCATGGTTACAAATTGGACACGTGTTGAACACAATGTGGGCTTCAGCTATTATAGGGTAAACCATGTTACTGAGTAATCTAGTTAAAATCTTCATAAGCAGTTCCCAGGTAAACTTGCATAAGCCACTGAATACTGGGGTCATGTTGCTATCCTCTGCAAAACATGGCCCTTGGTTAGTCCAAAAGCAGAGCTGGGCCTGGACAGCCAGATGCTTCCCATCTGGCCTGTAGTTCTTTCTCGAAATGACTGTTGGGCTGCTTGTGGGCACTGGCTCTTGGCGTCTTGGCCCTGCTTCCTCTCCCTGTGTTCTTGAACCTAGCACAAGGATCGTGGGATAAATAAACAAAGCCTGTCCCCAGCAGGCTGTTCACAGTGGGTATTCTCCTTTTCCTTCCGTCTCTCCTCCTCCTCCTCCTCCTCCTCCTCCTCCTCCTCCTCCTCCTCCTCAGGTTCTTCTTCCTCCTCCTACCCTTTGCACACAGGTCTTTCTCAAGGACCTCTTCTTGCCCTTATTATTATTTTTTAAGATATATTTTATTGATTTTTTTACAGAGAGGAAGGGAAAGGGATAGAGAGTTAGAAACATTGATGAGAGAGAAACATCGATCAGCTGCCTCCTGCACACCTCCTAATGGTGTACATGCCCTTGACCGGAATCGAACCTAGGACCTTTCAGTCCACAGACCGATGCTCTATCCACTGAGCCAAACTGGTTAAGGCTGCCTTATTACTTTTAAAACATATTTTTCTATGTCAACCCTATGATTTTAACTATTTCTTTTATGCAAGCTTGTCCTGTCGGCCCCTTGGGGAAGAACCCTGTTTTATTTCACTTTAGTACCCATATGACTTTTAGCAAATTACTTAGTTGATGCTCCATAAGCAGTTGTTAAATATATAAATAAATGATGGATAAGAATGGAATAAAAATGAAATTTTCTGATAATGTGAGCTTTATCTTGGCCAGTAGTTTTGTATAAAAGTGCTATGAGCAGGTAAAGATATGCCAGCTGGAGAATGGGGACACCCCTGGCCTCACCCCTGGCTCCCCGGATCACCACACTCATATCTGAGTAAGTACACAGTACAGGTGGCCTCATGAATTCACATACTTCATTATGATTACAACTCTTTCCTCAGGAGAATAAAATAAATAGGGGGGAGGGAGGGTGTCCCATGAATTCTCTTGATATCTGAGGCCTTGCCATGTGGCTTCTCCTCACTAGAGACATCAGAAAGTGCTAGTTAATTATGAGTGCAGATGTATTAATCAACACATGTCCATCAAACACCCATGGCCTGCACCCTGGATGGTACAAGGCAGTGGCATTTTCAGTGGTAAAAGGAAGAAGAAAGTCTTGAAAAAAACAAAACCCATGCGAATAGAAACTCCATGCCTATGTCAAGGATAAGGATTTGTTCTCAAACTGTTTGGTGGTTAGGGTTTCTGGAAAACCATATTCTCTGCCCAGGGCTTAGCCATTCTTGATTTAGTTCAACAAACGTTTATTGAGCGTAGAATATTTGTATGCAGGTAGAGTCAAATATAGGTAATTGAACTCAGGGTATGCATAAGGTTCTTGCTAGGAGCTGGTGCTTGAGCAGAAAGATCACTAAGACAAATCCTCTGCCCCCAAGTGCACCCCAAGTGCACTGTCAGGTTGGGGAGGAAAATATGACCAGATGCAATTTACAACAGAGAGAGCTATGAGACAAGACTCTCAGAGGAGGGACCTCGAGCTCTGCCTGGGTGATCAGGAAAGGCTCCCAGGGCATTCCTAAGCATGCTGTTTCTCTGGGTCAGCATACTGCCACTTATTTCCTTCATGTTGAGCCTCTTAAAAGATGATGAAAAGAGAGCTTTGGGTGGTCTTGTGCCAGAGCTGATTTGGCAGGTAGAAACTGGGGATAGTAAAGCCAACATTTTTCTGGATTGTCTAACGGAGTGAATACTTTGGGACAAGCTTTCTACCTCCCACTCATCCCGCTTTCATTTGTCTTCCTGAATCAAGTGCTTTTTGGTGTGGTTTGTCTGGGAGCCCCTTGGCAACCTGGGCTGGATTTATGCAAAGATCTCCATGTCACCCTTCCCGCCAGTGGTCAGGGGCTGCCCGCTGTGAGTTAACACACGAGGTGTTCCGGTCTGGGGCCGATGTGATGTGGTGTGGTGGGCAGGGAGTTGCGGTTTCTCTCAGGGGCTAGGAATGAAGTGAGCTGTGAACTGATAAGGGAGTGAGCCACGCTAATTGACTGAACACTTAGCTGAAATCCAATATTTATTGTTTACTCAACCATGAATGCAACCGATGTTATTAAAAAAAAAAAAAAAAAAAAAAAGTCCAAGCAAATGGGAAAACAAAATCTCTAATCCTAAGCCCGAATGTATCAGTTGGAAACCAAACCTGTAAGTTTTTAATTTATTAAACTAGAAAAAATAATGGCATCAAAATATTTTAAGTTCAGCTGCTCTCCATTCCGTTTGGCTTCCTGGCCTACTTGGGGATAAGTGATAAGAGGGCAAGAGGTAAAATAGAAGGGCATTCCTACAAATGCTAGGGAAGAGACCCAGCTTGACTTTGCCCACCCAGTCTGCTGGAGATCACGTGCTGTCTGCCCCCGGGTTTCAGACACAACCAGTTGAGAGCACTCGTGCTCTGTTGGCAGCTGTGCCTCATCCTCCCGAGGGCAGCTAGGGCTTGCCTCACCTCCCCTTTTCTCACATGTGGCTCTCAGTTCATCTCCCTCATCTAGAAAATAGAAATAATAATACAATACATAGTCTGCATACTTCCTAGAGCTCTGTTAAAACGAAGATTCCTCACTTGTGCTCCCAGAGGCATTCTGCCTCAGTTGGCCTGAGCGCAAAAGCTTTAATTTCCAATAAGTAGCTAGGGTCCAAACAAGAATTCTTCCCGAGCTTGTCAGCAGAGACACAACCAGGGACACACAGGGAAGGACTTCCCAAACCAGGTCCATTATAACTGTATTTTAAAGGGAAAATGGGACAAATTGAAAAATGGATTGGTAAATTAGTGGTGCATGAGTATTATGGAACATTAGGTGGCCAATAAAAATGGCACAACTACACATGTAATGTAAACACAAGAAACATGTGGATTTATGATGATTACAATGACGCGGGCAAATAATGGGAAGGGAACAGCAGAAGTGGACATGATTGTTTTGAGAGAGAGATGGACATGATTGTTTTGAATATTGTTTCATGTCATCTATTCAGTTATTTTGTAAAAGTGTTCACCACAAACTCAGTATTAAAATCTTCATATATTTAGCATTTTATATTGGTACTGGGTTCTGTAACAAATACCCAGAAGATATAATTTCTATTTATAACAAGCTGTTGGCCAAGACATGAGAGAAATGCCAAGGGAGATCTAGAAAAAAAAATTGTAGGGTTTTGGCCAGAAGATTTGTTTGTGTTCCAATCTTAGCACCAAAGTCAGGAGCACTGGCAAATATCTTAATGTCTGTTAGCACCATTTTCCACATCTTAAAAATGAGAATAATAACAGCAATAATTACAACTTCTACCTCAAGAGTTGTGATGATGGTTATATGAGGCTAATGAAAATGAAAGTACTTTATAGACTATAAAATGCTATGCAAATAGAAACTATTTTCTCAAGCTGTTATGCAAAAGTGAAATATTAAAATGTCAACACTGAGGAACCTTCCCCTAGGAGGTTTTAAAAATCACCTATGAGTTTGGAAATTCCTCTCGGGTCTATTTAATAGTTGCTTGTAATCAAGCAACTCTGAGACATTTCCTAACAGAGAGAAAAGAATGGCCTCAGGATGGTCAAGCACAACATGTACCTCAGTCCTGGCATACGCTATCAACCAAAGCTGTGTCCGTAAGTCTTTACCTTCAATAAGCCCCTCCCATGTTTGTCTGTAGAGGGTGATGTAAAAGGCCCACTGGTATGGGATGGACATATCACATGGAGTGTCCATTCATTTTCCATTGGGTCCAGCTCTGGTTGCAGATCTAAGGAGTCCGTAGCCTACAGTAGGTAGCAGGAGGCCATTCCTTCGTGCAATGGTCAGCACTGTCAGGACTGATGGAAGACTCGGCTAGGCCCCCATCTTGACAGGTGTGTGACCTGTTTTGCTGGGAAGACTGTGACAATGCTGGAGAAGCCGTCTCTCTCTCACTCACAGGGGACCATTCTCTCTCACTCCCACTGGTCAGCTAGTGTCCTCCTGGAAAAGGGGTGGGAGAATTATCGGATTCTTCCAGTAAGGCTGATAAAATCCTCGTTAACTTCACGGTCAGTTCCACACTGTTTATCAAAGATTTTCTGCTTCAATGTACAGCTTCCAAATATGGTATTTCACGAGCCTGGCTGGAATATGGCCGAGTGCCTGAGGCATATAAATATTCACTAAATAAGTGAATGCACTTGGACATGTGTTTCTGTCTCAGCATCAGTGCAGTGGCCATTGGCATTAATTCTCAGAGAGAGGCCATTTCATGAGTTAGTTCCTTAACAGAGGCTAAGGAAACACATTGTTGTCCAGGTCTTTTAAGGTCCATGAAGGCCATGGGGACAGTCTACATATTCTGTGAAAGGTGACATTTTATGTATAGAGAGGCAGTGGTGACTCTATTCTGTGCTGGTAAATTCTTGCAAAGCATTGTGGGGTAGAGAAGGTTTCAGAGGCATTAGCCCCAGTCAGATGTGGGTTTGAGTACCAGCTTTGGCACACTCTATAACTTTCTGTAAATAACTCATCCTCTCTGAACTTCTGTTGCCTTAAGTGTAAACGAGGGAAAGCAGTCCCCATTCCATGGGTTTTGTGAGGAGTAGGGGAGATGATGTATATGAAGCATCTGGCCAATACCACAGACTCATTAAATACTAGTTTTCTTTTATTTTGAGTTATTGTATTTTTTTTTTTTTTAAAGTAAGGATTTCCCCAATCTCACATTCCTTACCCAGGATGTTCTTCTGAAGTCCTAGTGTATATATGGGATAGAATTGTATCCACATGTTCTTCATTTGTGTATGCTAAAAACATCACAGTGTTATTAGGAAGATTTGTTTGATGTTCAGAAATTCTAAACTGGGAGCACTGGGAGAGTGCCTGGCATGCTCCTAAGATGTACCATTCAGTCCGATTTCAAAGCGGCCTTTGTAATTGCTTTTTCTGTCCTGTCTGCTTAGGCCAGTCTTGAAAATAACCACTGGCCTATATAACAGCAAAGACTGAAATGCGATTGCCCCTCACCCCCACACACTTTTTTTTCTTGCTATAAAATATGATCTCAAATATTTTCTCATTTAATCATCAAAACAATACTGTGTGACTATGTGATTATCACATCATTATCCAGCTTTACAATGAGTAAACTGAGTCTCAGAGGGATCAAGCAACTCATCCAAAGGCAAAAAACTGGTCATTGGCAAAAGCGAGTTTCAGATCACATGTTTTGTCTCCAAATCTAGAGCATGCCACAGTCACACAGGGGCCTAGAAATTAGAGGTTGTTAAACGTGATCCCTCTCTCCTTCGGGTTAGTTTTGCTGGGTTTTCTCTGAGAATTCCTATAGAGGTCTAAGCGTTTAGGCAGAACTTGTGGACTCATTGTGCAGTGAACAAAATTGCTGGGGGTAGGGCTCAGTGCAAATTTTGAAGGCTGTGATTTGAAAAAAATCTGGCAAGAATCACAGAATTGAGAGCCAAAGGGGCCCGTTAGAGGTTGTTTCGTTCCTGCAGGCATTCATTATTTCATTCAGCAATTTTTATGGAGGTTCTGCCGCGGCCAAGGCACTGTGCAAGGTGCTGGCGATCCAATGTCAATCCTAATGGATGTAGTCCTTGCCTTCAGGGATGTAGGGTCTGCCTTTCATCTAATCCTCTAAATTCACAGGTGAAGAAACAGGCTTAGCGAAGGGAAATTACTTTGCTTCAGGCCAGTTACTGGCAGGTTCCCAGTCTTCCAACCCCCACCTTCACCTCATTCTCACCACGGCCAGCAACTTAGAAGAAAGAAGTCACCCAACACAACTCTTTCTGTAGAAGTGGAAGAAGAACAAACACCCTTTTCTGGTTGGTGGTCCCAAAGTTCTGGATTTTTCTTTCTATTCCTGTGATGTGGTTGATGGTATCCACTTGATGAATCCTTGTGGGAGGAAAACCAGAACACTTTCCATAGAGGGGACCAGCGGAGAGCTAGTTCTGGATGGCACGTGCTGGCCAGGGCAAACAACGGGGGCTAGACAGCATCTCAGGAAGCATTCTTCCAGCCTCTTCTCTATGCTTGGGAAGACCAGCCCCTGGGACTGTCTCTGAGTGGGCCACTATTTCCCAGTGGAGGAAGGCCAGCCCCAGAAGAATTCAGATTCTTTTATGTGGTGCCTCACAAAGCTAGGAAATAGGGGGAAATAAACCTCCAAAACCCAGTGACGGGGGTTCAGTCCTACAGCATCAGGTCCTGCTCTGCCTAAATCAAGAGTCGTTCACTTTGTTTCAGCAGGACAAAGAGCCTTTTCTTCCAAAGCCAGGATTTTGTGTCTTTAATCTTTTCCAGAAGAAAAGAGTTCTCATTATGTCTGCATCTTATCACATCACTGTATATCATAAAGATTCCCTTATCGCCTCTTCCTTCTGATTAACTGGCCCTGAGTGATTCTGGCCGATGTTATGAGCTGTGCTCTAAAAACAATGACACTAGTATCACTCAGCCATCAACAAGAGGCCAGAGTCAGCAGGCACTGTTGAGGAATCTGCATGAATCTTTACAGGCTCTTCATGATAAACAATGACGAGAACAGTTCTTTGTTCAAACCTCGGGGTAGAGAGCCTTTAGCCCAAGAGCCTCCCGCAAACGCCATTCCAATACATGGCCTCATGCGCTGGCTTTGTTTCTTGAGTCAAAACAACTGAATGGAGATGCAGCACCCGGTGTCTTTGGTGGCCAAAGAGCACACAGGTGTTATCCCTTTATGTGTCAAGTACTATTGGGAGGTGGCCTGATGAGGAAGATGGGAATTGGTTTCAAATTTACAAAAAAAATCAAGAGAGAAGTATGCATGTTAGAATAGCATGTCAACAGTTATTGGGATAGGAAGGATGAAAATGTGATGACAATGCTAAGTACTCTCATTTTATGACAAGTGCTATGTCAGGGACAAGCACTTGTCTATGACTTGGGGGGCACAGATGAGGCCAGTGGCAATCAAACCTGGCTTTCTGGTAGACTCTCCTGGCCCAGTTCCCCTCCTCCACCTCCCCGGGAAGGTGGATTTAATTCTTCTAGGGGAAGGCCAGCCTGAGCATTGGTAGTTTCTGTTTACACTCACCAGGTGATTTTCATGTGCAGCCAGAGTTAGGAACCTCTCCTCTCAGTGAAAATCACTCATCTGCTAGGATCAGCACGGAATCTGCAAGGCAGTGACTTTTTTTTTTTTTTTAAAAAAAAAAAATATATATATATATATATATCGATTTTTTACAGAGAGGAGGAGAGAGGGATAGAGAGCTAGAAACGTCGATGAGAGAGAAACATAGACCAGCTGCCTCCTGCACACCCCCTACCGGGGATGAAGGCAGTGACTTTTAAGTGACTGAAGAGTGAGCAAGGTGAAAGGAGCAGAAGAGGGTCTAGGCAGAGGAATAGAACAGCAGAGTGGGGCTGAGAGGCAGGTGCAGATGCCTTTCTGGAGGAGCAGGATGACTATGAGTTTGGCAGGAGTGGTGTGTGCAAGTCTGGGAAGAGTGAGACTTGAGGCTAAGGGGCAGAAAGAGATGGGCGGTGAAGGGGTAGGTAAGCAATGCTGAGGAAGCATGCACCTCATTGCAAGTGAGATGGGGGACCACTTTGGTGGCTTTGACCAGGGTCCATGACATCGAATATATATATATATATATATATATATATATATATATATATATATATATATATACCTCAAAATGAATCAAAGAAACTTTTGGAGGATAGATTGAAGAGCAAGAGTGGAGCCAGGGGGAAGCTCTAACTTGAATGAGGGTGACCGGGCCCTAAGCAGAGGGACTGGCCATAGAGGTGGTGGATTCAATTTATCAGAAGGTGGAGTTGATATGGTTTGGCAATTGTTTGGCTGTTGAAGTTAAGACAAGGAGCCAGAGATTCCCAGGAAACCTTCCCTGCTCCTTTCCAGCTCCTGGACTTCCTTCCTCCCAAGTTTATCAGCTTTTCTTGTCCTTTTCCAGGCTGGGACTCCCTCTCTCCCCACACACAGCAGTCTCCTGCTGTTCTGTGCCCACCAGTCCCAGAAGCAGCAGGCTCTTTCCTGAGCCATGATCACTCTAAGCCATTATGGCTGAGAGTATCTGTGCAGATCTCTTCCAGGAATATGTGCCTGCCTTCCTTCCTTCCTTCCTTCCTTCCTTCCTTCCTTCCTTCCTTCCTTCCTTCCTCCCTCCCTCCCTCCCTCCCTCCCTCCCTCCCTCCCTCCCTCCTTCCCTCCCTTCCTTCCTTTCTTCCTTCCTTCCTTCCTTCCTTCCTTCCTTCCTTCCTTCCTTCCTTCCTTCCTTCCTTCCTTCCTTCCTCCCTTCCTTCTTTCCTTCATACCTTCCTTCCTTTTTTGTTTTTGCCTGGAGAACACGACATCACAGCATCTTGACTTAACCACATCAGTCAGTAGGAGGACTAAGTGCATTTTAATCAGAGAGCTCCACTCTCCCATTTCACCAGTGGGTGGGACTGGACCACTTCCCAAGCTTAGAAAAGCCCTCCCTCTTCCAGTAGCCCAACCATCCTTGCCTTCCATTCCTCCAGATGCAGCCACAGGAGAATTGTGGCTGAAGTCATGCCCATAAGAGCTCACTTGCAAGAAAAGGCCCAGAATTCACTGGTCATACCAAAGCCTGGCGAAACTCGATTGCTAATCACGCTGTCACTGTGGTGACACCACTTCTTGGCCTGAGGCCCATTCATCTTTGTGGAAGGCGAGTTTCTAAGCATCTGCTTGCTGGGCAATTTTAGGTCACTGACTTCCCTCGCTGGGATTAACATCGTTTAGAGTTTATACCCTGTTCTTGCAAAAATCCCTTTGGTTTAGGACAGTGGTCGGCAAACTCATTAGTCAACAGAGCCAAATGTCAATAGTACGATTGAAATTGCTTTTGAGCCAAAACCGGTTTGGCTCTGTGGATAGAGCATCGGCCTGCGGACTGAAAGGTCCCAGGTTCGATTCCGGTCAAGGGCATGTACCTTGGTTGCGGGCACATCCCAAGTAGGGGGTGTGCAGGAGGCAGCTGATCGTTGTTTCTCTCTCATCGATGTTTCTAACTCTCTATCCCTCTCTCTTCCTCTCTGTAAAAAATCAATAAAATATATTAAAAAAAAAAAGAAATTGCTTTTGAGAGCCAATTTTTTTAAACTTCTAATGCCACTTCTTCAAAATAGACTCACCCAGGCTGTGGTATTTTGTGGAAGAGCCACACTAAAGGGGCCAAAGAGCCGCAGGTGGCTCGTGAGTTGCAGTTTGCCAACCACAGGTTTAGGAGAGACTAAGGAGATTCTATCTCAGTGAAAGTTTGTTAAAGTGCTGACTTATCTCTGTCAAAATGTAAGTTACATCACGGAGAGGTATTGAGGGACGAATGGCAAGTGATACTAAGGAGGAAGTAGTCTCCAGAAATTGGGCAGGGAGATCACACAAAACCACCTGGCATTTCTGACTGTTTATTTAATGTGCTCAGAGAAGTTTTGCAGACACAAGTCTCAATTCTCCAAGTCAAAACGGATGCTGGCAGCTCGGCTGTTGGGGGAGAGATGGCTAGCTGGCTATGCTGCCCGGACTGTGTCCCATGGGGCTGCCCACGTGTGTCTGCTTTGCAGAGTCTGGCTAACAGAACCAAGACCAAAGCAAACCTTCTTCACTTCCCTTTGGCCTGTGGACATGGCAGAGACTAGCAACACTGGTTTGGCATTGCCAAATTTGTTAATGTGACTGTGCTTTCTTTCCTGTCTTATTTGAATGCATGTGTTATCTTTATAATCAGATGAAAAACAAAGCTACATTTTGAAAAGACATTTGGAAGGTATCATCCAACGAGCTGTGTGTGCAATTTTGGTCATATCGAAAACATACCTAGACGACAGAGCTTAAAAGATATATGAAAACACCGGTGATGGGAACAGCCAAGTTTTCAGACAGCCTGGAGAGCTCAGCCTGTGTTGGTTGGGAGTGAAAATAAAATTTAAAATAGAAAAAACACACCTCTTGAGGAACTCGTCCAAAGGTCTGTGAAAGGATCGGTTGGAGTGAATGGAGAGAAAGCTCAAATGAGAGGCCTCTGTGAGGCTGTGGGGCCGAACCCCCGGGGGACCCGGGCCTGTGAGATTTACAGCACTTCAGTGACCCACGGCCTTGCCTCAGTGGAACCTGGTGAAGACAAGGCAAGGTTCTGCAAGGTATTTGGGCAACTCAAGGAAGCTGGCACAACCCCTTGGCACAACCCCAAAGCTTTTGCATGAATTCTAAACCTCTTCAGTTAAAAAAAAAAAAAAAAAAAGAAAAAAAAATATATATATATATATTAATTTTAGAGATTAAGGGAGAGGGAGGAAGAGATAGAAACATCAATGGTGAGAGAAAATCATCGATTGGCTGCCTCCTGCACACCCCCCACTGGGGTTTAAACCTGCAACCCAGGCATGTGCCTTTGACCGGAATCAGTCTGCAGGCAGATGCTCTATCCACTGAGCCAAACCAGCCAGGGAAACCTCTTCAGTTTTATTCTGAGGGGCTTCCTGGGCAGGCGGCAATGTCTGGAACATGCCACCTTTGTCTGACAGTGCCTGATGTGAAGGGCCATGGACGTGCTGCTATCTCTTCATGGCCAATCAGGGGTGACCAGCAAACCATCGATGTTCAGGCCGCTCAGGGCTGCTCCTGCAGTCACCACAGCCAATCCCACTGGCCCCACTGCTCCCAATGTCTGTGGCCCATGGACATCTTAGAACAGTTCTTCAATTGTTGGTCCCCTCACCACCCCCCCGGGGGCCTCCCCAGGCGTGTGCAGCAGGGTCTCAGTGGAGAGCAGTGTGGGGCAGGCACCTGACCATGTCCGTATGAACATTCCTTGTTAGCCATAGATGTTTACCTCGGCTCACTCATCTCTTAGGATGAGTTTTCCCTTGGTTCCCCCAGATGGGTCCCCACCATCAGCCTATCCTCACTATGGGATTATTATGCCCAGATCTCAGGAATAACACAATCCAGGCACCCAGGTGGGATGCCTGAGATTATATGAAAAACTGAAGGATCTATATCATTGAAGTGCTTGGACGATAAAAATGAACTAATAACAAGGGCCTATGACCCAATTCAATGTCCGGCAATTACTTAACCCCCAGCAGGTGTATGCCCACCCACACTCATTTTGGAATACGGCATTGGTGGGGAGCTTGGCTGGAGGCTCCTGTTCTGCGTGGCATCCAAGCACCGGCCCTTCTGCTCACTGGCAGGCTCATTCCAGTGTGACTGTGACTCGATGAAGAAAGCGCAGAACTCATGAGGCAGTAAGGGCGGTGTGCCTTTGACCTGGTGGTAAGAGGTATGGATGGAAGCCACACTGCACACAAATACAACATTTGAAAAAGTCAGCTCCTGTTACTGTGTGAAAAAGCAGACTTTAAATTGAGAATTGTTATCCGTTTAATCATCTCATTTGCTGCGAGAAACAGTGTGGAACCACTTTACAGAGAAATGTGGGTTTTTTGTTTTAAGAACAAATATCCAAAGACAGAAAAATGTGACAATTCAAAGTGATATCTTTCAGCTGTTGCTTGGCCATCAGCCAATATTGCCTTTTATTTCCTCCTTTTATTGGGGGCTGTTACTCCCCCTCTAGTAGAAGGTAACAGCCCAGAGCTGAACGGGAAAGAACATCTGTAGCTGGTGCGGTGAGGCCTGAGCCCGGCCTGAGAGGTGCCCCGCGGGGGACAGCTCACAGCCCGGGGCTCTGGGACCACTGCAGACTGTGGGGCCTTGGGAAGGGAAAGTGGGTGACCGGGACAGTTTTTCCCTGAGTACCTTCTGCTTTCTCCACTCTGCCCCAGATGCTCAGTTTGGTGGTAAACTAAGTTAACTGGTCATTAAGATCAAAGTGGGAGGAGGAAGTGTGGAGCAGGTTTTACCCTCCTTCCTGGAAAATAGCCTCAAGTGTGGTTTGAAATGAGAGATGATCTTTTAAGGATTAGTTGTATTTTCAAAACCACATCAAATGGAAAACCCAGAACCACAGAAACTCTGGGCTTGGCCTTGCGTTAGGAGATGTTGCAACGATGTGAACCAGCAGTGACCTAATGGAGGTGCCCAGAAGGGGTCAGGTCTCACCTGAGCTTCCACTTTTAGCTCAGAGAGTGGACACCCCGATAGCAAAGGGCAGCCTGGCTCTTGGGTCCACAAATCCCCCTGACTTAGAAGGTTCTCATATGTACGTCCTGGGAAAGCAGGGCAGTACAAAAACCTGGCACCGAAAATTTGCAAACTGGTGTGATTCTAGCACCAAAGGGCGACTTAGAAGCCTTCACTGGCACTCCTGGGACTCAGAGCGATAGCTTTCTGCAATGTGATTTTGTTTCAGTTTATCAGAAGGATGTAATGGTTCTGGAAGGTCAGGCCATTGGTAGAGTCTGATGATAAAAATCCAATATGCCAAGAGCTCGTGTCACCACAAGAGGGCTTTGGGAAGAAAGTGGGCTCTCTGGGGTCAAAGGTCAAATCGAGAGCCTGGAGACAGGTGCTCAGGGACAGAGACCTGGGGGGTGGCTTTAAAGGTTCAGCACATCTTAATATAAACGAGTGGCCCTGGGGCTGTTCCTTGGCCAGCCTAGGGGAGGGTGATCAGTACACTGGCTCGTAGTTCAGACTGTGTGGTCTCTGAGACGTTTGCTTGTAGCCTCCCAGAGTCTGGTCACCTTGAGGAAAATGAAACAACACAACCAATAGAGTTTTACACGGAGGAGGATGGCGGAGCATTTCAGCCCCTTGATCTCTGTGTGGGAAGGAAGGAGTCTGTCTTTGCTGGCTCCGTTCTGCCTTGCTGGGCTGGGGGAAATTGAAGTGACCCAGACTGGCTTGGCTCTGTCTCTGGTGGAGGGGGCGGGTGTGTGTCAGATTCAGATCAGCTGGAGAAGAAGGAGGGAGGCCCGGCCAGAGCAGGCTGGCGGGAGAGCGTTTTCTTTGGCATCTGAAAGGAAGGGATGGTTGAGGTCGCCTGCTACTCTGTGTGTGTGTGTGTGTGTGTGTGTGTGTGTGTGTGTGAGCAGGAGGGACACTGAGACAGATATTGACCAGAGAACCGTACCAAGTTCTGCTGTGAGTCATGGATGAGGCCTCCGGTTGCCATTTTCTCAGATTGCCATAAAGACTTACATTGCGATTCAAATGTCTTTGGTGGTCAGCCCTGTGTTCCCTCTGAATAAGACAGCGAGCTGTGCCTGGCTGCAGGACAGGGCCGCTGTGCAGTTTTCCTTTCAGTGTTGGCCTGTGCCGGGCGCAGTGTTTCCATAAGGAGTTGTCCCCATCGCTGCATTCTGCCTGGGGCTGCTACCTGTTGTGCTCACTGTAGACACTTGAGCATTAAGGAACAGGGTCGTCATTTGAGGCCACTTGAGCCATATAATATGTGAGACAACATTTTCGTAAAGACTACTTAACCCACATCTGCTTTTTTTCCACCCCTCCCTTTAACTGTGATAAAATACACAGATCATAAACTTACCTTCTTAACCATTTTAAAGTGTTCAATTCAGTGGTATTTATTACATTCTCATATTGTGCAGTAATCGCTACCAAACATCTCCAGAGCTCATTTCATTTGCAGAGAGCTCTGTATGCATTAAATACTAAATCACCATTTTTCTCCCTGTGTCCACAAAGTTGGCCACTCTAGGTATCTCATATAAGTGGAACCATACAATATTTGTCCTTCCATGAATGGCTTATTTCACTCCTCATAAGGTCCTAAAGCTGTGGCCGGCAAACTGGCTGTTGAGCCACATGCGGCTCTTTGGCCCCTGGAATGTGGCTCTTCCACAAAATACACGGCCTGGGCAAGTCTATTTTGAAGAAGTGACGTTAGAAGAAGTTTAAATTAAAAAAATTTGGCTCTCAAAAGAAATTTCAGTTGTTGTACTGTTGATATTTGGCTCTGTTGACTAATGAGTTTGCTGATCACTATCCTAAAGGTTCATCCATGTTGTGGCATGTGTCACAATTTCATTCCTGTTTAAGGCCGAATAATCCATTGTGTGTGTATACCATACTTAGTTTATTCATTCACCTGTCAATGGACACTTGGGTTATTTACCAGCATACCCTTTGGCTAATTGTGACTAATGCTGCTATGAACATGGGTGTACAAATATCTCTTTCAGTCCTTGCTTTCAACTCTTTTGGGTATATACCCAGAAGTGAAATTGCTGAATCACATAGTAATTAAATTTTAAATTTTTTTTTTTTTTTTTTGTGGGATCTCAATACTGTTTTCCGTAGTGGCTACACCCTTTTACATTCCTACCAACAGTGCCCAAGGGTTCCAGTTTCTTCACATCCTTGCCAACACTTATGTTCTGGTTTTTTTTTTGTTTGTTTTTTTTGTAGTAACCATTCTAATGGGTGTGAGATGGTACTGCATTATGCCCCACTCTCTTTTATCAGATCATGCTACTTCTCTGTTGAAAACACTCTATAAATAGTAGAAGCCGCAGTTCTCCTCATGGCCTCCTGGGCCCTGCAGGATTTATCCCAAGTGACCTCTGGACTCATCTGCTGTTGACATCTTTTTTACCCACACACTGTTCCTCAAACCCATGGAGGGGCCCCTATGTCCTCTCTGTGGGACACTCTCCAGCGTCCTATTGGAATTCCTTCTTCCAGGACTTCGCTCAAGGTCAGTGCTGCAAAGAGGACTTCTGTTCTTCCTAAAAATAGCAGCCCTTTCCCCTGTTCTTGGCCCCTCATTTGACCTTATTTTTCACCACAGACATGTCACCATGTGGACATGGTGACATGTCTGTGGTGACAAGTATCTATTGATTCTTTTGTTTTCCATCCTTCCCCCCAAGAAAGCCAGCTGCACGAGAGAGGAGGGACTCTGCTTTGTCTTCTGGTGAGTGTTGAGCACCTAGACCCCCACCAGTACACAGTAGGTGCTCAGCTGTTGCCAAACAAATGGAAGAAAAGTGCTTACGCTGAATCATAAACCAAGAATAAAAGGCAGGGCTCTTAAAGCCTGTTGGGCATCTAGTGGTTATTATTAGGTTTTTCCCTTGCACTCCTTGACGTAGCAAATTGTATTGAAGGGTTTCTTAAAATTGGTCCATTTTCCTATCGCTACAGTCCTGCCCCTCCCCCTCCCCGGGGCCACAGAAGGGATGCTGGTGGCAGGCCCCAGCCAGACGTGCCTGGGAACCAGGCCACCACAGCCATGGCAGGCTTCCCGGGGAGCGCTCAGGATGGCTTATTGTTTCTGAATTAAACAAATGAAGAATGTGATTCAATTAAAGGCAGCATAATATAAACCAAGATGGATTTATATTTAGCCAGGCAGAGGCATGTGGGAAAGAATGGAACTTCCTTCATCGCAGGCTGGAACGCGGGCTTTGAAGTGACGGAGCCCCGCCCGTCCACGCTGTCTTCGCCTCCCCCGGCCTTGCCCCCAGACGGTTCCCTCTGGATAGTTCCACTTCTTGGGAAAGCATCAGGGCTCGGTGGAAAGAGAAGCTCCAAAATCTTCAGCTGGAAAGGAGACCTATGTAAAACCTTAGTCAATAAAACAAAAAACAAAAACAAAAAACAAAAACAAAAAACAAAAACAAAAAAACAAAACAAAACAAAAACATAAAACCCCAAAAATCTTCTCCTGGGAGCCTCACTGTCTTTTTGCCAGCTAGGGCAAAAGCCATGCTGTCACAGTCTCCTCGTGTCCAAGGGGGTTGAAGTCACTCAGTGTGATTTTAAGAATAAG
Source organism: Pipistrellus hanaki (assembly GCF_964339955.1). NCBI lineage: Eukaryota > Metazoa > Chordata > Mammalia > Chiroptera > Vespertilionidae > Pipistrellus > Pipistrellus hanaki. The sequence continues at coordinate 61,021,465 of NC_140508.1, forward strand.
GTAAAACATGGCAAAGAGTTTCCAGTCCTTAACTGATATGTTTCCTCCTCAGCTGACCTCAGCTGGTAATTCAGGGTACATGTTCCCCACTTCACTTTTATTTCCAGCCTGGCCCTGGGAGGTGCAAGAAAGACCTGCCCATTCCTTTCTAGGAATCTATCCTAAGAAACCCGAAACACCAATCACAAAGGATATATGTACCCCTATGATCACAGAAGCACAATTACCAATAGCTAAGATCTGAAATAGCCTAAGTGCCCATCAGCAGAGGAGTGGATTAAAAAACTGTGGTACATCTACTCAGTGGAATACTATGCAGCTATAAAAAAGAAGGATCTCTTACCCTTTGAGACAACATGAAGGGATCTGGAGAGTATTATGCTAAGCAAAATAAGCCAGTCAGAGAAAGATAAGAATCACATGATCTCACTCATATGTGGAATCTAATGAACAAAATAAACTGGAGGACAAAATAGATTCAGAGACTTAGAAGCACATGACAGATTGCCAAATCTCAGAGGGAAGGCAAAGATGGGTGGGTGGGTGGGGAGAAATGAACCCAAGAATTTATAATGCAGATATGCATAGCCCACAGGCATAAACAATAGTGTGGTGAAGGCCTGGTGGGGGCGGGGATGGGGTGGAGGAGAGGGGGTCATTGGGAAAAAAGAGGGGACATCTGTAACACTTTCAACATAAAGATAAATTAAAAAAAACATGGCAAAGATATTAGTACATTGAATTTGTATCTCCAAAACAAGTCCTAGAAAGCCCTAGACAGAGAAAGAAGATCCTCTTTGTTTTAATTCTGATTGGGTTCCCTTCTGGCAGGAAAATGAGAACGTCATAAAACTATTTTAGTTGAGAATGTTGAATAAATGTGGAACCACATTTGTGACAGTCAGACCCACCATCCCTCAGCTTTATTTTCCTTATTCTAACCCTGTGTGAAGCGCTGCCCGAGGGGTGGTGGTGTCACCGTGGCTGAGGCTGCATTGCTGCTGTGCTCACAGCTGGGGTGGCTCCGAGTCCAGGTCTCTGCTCCGAAGACAGGAGAGGGTGACTGGCAGGCTTTATTCTTTCTCTTTCACATCCATCTCTTTGGGGTGGTAAATAACCTCCCTGTTTGCTGATAGATGCACAGTGTAAAAACGTGATAAGTAACAGATTTCATTGCACAGAGTGGGAAAAGGATGGGCTACTCAGTAAAAGCGGCTGGGATGAATGGTTATCCATTTGAAAACAAACAGACAAAAATACATTATGGGCTACCCCATACCATAATAAAAACTAATTCCAACTGTATTAAAAAACCTAAATATGAAATTTACTAACGTTAAAACACTAGAAAATTTTATAACAACATATCATTATGTCCTTTTGGGGGAGAATTTATTTTTTAATCATAAAGACAAGGAATAAATGAAAAATAATGATAAATCTGACTCCTATTAAAACTAGAAATTTGGCTCATCAAAAAACCACTAAAAACAGTGAACTGGAAGAAAATGACTGTGATATAGTTAAGTCACAAATGATTACTATCCAGAATATGTAAAAACAAAGGGGGCTGACCTTTTGAAGATCAGATTCCTTGTGGGAGCTGTTTTAAAGGAAAATAAGTTGGAGGATTATGGACACAGATCTGTGGGGCGACTTTATTTTTAATTTTAAAAATTTCTTTATTGATTAAGGTGTTACATATGTGTCCTCATTCCCCCATTACCACCCTCCCCCCCCCCCACCCCCCCTTCATGCCCTCACCGCCCTGCTGTCTGTGTCCATTGGTTAGGCTTATATGCATGCATACAAGTCCTTTGGTTGATCTCTCCCCCTTACCCTCACCCTTCTATACCTTCCCTCTGAGGTTTGATGGTCTTATTGATGTGTCTCTGTCTCTGGATCTGTTTTTTTGTTCATCAGTTTATGTTGTTTATATGTGGGGTGACTCTTTCGTAAGAGGCACCTCGGAGTTTAAGTAGTAAGAAAGCAAAGAAAGCTCAGGGCCTTGGCCACTTGGGTAAAGAGAAATGACGCCTTCCAGACCAATGGGAAATGCTCGTCTCCTGGGCACAGCAGCGCAGCGGCCTGGGGGGAGGCAGGCCCAGGAAGATGGCCCGGAACAGCCACCGAGGGAAGCCCTTCGGGAGCCGGCCTTTCGGGGAAAATGAGTTTTGGATGAACAGAGACAGTAAGTCTTCCTGGAAAATAATTTGGACTTTGATCCCTTTTCCTACAAGAGTATTATGTTGCTTCTGAAAAGAAAGAAGAAACTTGTCAAAATATGTGCTATTTCTCCCCCCCCCCCCATTTATTATGCTTTTCTAAAAACTAAAGCATCCCAACTTTGCTTGTATCTCCCTTGGCCCTCCCACTCCCTTCCTCTCTCCCTCTTCCCTGCCTCCCTCCCCGCCCTCCAGACAGGCCACAGAGGGTGGGCTCAGGAGGGATGACCTTCTGCAGTCACCTTGGTTTATGAAGATTAGCAAAATGAACACCTTCCTTTTAAAAAAGTTTCTAAGGATTCTTTGCTTCTCCAGACCTCTGGGGGGAAAAAAAATCAGTGGTGCTGAAGGAAGGAAAAAAAGAGTTAATACAACTCTCCCTAGATTTTCCTTATTTTTATATTCAGGAGGGAGTGGAAAAATCAGACCTTTTCAAGATCACCACCCTGTGGCAGTTTGGGTGTGCTCTTGTCTGTGTATAGAAAGCATGTCAAGACCGATTAGATTATCTAATTAAAATAATGACCACAAAGAGCCTGTTTATTTTGGCCTGAGGAAGGTCAGCTCAGCTGGCCCCTTTTCTGTTCTGTTATTGGTTCCTTTCCTGCTTACAGACACAATCACCAGTGGGACTGAAGAACTTTCTTTAGGGCACGTTAGATACTTCTCTTGTAATTATTTACTATAGAAATTTCAAATGTGAAAAATTCAGAGATTATCATTATTATTTTTGAAATATGTTTTTATTGATTTCAGAGAGAGAGATAGAAACATCAATGATGAGAGAGGCATTGATTGGCTGCCTCCTGCACACCCCCTACTGGGGATCAAGCCCGAAACCTGGGCATGTGCCCTAATCAGGAATTGAACCGGACCCTCTGGTTCATGGGTCTATGCTCAACCACTGAGCCACACTGGCTGGGGAAGGAAATTATTATTTTTACAATTGACAAGTGTTTGATTGACTAAGCTGACTGCTGTCTTGACTGGGCACTCCTTGCATGGCAAAAGAAAAAAAAAAACAAACCTAAGACTCACAGGACATGTTCACTAGTAACACGTGAAAAACATGCCAGAAACATTTCTGTTGTTGTGTAGACACTCCTCGGTAACTGGAGAACTAATTTGTCATGAAATCGCTTGACTGTCTGGATGCTGGGTGGCACAGCCCGAGAGAGGCACGACTGAGTAGGCTGTGGTTGCCCTGGCTGCACTGAGAACACGGCATTAAGGATGGCTCATTACATTCAAGCCAGATCAGGTTTCTTCGGCCTCAAGTAAAATTTGGGGCATAGCAAACGAATATACCACGCATGATTTAATGTAAACGCAGCCATCAGGAAATGCGCTGAGCCTGCTCTCCGCTGGAAGCCTAGCACAGGGGGTCGAACCTTTCTGTGGGTGTTACAAGCTTTCTGTTGGTTTTGAACTTAGTCCGTCAAGGGCTTCCTTTGGGGGTATTGGTCCAATACCCTCTAAGTCCTTAGAAAGGAAGCCACAGCTGAAACTGGTTTGGCTCAGTGGATAGAGTGTTGGCCTGTGGACTGAAAGGTCCCGGGTTCAATTCCGGTCAAGGGCATGTACATACCTTGGTTGCGGGCACATTCCCAGTAGGGGTTGTGCAAGAGGCAGCTGATCAATGATTCTCTCTCATCGATGTTTCTAGCTTTCTATCCCTCTCTCTTCCTCTCTGTAAAAACTCAATAAAATATATTAAAAAGAAAGAAAGAAAGAAAGGAGGCCACAGCCTTTGAAAGCTGGAGTGTGAAGGCTCATTTTTATTTTATCTCCTGTACCCAGATGAGGGGTTGGTGAATGAGCAATCTTCAGAACCGATGCCAGGCTTTCTGCCGACTCCTCCTGAAGGACATGGTAGTTCTTGCAAGTGAAGGGGAGATGTTATGGCAACAGCTCATGTGGCAAGTGACTATTCGCTCTAATACTGTGTTGTTGTCCCTCTCTACCTACCTCCCAGAATATTAGTAAGTGTCTCTAATGAGCTATCAGTGATGGCTCACTAAACAGTTTTTTTTAATATTCAATAATATTAATTAATTATTCTTTTCATAAAATTTCTTAAGTCCTGTGTGCAACCATCTTATGTTGGAATTTCGAGAAGAGAAAAGGAGAGCAAAGCATCAGCTTCTGCTGGGAAAATGTTACCGTGACTACTTTTCAGTTTGGGTGCTCTTCGCTCCTCTGTGTAGATCTACATTTGCATCTGGGGTCACTTTTCTTCTGCCTGAAGGATTTCTTTTAACATTTCTTATGGTGCCGAACTACTGGGGATGAGTCTCTCCAGCTTTTATAGGCCCCAAGAGGTCTATTTTTGTCTTCATTTTTGGAAATTCCCCCCATTCCCCCCCTCCTGGATATAGAAATCCAGGTTGGCAGTTTTTCCCCCAGTACTTTAAAAGTGTTGAAGCATCTTATTCTGACTTGCCTTGTTTCTGAAAACTCCTTTTCATTTTCTTTCCTTTGTATGTAATGTGTCAATTTTCTCTGACTGCTTTTGAGATTTTTCTCTTGGCAACTCTATCTGTGGAGCAAGCTCACGCTTTTACCCACCCACTTCTTTCCCTAGGACGATCTCTCTCTCTTTCCAGAGCATGCCCTTGCCTCCCCCCCACCCCCTTCGCTCTTTCTTTCTTTTCTTTTTTTCTTTCTTCTTTTTTTAAAAAAATATATTTTATTGATTTTGTACAGAGAGGAAGGGAGAGAGAGAGAGAGAGCTAGAAACATCGATGAGAGAGAGTCATCGATCAGCTCCCTCTTGCACACCCACCACTGGGGATATGCCTGCAACCAAGGTACATGCCCTTGACCGGAATCAAACCCAGGACCCGTCAGTCCCCAAGCCGACGTTCTATCTATTGAGCCAAACTGGTTTTGGCCCCTTCACTCTTTCAAGGGGTATATCTCTCTCCCTCTTTCTCCTAAGCTCCAAGGGCTCTTCTAACTGCTTCTGTAGCTTCCAAATAAACTTCCCCCTATTAAAAAGAATATATTTTTTTTCTTTACCACTAGCTTTAAGCAATTTGATTATGATGTGCCTCGGTGTGGTTTCCTTCATATTACTTATGTTTGGAGTTCTTGAATCTGTGGATTTAGAGTTTTCCTCAAACATGAAAAAAAAATGTTGCCATTATTTCTTCAATATTTTTTCTGCCCCCTGCCATGGGAGGTTTCAGTTACCTATATATTAAGACTCCAAGTTTCACAACTCAGTGAAATTTTCTAGGGTTTTTCTCATTCAGTGTTTCATATTAGATTATATTACTAGAGGTCAATTTTTCTACAGTTCTGCTGTTAATTTCACCCAATGTATTTTTATTTCAGATATCATATTTTGCATCTGAAGGAGTTTGAGTCTTTAGTATAGCTTCCATGTCTCTGCTTAACACATTTATGCCTTTCACTACCTTCTTGCACATATGAAATATAGTTACAAAAATTTTAACACTCTTATCTATAAATCTATCCTTTGGGTCATTACTAAGTCTGTGTACAGTATATTGATTGATGTTGTTTTTCATCATGGGTTATATTTTCCTGTTTATTTGCATGGCTCATAATTTTTTATTAGATACTAGACATATTAACTCTACATTTTCCTCTGTAGAGCACTGAGTTTTTGGTACTCATTTAAGTCATTTTGGGCTTTGTTCTGCACTGCAGTTCAGTTACTTGGACACTATTTGATCCTTATGAGTGTCACTTTTAAACGTTGTTAGGTAGGGCCAGAGTAGCGCCCCTGGTCTAGGTGTTATTTTCCTGAGATGCTTTATCTGATGGCTTGTATAATGGGATGTTGCCCACTCTGGCCGTGGGTATGTGAAATAGTCCTGAGCTCCTCTCTGCTCCTGTGCCCTGTGGACTCCGGCCACCTTGGCTTCCCTGACTTCTCAACTTTCTCCTCAACTTAGTGAGACCACAGAAGTCACTGTGGGTTTTCCCTCCTGCCTGGCAGCCTGAAAATTCTCTAGGTGGTAACCTGGGACAATTGTAGGCCCCCTTTTGTTTGTTTTCATCCTCTCAGGGATTGATTTGGTCTTTATTATAGCTTCCATGTCTCTGCTTAACACATTTATGCCCTTTTTTACCTTCTTGCACATATGAAATATAGTTACAAAAATTTTAATGCTCTTGTTTATAAATCTATCCTTTGGGTCATTACTAAGTGTGTTTATATATATATTGATTGATGTTTTTTTCATCATGGGTTATATTTTCCTGTTTATTTGCATGGAAATAAAACAACCTTGCGTTCTCTGTTGGCCGATATCTAGAAACCATTGTGTTCTATATGTTATTCAGCATTTTCACTTTTTAAGATGAGAAGGTCAGTCTGGTTCTTGTTACTCCATTGGGGCAGGATAATTTTTCCTTTAGGCCCTAGAATACAGGAATCACTAAGCTTGCAATAGCCTCTGTTCATGTGGAGCTAATAGTATAGAGGTACAAAGGAATTTTATTCAACAAACTTGCTTGGTCTCCTACTATGTGTGGCAGTGTCCACAGGTACAGAAATATAGCCCCTGCGCTCAGTTCCTTTTCCTCTAGCTGGTGTGTCATGCTCTATCCACAAACAGCTGAGCGGGAGGAGATTTGATTAGAGGGCAGCGGGAAATGTTTTGCTCTTTGTTCTGAAATCAGTCAACCACTGGACTTCTCTGGAATACAGGGTTGAAAGCCTGAAGTATCAGATATTCCTTTGGGCACAACAGATATACTTTTTCCATTTGTGCTGTGGATTTTGTTCCCCCTTTGGTGTGCGAAATGCTATGCTATCATTTCAAAGCCTGCCAGTGCTGGATAGGATGGGTTTTCCGTGAAGAGTTTTATCTGCTCCTATAGTTGGCTTCACTGGCTCCACCCCTCTCCCCTTTGCTTAGTAGTAGGCACCAGAGCTTAACTAAGACTAGACTTCCTTCAGAACTAGTTAGCACCTTACTGTTAGGACTTTAATAATCACATCATGCTTTTGAAAACAGCCCCAGAATGTGAAAAACCTGGAACTGAAGGGTGAAAGCTTGGAGTCTGGCTCTGCTAAAGCCTCCACAGCTTTGCAGTGGGGGTAGGTGCTTGCCTTGCCTGGTGGCCTTGACTCTGAGGTCGGGGACCTGAGCAAGAACTGCTACAAGAACTGTCTTCCATGTTCCTCAGGTCACCATTCTCTCACTCAGGCACTCAGCAAGTTAACCAAAACATACTGCAGATATTCCCATAGAGTAGACAGTGAGCGAGGGGGTGGGTGGGAGGAAGGCAGGGGAAGCTGGAGAAATTCTAAATGTTCTAGAAGAGGGGTGAAATGAATGCAGGTCCATTCCCACAAAAAGCCAATGAAGCGCTTTAGGAACTATACCATGTAAAGATATACCAACAAGTATATTGATACAGCCAATTTAACTGTATGCCTCACTGTTCCATTTAGGAAAGGGGGAAGATGACCCCTCGGTATGCAGAGCATCTATCTCTTGGTTTATCTGCAGATGCTGCAAAGCACTGTTTAACTAGATGTCCAGCTGCTGAGAGAGAGGCCCAGTTGTCAGGCTGTTGGGATTAGTGATTGGGGTGAAGAGATAGAAGAGAGAGAATGACCATGCCACAGTGATTTCTGTACGTTGGTGCAGCTTGGGCTGCATTCCGGAGCCAGCCTCTCCCGGGGCGTGGGACCTGTTGGTTTGGATAATCTAGGTCTCTGCTCTCAGCACTGCAGTGAAAGGAGATCTAATTCAATTTACCCCGAGATTCTTCTTCTTATTATTAAAAAAAAATAGTTGTGTATTTCGTATTTATTTACTTATTTATTTATTTAAATTTCTTTATTGATTAAGTTATTACATATGTGTTCTTTTCCCCCCATTACCCTCATCCCCCCCATACCCCAAGGTTCTTGTCATTGACAGGATAAGGATGGAAGTTGACCCATTATTGGATGACAAGCCAAATTCTTTTGTTGGACCCAGTGTTCTCTAACCGTATTAGTCCATAATAACACTGCCCCACCCCTTTTCACATAAAATGTATGAACAGTCTATGGAACCCTGTCTCCAGAGCTCGGCTGCTAAGAAAGATTCCTTTAGCCCCAAAGGGCACAGGAAGCATTTTGCAGGTGAAAGCATCACTGGGAGGAAAACCCAGCTCACACAGGGAAACCCCCGCTCACACAGGGAAAAGCTCGCTCTGTGTGGGAGCAGTTCATCCTCAGTTTCCATGCCTCTGAGTACAGTGTGCACAATAAATAAAGCTATGACCACAGATTTCAATCAAGTAGTCTCCAAGATGAGTTTATATATTTAGATGTGAAAATACATATTATGTTACAATGTTTGATATTTACTCATTGCTACTGATACAAAAATTCTATCATTGATAGTGATTCTAAAAATTGGATTGAAAGTAAATGTCATTTTGAAATGATCCGAGGTGACTTGATATAATATTTCTTGAAAAGTTAGAAGCAGAGTGGATTAAAGAAAATAAAAACTGGAAATACTTGACTCCCTCCATCCCTCATGCAGGTGGATCTAAATCAGGGGTCTTCAAACTACGGCCCGCGGGCCACATGCGGCCCGCAGAGGAGTCTGATCCTGCCCGCCAGGTTTTTTGGGCAGTGAGCGCAGCCGAGGTGTTACAGTAGGAATTAGTAGTTCATATAGTCCGGCCCTCCAGCTCTCTGAGGGACCGTGATCTGGCCTCCACTTTAAAAAGTTTGAGGACCCCTGATCTAAATGGACTTCCAGATGATCTAAAAGCCTGACCAGCCTCTGTCCATTTAGTCTAAAATCATACAGACATTCATTCTGTCTGAGGATCAAGCAATACAAATCCATACACTACAAACTCCTCAGAGGTTAAACCTTGCCTCATAAATAGAGGTAGGCTTTTAAAACTGACAATCGGACATTCCAGCTGCATGCGGATAAAACTGTCATCCCTCCCTATTTTTCTTAGAATCCGTGGGTATTTTTTTTAAGTCCTGTTTTCTTGAGCAACTTAATCAGCAAACCAGGGTGAGGTGACCAGAGCTCTGGCAGCCGCCTATAAATCTTCCTGCTGGGCCCTGCGGAAGGTCCCACTGACCCAACCTCCCTGCTGGAGTGCAGAGGGAGGCTGAGGGACCTGCAGCACAGACCCTGGGCTCCTCGCAGGGACACTGACATTTCTGGCCTTGCAGAGGTTGCCACCTGGGAAGAGATTTTGGTGGAGACTGAGGAGAGCATAAACTGTCCCTAATTTACCATTCACATACCCTTCACTGTGAAATCAACCCCACCCAGAAATGTCACACCCTTCTTTTCCTGTAATGCTTTCTACATGCCTCCTCTGTGTGCTCCAGCCTGTAACCTGCCTCTGCCCCACTTTCTTCCTTCATCCTTCCTCCTCCAGCATCCCTCTTCCCCCTGCACCCCTCCTCCTCCAGCATCCCTCTTCCCCCTGCACCCCCTCCTCTGCCATCCCTCTTCCCCCTGCACCCCCCTCCTCTGCCATCCCTCTGCCCCTTGGACCCCTCCTCCTCTGCCATCCCTCTTCCCCCTGCACCCCCCTCCTCTGCCATCCCTCTTCCCCCTGCACCCCTCCTCCTCTGCCATCCCTCTTCCTCCTGCACCCCTCCTCCTCTGCCATCCCTCTTCCTCCTGCACCCCTCCTCCTTCAGAATCCCTCTTCCCCCTGCACCCCTCCTCCTCTGCCATCCCTCTTCCCCCTGCACCCCTCCTCCTCTACCATCCCTCTTCCCCCTGCACCCCTCCTCCTCTACCATCCCTCTTCCCCCTGCACCCCTCCTCCTCCAGCATCCCTCTTCCCCCTGCACCCCTCCTCCTCTGCCATCCCTCTTCCCCCTGCACCCCTCCTCCTCTGCCATCCCTCTTCCCCCTGCACCCCTCCTCCTCCAGCATCCCTCTTCCCCCTGCACCCCTCCTCCTCTGCCATCCCTCTTCCCCCTGTACCCCTCCTCCTCAGCCATCCCTCTTCCTCCTGCGCCCCATCCTTCTATACTCCCTCTTCATGCACTTCCTCTTTATACACTCCTTCTCCTGCACCCCTACACCTCCTCCTCCTGTATTCCCACCTCCTGCACCCCTCCTCCTGCTCCTCTTCTCTTGCCCCAGCACATGCCCCCTCCCTCATGAAAGCCTTTCAAGTGAGGTGGAACTTCTGCTAGGAGTACACAGGGGGCAGCCTAGTGACGGAAGCAGCCATTTCCAGGTTATGCGCGTGAGGGAGGGAGGGTGGAGGGGGGAGAAGAGAGAGGGAGCTGGGGACATGGCAAGGACAGCATGAGTACATGGAGGGAAACCTACAAGGGCTGGAGCTGGACCGGGGAAACCTGTGCCTGCTCTGGGCTTTCCTGCTGATGGGTGCAGACACCAGGCGCTTCTGTGGGCCAGCAGCCCCAAGGACCTGAGCCCTAATTTCCACTCTGTCCCCAAGCCCCAGGGGATCTCAGGCTCACCATTCTCCCCCTGGAGGCTTCAGGCCTTTCTCTGTGAAACAAGGGGACCAGTTTCTGCTGGTTCTGCAATTCTGCACATCCCCTTCTGACCCAGGCCCACAGGAGGGCAGACCCGGACTCCTGCTTCCAGCTGCACAGCTGCAACCAGGCCGGGAAACCTGATTCCGCGCTCAGTTAAGATGCCACAAAGGTGCCAGGAGGCCACGCACCCAGCGCCACACGGGGTGATTTCCCGGCGGCACAGGAGAGCATTGGCCATGGCTCCATTCCCCACTCCCGCTAACCTTGAAAACCCGGCTCCTCTGGGCTGAGCACTTTTGTTCTTTTGACAGGGAGTTTCCATTCACTGAATACGCTTAAATCTTCCTTTAAGGGGCTGCCATTCTAAATATTTTGGTTCTTAACTTTGGAGAGATTTTCTGCTTTTAATAAGGTGGTTTCCTTTGTATTTGCTTAATGCTTTTACTGGGAAAGATCAGAGTAAGCACCTGTGCTGATGGGATTGCAAGCACCCCCTCTCCCCCCAATAAAAGCCACAAGAATGTGGGGGGGGGGGTGGGCAGGGAGAGGGGAATCACCAGGAAAAGTCCCCTCTGCCCCTCTCTCTGCCCCGTTTTATAAGTAGAGGGCATGTGTGAATGTGGAAGCCAGAATATTGCTAAGAGCCATAAAACCCCCTTTCTGTCATTGAACAGCGTTTATTACTGTCTTGGGTTTCAACGTGCATAGGTTATGTGGAACAAATGGAAGGGTTGTGAGCGAGATGACAGCGAAGGCTGCAGTCTTTACCACCCGTCCGGTCCCTGACCCTGCCGCCCCTGCCTCCGCCTGCACTCCGAGGCCAGGAGGACTCCGGTACGTCCTCCGTTGGTTCTGAGAAACTCGGATGTGTTGTCTCACCAATGGGCAGCTTCCTTGCATGCCGGCCTCTCCCATTCTGCACAGGGGGTCACGGTGGCCCCAGCTGCCTTCCTAGGCGCCCTCGTTGCGGCCTCTGATGGGGAAGGGCCTCTGTGCCAGGAGGCTGCGCCCTGACGTGCACATGGACGTGGGCCCTGCCGTCGCCCCAAGAGGCTGGGGGTTGTGATCACTTGGCAGTGTCTCTGTTTTTCACTCATCCGCGGGAAGAACATCTGCCATCTCGTGGGGTTAGAGGGAAGGTTACGGGGGAGGCACCGGGAGTTTCTCAGTCCGTGCGGTGGGGTCTGCCGGAAAGCAGGGCTGGGCTCGCTGGGCTCAGGTGCCCCTCTGCTTTCCTGGCCTCAGGTCGGGGAGTCAGGCCACGTGAAAAGCAGCAGCCGGGACCAGTCGCCGCCTGGCACCCTAGATGAGAGGGGCGGGCGCTGCCCAGTGCCCACAGCCGGTTCTGGCGATGTGACAGGCCTCGCAGGTCCGCTGCAGCAGCCAGAGGAATGTGGTCACAGGAACTCGGTCTCCGGGGTGGATGGACCCTCGCTTCCTCCAACATTTTGTTTGCGCCCCTACTTTCCTCCTTCCCACCCAGGAGCTCTCCCGCCGCGCACACGGTCCTCAGCAGACCGGGAGGGACACCGCATCAAGGACTGGCCTCTCCTGCAGCTGCCGTCCTTGCTCAGAGCAAGTGAAGCCAGCAGTTCTCAGCCCAAGGCCTGCCTTCCGTGCGCTGTTTTGCATGTGACATTAGCCTAGCCACCCAGGCGTTTTGCATTTAGCCGTGGATATTGGCGATGGGACAGGCTTTACATCTCACTCAGTTTTGCATCCAAGGGAAATGAAGTCCAGAGAGGTGAGCAGCTTGCCTGTGGCCACGCAGTTGGTTAAGTGCAGATCTGGGACAGGAAACCAGCTCTCCTGGTCGTTAGCTGGTACTCCCCACTTCTTCTGCGTGAAGCGAGGCCCAGGTGTGATATAATATGGCTGATATCAGGAATATAATATATACTGCACGCAACTTATCAACTATAAGCATCAACCCATAAGCATTGCTGTCTGAGGCAGACTGTGTGATGGAGAGAAGGCCCACGCCCAGAGGCCGAGTTTGAATCCTGCCTGTACCAACTAGCGGTGCTCCTGGGCAAGTCACCATTTTTCTTGTTTTAAAATAAAAAGTTTAGGTTTCAAGGCCGCTTCCAGCTTTACAAATCCAGATCTGTTACTAAATAGAACCGTATTTAAGGAAAAATGTTTCATGATGAATGCTGGATCTTTCTGAAAGGTGAATAGTTACTTCCTAAATTGTTGTTTTGATAATTTCAGGTTTTCATATGCCAGTCCTGAGGGGGCAGAGCTTTGAACTACAGAAGCAAAGGGCTCCGGTAGAACACTGGTCCTCTAAACAGGACATCCTCACTGGCCTCACCGAAGAGCCTTGTCCCTGTCCTGTAGGCCAGCTGCCCCTGCCCGCCCCTCCGTGCGGGGCGCCCGGCAGAAAGACGTGGTGCCGGGGCTAGAACAACAGTGACAGCCATCACAGGTCCTCACCCCACTCGGAGAGGTCACTCCTCTTCAGCCCAACCTCCATCCACCCGTGGAGGAAGTCTGGTCACTTTGCCACCAAACCCAGTTCCCTTTGGGACTTTGGAGTGTACGTAGGCTACGTGAATGCTGACTCATGGAAAGGCCTAAATGTGGTTAACTCAGTTATTCATATTAATTAAGGAGGCTGCCTTATAAATAACTCAAAGCTGCTACAAATCCACAAAGTTTTGTCAGATTGTCTGCTTGCAGTACGCTCTCCACAAATGTCTAATGAATGATTGAATACATTAACGTACAAATGAATATTTTGCGGTAGGTTTTGGTATTTATAGTTGCACAGCTGTCTGTCAAATGTTCTGAGGATTTGCAGCAGCCTTCCCAAATGATGAAGGCACTCTAAGACCAGGCCCCGGGGAGCGAGAGGGCCAGCACGCCATGGTTCTCCCGCTCTTCATGGTGGCAGGGGCTGGGGGTGCCACCTCGGCTGACGGGAGCCTCCGGTCTGAGGCCACTGCAGCATAGAGCCTGAGGCTCCTGACACACTGAGCTTCATTTGGGCAGCCAAACATTTATTCTGACTTCTAACTCTCTCCTCTGGCTTTGGTCAGAGGTAAGCAACATGGCCCCCAAAGTTGTTCACACCTTAATTCCAAACGTATGACCACGTAATTTGAAGATATAATTAAGATTCCGGATTTTACAATGGGAAGGTTTTCCTGAATTGCTTGGGTAGGCCCCATCAAATCCCACGAGGCCTCCAAAGCAGAGAACTTTCTCCAGCTGACGTCAGAGAGGCAGGGTGGCAGGAAGAGTGGAGAGAGTCAGACAGAGAGAAGGGACTGCAGTCCTGCAACCACAGGCACTGGATCCTGCCTCCAAACTCAGGAAGCATGGAGTGAAGCCTCAGGAAGGGACCCACAGCCTCTTGGACGCCTTGAATTTGGCCTGGGGGCATCCTAATTAGAGAACCAGCTGAGCTACACCTTGCCCGGACTTCTGACCCACAGAAACAGTAATACATGGGTGTCAATTTAGGGCACCAGGTGGTAGTAGTTTGTTAGAGCTGCACATGACTATGGAAGCAAACCCGTGTCTGTGACTTTGGTCACTGCTTTCAGCTCTTGGGACCCCGCTGCTCCCTCCGCTGCGGCGGAAGGGTTGGACCAGCTGATCTCTGATGCCTCTCCCAGCTCCCAAGTTCTGGGAGTCACTAGTGAAAATGGAGTGGATATAAGTACCAGTATTTTTTGAAAGAAAGCGTTGGACTCAACTAGGCTGGGTTTAGAAAGTCGCTTTACAACTGGATGCTGTGCCACCTTCTGTGTTTTGTTCCTTTTCTGTAAACAGGGATAACAACCCTGGCCTGACAAGGCTTTTAGGGTTCAGTGGGGTACTGTGGACAAAACCTAGCTCCCAGTGTGTGCTTGACAAACACCACTTCCTTTCCTGTGTCATTTTAATGGTCCTGCCATTGCAAGTTGTGTTGCCCCAAAAATATGCAGGGAGGTATGTCAATGTCAGCCACTTTCAAGGTTTCTGGGTTGTTGTTGTTGGTTTTGTGTGTGTGTGTGTGTGTGTGTGTGTGTGTGTGTGTATGGCTGAGATTTGAGTCAGAACTCCAGGGACAAGAAAATGACCATGTTGTGGTTATGAGGAACCTGACCAGCCCACTGAGCTGCCAGAAGTTTGCTTTCTCTTTTCGGTCCAGCAACTGGCCAGGAGCCCCTGCCTGCACGCCCCGCAGTGAGGGAGCCCACAGTGCAGGGCCCTGCCCTCCAGGTGGGGCCAGGACCCGTCTCTTTCCTCCGGCTGCTAGGAGTTGAGTTGGTTTAGCTCCATGGCTGCCGTTGACTTCACCTGGGAGGTTAGGGCCGCTTTTGACATGCCTTGGCCTTTTCTGCTCTTTGGTGGGAGAGTTTCCTGGGATTTGCCACCTCAGATTCAGAAAACTGACAGCTCAACCTTTTTTTCAGGGGGCTCTTTGATTTTTCTGAAGCTGGAGTTCAGCTTCTTTTATTTGCCTTGGGCACCTCTGACTCTCCAATTTTATTTACACTCCCTCTCTACCCTGGGAGCTGCCACTGAGGTCAGTGATTCCTTCCAGGGTGAAGGGGCTGAGCAGAGGCCCCCCGATTCCACCACTCTTGGCCCTCTGTGCTGGGCTCACTAACACTGTGATGTCCTCAACAGGTGCCTGGCTCCCTGGCTCTTTCTGGAAACAGCCGGGACTTTCACCAGGAGCCTCACATTATTTCACATTCCCTGGGGCAGATGTGACTAATGACCAGTAAGCATCACCAACTGCCCATCTGAGTAGGCCCATCTTTGGAAATGGGAGCAAGAAGCACTGTATGTAAATGCAAGTTTGGGAAAATATCTAGCTCCAATTCAGTGAAGTCTTGATCCTTAAAATGATATCTCTATATCCATTAGGTTGAAATTTTATATCCATGGGGTTGAAATTTTAGCTGGGGGGAATCTGAGGGACTTCTCCTTAATTGTGTTATCCCGCCTCACTGGGCCGCTGGGATGTAAATGCAAGAACAGTGGGTTGAAGTGAAACACTTAGGCATTTGCAGCCTTGGAGCTAAGCAGCACGGGTGAAAACGCTGGCTTTGTACCCGGCTAGCTGTGTGATTGGTGTGAATTATCTTTCTGTGCCTCAGGGTCCTCATCTGGAAGAGTTGTTATGAAGATGAAAGGAGTTTAAATATGCAAATATATGTAAATATGCAAAGGATTCAGAAAGTGCTTGGTACAAGGCAAGTGTATTGTAAGTGTTAGCTGTGATTGCAGATTCTAACAGGGTCTTTGCACTAACTAGACGCTGCTGATTCCTTGGGCCAGTGGTCAGCAAACTTATTACTAGTCAACAGAGCCAAATATCAACAGCACAACGATTGAAATTTCTTTTGAAAGCCACATCTTTATTTTTTTTATTTAAAAAAATATATTTATTGATTTTCTTACAGAGAGGAAGGGAGAGAGATAGAGAGCTAGAAACATCGATGAGAGAGAAACATCGACCAGCTGCCTCTTGCACACCCCCTACCGGGGATGTGCCCGCAACCAATGTACATGCCCTTGGCCGGACTCGAACCCGGGACCTTTCAGTCCGCAGACCCGACGCTCTACTGCTGAGCCAAACTGGTTTCGGCTGAAAGCCACATCTTTAAAGTAGACTCGACCAGGCCATGGTATTTTTGTGGAAGAGCCATACTCAAGGGCCAAAGAGCTGCATATGGCTCGCGAGCCGCAGTTTGCAGACCATGACCCTGGGCCAATCGTCTTTGTTGGAACAAATCAGCAAGACCATGATCCAGTAGATCCTGGGATTAACCTTCTCACCAAGGTCCTCCCTCTGATACCTGCCCCGTGGGCTAGCCATTTTGCAGAGTCACAGGCTCCCTCTCTCTCTCTCTCTCTCTCTCTCTCTCTCTCTCTCTCTCTCTCTCTCTCTCTCTCCTTCTCTCTCTCAACTTTTGGAACTGGCTAGTAAGTTCTCTATAGGTAAGGTTACTGCCTGCTTTCTCATGCACCAGGATTGCTAGTCCAGATGTATAAACCCTTTTTTATAGAGTTTTTCTAATGCTCAGTTTAAAAAAAAAATATGTAAATAGCTGTATTGGCTCACAATCAGCAAAAGAAAAAAGCTCTGCCTTTCAACAAAGCAATCAAAAATGCTGAATGTGTCTTCCCCTCTGAGGACTTATTTATGGCTTTCTTTTTGGAATTCTTTCCTTCGGTGGTTAGGACATGCACAATGCCTTTGAAGTGGGCTAGACATGTTTTCTGAATGTGTGAGCAGCTGTTTGCCCCTCTGCAGTGCCGGTTCAGATAAATTATTTATCCTTATGATTTCCAGTACTCGATGGAGGGGTCTTACCTAGGACTTTGCACATGCTCTGGGCCTGGTGGACAAATAGGGGGTTCCTCAGCCCCACTGAGAGCAGCAGCGTCCTCGTGCTGCTTGCAGGCAGCATTTTTGCCAGGCCTCTGTAGCCCCAGGGGTGCAGTTGTGCTGCGACAGTAGGCTCAGGATCGGCGTTCTTGTTCCCACATTGCTTCTGTGTCAGAAGCTACGTTTTACCAGTTACATATACGAGGAAGCCAAGCCCAAAGTGCAAAAGATCATGCAAACATAACTGCGAAGCCTTTCCTGTCAAGTTTAAATTCTAGCATATTCCTCTGAGATTATGTTCTCATTGTGATTAGGAGTTAGCGCCATTGCAATTTATTTCAGGGAGGAAGGGAGAGGAAGAGAGAGGCAGAAACATCAATGATGAAAGAGAACCATTGATCAGCTGCCTCTTGCATGCCCCCCACTGGGGATTAAGCCTGCAACCCCGCATGTGCCCTGACAGGGAATTGAACCATGACTTCCTGGTTCATAGGTCAATGCTCAACCACTGAGCAACACCAGCCAGGCTTGTTGCAATTTAGCAATGAACACTCCAGTCTCTGCTTTTCTTCTCAGAGCAAATTGTAGGTTTCTGAAACAATAAACTTTCTGAAAAATACATAAATTCCATTTACAACGGTATAAAAAACAAGTACTTAGGAATAAATTTAAGAAGGTAAAAATCTCTGAAAACTAGAAGACATTGGTGAAAGAAATCAAATAAGACACAAATAGGTGGGAAGGTATCCTATGTTCAAGGATTGGAAGAATTAATATTTAAAAACTGCTAATACTGAAGTCCATCTATAGATTCAATGCAGTACCTATCAAGATGGCAGTTTTTTTTTTTTATAGAAGCAGGAAAAAAACCCTCCTAAAATTTATGTGAAACCACAAATGACCCTAAATAGCCAAAATAAACCCCAAGAAAGAAGAACAAATCAGGATGCATCACACTTCCTGATTTCTAGCAATAATATAAAATGATAGATATCAAAACAGTATGGTACAGGAATAAAAACAGACAAGTAGACCAACAACAGGAAAGATTTGAGAGAACTGAAATAAATCCAAGCAAATATGATCAACTAATATTTGACAAGAGAGCCAAGAATACTCAATGGAAAAAAGACAGTCTCTTCAATAAATGGTGCTGTGATAATTGGATATTAATAAGTATAAGAATGAAACTGGACTTCCATCTTACACCACTTTCAAAATTTCACTCATTATAGATTAAAGACCTGAAACATGAAACTCCTAGAAAGGAAACACAGAAACAGAGCTCCTTGACATGGGTCTTATAATGTTTTTTTTTTTTTTTTGATATGACAGCAAAAGCACAAGCAACAAAATAAAAAATAAAAGCAGGACTACATCAAACTAAAAAGCTTTTGTACAGCAAGAGAAATTATAAACAAAGTGAAAAGAACAACATACAGGATGGAAAAACAATATTTGCAAACCATACATCTGATAAGGGATTAATAGTTAAAATATATAAACAACTCATGCAACTCAATAGCAATCCCCTCCCCCCAAATAGGCAAAAAGCCTGAATAGACAGTTTCCAAAGAAGACATATAAATGGCTAACAGGTACGTGAGAAGATGCTCAACATCACTAGTCATTAGGGAAGTGAAAATTAAAGCCATACAGATATCAGCTCACCCCTGTTAGAACGGCCATCATCAGAAAGGGAAGAGAGAACACATGCTGGTGTGGGTGTGAAGCAAAAGGGGACCCTGTGCACTGTTGGTGGGAGTGTAAATTGTTGGGAATGTAAAAAATAAAAAATAGAACTATTTTCTTATGATCCAGCAACTTCACTTCTGGGACTACATCCCTTACAGTAACACAAATATTAACACAAAGAGATATCTGCACCCCACGTTCATAGCAGCATTGTTTGCAACAGCCAAGACCTGAAAAAGATTCAATGTCCTTGATGGATGAATGGATAAAGAAATTGAAACAACGGAATGTTATTCAGCTGTAAAAAATGAGGAAATCCTACCATTTGAGACAACATGGTTGGATCTTGAAGGCATTATGCTAAGTGAAATAAGTCAGAGAAAGATAGTATTGTATGATTTCATTTATATGTGGAATCTAAAAAACCCTAAAACAACAACAACAACAACAACAACAACAAACAAACCCCAAACTCATAGAAAAAGGGGTCAGACTTGTGGTTACCAGAGGTGGAGTTAGAGGGTGAGAAATTGGAAGAAGGTGGTCAAAAGGTACACTCTTCCAGTTAAAAGATAAATAATTACAAGGGGTATAATGCATAACATGATGACTATAACTAACATTCCTGTAGGATAAGACAGTTGATAAAAATAAATCCTGAATTCTCATCACAAGCAGAAAAATTTTGGCCTCAATTCTTTTCTTTTTCTTTTGTCTATATGAGAAGAAAGATGTGAGCTGAGCCTATCGTGGCGAGCATTTCGCAATATATATAAATCAAACCGTCATCCTGTACATCTTAAACTTATACAGTGAGGTATGTTGATTATTTCTCAATAAAAGGAGAAAAAAGAAAAAGAATGTGCTATGCAAAAAGCATTTTTTAATTTAAATTGTTTATAGTTACAAAATACTCTATGATTTTGTAATTACATGTTGATTAAGTGTAATACTACAGGAAGTCAATATAACTAAGCACTCAATAAATTTTATTGCTAGGACTATCCTTATCATGTGTTGCTTTAAACAGGGGTTTCAGAGAATCCCTGAGAGTGTCAATATTCCTAACTCTTCTCTCTTAAAAAATAAAAATCCAAACTCCCGTGTTTCTGTATCCACTGTGGCTACCACACACTCTCTCCTTTCTTACAAAGTCAATGTCCAATAAATTAATTTTGCCCACTTTTCCTCATTTTTTTTTAACCTTTGACCCTCTACTGTTATCTTTGACCCTCTTCACATACCCGGTGAGGGTATGTGCCACCAATAGCCACTGAAACCATCGCTTCCTCCCACTGCTGTGACCAGTGGCTTCTGGCCCTTCATTTCCACTGGCTGCTTGATTCTGTGTCTCTGTGCTGTCCACTGTGCTATTCAGAAGAGTGACCAGCTGGATGGGGGGTTATGAAACACTTAAAAAGTGCCAGTGCACCAAGCAACTGAATTGTTCATTTAATATTAATCACATTTAAAAGTACTTGTTTGAAAAACTTTTAAGTATGATTGAAACAACTTGCATCTGTGAATCTAGTTTTTTTCAATTGTAAATTTTATGAAATCTAAATACAGAGGAAGTATTTCTGAAGAAAATTAAGCGCCCAAATTGAGATAAGCTTTAATTGTAAAAAACAGACAAAATTTTTGAGATCTAGTTTGAAAAAAGAACATAAAATATCTCAATATTTTTATATTGATTACATTTTGAGATCTGAAAATTTTGGCTACCTGGGGTTAAGCACAATATATTATTAAAACAGATGTCACCTGTTCTGATCTTCTTTCTAAGGTGGGGACTAGAACACCCGTGATTACATTTAATTTTGATTGGATGACTCTGCTGTGGTCCATTTACTCCTGGAAATTCTCTCCTCTCTTGGTTTCTGAGTGGAGCCTCTCTCTGTGTGCCCTCTGAGGCTGTCCCATCTTCCTGTGTTCTGGTTGGCTCCGCAGCCACACCTCAACGTTGGTGCTTCTCAGCCACTCCTCAACGTTGGTGCTTCAGCAGCCCTTTGTCCTGCTCCTGTCAGACAATACAATCTTACTGACCGATTCCTCCATCATGTTTGCTCAAATGTATACCACCTCTATCAGCTGCCTGAGTGTCCTGCAGGACAATTCCAGCAGAATACCCTCTGACATGTCCAACTCCACCTGCCCTGAGTTCATCCTATCCTCTTGCATCTGAATCATGGTCCTCTTCCTGGCTTTCCTATTCCTCTTAATTGAGCCATTATCAGGGTCGACTAAAGTCTTCCCTCTTCCTCATGCCCAGGCCTAGCAGATACTGAATCCCACACCTTCTCTTTATAAATGAACTCCCGACTGCTCTTCCCACCTGTCCCAGGCCTGACCAAGCATTGGTTTCCCCCCTTCCATTCTCTCCACTGTTGTCTAGTCTCCAGGTCTAGGCAGAATGAGGTAAAATATTCAACTTGAGCCAAAACCGGTTTGGCTCAGTGGATAGAGCTTCGGCCTGCGGACTGAAAGTCCCAGGTTCAATTCCGGTCAAGGGCATGTACCTTGGTTGCGGGCACATCCTCAGTAGGGGTTGTGTAGGAGGCAGCTGATTGATGATTCTCTCTCATCGATATTTCTAACTCTCTATCCCTCTATCTTCCTCTCTGTAAAAAAAATCAATAAAATATATTTAGAAAAAATAAAATACAACTTGACAGCCCTCCCCAGTTGGTGCTGATTTATTAGAAACATTGTTAACTGCTTTTTTGTGTGTGTATGTGTGGGGGGAAGAACCATGCCAATGTATTTAATTGAGGTATAATTGGTATATAACATTATATTGCTTTTAGGTGTACAACATAAAGATTTGATATACATACATATGGCAAAATGACCACCACAATAAGTATGGTTAACATCCATCACAACATTTAGATAAAAAATTTTTTCCTTGTGGTAAGAACTTTACTCTCACTGTAGCCCCTACCCTACTCAAAACTTTTGTCATTGCAACTTATCTCACTGTCCTGTAATTTCTGGTTTATTTTTACTACATCATTGATTAGACCATACTTTTTTCATAGGGTAGAAGCTTGATTTTTATATCTATATTTTTCAGGGCCTTATTCAAAGTCTATAATAGAGCAGGTGTTAAAAATCTGTTGAATTAATAAATCATTGGAATTCCTCAATTTAGCAGAATATCCTCTGGCAGGAATTCCTTTGTCAAAAACCAAAACAAATAAAAACAACAAGTGTTAAGAAGACAAATTTATAGTGGGCATTTATTTAAAATAATCCTGTGACGCATATTCTAAGGTTGCTAGAGATACATCCAATAATTTATACCTAGCCTCTGTTTTTGTGGTATTGAAAATAAATTATTGCATACCTAATGTGAATTTGAAGGCCTTCAAAATCTTTTTAAAATTTTTATTGAATTTATTGGGGCAATATTAGTTAATAAAATTATATAGGTTTCAGTGTACAACTCTATAATACATCATCTGTATACTGTATTGTGTGTTCACTGCTCAAAGTCAAGTCTCCTTCCATCACCATTTATCCCCTCTTTACCCTCTTCAACTTCCCCACACTCCCTTTTTTTCTGGTAATCACCATACTGTTGTCTGAGTCTATGAGTTTTATTGCTATTGTTGTTGTTTTTTCCCCTGCTTAATCCTGTTATCTTTCACCCAGTCCCCCAATCCTCGTCCCCGCTGAACCTCTGACAGCTGTCAGTCTGTTCTCTGTATCTATGAGTTTGTTTCTATTCTGTTTATTTATTTTGTTCATTAGATCCCACATATAACTGAAATCATATGGTATTTGTCTTCTCTGACTGACTTATTTCACTTAGCATAATATTCTCCAGGTCCATTCATGCTGTCTCAAAAAGTTTTAAATGCCCTTGAAATTTTTTTTAAAATATATTTTATTGATTTTTCACAGAGAGGAAGAGAGAGGAATAGAGAGCTAGAAACATCGATGAGAGAGAATCATCGATCAGCTACCTCCTGCACATCCCCATTGGGGATGTTCCCGCAACCAAGGTACATGCTCTTGACCGGAATCGAACCTGGGACCTTTCAGTCCGCAGGCCGACGCTCTATCCACTGAGCCAAACCGGTTTCAGCGAAGATCTTGAATTAACAATTAAAAAAATTAATTAGTTAATTCATTACTCTTTTTTACAAGCGTGTACCAGGCCTGTGCTACAGAGTAAAGCAGAAAATGGACCAATATATTTTACTGAAATTTTCAATGATGGCAGTTAAATTGTTCTGGTGAATACTGGACTTAAAAGGAAGCCCACTTAACCAGACATGGAATTTTGCAAGGATGTCCTGGGATACATGGCATATTCCTCCGCTCTCACATTGAAGCTTCAGCTTCATTTATCATGACCACTTGGACACGTCAAGTGACTAATGGAAATAATAACCACCACATTCTCAGGCGATCTATTGATTTGTGGCTTTCTTTGTTATTCACAACAGAGATCAGACAGTTTTCACCCATCTGGACAGATTTTGTTCATCAGTGTATGTGTGTGTCACATTCATGCACAGAAGACTTGCCAGGTTCAGTCAACCAGTCTGTAAGGAGTGAGACAGTTTGTTTTCTTTTTAGGAGAAGCCCTGGTGTGCGTTGCCTTTGATCTGGGCAGGAGACAGCCCTGCGTTGTTAGTGCAGAGCAGGATGAACTCACTGACGCTGTGGAGGGGGTAGGTGGATACTTTGGCTTAACACTAAGAAGCCATGCTTTACAATAGTAAAAGGCCATTTGCTATGAAAACCTGCCCACAGTTTGCTAGTTCAGTGACAAGATGTTAATCTCAGTTTATCAATATTGTAAGTGCGCTTTAGGGCAAGATTTGCTGACTGAACAAGAAACAAGGATATTTTGTTCATGTTTACATCTCTAAAAAGTTGCATAAAAGTTGGTATGAAGTAAGACATGGTAGAACATGTTAAGTCTGTTCGAAGCAGGCTATGGCCTGCTGACTTAGACCTTAACCTAAGTCTGGTGTCAGTCCTACAGCAATCAGCTTTACCTTTGGGCTCCATCTCTGTGATGTGCATACAGAGATCCTAGCAATAGATCAATGTCAAGTCAATCACTTAGAGGGTAGATGGGGTGAATATCCTATATGATAAAAGGGTAATGTACAAATAGACCGAACATC
Source organism: Pipistrellus hanaki (assembly GCF_964339955.1). Classification (NCBI taxonomy): domain Eukaryota; kingdom Metazoa; phylum Chordata; class Mammalia; order Chiroptera; family Vespertilionidae; genus Pipistrellus; species Pipistrellus hanaki. The sequence goes on from NC_140508.1 coordinate 61,045,348, forward strand.
AGAACAACCGAACAACCAATCAAAGCATAATATGCTAATGACATACTAAGGCTGCTCAACCACTCGCTATGACATGCACTGACCACCAGGGAGCAGATGCTCTGACTAGTAGGTTAGCTTGCTGCTGCGGTCCGGCCAATCGGGACTGAGCGAGATGGGCTGAACATGCCTTGGAGCCCTCCTTCAGTCCCTCCCTGGCCCTATTGTGCACTGGTGGGGTCCCTCAGCCTGGCTTGTGCCCTCTCAATCCAGGACCCCTCAGGGGATGTCGGAGACATAGTTTCAGCCTGATCTTGTGGGCCACTCCCCTTGGGAGAGTGCCAGAAGCAGGACTCATGGCTGGTGAGCACTGCTGTGGCAGTCGGAGCCTCTCCTGATGCGGACTGATTGGGTGTGAGCCAGTGGCAGGCACAGTGGGGCCAGGATAAGCTGGAGTGGTAGGTAGGAGCTGCAGGTGGTATTGGACTGCAGGTTCTGGCCAAATCCCTGCAGGCCACTCAGAGGGACCCCACCAGTGCACGAATTCATGCAACGGGCCTCTGGTATATATATAGTTAGTTAGTTCACCAATGAAGAAATTTGATTTGTGTGGGCCTTGGAAGGACAGGTTGAAGTAGGGTAGGCCTGTTTCAGATTAAGCCCAAAGTCCCTGATCTGCCTGCTGACCTTGTTGGCTGGGGTGGCAGTCAGAGCTGCAGCAGCCCAGATTTCCAGGAATCTTCTCCTTGGTCTTCATTTTAGCCTTCTGGTCACCCACGTCATCACAACTGGAGGAGGCAGTGAGAGACGAATGCAATTCTCATCTGTCACTAGTCTCCCTCATTTCTCCCTCTTCACACCACCCTCCCCATCCTGCAGGCTGGCCCTGCTTGACTTCCGGCCAAGCACCAGGCCCAGAGGTGGCTGACTCACACAGAGGCACCATCTAGCTCCCACGATGGTCACTATTTGTATAATAAATCCACATTCCACGTCACTCAACATAGTCTGCAGCTCCAATCCACCCTGACTGAAACATATATTAGCTGTTTCTGAGAACAAAAGGACCGGGAGGAAGAAGGCAGCCCATGCTTCTCTGTCCTAAAGATGACTGAATAGGAGGCAAGCGTGTAACTCTGGGATGGAGATGAAGTAAGAAATGGCCAGGATGGTCAGTAGACCTCCAACTGCTGGAATGGAAGACTTTGGGGTGGAGGTCCACTCTGGGGATTTTGGAAATAGATAGGCTCTCCTATTTCTGCAAGTGTGGCATGGCTATAAGGCAGAAGAACAGAACATTTTCCCAGTTCCTGGTGGGAGACGGGCTATGGTCAAAGAACAGTGATGAATGGGACAGGAGAGCTCGGTCTAAGCCCCAGCCCTACTACCTTTTCAGTGTGATCTTGACAACTTGCTTAGTGTTTCTACCTGCCACGAGGGATCAAAATATTGAGAAAATAGCGATTCCTCTGTTGTTGGCTTTTGGGAAATAAAGTAACATGATTTTTGTTGAAGTGACATCCAATCCACAAAGTGTCATGAGGATGTTATTTTTATTTTATTTATTTAAAAAATATATATTTTATTATTGATTTTTTACAGAGAGGAATGGAGAGAGATAGAGAGCTAGAAATGTCGATGAGAGAGAAACATTGACCAGCTGCCTCTTGCACACCCCCTACTGGGGATGTGCCCACAACCAACGTACATGCCTTGGACCGGAATCGAACCTGGGACCTTTCAATCTGCAGACCGACGCTCTACCACTGAGCCAAACTGGTTTCGGCAGGATGTTATTTTTATGGATGTGTTTATTAAAGTAGTAAAACATTGGACTTGCACTTTTCAATCTCTAACTAATGCTTTAGAAGGAAATAGATTGATGACTTGAAAGTCAAACCATTCTCAAAACATTTCATGAAAGCAATGATGTTGTAACCTGGTGACAGCCCAGGGCAGTGTGACAGATATGGTAGGCATGCCTCTGCCCCCTTTCTAGCCAGGCCCGGCCCTGGTATCCACTAGATTGTATCCACTAGACTGTACATCAGGAAGCTGTGGACATCAGTAGGCAGGGTTGGCCATAAATAGATCCCCATGTAGGCAGGAATGCTCTTCTCTACTTCAAAGTCAGAGAAACGGTTCTCTCACAGCCTGTCCCCACTCCCATGGCAGAAAGAATGGGACTTATTCTTTTTCAATCTCTTAACGGATTTAAAAATCAAACTCAACTGGGATCCTGCATGGAAATTTCTACAGGATAGATTTCTCAAAGACTCATTCTCAATGCATTACCATTTCAAAATAGCTGAATTCATAAACATCTACTGTGCAATACTGAACTCGTCTCATTTTGGAGGTGTTCTGGGAAAAGTTTGACATTTTGCAGGGAGAGCTGTGAGTTGAAGTCTCCAGGTCAGCACCCTGGAGCATGGAGTTTTTCTGGTGACTGTATTTGCAGACAAGGTCAGTAAAAATCACTCCTGTTCCTAAAGGCCCACCTGCCTCAGTGGGAGCAATTTTTGCCTGTTAGGGTAGGCACAATGATGTCCTAGCTGGTGCGACAATCACAGGATGAACTGGTTTGCAAAATGCTGAGAGAGGGGAAAGGGGTAGATGGAGAGAGATCACAGGGTGAGGGCAATGGCTCCAAAGGCTCTGGAAGAGAGGGTAAAGGACCAGGGCCCTGGTGGGATGCTCCCTGGAAGAAGCCTGCTGGCTCAGACCTATCCCACCCCCTCAGAGCCAAAGTCTGTGGGCCCACACTGGAGCCCAGATGTGGCTTTGGCTGCTCCTCCCATGGTGGGGGCAGAGTTTGACTGGTTAGAGCCTGAGGTGGTGGAGAGTCAGGCAGGGGAATCAATGTCCTTGGTGAGTGGATGTTGCGTGTGGCCCCAGAAGAAGCATATTGTTCCCCTTTCTGTCTTGAGTTACCCTGCTGAGACGTTCTTTAGGGATACTTAAATTCAGATAGAAATTCATTCTTGTAATGAAGTCTTAGTAAATATTTACCAATCTGATTCATTTACTCCGATATGAGGACAGCTACATTTCACCCCAGTGTCATTTTAATTTACTTGTAAACAGACATGCAGATAGTCACCAGGTTTCCTGATTTCTTTCTTTCACTCCAGACACATTTCCATGATGGAGCGGCAGTTGCAGAGTTGGTGGCTCACTTTGGATTGGGTTTCCATCAGGTTCCTGAGAGGGGAACTCTCATCAGAAGCTGAATCAGCGTGTCTGATCTGCTCTAGCCCAAACAGAATCTCCAGCTCTTTAACCTCCTCATTCCTTCCGTTCTGGCTGGTGGGGAAGGGGGCTGCTTTCTTTAGTGCCTGGGTGTGATGTGATCGCTGTGACCGCCCGTGGTATCCACCGTGGAAGGAACAGCTGGGAATGGTCAGGTGGTATTTTCTTGCCATCAGGACACAGGCAGGAAGTCTGTGTCCATTCATGTTCCACTATGGAAGCCTCTGGCAAAGTCAAGATTTGCCTTCTGATGCTGATTTGGTGCAGGGAACTGAAGGCTTTATTACCTTACAAAGTTAGTGCCTATCCCTCTGGGTGATGAGAAACCAACCAGACCATCTTGGTAGGAGTGGCCCAGATCACCAGCATTACTTACCCCTCTACCTGACTTATGGGGTGTTTATCACTTGGGACTTGGGACCACAGTTGGGCTACCATGTGTTCGAAGCTCAAGGACATGGCCTCCTGACCCTGGGGAAAGGGGACAAGGAAGAGGTATCTAGAACATAGGGGGACAGTGAGAAAAGAGAGAGGGCTGGGTTTTCTGCCAGGATCTTACTGAACGGCTGCTGGAGAGGGGCCTTGAGGCCAAGGAGATGAGGGGAAGGTCCCGTCACACGACAAGAACCAAGTGCACCTCTGAGGAGCCAGTCTCACCTTCGGCCCCTCTCCTCCCTGTCTTTCCCTCTCCCTTCCTTGCTCGTCTGTGTCTCTTTACCATTCTTTCTGTGTGCTCTTTCCCTTTCTCCCGGCACAGCATGATGTGGCTCCCACCCTCAAGGGCCCCTAGGCCAGCCTCGATGCCAGATGCTCTCCTCTAGTCAGTGCACAGGTCATTCATGAGCTAAGAGGTCCTTCCAAAGACCCATTGCTAGCTCAGGACCAAACAGGTTCCCTGAGGTTTAGTGAGGCACCAGCTTTTATGCAATCACAGTTAATCCCTTGTTTTCATAACAAGGTTGGGAGAATCTGTTTCTTGTTTCACCAGATTGTTTGTTGATTCTAAAGAGCTGCAGTGCCCATGGCGGTGCAGGTTAAGCTCCATCCATGACTCATCGGGACCCCTGTGTCTGTCTTGCAGGTGTCTCTGCTGCCTGCAGAGCTGGCCCCCCCTCACACCCCTAACACCCAGCTGTTTCAGTCCTGGCTGCACCTGGGAATCGCCAGGAGCTTAAAGAATTACTCATGGCTGGTCCCACCCTAGGTTTTGATTTAAATGGATTGGATGGTGGCCTGGTCATGGAAATTTAAAAAATCTCTCCTGTGCTTTTCATATGCAACCACGAGGAAAACCACTGCTCTGTGTGAAATTAGGAAAGGCTGAGGCCAGGGCGGGCCAGTGCCTGACGCAGGAGTGGGCAATCAGACCAGTGATCTCCCTTGTTCCCAGCCCTGTTTCACATTAGATGGAAGTCCTGCTCCTTCACTGTTTACTCGTTCATCAAACATAGTTGAGAGCATTCTAATGTGGGGCATTAGGAGACCCACGAAGAAGCCACAAAACTACATTGGATGCAAAATCACAAGCAGAAGTGTTTTTGATGAGCCGTGACTAACAAGGGGAAACTAGGTGAACTGGGAGCTCAATAACCTTATCTGTTTCCACCTCATGGAAGACTTGGCCAGTGGGAGCCAGAGAAAGCCCCCGGGCTGGGGCCCCTTCTTTAGGACGGCTTGGGGGGCAGGGGGTGTCTTAGATTTGGGAACACTCTCTGCTTTGATGGCTGGCCTGTTGAAGCATTAGGCTCTGCTGTGCTAACAAACCCCAGCATCTCAGGGGCTTACCACCAACACATTTATTCTTGCTCATATCACAGTCCAAAGGGATCAGGGTCTCTCTTAGTCGCCCTTCTCCAAGAGGGACTCAGAGACCCACAATGATTTCAAGGTCAGCTCTGCCACCTGCAGCTTCTCTTCTCCCCCACCCCCGCACCCCCATTTTTTAAATTAAGGTATTATGTATGTACATATCTTACCATTGCCCCCCACGCCCACCTCACTCCCATACATGCCCTCACCCTCCAGTGTTTTGCGCCCATTGGTTATGCTTATATGCGTGCATATAAGTCCTTTGGTTGACCTCTTATCTCCCCCACCTCTCCCTAAGCTCCCCTCTATAATTTGACAGTCTGTTTGATGCTTTATTGCCTCTGTATCTATCTTTTTGTTCAACAGTTTATAATGTTCTTTATTATCCACAATAAGTGAGATCATGTGGTATTTTTCTTTCCTTGACTGGCTATTTCACTTAGCATAATGCACCTGAGACGTCTCTACCTCACCTGCTCCTGCCTTGATCCTGGCACAGTGTTCCTTCTGCTCAGACGCTCAGGCACGTGGGTTAAACTCAACTTTCGCCTCCTGCATTCCTGGAACACACGGCGTCACTTCTGTTACTCCCGTGTGTAAGGCGACATGTCCCATTGAATGTTGATGTCATAGCTTAGCTGGTAGAGAGTCACCTTATTTCTAACAAGGTGCATAGTAACCAGGGGCATACTCCAGAGATAAACAAAAGCTGAGACGGGCTAAGGAGGAAGGAGAGCAACAGGACGGGCCCTAGCCAGGATGAACCCGCAGGGGGCACCGAGCAAAACATTTGTGGATAGCACAAACTCCTCACTTGTGTAAATCTGTCGGTTTGTATGAAAATCATGGAACCTGTTTTTTTCTAAATAGATGTCACCAACTTGGGTGAAAAGGCCAGAAAAGAGGCCATGTGTTGCCAGTCTTTGCCAGCAGTCTGCATTGCCCCAGCCTTTCATATCATTAGATCTTGAACGGCACTGGGAGATTCCTGAAGCTAAAGCCTTTCCTGTGAAATAGGGGGCAACTGAGGCCCAGGGGAAGGAACCACATTCTCACCATGCAGCTGGCCAGCAGGGGGACCAGTCACCTGACTCCACCTGCCCCTCCAGACTCCCCTGGTCCTTCAGTTCTCCTGGGGCAAGGGGTGGGGGTCCTGCCAGTGACTGAGTTCTCATTCCCGCTTGCTTCTGCTTTATTGCCATTGTCTGAAAGGAAACCGAGAGAGAGAGAGAGAGAGAGAGAGAGAGAGAGAGAGAGAGAGAAGCTCGCATGCTCTTTCTCCATCAGAGGAGGGGGAACTGGCCTCTCGCCCTGCCAGCCCCCTATGTGTGCACAGGGGAAGGAGCAGGAAAGCTCTCGGTAGCCTTGGGGGGAAACTGCTCCAGAGGATTCCCTGTGTCTTTTTCGGTATTTGATTAGCGTCCTTTGCTTTACATATAGTTTTCCAGGAATAGGCGGGTGTTCTCACCACAAAGATATTAATGCCCCAAGCAAAGCACTGGAAGGAAAACAACCATCATCAAGTGTGGAGGGTGCAGGGTGGAGAGAGGAATTTCGCTGCCACGAAGGAGAGTACAAACAGAGCGCAGCCAGGGGGGCCACTGGCTGTGGGATTCAGGGGATCTGTCTTAAAGTGTAGTGCGCTCATGGGCACTTTCTGTGGCCCACCAGGTGATAGAAAACATTATTATATTACATATTAACCTACTTCATTACATTAATAGTTATGTCAATATATAACACTTATATAACATATAATTATTGTGTTGCATTACATATAATATATAGCTATTATATATTATATATTATTATATACACTATATCATATCATAATTATTACCTGACATTCAACACTTCAGAATTAGCTTGTAATTTTAGGAGGAGGTTGGAAATACTTAATACATGGGACTTTGTATACTACTGTGGGGAGAGACTTAGTTCCATTGTGTTAGGTGAAAAAATAGTGTTTCTAATGTCTTATCTGGGAATTTAAAATGGTTTAAAAAGGTATGTATGATGTCTGCTTGAAAAGGGGTGGACTGTGGTGGTTTCGTACTGTGTCAACTTGGCTAAGCTGGAACTCACATTTCCCAGAATCCTTGTGTGGGAATCAGCAATCTTAGACGCATACAAGGAGGAAGTTGTGTGATGTTTGAAAGGTGGGAAGGAAGCAGCAGCCATCGCCTCCTGGAGATGGCTGTGGTTAGATGTGCTGAGAGCAGAGATACGGGGGTTTTCAGGCTGTTCTCTGTTCCTCGATGAGGGTTGGTCAGAGAGTCGCTGGTGGGGTCCACCTCGCCTTTGCTCTGCCCCACTCCACACCAAGCTCATCTTCCTGACTGGCCAGCGGCGACCCAGGCCTGCCTTCCAGAGACTTCTGCACTGGCTACTTTCTGCTGTTCTGCCTGGCAGATGGGCACACCACTTGGTGTCCCAGCAACTCTGGCCAACGCCGACTCACCCACCAATGCAGTGCCTTCGGAGATCTATGAGTAATGTCCTCTTTTAGATCCTTATTTCCCTAGCTGTCCCCATAGTCGTGTGAAGTTTTATTTCTATAATAAATAAGAATCCTTGATAGCCTGAGCTTGGGAGTGAAGGATAATAAAGTCACCAAATCCTTGAAGAAAGGACAGCAAATCCGACCATTTTAATGGAGCACAGCAGGAGGGAGGGGACTGATGTGTGGACGCCTTTTCCACCTCTGCCCCCTGAGGGCAGACACTGTCATGTATCTCAGTGGAAATCTTAACTGTATCTCAGTGACTTGAACCTTCAATGTGCAATTTTAGGCCGAGAGGCGATTGTGAATGCAAATAGATTCATGGCTACACTTCACCAAACAGTAGGAGCCCCATGCACTGGTCTTGGTTACTTAAGTTTGAGGCAAGTTATTTAACAATGTGAAATAAAATATTGTGTGTGGGATGGAGAGATGAAGCTTCCAGAGTATGATAGTGGGCGGATTGTGGAGGTCTATGTCTCAAGCAGCCCGTGTTAACTGCAAATTTAGCAGTAAGCAACGTGTGAGTTGGGAGCCTCAGGGAAAACTGTTGAAATGTGTCTGGTGTTTCCAAATACCACAGGTAACCACTTTTTCCTCCCACTTTTTACCTCCTAAACATACATTCATAGAGGGGGAATAGTAAAAGCAGACTTGTAAGGTGAATTTGGAAATATTCTTATCTAAACCCAAACCAACCAACCAACCAAACAAACTCAGGATCCTGTAAAGATGCATTATGGGATTATTGAAGACCAGAAATCTGTAAACCTTAATCCTAAATTCCAGAGATCCCTCAACCTTTAGAACTTTTAGAAAATTAATTGAGCACCATTAACTTTGGCTCTCCTTACAGAGCGAATGGATTTTCAATGTTTAAATCATGGAGAGAGCTTAGTTACTAAAGGGCGTGATGCTTTTTTAAGAGCTCTGATAAAAATCAGAAAATGCAAGTTCTTATCTGGGCGTTTCCAGAAGAGTCACTTTTCTCCGGGTCAAAGTTTCTTCATCCGTAAAACAAATATGTTGGTCTAGATCAGAGGCTAGATTAATCTCTCAACTTGGCTCTCATCAGCTGGAGCATTTTAGGGCTGGGGGAAGGGTGCTGGAAATGACATTGGCTAGGCCTTGCAGGAGCTTGCAACTGATTGGGAACTATCTCTTTAGACTAGCAGCTTTACCTCTTACCAGCTCCGTGATTGAACCTCAATTTCTGCAATTCCAAAATGAAAATACTATAGTACCTACATGATATGGTGCCTGCAAAATTCTTAGAATAGCTCCTGGCAGTTCAATTTAAGTTAACTAGTAGTGAGGATTGGTATTAGTACTAGTATTACTAGTATATATTCCCTGCTTCCTGGTTCCCAAAATGCTCTTTGATGCTCTGATGGCAGAACCAACTGGGTGCATTTTAGAAATCCCGATCCCTGGATTCTGAAAGTAGAGATTTTGATTCAGCAGATCCAGTTTGGATCCACATTTCTAGAACATTTTTCAGGTAATGATGACTGGTAACCCTTTTTTTTTTTTTTTTTTTTTAAATCCCCACTCTAGCCAACACACACATACTCATAGACTAAGGTAAACACACACACCTACGTAATGGTCTTTTTAAAAAAATAGAGCTGTAATCTGGAAAAGAGAGGATCCCTCAGTCTCACAATAAAACGGGCTTGTTTATTTACTTACATTCCCACCTCCTTCTAAAGGAATGTGAAGTGGCAGAAAGTGCTCTCCACCACACCGCGCAAACCTCAGTTGGCAGCTCCTCACCGGGCTTTCAAAGCCTGCGGGAGGGCCTCGCCGGGAGGAATGCGGGAGACGTCCGGCATCTGGACATTCCTTCCGTGTGATGGCACACATCTGGCTCTCTGGGACGAGCAGAACGTTTCCCTCCCAGCTCCCCTCCAGATGTTTGAGGATGTGAAAGACACAGCCCCTGGGCCGAGTGATTCATCAAGCTGCACTGATCAATTAAAGGCCAGCACTCGGCAAAGCCCTTGCCGGACGGACTCACTGTGTCCATCACGTGCAGATGCCCAGGCTGCCCTCCCCGCAGGCACACCCGGCACCACGGGCCTTCGGCGACACAGGCGGTGAACGTTTGCGACCCCTCCGAGGCCCAGGACTGAGTGAGGAATTGGTGTGCACGTGCAGACTGAGAACCCTGGAGCAGACAGATGGGTGGACGGCTCTCTGGCTTCCACAGGATCCAAATGAAGCTAATACCATTCAAATTCCTGCCCCCGCTATGTGTGCCTTCTCAAGGTTGCCGAAATCGAATTCAAAAGCTGAAAAACACATGCTGGCCGGGCTCAAAGAGCGGCTGCTGATTGCAAACACATGGCTGCGAAATGCAGAAGAGGCTCTGGGGTGACATTTGGGGCTGTTGATTAAGTGGAGTAATCACAAGAGACACCATTCAAGCCCCTTCTCCTTGCACACAAGCACACGTTTGAAGGACTTTTTATTGTTTTAAAAGCACAACGTTAAAGAAAAATAAAAATCTCTGATGAAAATGCATCATGGTCCCAAAAATGGATACTAAACTTGGGGTTTGTGTTTTACAGATGTCAGTGGAAAAGGCTTCATAAGGCAATATGCAGCGTAGTTAGGGTTTCTTGCAGCCTTGGGTGCAGTTTCTGGAAGAAGAGAGAGTAAGATCCACGGCCATAAAGAGTTCAGGGCAGGTACCTTTAGGTCAAAAGGCAGAAAAATAAAATCATGTAGGAGACGTGTCTGTGCCGTTAAGGATGCCGGAGGGCACCAGGCTAGGGCCCAGCTTAGCCAGGCAGGGGGGGGGGAGTGGTCAGAGCTGTGCGCCTCCTCCTCCAGAATTCCAGGTTGGAAACCCTTGGTTGTTGGCCAGTGTCCAAGTTCCTAAGCTTTGCCAAGTGATGCTTTGAAGGCAGGATTGGTTTTAGCAGCATGGATTAGGGTTCTGTGGGGGCAATCTGAACAAAGAAGGTGGTCCTGCCGCGTGGAGGAAATGAAATGCGCTGTGCAGAAATCCTTGAAAAGGCTACCGGCGATCAGGCAGGTTCCCCGCTCTGGAGTATTTTATTTTAGTGTCTGCTATGAAAACAACTGCTGGCGATACGACGGCGGAGAACGCCCTGGCTCAGCTCTCGGGGTTGTGTTCTTGGCCTTGTCGCACATTTCTTGTGTGATCTCTGTGACTTAGTCTACTTCCTCTGGTCTTCATTTTGCCTCATCTCCCATCCACAGATCCCCTTTGGAGGAGGCATTCTTAGCAGAGCTCTGCTTCTCTACCGTATTTCCTAGTCTCCTCACCCCTTTTGAAATGTTAAAAATGTGGCATGCTGGTTCTGTCTGCTTTAACCTAGCATTTCTAGTAGTACTCCCAGGTTATCAGTTAAGAGTCGGTCTTTAAACCAAAGAAGGATAGAAGGATGAGAGGATTTGTATCTTGTTTTATAGGAGATTTCATTTTGTGTCATTTCTTTCGACCTCAGGTGCGTAGGGTTCAGTTCATCATAGTCATTGGGACAACTGAGAGGGTTGAAGGAGGGTTCCGAGTTTAAAATTCAATAGCAAGCATGTCAAACTCATGGCCTGTGGGACACATGCCTCATTTATTTGGCCTCTGTGAACCTTTGAGTTTGACATGCTTGCTCTACAGCAAACCAGCCCATAATTCAAACAGTTATCCTAGTTTGTCTCTTTATTGTCGTCTTTTCTGTTTGTTATTATCTGTATTTTTAAACATTTAAGACCTCCAAAAGTATTTAGACTATTGGCTCTGCCTTTAGCTGGGTGAGAAAAATAAACCTCTGCCTAAGTTAGAATGAGTTCTAATTTTCTAGATCATCAAAATTTCAAAGCCAGAGTATTTAATGATCCTTTATTGTATTCATTGCAAACATGGGCAACTATACAGTTATATCATTAAATAGTGTTCATCTAATTTAAAGCAACTCAAGGCTTTTCTGTAACAACTCAAGGCTTTTCTGAGCCCATCTCCCAACCTTAATAAAAATCATAATCTATTCAGCAGTGATAGACAGCTCTAACTGCTTCTTTCTAAGTCTTTATTTTTGCATATACTTGTGCAATAAGTATTTGAGTGTCTACCACATATTGAGTCTGTTCCCAAACGTGGCAGTCATTCCTCATTCACGTCATTACTTCCTGTCAGTGTTCAGACGGGATATCTCATCACTGCTCCCAGAGACTGCTTCAAGACCTCTTGGTCCAACCAGTTGTCAGACCCAATGGAATTCTTAGCTTGCACCGTGACTGTGGCATTGGGTAATGTTGATCATCCTCTCCTTGAACTGTTTCTCTTGACTACTATGAAATTTTGATGTTATTCCAACTCTCTGATGACTTGTCTCTTAAGTGTTAGAATTTCTCGGACTTCTGGTCTCGGTCCTCTTTTCTTCAGAAGCTCCAGCCCTAGCTGAACAATTTCATCCATGTGAGATGACTCCCACATCTTTCTCTCAAGGCTGACCTTTCCCTGGAGAACTGACATCTGACTCCATCCTACCCCTGTGGCTTGCCTCTCAGCCACTATCTGAAAATGAAGTCATCATCTCCCCAAGCTCCCTCTCTTTCCATATTTTCTGTTCTGGCTAATGGTGTTTGTCAGCTGATCCATCATGGCGTTCACCCTTGAAACAGATGCTGCGCAAAACTTTCCACCTCCAGTAACTTGTGCCACTGTTGATTGGGAGATGGGTAACAGGTGTTCAAAATAAAACATTAGGATCACTTTTGCTGAAAAACATAATTCTCCTTAGCTTGAGATATTTATGGGGTGGCAGGTCATGAGGCATCTTGCTTTTTTGAGTGACCTCTGTCCTGGATGTCAAGGAAGAGGAAAGTTTGGGAACTAGTCACATTTTGACCTGTTCCTGGGAGTCTGTCAGACTCTGATTAAGTGCATTCAGATGGTGGAACTGGTGGAGGTTTCAGAAAAGTTCCTGCTCCTGGGGCTTCATCTCTGGGTCCCCCAATGCAGCCATTCCAAGCAGCTTCCTGTAGTGCAGACTTACACAGGCTGCCCTATGTGCCTTTGAACAAAATTTGTATCTCTGCTGGAAACTCTCATTCATTCACTCATTCATTCATTGATCCCTCAAATATAAATGAAGGCATGACACAAAAATCCCAGGCCCAGGTAGAGAGACCTGAAAGAATCTAACGCAGTAACTTGAACAGATATTTATACACCCATGCTCACAGCAGCATCATTCACAACAGCCAAAAGATGGAAACCACCCAAGTGCCCCTTGATGGGTGGAAGAGTGAATAAACAAAATGGGGGCTATACATGTAATGGAATATAATTCAACCTTAAAAATAAAGGAAAATACGATACATGTACCACAGTGATAAACTTTGAAAACATTATGCTGAGAGAAATAAGCCAGGTACAAAGGACAAATATTGTATGACTCTGTTTATCTAAAATATCTAGAATAGGCAAATTCCCAGAGAAAGAAAGTAGATTAGAGGTTAGAGGGGCTGGGGAAAGGGGAGAATGAAAACTTATTGCTTAATGGGTACAGAGTTTCTGTGTGGGATGATGAAAGGTTTTGGAAACACATAGTAGTGATGGTTGCACAACATTGTGAATATAATTAATGTCATTGAAGAATACACTGAAAAAATGGTTAAAATGGGAAATTCTATGTTATATATATTTCTCTATATCTATCTATCTATCTATCTATCATCATCATCATCTATTTAGGGATGACCTATGTGAGTGACGTTTCTAGCTCTGGAGTCATGCCTGATTTAACTGTGTACTCAGAGCCCAGAACATAAGGAGGAGGACACATAGTAGGGCTTGGAGCTGGGTCTTGAAAAGCTAAGAGATGAGAATCAGTGGCATCTTATTACATAAGACGTATTTTTATGTTATTACCCTGTTTCGCCAAAAATAAGACAGTGTCTTATATTAATTTTTTTCTCCCAAAGTTGTGCTAGGTCTTACTTTCAGGAGATATCTTATCTTTCCATGCGCTAGGTCTTATTTTCGGAGGATGTCTTATTTTCGGGGAAACATGGTACTAGAAGCCTGGTGCACGAAATTCGTACACTGGGGTGGGGGGAGCTCAGCCCAACCTATGCCCTCTCGCAGTCCAGAAGCCATCTGGGGATGTCCAACTGACATCCTTAGTGCCGCCAGGGAGGTGGGAGAGGCTCCCGCCACTGCCACTGCGCTTGCCAGCTGTGAGCCTGGCTCAGGGCTTCTGGCTGAATTGTTCTCCCCCTGTGGAAGCACACTGACCACCAGGGGGCAGCCTCTGCATTGAGCATCTGCCCCCTGATGGTCAGTGTGTATCATAGCGACCGGTCGTTATACTGTTCGGTTGATTTGCATATTAGCCTTTTATTATATAGGATTCTGGAACTCAGATACAGAGTTGGTTAGTCTGTTTTTACTCTAAAAATGTGGAATTTTATCACCTGATGTGGAGGGGTAGAAAGAAAGTCTGGCCATGGCCTTGGTAAAGTGATTCCTGGAGACAGGCTTGGATAAGACGGGGTGCAGGGCATGGTTTGTTGAGGACACATGTAGGAGCTGGGTTTAAAGAAGCAAGAGAAGGTGTGTTGCGGGGGCCTTGATTCTCAGCTCAGAGAATGTGCCCTGAGCCGGGCAGTGCCATAGGAGGTGGCCTCCCCTGGAGCAGATGTGCCCTTCCTGTGCAGGCTGGACTCTTCCAGACAGTTTCCAGGAGGAATATGCGGACTCCTGGCGTCATGACATGGCCAGGCGCTGCCCCTCCGCCCAGGTTGTAATTATGTTCATCAGAACTGTCTTTTCCCTGAGGGAAGAATGCATCTTCTTTTTCTTCTTTATTTCTTTTCCTGAAAGAAAATTAAAAATACAAAAAACAAAAAAGTTCTCCTCTTCCTTTCCTTCAAAGCACTGTGGCATCTTCAGATCTGGGTACTTGAAAGCTGAAGCCAATCATAATTTCCGAGGGACACAATGTGCATTTGAAATTCTTTTCCACATCAAATTAAATCTGTCTTGGACTGATTTCCTGGAAGTGTTTTTCATTAGAAATAATAGTTCTCAGCTGAGAGATCATAGAATTCGATACCACAGAAGGGGAAACAGGAACAGAAATAAGGCCTCCTCAAGTGCATCCTCCCAGGGAGCTACCCGCTGATGGCTTTGGGGGACTTTGCTGGGGAGAAACCATCCTCTCTCTGGGCTTATCCCCAGGGGAATGGCGCGGTGGCCTGCTGGGCCACCATCCATTTCAGTAATAAAATGTTTGTTTCTTTGCTGAAAGTATAAAGATGAAAACAACTGAGTTCAACTGACCAGCCAACCAGCCAGCCAACCCCAAGCAAGTTCATTGCACACCGCCTGGCTGCCCATCCTTCTGTAGTGCCAGGAGTGCAATGGTTACTAAGACAAAGTCCTTGAAAGAGAGTAAAACTCAGAGAGAGAGGAGACTCCAGGGACCAAGGCAAAGCTCCAGCAATGTTTGATTTTTTTTTATTCCCTTAAACATGTCCTGCTGTCTAATGCACGTATGCACGCACCCTTTGTCTTACCTACACAGAGTTCCGGAATGATGGAGGAAATCCTTCTGAAATTCTTTTCTCCTCCTCCCCTCTGAATCATGACTTGTTTACTTCAGGCTGTTAACAGCCTTGAGAGTGTCTTTAATCCTTAGCCAGGGTCTTTAAATATAATACATCAATAACAGGTAATTATTCACTTTGAACTCTTTGCTCCTCCCCCCACCCAGACCCTGCAGGGTGAGGCTTGGAACTTTTAAGCACTGTAACAGATTCTTCCTATCAAAGTGTCAAAACTCATACGGCATATGTCAAGGAATTCGTTTGCTTACTTTAATGTGCCTCCCCTCCTCCTTCCTTCTACTTCTAACACTAGCCACACAAGCTTTGGGGATTATTGTGCTGAGGGCTAGTTTTCATCCTTGCTGGCTTTTTTTTTTTTTTTTTAAGGCAGCACCACCTTGGAATTTGCCTCCATGCATTCAATCTTGTTGCCTTAAGAGTTTCAAGCAGTTGAGTTTGTTGCTCCTGGCCTGTCACATTATTCCTGTTTTGAATGTATCCAGGGAAATCCGTCAAATTCAAAACTTCCTTTTGCCCAAACCAATCTTTGATCTGAGTGGCCTAGACACAACTGGCTCTGAGCAGCAGCCCCTGGTGTGCGCATTGGCGCCCTGGAGCTCCTTTCACAGCATCTCAAGGCAACACGGTTTATTCTGTCAGCAGGGTTGATGTGGGATGGCCTGGTCTTCGGCTGCTGTGAGCTCCTGAACTAGTCCCTTTCTGAAGACAGCTTTGTCCCAGGGGGCTCTCCCCACATTCTGGAGCACTGTGTGTAGGCCAAGGATTAATCTCCTCCATGGAGGTCACGTGCACAGCTTCCCCATATTTTCCTTTCTAACAGTAAGAATAGCCACACGATTGCACTAACCCTGTTGCTAAATCATTACATTAAGTGGTGCAAGTTTGGTTCTCTGTTCAAATGAAATCCTCAGTGTCTACCCAAGACTCCCTCATGTGTATGAAGGGATTTCCCCCACCATCAGCTAAAGTGGTACAGTAATTAGTACAAATGCAGTGTACTCAGGAATGGAAGGCTTAGTTTGCAGAACAGATGGTCTAGGAATTCTGTCAATATTTCCTACCTCAGGGTCTCCTAAGGGAATGGAATCAGTAGTAAACGAGGAGCTTATTTTAGTTTTAAGGAGTTAGCCAGATTTAACTAAAGGGAAACATTGAAGGTGTTACTTGACATTGAAAAAGTCACCCACATTTCTATATCCAAACAAATTACACTTGAGTTCTGTGATGTTACTATTCAGATGATGTCCCTACTTTCTAATAATAAAAATTCACTTTGAATGTAGACATAACAAGATCTAACAGGATGTGCTGGAGTCTCACTGGGGAGTAATGACTAATGAAGTGGAAACTTTCACTCTTAAATCTGATTTCATCCTTGACCTTGCCAGTGACCTTTGGCCTACTGCCTACTCTTTCAGTATCTGTTTCTCCATGATTACGATGGTTATATAGTAGCAAAGGGGCCTTTACATGTCACAAAGAACTTATATGATAAACAATATGTTTATAACAAAGAACATTGAAGAATTCAGATTCTGTCTATACAGGATGTCAAAAAATCCTTTATTTTCATCAATGTGGTTAAAAAAAAAATCAGTGTTTGGATATCATAAAGATCAATGAACCAGTGGGCTGACTATACTTTTCCTTTACCCAACAGCTATTTTGGCAACATATGCTAGAGCTGGAGTGCTGCATGTGCATAATTAACAATGGTATGAAAAGCAAGAATAACATTGTGCTGGTAACCCTGGGGGAGGGGGGATCTGTCTGTTTGCCCACAAATGAGAATGAGCTCAGCAGGGAGGGTGTGCTGAGCTCTGTTAAAAAAAGTCAGATTGAAAGCCCCATGTGTTTTGAAACTGCAGTGATCGGAGGGACATCTGGTAGAGAAGATATCCACAGTTTCCTGTTCTCTGCTTTGTTATTCTTTCCCCCATTCTGATTACAGGGTAAGCTTCCAAGGCCTGCCCTGGCCAGCCAGGGGCTGGGAGATGGAGAATTATAGGAGGGGTTAGTTGATCACTTTAATTACAGGCCCGGGGTCTTTGGGGTATTTCTTTCCTTGGGATAATCTTCTGCAGCATGGTCTGCGTCTCAGGGAATCGTGGATTCTTGTCATCACCATGTTGGGTTCCCACAACTTGCTGACTTTCTTGCTGAAGAACTGTCAGGAATATGGGATCCATCAGCATGAATTTCTCAGCAAGTAGGAAGAGTGAAATGCTTGAATAATCTGACTATGGACTATTAAATCAAATAGTTTAATAGATGTTTTTATTATTCGAGTTAATTTAACATAAAATATATTAACATAAACAGAAGACCACAGGATTTTTTTTTTCAATAAAAAAATGGAGTGAAAGGAATTATCGATCACTTTACAAATAAAGATTTAACAGCGCCAACTAGAAACAAGTAAGTATACATATGAAAAAGAATTACCTGCTCTCCATAGGAAGTGTGTATCAAAGGCAAAAAGAACTGGCACCAGTGTCATTTACTAGTATATGAAGAACCTCTAGCAAATTGCAGGCCCTCCCCACCTTATAACCACGGGACTTACTAACATTCGGCACTCTCTGGAGCTCAGATCTGATGTTCTGGTGGGTCAGGATATTGTTTCCTGTTCTAGGTGCCATGTTTCTAAGGGGACATTATGAACTCAAGAACAATAAGACAGGGCAAGACGGTGGTGGTGGGGTGTCCTGGGAACCATCTCTGATACGGATAAGTAATGTATTTCATGATGGAGAAGACTGAGGGTATGTGACATATTTGCCTTTTGTAGATGTTTTCATGGGAGAACGTTTAATATTTTAAAGAGGTGAAATTCCCTTCAATATAAGAAATATCTGCATAAGAATATAATTTTTTCCAAGCCTGGAGTGGACTGCCTCCTAAGTGGCGAGTTCCTTGCACTGGATACTCAAGTATGTACGAATGTTGGAGAAGAATTACTTGTGTGTTAAGAGGGAATTGAGCTACAACGATAGTGAAGCCCCTTTCTTTGAATCTTTGTGTGTGTATGTTGTCCACTGTCTTCCCTTCTCCACTTGCTAGAAGGCCCCATCTAACCTATTCGCTTTATTCACAGTGTCATTATGAAGGTTAGATGAGTGTTAAAGACGAAATTTTTAAAAAATATATATTTTATTGATTTTTTACAGATAGGAAGAGAGGGATAGAGAGTTAGAAACATCGATGAGAGAGAATCATCGATCAGCTGCCTCTTGCACATCTCCTACTGGGGATGTGCCCGCAACCAAGGTACATGCCCTTGACCGGAATCGAACCTGGGACCTTTCAGTCTGCAGGCAGACGCTCTACCACTGAGCCAAACCGGTTTCTGCTAAAGACGAAATTTTAAAAGAAAATTAAATCACACTTCATACAATTTCAAAATGAACATGTGTCAAAGATTTTACATAACTTATTAATCAATGAAGCATTCACTAGTTGGTACAGCTGGTCAAAGAAACACATATCTACAGTCAGATATGGCATGATAAAATGAATTTACAAATGGATATAAAGCTGGCAAAACTGTCTAGTATCCACAGAATGATAAACAATTGCATACCACTGGATACAATTTGTATTACTCTCAGCTTTCTACAAACTAACCTTTATCCTTACAGAATTGTGAAGCAGTCTGCTCCAGTCTTTCTCAACCCATTGTCCTGGCACACTGGTGTGCCACAAGAATTATTAAAACATAAAATACATGAGTTTGACCATCAGGCAGGATGGTCAACCACCCATGTTCCCTCCCCCTGGCCAGGCTGGCTGGACCCCACCCATGCTCGAATTCATGCACTGGGCCTCTAATATATAGTGGCCAGATTATTATGCTTTCAGAGATCATAAAAATCTGGCTACTCAGTTTAAAGGCAAGTTAATGCTCACATGGCTATGACTTGCCACCCCCACTTGAGTCTTGTTGTCCATGGTTCTGAACCAGTGTTGTATTTTGAAGCATTATTGCTTCTTGGCACTATGGTTCACAGGTGACTTGTATGCAGACTTTCTCAGAAATTCGAACCAGGCCAGGGGAGGCAGGAGCAGAAAGGAAAGAGGGAGCTATTGCTGAAGGAGAGTGAGAGCATGGCAAAGCCATGGATGCTGTGCAGAGACAATTATTATGGAAAGAGTGCTACCAAGGAACTTGAACGATGTTGCCCATGATATTACCTTATCTAGAAAGAAACTGCTGTTGACCAGGATGGAAATATGTCACCACTAATGTAAGTAAAATGCTTGTCTAGGGAGTGAAACAAAATTTTGCAAGCATTGACCCGTGTGTGTGCATGTGTGTGTGTGTGTGTGTGTGCATCTTGGTGTGAGTGTGAGAGAAGATGGTGGGCCGGTCCAGCGAGGTGTCCAGAGGCAGCACTGACAGTTGTCTTCCATGCTGATGAAAGTCTCATCCTTTCATTGTTGCAGAGCAATAGAACTGAGACTTACATGTTAGGATCTCTCTGCCTACCTTCTGTGCCTGCTCAGCTCTGTCCCATTCCTGACATTTGCCTGCTTTCCCCCTGAGACTTGGAGGAGATCATAGCTCTACTCCCCGCAGGCCTCCGCTGTCAGAGGTTTATGGCCCGTCTTGTTGTTTATGTTGCCTGTGTAGGCAGAGTCAGGATCCCTTCCCCGGCGACCTCGGGAGGACATGGGGAAGATCCTAGAACGATCTGTAGGAATAATATATAACTACATCTTTTAATGTTTAAATGCAAAGTAATTGAACTCTCAACCTAATAGCCAACTTTGGTATTAGTACTTAGGTTTAATTTGGGAATATTTTAATAATGCTTTATATGTTGAAAAAATTCACAAAACATTTTTAACCAGAAACTTGCCCATAAAATTTCCTGGGTCCGTGACTAAACATAAATGCGATTGCAACGTGTGTGTCAAGTAAAGATCTGTCTGTGGAAGAACCTATGTTAGTGTACTTTCAGTAAATATGTATGTGTTTGGCTTTTTATTTCACCCCCTCACTCCAATTACATATGAAAAATCACAGGATTAATTTCTGGGTGTGGATGAGGGCCAAGTCGAAGGCCACTCTGCCGATAAATCAGAGCATGGGAGGGCTTTATTAGATTTACCCCAACCTCTCCCAGAGGGATGATGTGTTCGCGCAGATGGAGCAGACACCGAATGCCAAAAATACTTCCAGAAGGGCTTTGGGACCTTGCCATCTCCTGAAGAATTCTAGACAGATAGTTTTTCCTTAGTGAACCGTGCTTATTTATTGTTCCCTGGCAGTGAAATCTCTCTTTCAATACCTTTAATGGCCGCAGCTCCCTCTGTCCCTTGAGCTTTTCGTGTCATCCCGGCTGCGGTCTGCAAAGCTGAGACCATAGTATCTGGGTCACAAACAGTTGCTGGTGCCAATGCAAGCTTTCTTTCACGTTGCTGCTAACTCTGCAGCAACGAAGGGAGATTGGCTGGTGAACGTGGCCTGGATCTTCACGTTTTACTCAGGTTTCACAGCGCCTGTAACCTGAGCCCCTTGAAACGGGTGTTTCAACAGTCACGGTCAGATGACTGCGTTATCCTCTCAGCTGGACAATCGTGTGTGTGTGTGTGTGTGTGTGTGTGTGTGTGTGTGTGTATGTGTATGTGTGTGTGTGTGTGTGTGTGTGTTTACATAGTGCTGTCACTGATACAGGGTAGCTCAGACAAGTCCTGGTGGAGGCCTCTACATGGAGATGTAAAGCAGTCAGAATCTCTCCTGTTGCACTTGGTGCCCTGGTCACCCTGGGGGCCCTCCAGCCAGAGACCTAAGGCTCAGTTTACCTGCATCGGGAAACTGACAGCCGTGCTGATGTGAGCTGCTGCCTCTGTCTTGTCTGAAACAGCCACAACTATGGTAGGGACGTTGGAAGAAGCGTGTCCCAGACACATAGGTGACTTAGGGACCTCTCCTGGCAAGGCCTGGTGGTTCTGGAAGAGGCTGAGTAGTTTTGAAGTTTATGGTGGCAGCTATCTTTTACCTGCAGACCTGGGGCTGGGAGCCATCAGAGTGGTCCTTGCAAGGCTCTGCATTCCTCTTATGTAAGCAGTGTGTGCGTGCACGTTTTTGGAGTAGCTATTTATAAGCATGCTATGTCTCTGTCACCGTGCTTATTAAAGACAAATATCTTACCTCTTAGCAAAGATGAAAATAGTATTCGCAGATTTCTTGGCAGGCAACCACCCCTTTCATCTGCAGATTTCAGTGCCATAAAGTATTGATCTAGGGAACAGAACTTGTTTCATGTCACATTCCCGAAAAGCATAAAACCAAGTTGACCGGGGTGAAGGGCCGTTTCTCCACCTCAGGGTATTTAGGATGTTATTGATGCTTTGTTGAGTAAAATTGAAATAGAGGCGGCGGTAGAATAAAAGAGAAGGAACCCTTCAAGGAGCCAGGAAGGGTTAGTGAAGGGGAAAACCCCTTCTGGTGGGCTGTCTGATGAGTCTGACTCAGGTGTTACACTGCATGATAAGACTCCTCTTCCGACTTCAAGGCCCTGGATTGAGTTTAGTCCCATTCCAAAACCTCATAGTTAAAACTCCCCTGGTGTTGTGGAGGCTTCAGACCGAGGGTAGAAGTCAGGCTTGATCGAAAGGCAGCTTGCAGCCATGAAGGCAAGGCTCTTCTGGGGAGAGCAAGGACAGGACAGGGGTCAGAGAGGGAATCCCCGTGCATGCATGAAGACAGCTCCTCAGCTGGGCTTATAGAAAGGGAGAAACAGAAGGAGGATATTTGAAGGAGTAGGGTCAAAACCACTCCCCTTTCTTGACCAAGCATCAGCCAGTGCACTGGCACGTTTTCTGTTTTCTCAGCAAATCCTCGCCAGGACCCTAGCAATAGCCACCTCTTCCCTCCTCTAGGAATCTGGGCTGGCAGGCTTAGAGCCTGAGCGACTGCCTCCCGGTGCAGGCGTCCCAGCTCCCCTCCCTGCCCGCTCCTGTGCCCCTGTCCTACCCCAAATGGGAAAGGCCTTGTCAGATAGATGTATGGAAAATAGCTTCTCCCGCTCTATGGCTGGACTCCCTCCTTGTTGAGACATTGGCAAATTATTGTTTCCTGTTAGGCAATCATTGCGAAATTCTGCTTTATCTCTAGGAATGCTTCTTGCCTAAAAGTGTGTGATATTAAGACAGCTATACCAGCTTTGCTTTAGTTATTGTTGGAATATTGTATCTCCTTCCACTCCCTCCCCTACCCCCGGTTCTTTCTTTACTCTTATATTTAAGTGATGCTCTTTTTAAAAATATAATTTTATTTTATTTAAAAAAAACTTTAGTACTGAAAGTATTAGATATATCCCCTTTCTTCCCCATTGCCCTGCCCCTACCCCTCTTCTGTGAAGGCTCACTGTTCTGGGAGCTCCCAACATTCTCCAAGTGGGCTTTTGTGTTTACATGATTTGCTCAAGATCACAGAGCTGGTTAGGGGGTTGAGTCTCGGCTCTAACTCTGAGACCTCTGATTCTCAGTTCCAAGTTCTCCCCTGAGGCCATGATTTTTGCATCATTTCCAAGGCTGTCCTTGTGGGGTTGGGAGAGGAAGAAACTGGAAATGAAGGCATCAGAGAATAACTGGAGGGGAGGAAGTCTCTTGGTAGCTCTGTGCTGGGTGAGCTGATCTCTCTGGGGTCACAGCCTAGGATGAGAAATGCTGCTCTGCGGAGGGGCTGCCTGGCCAGCAGTTACCAGAGACCTCTGCAGTTGGCTCAGGCTTTCAGTGTTGGTCAAACCGAAAGCCAGTCTTAGAGTCATGTGACATTCTCACATCGGCTTTCTATTAATGAGTGTATTGAACCATGGGGATGTCTACAGAACCGGCCCTTTAACTATAAATATACCTCCCAGAGGGGAAATAACATGTAACACACGTCAAGTCAGTATTTTTACTCAGAATCCCAAAATTCCCGGGCCAGCTGGATCTCATTTCGTGGGTGCTCATTTTTCTCAGGCTGAGGGTCTGGGCCTCCTTGGGGGGGCAAATACTCAGGCTCCTGTTGTGTGCATCACCTGCTGTCATCCTGGGCCACACACACGTACCCTGAGCCATGTCCTTGGACTTGGATTATTTGCCAGATGGACTTCCCTTGGAGGTGAAAAGTGACATGAAGATTCTTCACCTCTGAGTGATACCATCTTTCATCTCACTTTCTCTCCAACCTATGGGTTTGCTTTCATTTTCAGAGTCATGTCTGATCCCCTGTGCAAGCTCCCCAGTGCATCTTCCAAGAATCTCCTTTTGGAGTAATTTTGAATCCTTACCTATGCCTTTCATTCATTCTACATTGAGAGAGGTAGGGTGGCCACGTGCTGGCTCTCATATTTTGGCATCAGAGAGACTTTGTTCTACTCCAGTTCTGCCATTTAGTGGCTGGGTGAACATGAGCAACTTAACTACCTCCATAGACCTCAGTTTCTTCATCTGTTAAATGGGGATATGATAGGAATTCAGGATTAATGGAAGATCTAAGGAGATAATAATTGCTACAGTGTCTGGCACAGAGTAAATAGTCAGTAAATGGCAGCTGCTGTGGTTGGTGTGGTGTTAGTTTTATCATGAGCTTGTTACTGTAGATTTAAACTCAGATACCATTGTAGCAATGGAAACGAGTCCTTCCTCCTTAAGTCTTGCAAGAACATGTAAAGGTGTTTTTTTTTGAGATTGGCTTCTATCACCTTATAACCTACTCATAACTTATGAAAACATTATCCTGGATTGTTTTCATCACCAAAGAGCCATTTCAAGCTCTCTCTTCTTGGTATGTCCAGCAGGCAGGATCACACCCCTCTTGAATGATATAGCACTTACTTTCCATCCCATCACAGGGAGCTGACAGTTACTGTCTGTAGCTTACTGCTCAAATATATCACACATTCATAGCAGGCAGGTGGAGACCACAGATATATGGTTTTATATTCCCCAACAGGGAATATAAAATTTCTCTGTAGTGCGGTGGCAGTATGGGACTGGTTCAGAACAGGGGTTATATATTGTTAATTATTGTCTTTTAGGAAAGTTGGAATAATGGTTCCTACTTCTCAGAGAAGTTGTGAGGATTAAACAATAGTTAATAGTGCTGGGCACATAGTAAGTGCTTAATAAAGAGTAACTATAGTTAGTAGGCAGTGATTGCTTAATTAGTTTCATTAACAAATTAATAGGGAGACCCGGGATCTTGGATATCTCCCTTCAGGCTTTGTAGCTGAAATGCCAGCTTTCCTTTTAGCAGGTCACATTAATCAAATGCCTAAATAAGCATGAGTTGAGCTGAGTGCTGTTCAAGAACTCCACAGCCTTGGCCTTGCTCGGCAGCCCCCAGTCATTAAGGAGGTACAATGAATTAGCAAGGCACGCTTATGAAAAACAGGCCAGCAAGAGGAGCCTCTCGCGTTTAATACATTGCAGACCCTGGGAACTGTAAAACTAAATCAGGGCCCACAATGCTATTGTGTGTTGAAACCCTTAAACACTCCTTTCTCCTTTAATCAGAGGACAAAGAGTTATGTTTGAAAACTATGCGATGCTTAAACATGATGACATCGTCTTACAGTTTTCCTGACGACTTGCACCCATCTTGAGAACATCACAGGCGTCTTCTTTTGTTTTGCCGACATAATGGCCACCTAAAAGGGAAATCATCAGAGTGACAAATAGCTTTGTCAAATGCATCTCAGATCGTATTTGTGCTCAGAAATGGAACATGTGAGCGGGTGGCATGGAAACCTCCTGAGAGCATGGATGGTGGACTAGGGGCTGGAGTTGCAGTCCAGAGTCAGGAGGGCATTTCTTGGGCCAATGCTGCTAACCTTCTCCAAGAGAGGCTCCGCTGGCAGCCTTGGGCACAGCAGTCAGTCCGGCACTTCCCTGCAGAAGACAAGCTGCCCACGATGGCGTGGCAATGCTGTAATCTTCCCAGACGTGGAACACGAAGGTGGGGAGAGGGGTCTGCCTCCATGCAACAATAAAGGTGCTATGCCATGCTGCTTCTGAGCCGGCCATTTTAACTTTGGCGAATCTTCCTCCTTCCTCCACTGCCTGCCTGGTTTCCCCTCATCCCCATCCACATGTATCAGTGCCACAAAATTGACCAAACCCATCCGAGTCTTAGCCTCTTTTAGACATAACCTTGCTATCAAATAAATACATAATATTGCTCTGTCCCACACTCAGGTCTCAGGGACCTCCTCTCTCCCACTTCCAGATTCCTCACCAGGTTCACTCTTCTCCAAATGACAGGGCCAAGGAGAACAACACACAGCTGATGGATTAGAGGAGGCTGGTTAGAGCCCTCCAGGTTACGCTCATTACCTGGACACAGGAAAAGGGAGTGATATGAGGGGGAGTTCTAAATTTCTTCTGGTCAGCAGGGGCCTTTGAGACCCTGATTCTCTGTTGCATTCCTCATTCAAACCCACCTCAGATCCTCTGCGTGCAATCTTGAGTGAACTCCATTTCTCCTCCATCCCACCCAGACAACCCCATCTGGTCCAATCAAACCAAAGCCACATGTTGACTATCACCTGTGCCAGCCACTGAGGCCACTTGGTTTCTGCCTTCAGTAGCTCAATTAACTGCTGTAGCAATTTGTTATTATAAATTTAACACATGCCAATCAAAAAACACCCTAAAGCTAGAGCTAAGTACAAACTATAGAAATAAAAAAATACCTTCAGTCACACTCAGCTATTATAGCTTGCTAATTTTACTGTATAAACATATATTATGTAGAGAGTACATATACCCACCAGTTTGGGTTCTGAGGTTTTAAGTGCATGTTAATTTCATGTTGTCATGCATCATTTCCTCTTGCATTATTCATGAGAGTCCTGTCTGGACTAGGAGGCAGAACCCATTCTCTAGCTTTTGGGGCTCTCGGCTCCCAAATCTACAGCTGTTTCCCTTGGCAATTTGTGGAAAGGCTGACCCAAAAGTAAATTGTTACCTGTCAGAAATTAACATAATTTTATCTCGATTTGTCTCCTGAGACCCAGTCCTCAATAAACTACCAATAAGAAGTTCTGGGTTGATTATGTGATCGAACAGACGTGTTGCCTGTCCACATAGTCCCGCACGAGAGACCTACAGTCTCTTACAGCCTGGCTTGTTGGGAAAATCATACCGGGGTCTGAAGACAAAGGGTTAACCAGAGCAAAGTGTCAAAGGGCTTTACAACATACAGCCCCTTTGCAGAGGGGCCGAAAGCCTCTTCCTGAACCAGTAGGCAGTTCACAGGAGCCTTATCTGTGAGAGCAATCATCGGGAAAAGTTGTAGGTTTTCTGCAGCACAAAGGCGCTGCTTTCTTCTCAGGGGCTCTGACTGGAGCTCTTGAGATAGAAGAAAACTGTTGGCCACAGTTCTGAAAACTACAGATAAAGGCTTTGATTTGTTAATTAAATTTTTTTTACTATCTGCATTTGATATCTCAGCCAAATTGTATCCGCTGCAGGAACAACAAGAAAGTCCCTCACTTCAAAGGAGCGCCCACTCCGTGACCTGTAATTATGGAATTTACTGCAGGGGGAAGCGCTGTCTGGGGTGCACCTGCCATCCTAGTGCCTCCCACACTGCCCCCTAGCGAGAGCCGCCGGGCCAGGCCACTTCCAAACCCACCTGGCAAGTGCACAGGAGCTGAGCCCCTGCACCTGGCCAGCAGGGCGGTGCCTGGGTCATGGCATTGCCCTGGGTGTGAGCGCCTGCCCCGCCCATGCACACGCTGGCCCCGCCCATGCGGAGAAGCCGGCCTCCTGGATGTCTCCTTGAAAAATGGCTCCTTTAATGAAAAAGTTGAAAGGCCAGGGCCATGCTGGGTGAGGTCACCTGCTGGCTGCTGGCCCCAGGCAGGGTTTCACCCTTTTCCTGTGAGCTTGACCAGACGCTCCCGCTGCTAGGCAGGGGCCAAGCCACCCTTTTGGCCTTTTGTTCCCTTCAGGGTGCAGCCACCATTAAAGGATATTTAGATGTCCCTGTGTGGGCTGCTTCCTGACAGGAAGACATTCCCAGGCCATTGCTGGCCCCTTTTTACACGAATATAATTGAAATCTGCAAACTGACCGTCTATAAGGTTCTGTGTCGACGACATAAGCTTTTCCTTAGCTACATCAAAGCCGAGTTTTGATAGACCTAAGCAATTCTGCAGGGCACTCTGGTGGACTAATTCCTTAATCTTTATTTTTGAAGTTAAATGTTGGTACTATTGTTTTAAATACAAAAACAAGTCTCCTCCCACACCACGCTTTGCCTCACCCTCTCCACTCCAGCTGTGTTGACCTTTTCCCCCAGCTTCTCAAACGCATGCTCCTTCCCATCAGGGAGATTCATAAATTGTGTTCTCTCTTCCTGGGAAGCATCCCCTACCACCTCATCCCTTCCTTGGGGAAGACTTCCAAACCCATCCCTCCCCCTTATTACACATCCTCATCCCATATCATATTTTCTCTCCCAGTGCCAATTGCTGCTTGTAATTGGGCATTGATTGGTGTGGTTATGTGCGCTGTGCTGGCTTCCCCACTAACATAGTTTCACGAGGGCAGAGAACATGTGTGCGGTGCTTACATTCGTTCACACGACCTGGCCCTGGGTACACGCTCAGTAAGCACTCTCTGAATGAACGGTCTGTGGTTATATTAAGGAGTTTGGGTGTTGTCTGGAGGACCACGAGGAACCACCAATGCCATAAAAGAGGACGGGATTTCATGACTTTTTGCTTTAGAAACCTCACTTTTGACTACAATACGGACATGGGATTAGACAGGCCAAGACTGGAAGAAGAAAAACCTGTTAGGGGATTGTTCTCATGCAACGAGGAGATGATGCTGGCCTCAGTGAAGACAGTAGCAGTGGGGGTAGACTCAGAGAAAGTGTGAGAAGTATTTGGGAGCCTAACTTGGCGAGATTTGGTGATTGACAGAGGAGTTAGCAGGAGGATTGAAAGATCTTTGGCTTGAATTATAGGGCCAAGGGCAGTTCCACTTATGAAATAGGAGCCAAGGGAAGGAGCAAGGAAGTTACTAGAAAAGAATGACGATCGCTGGAAAGGGAGATAATTGATTTGGGTTTGTGTTTGTTGGCGTGTTGGTGCTCAGGATCTTAGTCTCAGGTGAAAAATAAGCCCTGGACATGTAGTTTGGATTTGTTATAAAATCCATCATAAAATGCTTCATTTACAATATGGCTTAGCTCTAAATAACCAAGTAACTCCAAAGACTCACCCAAGTGTCACTTTATAAATCCTGACACAACCTACAAACATTTCTTTTTCTTTTTCCATTTTTATAGGGAAATAACAGCAAAGACAGGTCAGAGACGAAGTGAAACATAGGACTTGAAATAACTTGAGGCTGGGAGATTGTTTGCCTTTGATTGATTCTGTCAGTTTGAATATAGAATTTTCACCACAGCTGGAGAAGGGCTGGTAGCAAAAATCAGAGAAATGTGGATGGGCCATGATGGCAAACACCATGCCCGCTCGATGGAGCCCTAATCACCTGCCAAAGAGATGTCCCCTTCATTCTCTAAGCAGTTTCTGTGTACTTTTCAGCTCTCAAGAAGAAAGCATGTAAAAAGATCAACCATTGGGCAGAGTTAGCAGGATAAACATTAACCAGATATTGACCTGGACTCCTTTCACGTCTGATGAGTAATTTATGGGAAGCTCAGGCTGCGTTGTATCTAGCCTGGAAAGTTTACCTTGACTTTGGACGATTATAAAAGAGAAATGGAACTGTTTTCACACGTGTGGATGGGTTGATTATTCTGAGTCCCATAGTCTAAAGTCAAATGGCCAAATAGCAGAACACATTATGAGGCTCAGGCTGGTCTGATTCCATCAAGCAAATCTAAGAGTGCAGAGAAGTTTGTTTTTGAAAGGCCCAAACTCTCTCCCGGACTCGATTAATGGTTAATCTGGCTGGTGCCGCTGCTCACATCCAGAGAGTCACTCAGTGGGGGAACTCAGGGTGTTTGGCTGATGCTTGTGTCACGGGGGAGATTTCAAATCTTGTAGGGCAACCAAAGCCCATATCACAGAAGGAATTCTTACTGGGGGACGCGGCATTGCTCTAGCTCCTGTTAGCAGGGTTGCCAGTCATATTCCCGGGAAACCAATCATCACTTTGATTTCACAAGAGGTGGGTTTATCACAGAAAGTCAAATGGGGGAATTTCTCCGCATGTTCCAGGAGTCTCCTTGGGGCTTTGTTCTACTCAGTCCCTGGAAAGACCACTAATGCTCACTCTGACTCTCCCACCAATGACGGCAAGAGATATCCAATGTTAAGTCTATCTATGGAACATGTAAAAAATTCCACTTTTGGATCATTAGCTGTCTAAGTCACAGACTAATTTCAGGACAGCATTGTTTCTCTTCTTTGTGGTTTACTTGTTTCAGTTTCTGATTCTTCACTTTTATCACTAAAGCCTGATAAATAAGTTCAACCTAAAAGCAGCCAGCGTATGTAGGAAGGCCAGGGGATGCTCACTTTCAGCTGTTGACAAGCATTGCCTACTTGTGGTGCAATAAAGCCATTGGAGCCTAGTGTGACTCACAGGCTGACATTTTTCAGATCATGGAATGGATGCCAATAAGCAACTCTTCCCATGCCTTTGGGCCTCTCCCTGACAGGTAATGAAGTTATGCAGACCATTACGATTTCATGCCCAACGTTGGAATCCTGTGTTCAAATTCAAACTCACTTTACTCTAGGTTGAAGTACTGAGAAATCCGAAAATAAAGTGTGACAGAATGTTTTGCTATCATTTCTATTTTTATCTGTTTGTTTATTTCTGAAAGAGCTTTGGGTCATTAGATTTAGATGGAAACAACTGAATTTGGGTTCCAACTTTTCCTTGCGACCTGGGACTGGTCATTCAACCACTTGACTTCAGTTTCTGTAAAATCTAAAGTTAAAGTTGAGCCACGGGATTTTTAAAGTGCTTTCCAGCCCTCCCCACCCACCCCCCCCCCCCCACTTCTGTCATTCTCAACCATCCCTGACTCATAGCACTTGATCCCCATTCCCTGGCCCTAACTCCCCTGTTGGCCCGGCCCTCAAGGTTGAACTTTGTTTGGCTGGCCCTCCTCAGTCTCTGCCCAGGCACGCAGTCTGGCGCCCTGTTCTCTTTACAACTCTGGTGCTCTCTCCTGAGTTCAAGTTCCTGCTGAGGCCCAGTCAGCCTCCAATATGTTCTCATTACCCCTCCCTCTGCAACCTGCTGCCTTTGCTCCCCCCTCCTGCCAGCACAAGAAAAACCACGTAAAGTAAGCCAAGTTTGTCTTCACAGCCCTCCATCTCCTCTGATACATTCCTGTCCCATTTCCTGCCCCCCAGCCTCTCTTCCAAGCTCTGAGCCATTCATTCTGCACAGACCCTCTTATGAAAGAAGAAAGTCACTAAGTGAGGAAATTTACATTGAAATACTTCCTTCGCGAGAGGCTCTCATATCTATTGTGTGTTTAATGTGTGC
Organism: Pipistrellus hanaki; assembly: GCF_964339955.1. NCBI lineage: Eukaryota > Metazoa > Chordata > Mammalia > Chiroptera > Vespertilionidae > Pipistrellus > Pipistrellus hanaki. The sequence continues at coordinate 61,075,979 of NC_140508.1, forward strand.
TAGGCTCACGTTTATTCCTCTTCCAGCAGTGTGATGAGGTCAGCATTACTCTCCTCCACATCTGTAGCTGGCACGATGGAAGCTCTGAGCAGCTCCCACATGACTGCCGTGGGAATGAACCAGTGACTGATTGACAGTGCTTCCAGATAAACTACAGACAAATGTTTACAGGAGCTGAGGACTGGAGCCAGCGGCCCTTTGGCCCTCTGAACTGTGGGGTCTTGATTTATCACAACGAAGAGGTGGTCTCCTTGGTCCTCTTTCTGTCCAACCATTTAGCTCAATCCTGAGAGGCAAGATTCCTTCAGTGTTTGGAGGACTGGCTGGCTAACAGCTTCCTCCACATACCCTGGACGGGCCTCCATAGCCCCGGCCCGGCTCCTCAGTCAGTCATTTGCTCTTGCACATCTCCATGGCGAGGCCCTCATGTTATTTTTAGCGGGAGCAAAGAAGGGGTGTGCCACCAGCTCTGCTAAGATTCATTATGTTCATATCATAATTTGCCTTAGAAAACAAAAAGGGAAACCATTTAGATGCCAAACATTTATTGGCTTCCAAGAATGAGACCTAAAAATTCATTGCAGAATCTAAAAATGTACAAAATGGCAAGAGGCCAAACCGAGTGCAGTTGCTGGACTGTTGAGTCAAGAGTGGCTTCTGAGGCATCCGTTCCAAGCTGTCTCTCTCGTTCTCTAGATCTGAGCACAGAGGCTGGCCTGAGCTTCCCTGCGTGAGGAAAGCACGGTGGCCTTAACTCAGGAGGAGTTGTTCTGCAGACCGACATCCTTGTGATGGCCAGAGAGTTTTCGGTCATGACCATCCTTTGCCAGATGGGCTGTTTCTGTCTGGTTTCAGATGGAGAGGACAAAGACGTTGTGTCTGTGCATTTGAAAATTCATCCTGCAAGAAAAATAATTATTTATTCATTTTGTGCCAATTTTTAAATGATGAGCTGGTGTTTGGATTAAAAGCTCAGGCTTGAGCAATGAGTAATTGGGGGAATGTTGGAAACTTCTACGAGTAACTTTCATGTTACAGAACCACCTGCTTTAACTAGTGAGACAGAGACAGTCTCTCCCTGAATCCCACTTTTTTGAAATAAAAGATGAGATTATCTATGTCTGCTCAAGGCATTTTGAAATGAAGTCTTATCAGTATAAGGGAAGTGAACAGGATGGCAAGGGAGAGAGACAACATGTCTGATTTTCTGTATCTCGGTATGAACTGAGATATACTCAAATCAGTTGGGTCATGATGTTAGATACCTTCATGCTTCTTAACATGGTGAGAAACCACTGCCCACACGTGACGCCAACCACACACAAGTAAGTGTGATCAGCACACCCCAGGCCACAGGTGGTCCTGAAAGCTTCTGACCCATCCCTCTAGATCACCTCTTAGGAGTAAATTTGAAAGTTGCATTGGGTTAAGAGATGACACTTTTCTGGTACTTAGGTGGGTATTTGAAGTTCTTTTAGTTCACTTCTATTTTCATGATTAACTTCTGATGCTCAGTGGGCCACGTTGTCCCAGGCATGTCCCATCTATCCTCAGATGTATTAAGCACCTATTTGCAAGGCACTGCTTAGAAACCAAGCAAGGGGCGGAGATGAAGTAGTAGAGGCCAGCGTTCCCAGGGGATGTAGTCCTGACCTGTGGTCTGGGCGCTGAGGACATGTGCCAATGCTGAATTGGGTGTAAACACCTGCCAGCCTTAAGCAGGAGGGGGAATGCCCCAGGTGTGCACAACCAATGATCATGCAGAAATACCCGCCCCCCCCCCCCCCCGAGTCCGCCTGTAATGGCCACTGCTACAGCATCTGTTCAGACACAGGCCTGGCATCACAAGGGCAAGAATGGACAGAAATACTTCAGCAGGGAGGTGCTCAAGTCCAAGTGAGATTCTTCCATTTGGAGTCTGTACCAGCACCGGGGCCTGAGCTCCAGGGACACACCGCCAACACATGCTAACACTTGAAAGCAACAGGCAGCTTGAATTAATTAAACATGAATGAAATCACAGCAGGGCTCACAGTTGATACCTGAGCTTTCCACTGGCAACTCAAGTCATAAAAAGTACATTGAAGAGGAGCCAAGAGAAAGTGTTAAAAAATCTAAAAGGAATAAGAAAATGTTTTGGAGAAGAGGAGTGTTTTAAAAGGTGCCTTAACAAGAATTGCTGGGTAATGGATAATCCAGTTGGTGGTATGTATCGCTCAAATGCAGGTTGCAAGCAAATCTGCTTGTAGTTATTACTATTCCTGGGGAGAGTAAATTGGGAGTGATTGGCTAATAATATAGGCTAGTGATTCCCTAACTTTTTGACTATGACTTACCTTAAGAAATACCTTTACATCCTATCCTAATCTGATCTCTCTGTTTTATACAATCTCAAAAAGAATATAATGAAAAACTTGTCCTTTCTACACATTTTGTACTGATGTATTGTATTGCATTGTATTGTATTGTATTGTATTGTTTCGTATCGTATCCTATCCTATCCTATCCTATCCTATCCTATCCTATCCTATCCTACTCTATTCTTATCCATTTTTATTAATTCATGAAACTACTGCCATTTAGTATTTTATCAAAATGAATTTCAAATATATTTCCTTGTTCATTAATGTTTTGAAGCCATCATGTGAAAATGACAGGACTTGAGTAGTGGATGTGTGTACTGGGTTGCAAAGTAAAATGTATTCCTTACTGTGGGTTTCAATCAAAAAGAGTCAAAAATGACTTCTGCCTCCATCTCCCAGGGGTAGGAGCCCTGCTCTTCTTCCAGAGGGTGGTATTACCTAGAGGAAGCCTGAGGCAGAGGGGGAGGAAGGACTCACACCAGCAAGCATTTAGAAATAGGACAGCTCATACTCATGCAGTGGGTCTACAACTTCTCCATCCAAATGACCGTTGAAAGAGATGAAGGGGTTGGCACTATGGTCTGCGGGTGAAATCTGGCCTGCTGCCTATTTTGGTGTATAGAGCTTATTGGAACCCTGCCAAGTCATGGTTTTACCTATTGTCTGTGGCTCTTTTCATGCTACCACTGCAGAATTTAATAGTTGCAGCAGAGTCCATGCAAAGCTAAAAATATTTACCACCAGGCCCTTTATAGAAAAGTTTCACTGACCTCATTAATGCCTCAGGATGTCTGACTAGAAATCATTCTGCTTAACTCTCCACAAATGTCCGCCAGGCAGCAGGCTGCCCTTTTGTGGCCCATCTCCAATTCAGTCTTTGAGGATCAGTTACCCTTGAATAATAAGTTTAAGGTCCATGGTGGGGGCATTGAAGTCAGAATTCCTCTCTTCACTTTCCATACTCCTGATAGGTGGCTATTGGGGGACAACTTGCCACACAAAATGCAGTGGCTTGTGTTGCAGTTGGACAGTCAGGAAGCAGATGCTGGGATGGAGTTTGGAATGCAAGAGTGCTCCTATGGGAAGAGCAGAAGAAAGAGTGGAGCCTGGCGGAGCCTCAGCCAACCTGGCAAGGAACACTGGAGCCAGAGTCACTATACGGGGTTCAGTTCCACTCTTGCCTCATCAGTTGGATGTGCGCTGTCCCAGACAGGTCTGACCTCAATGAGGCTGTTCTTTGTTGCCCAGGCTGACCTGCCAGGTGTCTGCTGATTATGCTCCTGGCGAATGGGCAGCAAATCCTTCCCAAAGGGTGATCTCGGCTGTGCGTCTGCTGTCCCCTCTGTCTATTGCTGTGCCACTGGATGGACTCCCCATACTCTTGGGATGCTCTGGTGTACCTCTCTTTCTAGGAGAAACCTATAGTAGGGAGGTTCATGGGACACATGACAGAAACCACTGCTGTGGCAGGTCTCAGGGTTTACTTCCTCTACTTTCAGTTTGGGGTCATCTCTCCCTCAGCTACCACCTCTGCAGTCTTAATAGCCTCCTGCTACTTGTTCACTCAACCCCACTTTCTTTGCTCTGATGCTTTGGCCATGTTATCAAGTCTGGCCAATGTGGGCAAAAATGAGATCTAGCTATTCCTAGGTCTAAACGACTTTCCACATGTGATCTTCTATGCTCTCATCTTCCCTCTTTTGCTGAACAGGTCCTAAGAATTCAGGGAGAGACTCTGAAAGTTGAAGATGGAAAAGAAAGATGGAAGGCTGAGCTTCCCTAGGCATCACCGGGGGAAATGATTTCATGAAGCTGTGCTTTCTCAACAAGTGCCTGGGCCTGTGCGTGCTAATCTTCCTGGAGATGAAAACCTGCTCACCTGCCTTTGATCTGGTCACCTGCTCTCCAGCACACTCAGCGCTGCTTAGATCTCTGCGCGGCTGCGGCCTTTAGTGTCTGTGTCTGTTCAGGCCCACATGTGGATGTCTGTTTCCCAGGCAAAACACAGCGGTGGCTATGGTGCGAGGTGAAGGATTGTACTGGCACACAGAAAAGTATAGAAATTATGCCAATTGTAACCATAATAGTAATTAATAGTCAGGATAATAATCATCTAATTGCAGTGGCAATGCACTTGAAAGACTATTCTTTGGGTGTATTTTTTTTTAATGTCCTAGATGGGACTGGAAGACTGGGCTTTTGAAGATATAAAAAAACCTGAAAAGGATCAGTCTGTGATCAATGTCAATTTCACTCATGCTAATGACTACCTGGTTTTGAAACTTCGCACCATTGGACTTTCTGGACATTTTTTTCTGAAGTGGTTGAAAAGAAAAGTGTAAATGTGGATAACGGAACGATAAGTACAAACTGGTTCCCTGCTTGACTGTGGACCCTTCCATCTCCTCCTCCGAAGATATGGACATCTGGCCTCTGCTGACTCCACCCTTCCTGGTTTTTAAAAATCCACAACAGATCTCGTGAAGAGACAAAGAAATGCTGGCCGTGAACTTCAGATATGTGCACATCTGCCTGCAAGCTTGTGCTCTACTCCTCATAACCCTGGGTCTCTCCCTTGCTGCTGAAACCAGCTTCTACTTTTCAGCAGGACCCAATCAAATGATTTCCATTTCCCCCTCTCTATTCCAATGGAGTTTGATTTTCCTGGGCCTTGCTCTTGACTAGAGCCTTCATATGCTAATTTGAGCTGAAGTGCTTTTGTTAATCAGCTTCTACTAAGCAAGTTGTGCTAACAAATGATCCCCAAATCTCAGTGGCCTCTAATAACAAAAGTTCATTTTCACTTATTTTAGGTTTTGTGGGATAACAGATTTAATCTTTTCACTAAAGACCAGAGAATGAGAGAAAGAACAATGCTTATCTTTTCCTCAAGGCAATGATCTTACCAGCTTTGTGTTATATCAATAGAACTGGCATGAAAATGATGATTATTCAGACAGATGGGGCCATGGGCACTTTGTGTTCTGTGTAGGGTGGTCTCTTCTTTCTTTCTGCCTTATCCCTCCACAACTATGTGTTTCACCTCAGGGGTCCAGCAGCCTGATATGATTGATACTGATATGATTGAGTTCAACTTGTGTCAATGGAATAATATGAGCTAGCCAGGAATCCATTTACTAGTATAATGTTTATTAATTTTTTTTTCATTTCTCCACTCTTTATAACATAATAGTGGAGGGATATGATAATGGGAAAGTTTTATCAAGTCTTGGATAAATATGGCATCAAATACCACACTGATCAGTGGACTAGTAACTATGTTCATAGTTTAAATATTTCAGCAACACAAAGGTATTGAAAACATTGTAAAAAATTTGAGGGATCACTTGAAAGACAACCAACAACTGCTGTGTAGATTTCTTGTCTGTCTGTCTCCCTTCATTAGTTTTATGAATTTTAGGTGTAAAAAAAAAAAAAAGAGAGAGAACACCTTTTCTCCTTTGCTGCCCCAGGCCTCCTGGAAAAGCCTTCCAGTGATTTCCTAGGACCGAAACATCATGTCTAGAAGGCTCTTTCCTGAGTGTAGACGCTATGGGGAGGAGAAGGCCCTGGTTGCTGGGCCTGCATGTTGTGATTGTGAGCTGGGGGATCCAGGGAATGGGGTGCCCTGGGGCAATGAGTAGAAGCTCCCTCCCAAGGTCTAGATCAGCTGGCACACTTTACAAGAGACAAATCCCAGCCGTGATGGAGATGCTGTTTGCTCCAACTCACAGGCTTTTCCCTGGCAAGGACTGGGCCTTTTCACCTCTTTCCGCTAATTTATAGGTCAGACATTTGTAAGGCATTTTACACCCTGTGAATCATTTAGTGACTGAAGCAACAGCAGCCATAAACCAGGCACTTCAAAAAAGGAAGGTATTTTGATTACAAGATTTATGTATATTTTAAGATATTTTAATTAATTAGAACACGTTCCACATAAATTTCTTTCATATCTGAAAAAAGAGAATAAAAAGAACCTGGATTCAGTCCCCCACCGCTCTTGCTGGCCAATGATAAATAGGTTACAACTTTTATTCTTTCAGACGGATTTCAAGTCATCCTTGCTTTCTTGTATCAAGTGCAATATTTTCAAATATATTTTTTAATTGATTGTAAAGAGGAAGGGATGGGGAGAGAGAGAGAGAGAGAGGGAGAGAGAGAGAGAGAGATGTGAGAGAGAAACATTGATTGGTTGCTTCCCACACCTGCCCCAACCAGGGATAGAACCTGCAACCTGGGTATGTACCCTGACTAGGAATTGAACTGGTAACCTTTTGGTGCATGGAACGACACTCCAACCAACTGAGCCACACAGGCTAGGGCTCAAGTGCAATATTTTATGATTTATTTTGTTCTTTTTTTTGTATTGTGAATTTAATTTGCTAAGGTTTTGAGACCTTTGCATATTTTCATAAATATGCCTGTTCTTGTGTCTTTTGGATGTGAGACTTTTGATTTCTAGGTAAGTTTCTGTAATAGCTTGTTTTAAGCTACATTTTCTATTTCTTCTTAAATAAAATTTGCATTCATATTTCAATTTAATTTAAATGTATGTGTAATTTTACATATTTTTAGAAAATTGTCCATTTCTTTCAAGTTTTCAAATATGTTGGCAGGAAATTATTCAGAATATCTTACTGTGATTAAAAAAAAACTTTTATTAGTTACTGTTTAGTTTTGTTCTCTTTGTTTAGAGGAGTCTGGCTATATGTTTCTCCTACTTAGTTGTTTCAAAGGATTGGCTTTTGTTTTTATTGAACTTTATTATTTACATTCTGTACCTTGTTTGGGTTTACATTATTGTTTTTTTTCCTCCAAGCTTTTAAATTGAGCCATTAGTCCATTGACATGGGTTTATTCTTTTTGCTTTTTAATACATTCTTGGAGGCAGTAAATTTTCCTTTAGATACCACTTTTAATAAGTATCAAAGTACTTTCACTTTGATTCTAAATATTTTGTAATTTTTATTATAGGTTTCAGTTACCCTGGAATTATATAGGAGAGCAATTTTAGTATTTTCACTTATATTTTCTTAAACAACTTTTATATGTGAATTTCTAATATAACTGTAAGTTAGTCAGAGAAAATTCTCTGATATTTATTAACACTTCTTTTCTACTTAATGTGTGGTCATTTTTTCCCCCTCCCAAATCTTTGGTGTGTACTTGAAAGAATGTATTTTTCTTCCTTGGGTAAGTGATATTTATATTTATTTATAATATTAAATCACACTCTTAAGTTTCATTGCTTAAAACATTTATAGCTTACTTAACTTTTGTTGATTCATCTATTAATTTCCCAGAGAGGCATGCCTCCTACTCTGACTACAGATTTGTCATATTCTCTTCATAATTCTGAACACTTTTGCTTTGAAGGAGGGAAACTGTAGGTTCATGATGCCTATATCTTTTTGATGGACCATTCTTTATGCTTTAAGTTATGGTGTCCTTTTCACAAATGAGTTATTGTTTAAATATTACATTTCAATTTCAGTGGCATTTCAGTGCCTGAAGGAATTATCCCCATTTATTCACAGAACTCAGCAGACTTATGATGGCAAGTGGAGTGTGTGTGTGTGAGTGTGGGGTAGGGGAGGGGTGGGGGGGAGGAAGGGGAGGCTGGATTTGCTGCAGGTCAGGCTTGGTGCAATAAATAGATGCTTATAATAGTTTTCTGATACATATCAAATCTTGAGCTGCCAGTGACTCCAAGCCTTTCCAGGATCAGAGCCACCTCATTGCGCATGTGTGCTCTCTGCTAGCCCAGGGCTCCCTGCTGCTCACTGCTGCTGTGATGGAGCTGGAAATCACCAGGGTTGGTTTTCCTTGCTAACCCTTCCAGTCAGCGCCGCTATTAGGGTGCTTCGCTTGTGAAGCATGGATCATGGGGCAGCTTCCTAAGAGCTGATGAAATTCATTTTTCAACCCCTCCACTTCAGTAGACAGACATACCTCGATGTGAGGTTGAGGGGAAAAGAAGAGATAAACCAAAGACCTATTATACTTATAGGCATAGCCAATGGACATGGGTGATAGGGTAGTGAAGACATGGAGGGGTGGGAGGAGTGGAGAGGAGGGGGGTTGAGGGGGGCAAAGGGGAGATATCTGTAATACTATCAACAATAAAATGTATATTAAAAAAAAAAAAAAGAAAAGCAAAGCAAAGCAAGGCCGCTGGGGAGTGGCCACGGTTTTGCTAGAGCAGGGGCTGTGTAAGGAGGTCCCTCAGGATGGAGCTCCACAAGCCCGTGGGGACTGGCCCAGGGCCCATTACCTCCAGGAGGTACACCTGGAACTCTGTCCACTCCCACCTCCGCTCAGCAGCATCTTGGAGAACTGGTTCTGGTGGAAACGAGGGCTCGACCAATCATATTGCAGGGGGAACATTCTCAAAGAAAATAACGATTTCACTTTTCTTAAAAATAAACAAAATATTAACTTTATTTTGTATGAGGTATATTGGCCTCAGGCAGGGAAAAAAAAAAGGGGGGGGGGGTTTAAAGCAGGTACTCTATGAGAGTCCTCGATTTTGGTATCAGGCTATTTTGTTGGGGTTCTCTCTCTCTCTCTCTCTCTCTCTCTCTCTCTCTCTCTTTAAAAAATATATTTTATTGATTTTTTTACAGAGAGGAAGAGAGAGGGATAGAGAGTTAGAAACACCGATGAGAGAGAATCATTGATCAGCTGCCTCCTGCACACCCCCTACTGGGGATGTGCCTGCAACCAAAGCACATGCCCTTGACTGGATTCGAACCTGGGACCCTTGAGTCCGCAGGCTGACCCTCTATCCACTGAGCCAAACCGGTTTTGGCTTGTTGGGGTTCTCTTAAGAGCAGACTGAGAGGAGGATCCCAGTCCAGGTAGTTTATCCGGGCTGGGTAGAGAATGCCAGGAGGGAGTGGAGATTGATATCAAGGAAGGGAGGCAGCCAACAGAGGATGCACTGGTGAGCCAGGGGAGTCCCAGCAAAACATCTGGGGAACTGGTCTGAAATCACGCCTCCTGCCCACCTTTGGGGGAGGCTCTGGACGAAGAGTGGTTGTGGAGGGAGGCTCCCACGGGCATTACTTATCTGGCACCTGGGCCCTGACACATACATGCTCTTCCATCCAGAACAAAGCCCTTGGGCACAGAGAAGCAGGCACCTGCCCTCGGAAGTCAGCTGAGCTCATTGAAAGAGCCTGGAGGGCTCTGTGCTGGTGGTGACGAGGGCCCGGGCTCAGGAGAGCTGCAGGACACCCTGTGATGGCCGCAGTGTGCACCTGGAGACTGTTCCCAAATGGAGTGCCCTGCTGTGCTTCTCAGAGGCCTCCTTCTCTGAAGAAGCGTCCCACTCGGGGCTGGGCTAGTGTGTCCTCAGCGGTACAGGCCACATGCACTTCGCTCTGCCCAGCACACATGCCTCGGACCTGCTGGCACCAGTTCTGTGTTTCCTACTCAAGGCCTGTAGGTGACTGTGCGCAGACCGTGGCCAGAGGCTGGAGTTCTCTGAGGGTGGGGAGCAGAGGCAGCTGCAGAGGTAGAGACCTCCCACTGAGGGTGTGCAGCGCTGACAGTACAGGGGCACAAGTGGGAGGATCACTGCGCTGAGGAAGGAAGCAGGGTGTTAAAGACAGAGTTGTTCTAGTTGTGGGAATGATGTGGGCAAAGGCGCGAGGCAGGACAGTGTGGGGCGTGCAGAGCCTGTGGCCTGGAGCTCACAGACGGGCATCAGGTGTGGCATGGAGCTGGGTGGATCCATGTTCAGGAACCTGGCCAGACCTCGAGGGCCACAGGAATGCTAAGTGGTCATGGTCAGATTTAAATATAAGAAGGGTCATTGAGAGGGTTGCCACCTGCAGACAGAGTTAGAAGGGTCAGAGACTGATATAGTCAGGGTCACCATGTCTGATGCTTGGGTGGTGGCCACGCCAATCTCTCCAGCCCTGGCTGAAGTTTAGACTTTGCAAAACGTGCTCCTTGGAGCACTGTTGGGCTAAAGGCTCATCAACTGGTGCTCCAACCAGAGCCCCCCAGCTTAGAAGGCGCCCCCTCTGTTCTTCTGGCGGAGCCCTTCTCACAGTTCCAGGGGCACCAACGCCAGGGGAGGCGTGCCCACCCAGAGCTGGTGTCCCCTCCTCTAGACCATGGTCCTGATCCCCAGGCCTGAAAGCCCTGCTCACAGACCTCTGATCCTGCTATTTTCTCCGAAGTCACTTGCAGGCCTGATATGTGACCTTCCCTCCCTCCTCCCCTGGCAGGTCTCTTCAAGGGGGATGGACAGAAGGAGCTCAGACACACGGGCCAGTGCATCCACAGGCCTTGCACACTGCCCTGAGAGGGACAGGATGAAGGGAGGCAGGAAGAAGAGACGAGGACAGGCCTCCACTGTGCTCTCGCCCACAGGAAGGGCAGACCTGCCGCAGGGCTTGGAGCAAGGGGCCTGTGTGCACTCTGGTCCAGCTGATCTGCCTTCTTCCAACCCTGAGGGCACCCCTTGCACCTGCTTGTCCCAGGCTTTAGGGGAAGGCAGCTTGGATAATCACTCCGAGGCAGAAAAAATGCATTTGCGAAGCCACTGGTCCAACCTCCCATGGCTTTTCCAAGTAGAAAACTCAATTTGAAAAGGTTTAGCAAGAGCAGAGTTGGAAAGGCATCAAAGCATCCCCACGCCTGCCTCTCTCCAGCCACTGCTGGATCCTCAGCAACCAAGCAGCTGGCCCCCTCCACGTTGGAAAGCATCTTGAGGAGCGTCTGGTCTCATTGTCGCCACCTGTCACGCCGATTTTTTGTCCCCTGAATTCCTGATGGCTTTCACAATTTGCCTCTGTGGTGACTCTGATATTTCCTCAGTGTCAACCTCACATTGGGACAAAGCCCTTTATCCTCCGGGGCAACTGCAACCCAGCTGGGCGTGACCACAGAGAGAAGATCCGGTGATGTCGGGGCCTGCGGGAGGAGGGCTCCCTGTGTCACCGATAGTGAAAGGCCAGTGTGGAAGCTGATGCCAGCCTCATCACCTTCAGTCCCAGCCTTCCTGATGCAGGCCAGCTTACTGCTCACCCTGGCTGGGGGACTAGAATTCTGCCTTCTCCCCAGGCTCTGCCTCCCGCACCACTCCCAGAACGGACAGCTGGGACTCTGTTGCTTCCGGTGGGTAGGCATTGGCCCTGAGCCTCCATAGAGTCCTTATACGACATCTCACTCTGTTCTTTCTGCGTGCTGCGCGGCCCCCTTTCCAAGACCGTTTTGCACTCTGCCTCCCAGTCTATCAACGGTTAACACAGCCCTGACCGACAGACCTTCCTAAAGCCTGGAATCACCACCTTCTATCAAGCAGGCGTGTTAGACAGAACAACCCTAGGCATTAGGATTCTGCCGTTCTCAAGCTCAAAAATCTTTAATGCCGTCCCCTGCTCAACCCCATGCAGCCCAATCCCTAGAAACCAAGCAGGCCTTCAGCAATCTGATTTTAATGTAATTTTCCCTCTTTGTAAAGTGTTGTTGTAATTAATCTGTTGTTGCAGAAAACGGGATGTATACAGCTTCTGGAAGAGGGCCCAGCAGAGCAACAACCCCGTAATGTTTGTTAGCATAGCTCCTTGTTTGAAATGCTTTGTTTCAAAATTCATAATTTTTCAGGTTCCATAAAGGGCATACGATGCCTGTGACATATATATATATACAATATATATACAATATATATATATATACACACAATATATATACAATATATATATATATATATATATATATATATATATATATATATATATATATATAAAATGTAAAACTCACAAAGTCTGGGGCTGCTCCCGTAATCAAATATGTTCATATTTCTATAGAGAGACGTATTGATAATCTTACTAAGTAGGATACCTAAAGATTATCAATAGCCTCAGGGTCATTCAGATCCCATTTTTCTGACAAATGAGGTACAAAGGTGTTTCAGAGCTTTGTGAATTTCAGGCTGCTGGTGGGAGCACCCTGGGTGTGTCCTGTTATTATCTCTGTGACCTGGGATGCCTGAGGCAGGGTTGCCTGGGGAAGTGAAGGGACATCCCCGCGGCTGGAAGGGTGGCAGACACCCCATAATGAGGGCGACCATGAGGGCGGGCTCGGAAAACCTTCTGAGCAGGGAGGGGAGGACAGAGGCAGGGCAGCTGCTCCCTGGCCAGGGCCCGTATGTGGGGCACCAGGAAGGCCTACCAGAAGGCCCATTGTCTGGGGTAACCAGGGTTACTCGGGAGAGGATAAACATTTGGCACAGCCAGACCCTGCTGGGGATGCTTGCTGTGTCAGAGACAGGCTGCTCCTGAGAGCCAGCATCTCAGAGCGTCATTTGGCCTTTTCAAAGTTTGATTCATTTCACATTGCGCAGAGCAGTTGGAATCTTCCCGTTTACAATGAAAGGACTTTGGGCGGAGGGCGAAGTCACTCACCAGCAAGACAAAAGCAGGACAGAAATGGCGCTGCCAGGGGCAACCCTGGGAAAGCCTCTGCCTGCCAGTGCCCAGCCCCACTTCCCTGCGAGGCTGATGCCATCTGGGTCTGCTGAGTGTAATGAACGCCCAGAACCGACTTTTCTTCCAACACAAGGCCCACACTCCGAGTATTCATTCCTCGAGGATACGGCATATTGAAATGTGGAAATATGCATTAAGATCAGGTTTTTTATGTGGGTGTAAGTTATACCTTAGACCCAAATAGCCTTTGCATGTGCTTCCATACCCATTCTTACAGAAAGTTCTAAAGAGCAGCTTACCCTCCCCCGCCTTCTCAAAGAGCGGAAAGAAGCCCTTTGTCTCCACACAAGTCTGCCCAAGCCACTGGGCTCCCTGGCAGGGTCAGGGGAAGGGGGTGGGGGCCTGGGAGAGACCCAGAGCCTCTGCCATGGCTGTCTGGGCACACAGACCTGGAAGGTGTGCAGGGGGACGAGGGGGCTGCTAGTCACATCTGATAGATGGTACAATTTGGTCTCCAGCCCTTTCACCTTCTTCGGTTACTTGGCATTTCAAAAAAAACCCCACAAAAAACAACAACATCTGCTGCTTCTAATTAGCAACAGAACTAGTCATGGAAATACATGGGTTGCTTATAAAAGCCATTAGCATTCATGCCTCTCATGCTAACAACAACAACCACAGTGCACAAGCACCCTTAACTCTCGCCAGCAAGTACAGCAAACGTGCGGGAAGAGAGGCCGGGCAGCCAGAGCACATCCACCTGCAGATACCATGTCCTGAAGGGTGCAGTGTCCTGGCCCATCGGGTCCTCCCAGAAGGGGGGCACGGGCAGGGTTCCAACCTGGGGGCATCGGCTACATATTGGAATCCTCTGGGGGAGAACAACAGCACCACCAACAAAACATCAAACGGAACACTGATGACTGGGTATCCCCCTCCGGAGATGGTCATCTAATAATTAACAATAACCAATTGTGAATTAATAATTATATTATGATTTAATAAGCCATTGGTTTCGGGTTGGTTACCCCAAATGGAAAAAATACAAATAATTTCCAGGTAGTTCTAATAGCCACCAAGGCAGAAACCCATTCTTAATTCTCCTATTTCCTTGCTCCACAAAGTGAAGTAGAGGCTTGATGTGTTATTAACTTGGGGGCCAATGAGGGACCAAACTTAGGGTCTGATTTCCCATCACTGTCTTAGGGTCACCAACCAGCCCTGTTTGTCTGGGACGGAGGAGCTCTCTGAGAGGCAAGACCTTCAGTTTTGGAAGCAGGACACTTACCCAACCTTGAACAACAATAAGAACCTGGCATGCAGCCAGGTGGTGCTGGGCTGCTAAGAGCAACCTCTTTATGTGTGTGGCATCACGCTCTACATTAACTAACGGGTCCGTGTTACCACCCAGCCAGACACACAGTGGCGTTACCCCTGTCCTCGTTTTTCATGAGGGCACTGCCATGAAGTGACTCTCCCAAGATGGGTAGATGAAAAATACGCAAAGCCAAGTCTCTTGATTTATGCCCCATTTTTTTTTTCCTATGGAACCACAGCCCCATGAGCTCTGAGACTCTACACCACTAGCAGTCTGGTCTTTAAGTCATTAAAGCATTAAATGTCGAATGCATGCCATACTAAAAATTAAGAAAGCCCACGAGCTTTCTTTTGACTTATAACTACTGCCCCATAAACACTAATAAACACTGTTGCATTTGCAGATGAGACAGCATGTGGGAATGTGGAGGTCCTTGTAGGGAGAAGCTACCTCTGGCCTCGAAGGCTGTGTGACGGATTCCTATTACAGGTTGGGCTCAGTTGGATCAGTCTGTCCTCTCCTGGCTCAGCCTCTCCTCTGCCAGTGCTCCATGCAGGCGAGCACTGTCGCTGTGGATGTCCTGAGGGAGTAACTGTACTATGCGCATGCAAGAGAATGTTCCTAAGCTTAGAAAATACCTTCTCAAATATTCAGGGGTAAAGAGACATCATGTGTGGAACCTATCCTCAAACGGTTCAGGAAAATAATAATAGACAGAAGTGGGGAGAGAAAGATAATAAAGCAAGTGTGGTCAAATGTTAACATGTGACCTTTGGAAATCTGGGCAAAGAGTGTACAGAATTCTTTAGAACTATTTTTTGCAACTTTTGTGTAAGACTGGATGTTTCCAAAATAAAAAAGTTAAAACTTTAAGTACATGGATGCTGTCCATAGAAAAGCCTACTATGTTTTGTTGTTTTGTTACTTTTAAATAAAGTAATATATACAGTGTGTGTGGGGGGGTGAGTAAAAGTAGGTTTATAGTTCTATGTATGGAAATAATACATCTGTAAACCTACTTTTGCCCCAGCCAGTAGGCTGGCATACAGATAATTTCTTTTCTAGCAGGCAGCATGAGGAAGGGTTAGCGATGGCTATCCTGGGAAAGAGGGATTTCACTTTATATTAATGTCTTTCTCTGCTGCTTGACTTTTCTGATCATGTGGATATATTGCTTTTATATTAAAAATACATATCAACACAGGTCGTCCAGCTAGAGAAAATATGGCTCATTAAAATTTTTTTATCTTCATATTCCTCATGGTTTTTAAAGAAATCCCAAACAGATGAAGACTGAGCCCAATGTGATTGAGGGAAGAAGGAAGGGATGGGGGTGAGAGGAAATGAAGAAGTGTGGGTGAAATGGGAGGTCCAGGCTGTGGCGGGGAGCATTCTTGGAGTGCTAAGCACCAGAGACGGGGCAGCTAGCCCAGGACAAAGGTGAATGGAGAGTGGGCTTCAGAACCTGAGACCCTCACGGGATTCCCGTTTGAACAAAGTGGGAGAAGTAGGCAGAACAACTCCTCAGCTCAGTGCCTCTTTCTTCCACACTCACATTCCTTGGAGGCAAAATCTCAAAGGGCTGGTCTGCTAGGTTCCTAGCTCATTGGTGAGGGGACCTAAAAATTGCTGTTTGCTCTTCCATTGACTGGGCCTCAATGTGTAGGCCTGGCTGCTGCTCCAAGCCCTGTGGTGTCTGCAAGAGCCAAACGCAGAGGAGACAGAAACCTCCAGAGGGGTGTGTGCCCAACAGAAGGGAGGGAGCTAGGATGGGTGCCCTACTCTGGTGCCTGGGCCTGAAACCCAAAACAAGTTTGGACATTGAGCCTAGGTGAGGTGATCAGGATGCTTCAGACAAAAGTGGCTTGGCTGCAGCATTCTTTAGAGAACAATTTTGAATACTTGTGCCATTAGAGGGAAGGAAGGGGAGAACCAGGAGAAGGAGGCAAAGATTGAGGAGAGGAGAGGGTAGGGGAGGAGAAGTAAAAGAAGGGGAAGCCAGTGGTGTGAGCTCCTGAGTCCATATGTCCGTGTTAGCCCCAGGAACATGACCTCTTGGTTCTGTGGTTCATAGTCCATGCAGAAAGCCTCTCATTATCATAAGTAGACATAGATGTCACACTCCACAATTTAGATAATCAGCTTAGTGGGCCTGGGAAACTAAAGAAAGACTGAATTTCTGAAATAATGGAATTTTGGCTTTTAATGCTCTCACTGTGCACATCAGGTTTCAGTCCATCCTGCCACATAGATACCTTCAAAATTGGCACAGAGCGTTTACCTCACTTTGCTATATACCATTAAGGGTATTTCTATGAAATTGTTTTTACATGTTCTTTAATTTTTAAAAAATTACTTCTTACTATCTTGCCAGAAAAGAAATACTTTAGGGTAATTCAGTATAATAATTATTTGAATATTCTAGGGTGGCATAATTTCTAGTTTTATATTTTCTAGAAATATCAAAGAGAGGAAAGGGTAATAAAATAATTGTGGAGTTCTGTGTGGAAAAATAAGAAGATTTTTTACAACAGGAGAAGGAAAGATCAACTAGGTCATTCTGCCCAATGTAAGAGGGATCTCCACTCCTAGGCATTTGTGGACTTTTTGTCTGACTTGATGCTCGATGACTCAGCTAATGAGCTTTCCATAACCTGCCTTTGGAAAAGTGTCCACAAACCTGCAGGGTTTCCTCATTAGGAACAACCTTTCCTATTCTGATGAATTTTCTTGTTCTGTGTCATTAGCTGACAATCCCCTTTCATTATGCCATGCTGGTTAGATCCTCCCAATATGACATTCTACAGCATTTTAATTTGTGTCTCTCTGATGTTACCCTAGCATAACTTTTTATTTGTTTTCATATACGCCTCAACATCCTTTTATTTACTGATTGCTCCTCCACGTCCAGAGGTTTAGAGCTAGATTCAAAATTTTAGATAATCAGAGCTGAAGTTCATGGCCTAGTGCTATGCCCAAATCAAAATAAGAATTAGCCGAAACCGGTTTGGCTCAATGGATAGAGCGTCGGCTTGGGGACTGAAAGGTCCTGGGTACGATTCCAGTCAAGGGCATGTACCTTAGTTGCTGGCATATCCCCAGTAGGGGATGTGCAAAAGGCAGCCAATGGATGTTTCTCTCTCATCGATGTTTCTAACTCTCTATCTCTCTCCCTTCCTCTCTGTACAAAATCAATAAAATATATTAAAAAAAGAATTATATAATTATTGGTATTTTCTAGTGATAAAGGATCTAGTCACTGAAGCTCCTATAGTCTGTCTCTCATCTGCTGCATGACCTTGAGCAAGATACATCACCTTTTTGGAAAAAGGATACATTTGATTTTTTCTTCTGTAAAATAAGGATAATGGTAAGTGATGAGTTACCCCATAAGCTATTCCCAGCATAGCTATAAAAGGTTAGTTCTTGGTCTGACTATAGTAAATGTGAACTAAATTTAGCTACTACCTTTGCTGAAAATACAATCTAAGATTTTTAGAAGTCATTTGATACTTAAAATAGATTATTCGGAGTTCAGAGCTCTGGCCATCTTGCTTGCCTTCCTCCCCTTCCAGTTCTTCCCTTCTTCTGAAGTGGCCACTACTCCAGGTTGGCCCAGGGTATTTCAGTTAAGACTGGCAACTCCTTATACCAGAGTCTATTACCAGCTGTGAAGCAAATGCAACTTTCACCATCTGATCTCATAAGCTTCTATCTTCAGTGGCTTCCCGACCACTCACGTGCCTAGGGTCACAGCCAAGGTGCTTCCTGAGAGTGATGCTGCACAATCAGCTCGAGACAGCCCCAGTTGTCTCCGAGGACTAGAACCTGTCTCTCCATCTCTGCAGGTTTTGCTTGCATTATGTTCTTTGGTTTTCTAATGCATTTACTAATATGCATTCTTGCAGAAGGAATCATGGTAGAACCTTAGTCATCTAACCTGAACAGTTTTCTATTCCTCATGAAAATATATGAGGCCCATCCTCTTGTATTGAAAAAGCAAACTAACGCCAGCTTTCTTATATTCATCTGTAAAGTGACAAATATTTATCTCTGAAGGAACAAAGTAGGCTCTAAAACACAATGGGCTTCGAAGGTGTTTCTACCTTAGAGGTTCCTTTGTTTATCTGTCACATAGAGGGTGGTTCTCTTGATATGAACACACGAATGTGACAAATGTGACTCGAGAGCAGGTTTCCCCTTGAATGGTGAAAGCAGTAGAGCTGGTGGACTCTTTTTCTGCACATACAAAGGAGGTATTTGAATGGTCTTGAGGTGAAAATGGGGACAAGGTGTGTGTGTGTGTGTGTGTGTGTGTGTGTGTGTGTGTGTGTGTAAAGAAGGTTGGAATAACACATTCAATTCTGTGAAATAGCCAGAGCTCTGTTGAGTCCAAAATGACCCAGGCATGTTTCCCATATGTGAACAGTGGGTGTCAGGGGATGAATCCTTGCATATGCTTTCTTCATTTGGAGACTTAACAAATGCTATTTCTCAAACTGTATTGCAAATGTGTATTGATACTGTCATAATTTATTGACACAAATCCACTTAAAAATTACTGATTCATGATAGCTTTTTGTCAGATTGTCATCATGTATTTTCCCAATCAGTGTATCTGAGAGATACCACTACCACCAAGTAAATTCCACAAACATACTTGTTGTTCAAGTGGGACCTTCAAGTTTGGAAAGACTGGGAACTCCTGCCTTATCTTCTTTTACTCTCACATCACTCAAATAATGGTGCATGTAATGGTCCCCGTGAACAGTCCTTTGTCCAGTCATTTCATTGCCTTATATTGTGGGACAAATTAGCGGTTGCCATTTCACTGGTTGCCCTTGCATAGTCTACTAAATTTGGTGACTGTATTTGGTGAGCAAACATTCCCTGGATCCTGTCCCAGATCTCTTGACCAAGCTTCCCTTACATCTGATGGAGGCCCTTAAGAAGGAATCCAAAATAAGACAGCCATGGGCTCTCTTCCCCTCCCCATTTGAATGGCCATCCTGGGCTCCTGGGAGAAGTGGAGGGGTGTTACTAGGGACCGCACCCTAGTGCAGAATTAGATTCATTTCCTCCCTCTCCCTGGTCTTGGAGTCAGCTGAAATGTGAGTGGGAGTGTGGACAGAGTTAATACGCACCAATGTTATCTCGTGGATTCCAGAACCTCACGCAAGCAGGCACTTGGCTAATTTCAGATGTGAATTCATTTCTCTGGGTGGCTCTTGAACATTCTTTTTAAAAATTTTTTAATATGTTTTATTAATTTTTTTACAGAGAGGAAGAGAGAGGGATAGAGAGTTATAAATATTAATGAGAAACATCGATCAGCTGCCTCCTGCACACCCCCTACTGGGGATGTGCCCGCAACCCATGCCCTTGACCGAAATCAAACCTGGGACCTTTCAGTCCCCAGGCCAATGCTCTATCCACTGAGCCAAACTGGTTTCGGCTCTTAAACATTCTTATAGGGAGAAAATGTATCCTTAAATATGAACTTCACAGTATTCCACATTCAGTCTATGGCCAATTTTCACTGTAAGTTTACTTTTGTTTCTACAATACAATGAAGGTAACTTTCTAAATGTAATTTTCTAACTTTTATTGGATATCTCATGGACAATATTCCTTGTTGGGAGCTTGATAAGACATGGACTTCCCTGTAGAATATCCAAGTCTGTCTAGAAACATATTGGTAAGAAGAAAACTATAAAACACCATATCAGTAATCTTATATTTTCCTAAAAGGGGATGGAGAGGCAAGATATGTAGACTAAGAGAAAAATACTCTTAAGCACCAACAATATAAGGGAAGCAGTGGCTGAGATATTGTATTTGACTTCAGCAAATCAATGGAAATGCTATCTTCCCCAA
The DNA here is from genome assembly GCF_964339955.1 of Pipistrellus hanaki. Lineage (NCBI taxonomy): Eukaryota > Metazoa > Chordata > Mammalia > Chiroptera > Vespertilionidae > Pipistrellus > Pipistrellus hanaki. The sequence goes on from NC_140508.1 coordinate 61,095,985, forward strand.
ATTATTTCAGTGTCAACCATTGCCTCTTTTTCCATAAAGTAGATCATGAAGTAAACTCTAACCATAATTTCAGACACATTTTTATTTCTAATAATTTCTAATGCAACTACCAACAGCTACAAATCCTGATTCATATCATATTCTCTGGCACAATTTTCTACTTTGGTTTTTGAAAAGCAAAAATGCTCTATATACATTCCAACACATTCTAGTTTAACGTGTAGCATGTGTACATGGTGTCTAAATATTTCCAGAAACATATTTTATCTGTAATAAATATTAGTAGCATTACAATGATTTGGAGTTTATTAGGCAGTTTATTCTAGAAAGTGTTGGAACTGAGGCCCAGAACAAAGAATGTGGGTGATCATGTTCATAAAAATTTAGAGTCATTATGAAGCTTCATAGAAAATTACTTGGGATCACAGAAAACAGAGGAGGGTGGTATCAGCTGCATACAGCCAGAGGCATCTGATGGTCACTCCTCTGAGCACTGGAAGAGCCACAGCATGGAACCAACCGCCCTGCTTATTGGTAAAGGTGTTTGGGGTGGACACGGTGTTTTAGTCAGTAGTATTTAATAATTGGAAAATGCTTATTTTCTTTATTACAATATTTCATTTATGCAGAGAACTTGAGATTTGCATGGGAAAACATTCTTCCTGGAGAACACCAATGAAAATTGTACCCATGCTTTGGTAAAGAGTTAAAGTAAAGATGGCTTATACAAATTCAATTATATTTTCTTGTACTATGAGCAGGACAAATAAGCTACAGCTTACAGATATTGAGAATTTGTTGTTCACTCAAAAAATCAACCAGGTCATTGTGTTTCAAATAAACTGTGGGAACTGGCAATTCTATCTGAAGGGGCCACTGGTGATGAATACTGCTTTCTTAGATCTCCCTTAAGGTAAAAAGAACAGCAAATGAATAAACAATTTTGACCTGGCTCAGTCAGCAAAATAAACAAGAAACTGTTTTTTCTTTATTCAAGCAAGGTGCATTGACCAAAGAACTGCTCCAGCTTCAGGCATCCTGGAAATTCTTACTAGCAAAGACAGTGAGCAAGGGAGCTTGTTGCAAGGGAAGGCAGGGCCACATCCTCACACTTCTGGGGAAACTCCCCTCATCATCATAGACTTGTGACTTTTCTTGACCCTTAGCACTGGGTCCTGGCCAGTTAAAGAAATATGATCCAGAGGGTCTTGGGGTACAAGGTGTCCCTGGATGATGATTCCTGGGAGCACAGAGGTAGAAAGTTGGTTGCTTCTATGGTTGTCACATCAGTCTGCACCTCTGTACTATTCTCCCATCTCTTTGGGAGTCGATAGCATCATCTCTTCTCTAGTCTTCTTATCAAATGATTCTTAAAAGAGCCCATCGCTATAATTGACACCTGCATGTGAATATTAATTAGTGGGCTCCCAGCACCAATTAATATTCGCATCACGAATATTAATTTGGGGGCATGGGGATGATGTTTGTGTAGGGGATGGTTGTGGAGAGGGACAGTGTTTTAAGCCTTGGAAGTTTCAAAAAGCAAAGAGAGACAGACTAACCTGAGCAGGATTTAGGATGAATGTACACTTTTCTGGGGAGCCTGGGTCTATTTCCACCAGTCCTTGCCTTGCTAAGGCCCTCATAGAACTTCCACTTCCACTAAATGGATTTCCGTCTTGACTCAGGCTGGCAGTGGACCCCTAAACCAATCCTGTTGGGTTCATGTCTTCAAGGCAATTTGGGTCAGTGGGGAAATGGACAGGGTTCTTTTTTTGGTTTTGCTCGCTGAGATCAGCAAGGCATAAGCACACCCAAAAAGGGTGTCAGACTCCCAGGCAGTTAAAGCAGAGAGATCCTGGGGATGGATGTAGGGATGTGGGGTAAGTAGGAATGATTTGCTGTCTCTAGTTTTTTCTTCCCCATTCTAACACCCTCAGCTCAGTGGGCCCTTTCCAGGGAAACAGAAGAGTAAATGGAGCAGCTACCTACTCACTTCAAAAGGAAACGTCTCTTTTATCTTCGGTGGTAAGATTAGGAGGCCAGGCACATTTACTTGTGTCTGAATACTTTAAACACACTCTTGGGAAAACATAAACAGGATTTATATGAAATGCTTTAATCCCCCCCAAAAGAGCAATGAACTCTTATGAAAGGGCACCAGCCATTCTAAAGTTGGGTGAGGTAATATTTGCTTGTGTCTGATTCTCACCTGTGAGTTGGTAGTGGCCTAAATTGCAATCACAAACATCTCCTGCATACCTCTTGGGTCCAGGTGCTGCACTGGAGAAACCAAGAGAAGCAAGACATGCTCTGGGACTGAGAGCTCAGGATTCTCACATTTATCAAAAGTCCTCAATGTTTAATTTTTAGCTGATCTGACTTGCTTCCAGTGAGTCTAAAGGATACTTCGTAAGTTCCCCATAGGATTACTGCAACCCACATGTTTCTAAAACTATCAGTGTGAATGGAGTTTTGGCAGGTTGAGTCACTGATTAGTGGGAGTGTTGAAATGGGGACTCTCCCGCTGGAAATGGGCATGGCTGAAGGTCTTCCCACATACAGAACTCTGGCTGCAAGTCCTTTGGAAAAGAAATGGGCCCTTCACATATCTGTTTGGTAAATCAGGACTTTTTCAGCCCTCATAGAACATAATTGGAGGACGGATTTGAAGATTGTCTCCTCTAATGGGCTTGTTTGTGGGTGAGAAACTGGCGACAGATAGGTTAAAGGCTCCTCATAGTGTCTGTAGTCACTTCCAGCCTGTGCTTAAAGCAGAATGCTTGCATGTAGATCCAACATTGTAGTTGTGATCACACATTGAACTTTCTGCATTGTTTCAGGGGCCAAAAGTAAGGTTATCAGTTTACAAACTTCATGGACGGAGAAAAGATACATATATGTGTGCCTGAGCTCATACACACACTGGCATTTGTACACATGTGTTTATTTTACAAAGGAAAGGGAAATTGGGAAAGGAATTGTTGACTCCAACTTCCACATCCTATGTTGGCTTAAAGTATCTGAAATATTAATTTTTTTAATTGCTCAAGTTCTTAAAATAAAGTGGAAATCAATTTAAAAGTCAGGTGGGACAGGAGAGGAAATGACCTAAATATCTATTTCTCCTCCCTATGAGTTAATGTCTCTGTTGTTCATGTTCTAATATGTCTTTGGAAACAATAACTTCGGAGGTTTATTTTCACTTTATTTATTTATCAGTTTATTTTTTGGCAGCTCTGTCTGGCCGCCTGCTGCCTGCTCATGGGACCAGGCCTGGGCCTGTCCGGAAGGGTGCTGGGAGAGTGTTGTTTGCATTCTGCATCTGAATGAACATCTGCCAGAACGTCCTAGCCCAGCAGAGCGGAGTCATCTATTTGTTTTTAGAGTGTGGTCATTATTTTTCTGACAATGCGACACCCCACCCGCTTCAACCTGAGAGACCTTTGTTCCTCCACATCAATGAAAATGTCCCGAGCGGCCCCCAAGAGCATTTAGCATTTTCTTTGGTTGCTCATGCGGCCTCTGAGCTGTTGCTGATAGAGCGATGGCATTTAGCAGTCATTTATTTAGTGCCACCCTGGTTCCCAGTGATGGGAGAAAAGTCAAAAGACCTTACCTCACAGAGACTCAGTTCTGGGCTGTGACCCCGGGGCCAACATAGAAATCAAATCATGACGAATAACACGACAAATACTGCAACTAGACAAGCCATGGAAAGGGTGACTGGGATGCTAGTGAGCTGAGCCCCTCCAAGTGGGAAGGGTTTATCCTGGCCTTTGTGTCACTTCAAATAGGATTTAAAAGCAATGCCCTAAGTGGATTAGGTCTAGAGATTAGCTTGAGTATCCTGTGTTGAAAGGCCTGGATTTCACTCTCTCCTGAGACCCTGAGGATTTGCAAAGGACCCCTTTTCCAAACACCTTCCCAGCAGCCAGGATATGGAGCGAGGGGAGGAACACACCTTCCCTCCATGCACTCTGTGCACTCACTTTGCTCTTCCAGACCTGGCCCATCCTCATGCCTCAGGTGGTCAGCTGCTGCTGATCACTCCACCTTGATAAGCAGGATAAAGAGGAGGGGAAGGCCATAACCAGGGTGCTCTGAGGGTCTCTTTCCTGGAAAAAACCCAGAGGAGGAAGGAAGGGGACTCTTTTCTGCTCAGGGGTTGAGCATGCTATTGCTCCCAGATGCCCAGGGAACAGACGTTATCATCAAGATGGAAGCTGCTTGCTGGACACCCTGTTGCAGAAGAGGCCTCTATTAATTGTCCATTGGGGTGGAAGGCTGCTAACCTTCACCAGGCGCCTACTGTGATTTATGTCTTGTAGGGATTTTCCTCGTAGCTCAGTCATCTGTCCTCACAGCAACACTAGAGGTAGAGAAAGTTGACCGCATTGTGCCGATCCCAGTTGAGGGGACTCAGCAAACTTGCTTGGGATTCCTGCTGACAGATGACAGACCAAGGATTCAAACACAGAGCTTTCGGAGTTTCCCCAGGACTGACTGGCTGCTGTGATGCCCACACTGCACGCTAGAAGACTGAGGATGTGGATTTTCCACTTCAGTTGTGGAATCCACATTTGGCTCAGGGAGGACCAGCTCCCTCCCCATGCTCGCCTGTGCACATGGCGGCCAGCTGTGGCTCCCGCCCGGGGTGGAGGTGGAACAGAGCCAAGACCGCACATCAAAGACTAGCAGGGAAGTGTGCACTGCTTCTTCCTGGCTCTGGCCTCCGTTGCATGCTTTTCGGGCGGTATGAAATTCACCATGGCAAAAGGATTGGGGGATCCTGTTGTGGAGGACAGAAACTGTTTTCCCAGCTTTGTCCAATCCAATTACAACTGGCGATAGGGAGACAGGTAGTGATGGTGCAAAAAGCTTTAGAGGTTTCTTTTCACTAAATTCTTATGACTTTCACTGGGAAGTAAAAAATCCGGACCAAATAGTTAAAACTGCTTAAAAAAAACAACAACGGCAGATCAAAGTAGTGTAAATTCTTAGGCATTTAACAGGACCATGGAATGAGATAATCGGACCAATTTTTCAAAAAATAGTATACTAGTTTATAAAATTAATTAACAAAATTCTATGGAACATAACAATTCAAAATAAAAATATACAGGGCACCCATATTGTACATTGCATAAAAGTTACAAAGACCCAAGAGAGCTTCTATTCCAGTGGGGACAGGCATTGAACAGCAGCAGCCACAAACAGTTAGAACTACAGTGGAAGTGGTCACAAAATCCTATAGAAACAGTGGGGTGGATGACTCTGTTAGGTGGAGGGGAGAAAAATCTCAAAGCCTTCCCTAAGATTACACTATTTTAGCTGGATACTAAAGGGTGAGTGGCAGAGTGGTAGAAAGAATGGCATTTTGGGCTGAGAGAGGAACATATGCAAAAATTGTGAAATAATTGGGGCCTGATGTGTTTGGGGACTGGTTTCCAGACCATCATTCTGAACATAAATGATCATTGCTCCTTCTGGCAAACGTAGAGTATATAGAATTGTAACTTATTAGAGGATAAAGCAGAGTTTACTGTGTGGTATCAGGATACACAGGCTCTGGATTTTAAAAGACTGGGTTAGAATCTGGGCTCTGCCGGATTATTCAGTCATCCATCCATCCAACTACATTGTCAAGCAATAAGCGTGTTTCTTGACATACAAAGATGAGTGAAGGCATACTGGTTGCTCTTAAAGATGGGACAAGTGTAGAAGTGGAACAGTATGCAAAAGGGTACAGAGCAGGGCAGGTGGTGTAGTCAACGATAAGGGAAGTCTTCTTAGAGGAGATGACTCCAACCTGAGTTTTAAACCCGAATGAAACCTGGAAGGTCAGAATAGGGGGGGCAAAGGAAGAGAATAATCCAGGCAACGGAGAAAAGAACAGAGATAAGGACCAGCCCATGTTTGGGGAGAACTAGGAGCAAGTGGGCCTGGAGCAAGCAGGGAAGAGCACTGAGGGCAAGGTGATGGAAGGGCTGCATGGCATGAACTCTGCATTCCACTCTGGCTGCACATTAGAATCATCCAGGGGATCTTTAAATGGTTCATGTTCAGGCCCCACTAACAAGGTCCTGACTATGTTGCCTGCTTTTTTAAGTCGGAGGCTGATGTGCACTCAGGGTTGAGAATGGCTGCTTCAGGGTGAGGGAGCCACTGAAGAGGGTACAGTGAAGGATGGCACAGTCAGCTTTGTGACGGGGGACACTTCGGAAATGATTGTCCACTAGAGAAGCTGAGGGCCTGAACGGGGGCAGCATTTGTAGAATTGAAGACAGAAAGGAGGAGTGCTTTTGAGAGTATTCAGGAGGTAACATCAGATGGAGCTGATTGGTGATGTAGCAATGGGATGACGGTAAATTCAAAGACAATTCCCGCACTTAATTGGTGGGATGTGTTGTGGGATTGCCAGATCAAATAGAAGTCACCCCTGTAAGTTTGCTTCTCAGATAAACAAGGATTTTTTTTTTAGTATAACACATGCAATATTTGATATAAATTTTTTTAAAAAATTATATTTTTTTCTAAATATGACCATCATAGTCCTCTTGCTTAAAGTGGAGACATCAACTAATCAGAGAATAGAGGAATAGGGAAAACTTTGATGTATTGATGATAAATTCAGATCTGGACTTGTGATCTTTGTTGCTTTGTGCAGGTAGAGATATCCACTTGGTCCTTGGGTATCTGAAGTTTGCTGAGGTATCTGGGTTAAAATCATCAGTATATTTTTGTAGAACTTGAGACCATGGAATGTGGGTGAATTTTTTCAGACACATTAGATAAAGTGAGACAAGTGATAGGCCAGGATGGAACCCAGCTTTCTTTAAAAAAAAATATTGATTTTTTATAGAGAGGAAGAGAGAGGGACAGAGAGTTAGAAACATTGATGAGAGAGAATCATCGATTAGCTGCCTCTTGGACACCCCCTACTGGGGATGTGCCTGCAACATAGGTACATGCCCTTGACTGGAATCGAACCCAGGATCTTTCAGTCCGCAGGCCGACACTCTATCCACTGAGCCAAAACGGTTCTGGCTGGAACCCAGCTTTCTAAGTGACTTAGAACTAGTCATTTGACTTTTCTGAGCTTTAGTCCCCCATTGGTAAAAGGGAGAATAATAAAACCTGTGTCAAATACTTAAGTATATTAAGTATAGTATCATGTAAAATATCCTTGCTACCTTGCCTGGCTTTTACTATCACTATCAATATCATCAATACTGTCATCAATATCATTGAATCAGATCATACAAACCAGTATCTTTAAAGACAAATTCAAAATATGACCAAAATAATAGATTTATTAAGAAATAAACAAAAATGCAATGAAAATAACCACAAAGCCCTAAACTTTGAATTATTTTATGTGGTTCAAATAGTAGCAGAAATCATAAGGATAAACTCTCTGTTACAATAATCTCATTTTTTATCAATTATATTCTCCAAAACGATGAAATGAAAAAAAGCAATTTGCATCCTCCAGTAACACCCCAACAACAGTGTCTTTAGAAAATAATTTATTTTATTGTTATTTACTTTTTTTTAAAATTGAATTTATTGGGGCAAATTGGCTCATAAAATTATACAGCTTTCAGATATACAATTCTACATCATCTGCGTATTGTGTTGCATTTTTACCATCACAATATTTTTTTTTCTTTAGGCTTTCTGGGAAGCAAATGTTTGAAGACATAAGTGATACTCACGTTTTTATAGCAGGAGAAAGAATAATTATCTGAATTGGCCCACAAGTATATACAGATTATGTGCATGTGTGCATGTGTGGGTGCGTGTGCAGCACACACACACGTTTTATCTCTCTTCATATTTTGCCTGGACATGTTAGCTGCACAATGAGTCACTGTTTGTTCTGTACATACAGAGAGAAGCAGGACCACCAGGGCTTTTTAATCTTTTACCAAAGGTGGGAACCGAAAGCCCTGATGAAAAGGAGAGGGAACATAAAAATGTTTGGAAAAAAATAAAAAAAAACTAACTCTTCAAAGGATTCCATTTAGTTCATCTGACGTAGTATAAACAGGTTTAGAGAAATCTATATTCATATATCTCAAACACTTATTTCAAGCTTCTATTTGATATTTATCTTCTATTTGAATTCTAATGGGTAACAGAGTGGCATTTTTGCCCACTCCACCTGTTGATCAAATGGCCAGAATGTATTAAATAACCTCATAGTGCCTTGCTTTATTGTAATAAGTTACTATTAGCAATTAAAGAAGAAGCACAAGACTCGGACCTCATATCTGAGCTTCAAGAATAGGAGAGAGGATGGGGCTAGAGGAAAGAAACTTGCTTAAATATGTGAAAACAGTGTCAAGGTCCCTCCATACTGATGGATGGAAAGAAACACAGAGGAAATAGGTGGCAGTGGCATCATTCATTTCATACCAATAGATATTCAACACCGCCCAGGAGTTTGGTCTTGTGAGGTGGGAATGGGGGTAGAAAGGCAGATAACCAGTTTCCTATTATACAGTGTGATGGGCTCTACTTAATGAAAAGAACAAAGTGCTGAGGGAAGACCCTGGGATTAATTCTGCCTGGGTGGGTACCAGAAGGCTTATCCGGAGTTTTCCAGTTGGTTGCTCATACAGTCTTGAATTTAGAGGATTAAAAAAAAACACCCGTTTGCCTTATTTGTTATGGTTCAATACTCTCCTGGCAGAGTTAGCCTCTACCTCCCCTCGGGAACCCCCGCGCTTATTTCCCATCTCCATGATGGCTTGATTCCTTTGTGTCTTCTGCACGGCTACTGCTGAAAGCACAGGTGTGTGCTTCCTTCATCACCGCCCAGCACCACTGTATAAGGCACACAGTAGGTGTTCCTTACACATTTGTTGTTTACATGAGTGAATGAATGCCAGTGTGGAGCCACTGTAGCTAAGAGTCTCCTGGTGTGGGAATGCTTTCTGTCACCTTCTGCCCCAGCAATATATATATATATATATATATATATATATATATATATATATATATATTTTTTTTTTTTTTTGCTTATTGAGGGAATGCAGACATCTAGTAGTCTCAGGGGTAAGAATATTTGATGCAGTTTGTTGTCAGTTTTGTGCTTTTGCTGTGGAAAAATGGTGGTGGGGGGGAGGAGGTGATATGATGGCTTTCAACAGTGGCAAATGAAACAGAAGGGACCAATAATTCAACCAGTGAATTAGAATTGCAAGGGGCCTCGCTATTATTCCAAACTATCACAAACTGTTGATAGACTATTAAGAAAATTTCGACCCAAGTGACCAATTCTCAGTCCATGAGCATGCTTCATTGAGATGTAATCACCATGTTGCATTGTGTTAAGTGAAATAATCCAGACAGAGAAGGACAGATAGCGTATGACTTCACTCATATGTGGAATCTAAAAATAAAATAAAACAAATGAACAAACAAAGCAGAAACAGACTCTTAGATACAGAGAACCAAATGATGGTTACCAGAGAGAAAAGGGGTAGATGAACAAGGTGAAGGGGGAAGGTGAAGGCGGAATAAGAAGTATAAATTTCCAGTTATAAAAAATAAATAAGTCATTGGGATGTAATGCCAGCACATGGAATATGGTTAATAATATTGTAATAATTTTGTATGGTGATGGAAGGTTAATAGACTTGTCATGATCACATCACAGGGCATAGAAATGTTGAATCAGTACACCTGAAACTAATATAATATGTCAACTCTACTTTAATTAAAAAAAAATAATCATCATGTTGTGAGCCCAAGAGACCATACTGTTATTTTTCTGAAAAAAAACAAAACAAAATAACTATAATAAAATGAGCAGCATTCAGTAAGGACACATAAAAATTTAAAAATAAGCAAACAAACCAGATTTTCCTTCATACGTATTGGTTTAGAAAGGCCCAATCTGAGAAATCCTTTGGGGACTATAATCATGTCAGCAATCATTTTACTTGGTTCAGCAGAGAAGCAAAACACCTAGTCTTTTAGTTTGATTAATTAAGCCACATGGAAGAAGATACTGCAGAGGGAGAAAGGTGAGGCAGAGACTCGGTGCACATAGCACTGCAGCTCTCTTGCATACTATGTGTCTTCTCAAATTATTCATCGGCTACAACCATAACAAATCTGGGTATGGAAGCAATAAAAAGCTTTCAAATATTTTCAGACTGGAGTTCATTCTGAAGTCCGGATACCATCAGCGTGTATGCTATGTACTTCTTTCTTAACAGAGTTCAACTGGAGTCACCCTTTCCAGACTTCTAGACACAATTAGAAAATGATGGGAAGAGAGGAAGGAGTTAGAATTTCCCCAGATTCACAGATGAAGATACAATTTTAATCTTGGGCCAGGTCCTGAATTGCAACCTCTCTTTTTCCCCATCCCTCTGAGAGAAAGAAAGAAAGAGAGAGAGAGAGAGAGAGAGAGAGAGAGAGAGAGAGAGAGAGAGAGAGAGAGAGAGAGAACTGGGAAAAGGCAGCATGTTTGTATTTACTGTCCTTCTGCCTGTAACGCGATTCCTGTTTCCAGTCTGATCCTCCCCACTGGCTCCAGGAATTGCTGGCAGCACGAGGACACGTGCTTTCTCAGTCGTGACAGCACAGCCTCCTTCCTCGGGAGACCTCACTCAAACAATGGCGCCCAGGGCCCTGGACTTGCCAAAACTTACCCCATGGACATTCTCTCATATCGAATCCCTTTGCACATCCTGTTCTGCCGTGTTGAAGTGGCTTCTCCTTCCTCCTAGCTTGTGATAATTTTTTTTCTAGACCTTGTTTCAGGGTCCCCCCCAATCTGTCCTTTTGCCTCTGCTCCTAACATGCAGCAGCCCAGAGCCCAAAACCACTGTCTTCAGGGAAGCAGTGAGGATCCCAGAGTCTGTTTTCAAGGTCTTCTCTATCCCGGTGTCTATGTCAAAACCATCTTGATGGAGTTTGTTAAACTAAGACTTAATTAAGAAACCCCAGACACTTGTTGTTCATGGATAGATGAAATTAATTAATTAATTACACAGGAGAGTGAGCCCATACAATCCTATAGGCAGGAATTGCCTGGGCTTGAGGTGACCCTGCACGAAGACTAAGACAAGCGCTTGTATAATGCTGGAGAGATTCATATCTGTCAGGATGATGATCCTGGCTTTGGAGTAACCTAGTCCCAGCCCCTTCACCTTTAGGGATGTGACCGAGAGGAGTTCTGTGGTTTCTGTATGACAACAGCCTGGTCTATAACATGATGTGATGGTTGAATAGCACATCTCAGGAAAAGCCTGTACCAGAGGTTGACACATAGTTAGTAATCAAGGCATGGACTAAGAACAATTTCTGAGGTCAAATGAGCCTCTTGGCCTTGCCCTGCAGGTAATTACTCTGACCCGGGCTACCTGGCTTCAGGTCTCTTGTCAATACACCTCTGCTTCCTGGATGTGGCACTGGCCCCACCCTCTGTGTTAAGATGGCCATGCTGGTCACCACTTGATTTTATAGGTTCAGAAAATGGGCACAATGATATTGACTTGGGTTTGGAGGTTTCCAGATAGGGAGAGATGCTAGGGTATTGGTGTGTTACGGAGCTTAGAGAGCTGCATGTGGAGAGGAACTCCATACAGCGAGAATGGGGTGGTGGGGTACAAGAGTCTCCTTCAGGGACAGAGACAGACTGCCATATACTGGGTTGCTTATAACCAATATAAATTTATTTCTCATAGCTCTGAAGGCAAAAGTCCAAGATCAGGAGCCATCACGGTCAGTTCCTGGCGAGAGCCCCTTTCCAGGTTGCAGGTGCGGACTTCTTGTTTTTCTCTCACATGATCTTGTTTTGTCCTCACAACTCTTCTATGACTCATAAAAACACTGATCACATCAAGAGAGCTCTAGCATAATGGCCTGATCTAACCCTAACTACCTCCCACCCCGACACACACCTAGGTCCCACCACCTAATACATCACATTAGGGGGTAGGTTTTAGCATATGCATTTTGGGGACAAACATTTAGTCCATGAGAAGAATGATGGCCCTAAAGTTTCCATTTCAAGATGGAACTTCACCTCCACCAGCCACTGGGCTTCTCCCCTTCGATTTTAAGAAAAAAGATATATATATTATTGATTTCAGAGAGAAAAGGAGAGGGAGAGAGAGCTAGAAGCATCAATGATGGGAGAGAATTATTGATTAGATGCCTCCTAAATGCCCCTAACTGGAGATTGAACCGATAACCTGGACATATGCCCTTAATTGGAATCAAACCTGTACCCTTCAGCTCACAGGCCCATGCTCTCTCCACTGAGCCAAACCGGCTAGAGCTCCCCTCCAATTTTCACTGCAATCATAGACTTCTCCATAAAGCTTTCAGATCGGTCTTTCCAAGGTGACTAATTTCAATTTTAATTATCCATTTGTATCCCTGAAGCCTTTCTGGTTGTATTCTAGTTTACTGAAGTGGGTTATGGGCAATATATATGTCAATAGCCTGCTAGAAGCAAGGCGACACTAACCTTTTACTCTTGAACTTGCTTATACAACAGATGAAAATGGCTTTGAGCTGTAGTCCCTGGGGGCTTGGACTGCTCATTCCTGTTGGGAACTATCAAAGTTAGGATTATACTTTTTAGGGTTGTTGGGAAGAAACAAAAGATTGAAGCCCTAAAATTTTTGTCACACATGTCCCTCTTTTTCAGAACATAGAGTGGCATGTTGTGAAATAATAACCAAGGCATGGACTAAGAACAATTATAAATATATATAAATATAGTAATATAAGCTATTATTATATTTAAAGACATGCTGATGACCCCACCCTTTTGTTGAGACAGCTGCCTGAGGAGAAGGCTCAGGGATCGCCCGGCGAGGGGTTTACCTTGAGTGTAATATGTTAGCCCAGGCTCATAGCCTGTCTCGGCCCTGGGTGGATGCCAGCAAACTGTTTTCACTGTTATTTTGAAACATCAGTTGGCATTTGAGCCACTCACATGCCATTTTCTCTTTGTCACAGAAAAACATTTTCCTTTAGGGACTTGTCATGTGTCAGGACCCCTGCCCCAGCTTATCTGGCTGAAACTTGGGAAATAGGAAATGAGAGAAGGCAGAAGGCAGAGTCAGGAGCGGATCCAGAGTTCTGCCTACAAACACCTCCCTTTACTTCTATTTACTTATTTCTCTAATAAATCCAGGATACTCCCTCTGATCCCAGGGAAAAGAGGAGTAGGTATCATCGGAGCAACCATATCCAGTCCCTGACTCAAAAGGAAACCTGCATTGACTCTGTGGCCCCATCTGGTCATAGGGTGGTTGCAGTTGAAGGCTGCCATGGCCTCTTGCAGTGGGGCATTTTGTGGGTCTTGTGTGGGCATTCTTGCCCCACTCTGGGCTCTCATCCCACGAGATTGCATTCCTCTGGCACCGTGCCTGGCACCTTTTCCCCGGAATGCCCTGGCTGATCTTCCTTTGTTAAAATATGAACACCTTGACTATAGATTTGCCCCCTCAAGCCATAAGAATTCATCTCTTGCTCTTCTGTGTTTTGAGGGAATTTCCTGTATCCTACTTCTTATCACAAGGAATTCCATGTGAACTTGTTTGTTCTCATGTCATAAGCCCCTTTGGAGTGGAGACCATATCTTCATTCTAGTCTTTAGCACCAAGCACCCGGCATGAGAATATGGTATGAGTGGGAGGAGTTGTCATTAAAGTTTAGTCATTCCTCCTTATTCCAGAATGGCCTATTTTCTTGATTAATTAATTGAGAGCAGTATCAATCTTGCACACTGCATGTTAATACAAACAACAAAGGGCTTATCATTTCTCCTTTAATATATTAGTTGAATCTGACATTTTGCCCACTTGTGTTCCACCTCTCCTAGGCTAAGAATTTCAGGGAAGGCCATGGAGCTGGGCAAACTATGCAAGGTTATTCTGGGTAAGCTGTTCCCCATGCCTACAGCAAGAGTCTCGGCCTTGGCGGGCCATGGTGGGACAGGAGTTACTGTTTCCCTGTGCAGAGAAGCCCTATTCACTAATTACAACTAAAAGCTTTGGGCATTATACAAAAACACCTATTTGGGGAGTCTGAAAGATAAACAAAAGCAGGTGGATTGTGAAGAGGTGTTAAACGTAGAGAAATGACTACACACAACCGTTATAGGAACCCCATCTGTTGGCCACAGGATGCAGGAGAAGAGCTCCTGCAGATGAAAAAGGGCAGAGCTAATCCCAGAAAGGACAACTAAGACACAGGATCTCCTAATCCTTTATGTAAATCTATAGGAGTTTCAACATAACCCCTGAAACACATGCAAAGGATAGACCCAAACCACCATTAACAGATGTGTTAGTTTCCTGGGACTGATGTAAAAATTGCCACAAACTTGGTGGCTTACCCCAACAGAAATGTGTTCTTTCTCAGTCCTAAAGGCAAGAAGCCTGAGGTCAGTTTCACTTTTTATTAATTGGACTTTATCAAAATTAAATTTTAATTTATTTTTTGCTTCTGAAGATACCATTAAGAACATGAAAAAGGCAACTCTCAGACTGGGAGAAAATATAAGATAAAGGATTTGTATAGAGAATATATTCAGAACTCTTACAAACCAATTTCCCACAATTCAATGAGAAAATGGGCAAAAGATTTGGACACTTACAAAAAAAGATACACAAATGACCATCAAGCACATGAAGTGATGCTCAACATAATTTGTATGAGGGGAAAAAACCAAATGAAATGTACATAAAAGGAAATACCACTGCATAAACTCATTAGGTTGGTTACAGTTTATAAAAACTGAGCATGACAAGTGTTGGCAAGAATGGGAAGCAACTGAAACTCTCATTCATTGCTTGTGGGAATGTAAAATGGTATATCCTTCTGAAAAACACTTTGACAGTTTCTTAAACCTCTTTATGATCCAGCCCATCCTTTCCACTCCGAAATCTTTACTGAAAAGAAACAAAAACATATGTCTAGTATGTAAAAGTTCACAGGAGCTTTGTGTGCAAGAGCCAAAAATAAGAAACAACACAAATGTTCAATGTAAGGGTAAATGAAAATTGTTTCATCCATTTGTGAAGGGCAAAGAGACCATTTCCCTTTTCTCTTCATCTTAGAATGTTTTCTTGAAGATATAGTTGTCGACCAAAGTTAATTTTAGACTGTAAAAAAAAAAAAATCAAAAGCCTTTATTGGAGCAAAAAGAGTTGAAACGCAGGAGACACAAACTCAGATAGTAACTTTTCAAGGAAAACAAAGCTGGAGCTTATAAAGGCAAACTGCAGAACGGGAACAAAGGAAACGTTTCCTGTTGGGTGTTGGACATAGCATGGCACCTAATTAAAAACGTTGGTTATGTCCCAGTGATACCACTCTGGGGTAAGGGTAGGCAGGGAAACAAGTCAGGGTGCAAAGTCTAGAATGTATTCCTAGGGCAAGGATAAGCCTACCTCTCCTAACAGCCTCCTGGCTCCATTTTAGGGCCTCCTGATGTTAGTGACACTATTTGAGATCTCTTTATCACAGCGAATCTGAACTCTTGCCCTGTTTGGCTTAGGGGTACATCTCTCGAGGAATTGAGCTGGTTTCCAATGTTATGATGTACAGGTGTTTCTCCAGGCCAGCCAAATAGACCCCTGGAATTAGCTCCAGGCTTTCTCCTGGGAAATGTGGCAAGGAGAGCTTACTTAGTCTCTGGAAGATAAGAGAAATTATTGTTCTTTCTTCTTTTCTGCATAAAGTGTCAATCATGAAACTTTGTAGTCAGTTTTGGGTTGCCTTACGTACATGTACTACTTACTCAATAATCAAGGGTGCTCTCTGTTCTTCTATTGTTATAGAGGGGTCTTTTCGTTGGCCTGCTTTCTTTATTTCCCCAACACCACCCACAGGTGAATGGATAAGCAATAGAATACCACTCAGCAATAGAAAAGAATAAATGTTTGATTCATGCAACAGCATGAATGGATTTAAAAATAATTACACTGCAGCCCCCGGAGGAGTCAGGCCCCTCTGGGCTCTCAGTTCAGCTTTGGTTGGCTTGGTATTTCCCAGGGCAGAGCTTTTGGACCAGAAACAGTCACACTCCATTTCCCTCAGTTCTTTATCTTACGACTATTTTCACAGCCAAAGGGGAATTTGTTATTGTGGAGGGGAGAGAAGAACAAACCTCAATCTCATAGTTTTGAAGCACCTATAAAAACATACAGGACTCTAAGGCAACCCAGTGCCAGAGAGCATGTTTAAATCTGAAAACAAGGTTGGCTGCTGAAATGCCTTATTAGCTGGGGACTTTCTTAAAAATAGCTTCCTGGTTGCCTCTGGGAAATGCAATTTAGTCTATCTGAGGTCATGCTGAGAATCTGCATTTTTATGAATGGTCTCAGGTTATTCTACCATTCAGAAAAATGTGGGCACCATGACTGTGAGGGTAACTTCATTAACTGAAAAAAAAACCCATCTTCCTCTGTTCCCCTCCCTTTTGTCTTAATCAGCTGGCTGGTGCCTGAAAGCCCCACAGATGATCAGCCTTCAGCACGTGTTAAAGGCCACCAACAAGCTGTGCCTATTATCCTTGCACTTTTTTTTTTTTAAATTTCTTTTAACTAAGTCTTTGAAGTCTATTAAAATGCAAAATCACTTAGGCAGATGCAGTGAATTAGAAATGGCCATAAATTTTTTTCCATTCCTCCCACGAAGAAGTGAGATCTATCTCCCCACCGCTTTGCATTCTGGATGACTAGAATTTGATAAAGGTGATGCAGGGCTGGGATATAGGACCAGGTCCTAAGAAATTGGGAACGTCCACGTCCTTCTTTCAGAACACTTGCCTCTGGAACTCAGCTGCCATGCTGTGAGGAAGCCCAAGGAGGTCTGTGGAGAGGCCCACACAGAGGCTGGACTACTAGCTGATAGCAAGCATGGGAGCCAGCCATGTTACAAGCGGCTCTTCCATCCCAGCCGATGCTTTGTAGATCAAAGAAAGCTCTCCCTCTTGTCCCTCTTCATGGTGTAACCATGGACAAGTGCTGCCTTTTACAAACCTCAAATTTCTGCATTGTAAATTTAGGGAAAACTAGACTAAATATGATAAAGATGATTAAGATTTGATGATTTTGTAAAACCTTGACTTATTGAATAAAGGGCTGGTGAGTAGGTTTATGTAGGAGGTAGAGAGTGAGACAAAGCTTTATTTTTTGAGGCAATTTTTCCTGACACCCCACTCCACTGCCACTGGAATAGGTGTGGGTCCTGACTCTTACCTAGCATACACCTTCACCATACAATTTGCTACAGTCTATTTACACAGTCTCTGTACCCTCTAAAGCAAAGGGCATGCTTTATTCTACTTTATCTCTCTAATACCTTACACACAGCTTAGTGGGCAACAGGTATCTACCCGAATAAAAGAAAAAAATGCTAACTGACTGTACCTTCACTATGCCCACAGCCAATCAGAGTGAGTATGCAAATTAACCCAACAAATGTGGCAGCTAATTTGCATACACTGAGTGAAGGAGGAGTAAAGACTGAAGACAGCTTAGAAGGGAAAGTGAAAAGCAAGGCACGTGTGGCTGCAGCTGTAGGCGGTGGCGGGTGCCGCAAGTTGGGCGTGCGGGGCTGGGCATGCAGCCACAGCGGGAGAGGTGGGGGGCAGGAGAGGTGGTGGGGGGAGGGAAGCCCTCTGGAAGTCTTGCAGAAAAATTCCTGCAACGGGCCCCTAGTTTGATAATTAATTGCTGAAGAATAGATGGATATAGTATAGAAGAATAGTTGTTGAAAACAGATGATGTGAAAACCGCTAATAGGAAAAGGGTTAGAAATCCCAGAACAGTGGTTCTCAAGGAAGTGTAGTATATAGTGTTCAACATCTCAAATGGGTTTTTAGTCACAAAGTTTGTTTTGGTATTTAATAACCCTTAAAGTGTATAAGATATTGAGTCATTTATAGCAAGCATGTGTTAAAAAGAAGTTGGGGCAGGTGTTCTAGCTACTTCAATCCTGCCTGTGGCTGACCCCATAATTGCTACTCCCTGCTTCTCAGCCAGAGGCCACAGTGTTACTTACCCCAGATAAGACTTTCAGAATGTCTGGGAGGAAAGCTGGGCCAGTCCATCTCCTTTCCCAAACTGCCTTAAGCTCTTCCAGGCACACGCTGTGGGACTTGGCCTGGAACAGGTTTAATTCTTTTATTTAGTGCCGGCGATGGTGTTGGAGGGGGTGTCTAACCACAGGGAACCATGTAATAAGGCTTTTTGGTTCAGGTGCTACTGTTGCCCCAGAAACGAAGTTGTCCCTGACTGTCCCGGGAGGGGCAGCCAGAAAGGCTCTCATTCGTCCTGTCAAGGTCGAATGCAGTTAATAGTCAGGGGATTTCCTGTCTTAAGAGTAAAAAGGTGTAGCCATGCCAAGTACAATTAAACACTTACCCTCAGATGCTTTTCAGAATTTATCCACAATACCTACATGTGGTTCGTATCCTGCTGGGAATTTAAGGTTATTGCATTGAGAGGAAGGAGTGCTTCCCCGCGCCCCCCCCCCCCACCCCCCCCATCCTCCCAACCCCTAAAATTTCTCACTTGCCTCTGAACTGTGTAGTTTTCATCAGGGAAAACTGACTTTCAAAAAAGCTTCTGAGGTGCCACTCTGGTCTGCTCCTGTTTCTTTTCTTATGCATTGAGGGAGTCAATACTCAAGGTCACAGGGAGTTTGGTAGTTTTTTTCTAGTTCATCCAAGAAGTCTATCCATTGTTCTCCTCCATGGAGTTATATTTTAGACTTATAAAAGTTTGGAGACACCATTTCATTCTTTATTCCTGAGATGAAACAATACTACATATTGTTTTTTCCTGTCTTTTATTCTATACTTAAAGTATTTAAGACCATTGGGCTTAAAGTATTTCTCTTATATCTGTATTGAACATTCCCTTGAAATTATGCTTTCTCATCTTGTCTCAAAATAAAAGCCCATAATTTTTATTAGATATAAATACAAATTCATGTCTATGCTAAAGTCGGGGGGGGGCGGGGGGGGGGAGAAACTCAGGTGAGCTAGAGGGGCAGAGGAAGAAAGGGATAATAAATGGAGATGTATGAGCAAAAAAAATGAAACCAGGGTTGAGTTGCAAAAACTTAGGAATGAATAAGACAAGAGGAGGAATATGTCTCCATCAGGATGGGCTACATTATACCATGATTAAAAAAAGAAAAAAAAAAAAAAAGCCCATTGCTTTCAGGGCCTTCACAACCTAAAGGTTTATTCTTCATGAAAATTCCCCTGTGCTCTGGGCGATGTTCTAGAGCAGTCATCCCTGTGCCACATTTCATCAGACAAGGCAAGTCCAAGGCCTGATTTTGAGTGTGTGGGGATGAGCAATCTTCCCGTGTGCCGGGAGCAGACTGGAACTTGGTATCAGGCAACACAAGTAATGGCAGCCACAGTGAAGAAGAGGGGGGCTTGAGAAGTGAAGATGGTAGCAAACTTGGGTGGAGACCCACTCAGGAGCACTTTGGGGTATAAGGGTTCTGGGGGGCCTTTGAAGGAGTCTAGTGGATGTCACCTCTGTTCTCACCCAGCTTCTGTCCCTTTTGAGAAGTGAGACATAAGTGTTGGTTGATGGAGAACTAAAATATCCCATTCATTCCTGCCAAAGCATATTCTAAGGGCTGATTAGCTTTCCCTTGTACTGAGCCCTGGAAGGAGGTAGAAGCACCCACCTGACTCAGGGCTGCATGGAGAAGTGCCAGAGCACACCTCTGGGGGGAGAGAGAAGGGCTGCTCCACACATTCACCTCTGTTAGGCTAGTCTTTTCCCGTTGAGAGGAGCAAGTGTGTTATACTAATGCAGATTCCTCCAAATGAAGAAAAAACATCAGGAGGAAACAAAAAGCATCCCTCCCCCTCAAGTGAAACTCAGAGAAGGAGCAACCAGCTCCGATCAGGCGGTTCTGTTTAGATGTAGGGGTGGTGGGCTTGTTTTCTCAAGGTTGGGGCAGTTGAGAGAGAGAAAAAGTGTGAGAGATGGACACAGATAGAAGCAGAGATCAGATTTAAGGAGAACAGAGATAGAGGAAGAAATACTCAGGAAAAGAAAAAGAGCCCGAGGGACTACTGAGACAGAAAGAGGGAGAGAAAAAGGGACTCAGTGAGAAGAGGCAGAAGCAGAGGCAGAAGCAGAAGCAGGAGAATCAGAAGAAGAAGAAGAAGAAGAAGAAGAAGAAGAAGAAGAAGAAGAAGAAGAAGAAGAAGAAGAAGAAGAAGAAGAAGAAGAAGAAGAAGAAGAAGAAGAAGAGGAAGAAAGAGGAGGAGGAGGAGGAGGAGCAAGACAATAATTACAAATAACCCTGTCCTGGCTGGGTTAGGAGGACTTGGGATAGCTGGAGGCAAAGGGAATGTGCACGTATTCATCTGCATACCTGTTGTTTTTTCTCTCTCCAGAATTCCTCACCCTATAGTGCTCTCTCTACCAAGCTCTAAATATGATGTTTTAGATAATTAATTGTTCATAAGATAATGAAGGGCCTGTCCCAAGATGGGCCTTGTAGGTTAAGACTAAGCCTTTCCTTGCTTCTTCAACTCCCAGTCTGGAGGTAGTGAGTGGCGAGGGGAGGGAGGAGCAGCAGGCCTCCTGGGCTCTGGCAGCTCTTCCCAGAGAAGAGCTGTGAGGAGGCACTCTTTGGGATTCTCTTTCATCCATGTTAACAATCTTTAGAAAGATTGTAAAATTTGGCCTGGTTAAAACAAAATCCATTTACAGCTACATAATTTTAAGCATTTTTGTTTGCTTGTAATTTTCTAGGCAAAATCACATAGCAAAACATTTGCACTGTTCCATTTGATATTTTTCAACTCAGAATGTTAAATAAAGGGATTGGGGGTGGGTGGGTGGAAGGGTGGGGGGTTGAGAAGGAGGTGTTTATAGTGGGAATAGATTTCTCACAAAAGACACTGAGTTATATTCTAGTTTTCCTGTTCGATAACCATCAGCATCTTGTCTGTGTATATTCTTTTTGGCTTTTTGCAAAATTCACTTTCCTGACCTTAGATGATGCAAGGAGGTACATCATTTTGGTGAGGTTCCCGAGCCGATGTTTACAGGATTGCATACACACCCCCGTAGAGTGCTTGCCTCAAAATGCTTGCTCATTTGGCATGCGGAGAATATCTGAAGTGGTTTACATCCTTTTGGGCCTTGGCAAAACCCATAAGGCAGTTTCCCAAGCACTTTGCCCCTTCGTTTTTAAAGTGATCTATTTTCTCAAGGAAATGCAATCCGTATGTCTCTGACTCATTTACACTTAACTCATCAGACTGTTGTTTGGTAATGGCTCTGGGGTTCAAGGCGCCCAAGGAAGCTGTCACTGAGCCTTTCCAGAGTATGAGACACACAGTGGCCGTCTCGTCCTGAGTCAAACCCAGACACTTTCCCCCTCGGCATTTAAACTCAGAACCTGATTGTCTTGGAGCAAACTAAGTCATCCCCGCTTTACTAAAATTTGTGACTGATACCCTCCAATCCTCATAAGAACTTAATAAGAAAAACATGGGCTGATTTCCCACCTCCTCCCTCTCTGTTTCCCCTTCCCTTAGGAAGTGCTCAGTATTACAAATAAATTTGGAGAGACAGACGACATTAAGGAGTTCTGACTTCAGTCTAATTACAAAGGCCGGGCCTGGTCTTGGGTTCAGCTGAAATTGGGCTTTTGCCCTATAAGCGACTTTCCCTTTACTTGGGGAAGACAAATGTGCATCTTAGAGGAAGAATAAACAAAACGTGAATGAACTAGAAGCCAACCTTCCACTGGGAACACAGCCAACCCCTACACACATAGCTCCCAGTCTGCTTTGATAAGTAAAAGGCAAACCCCAGTAAAGTGCTCGCTATCAGAGATTTATTTAAAACAAACAGCCGACTCACTGGTAGGGGTAATGCCCATCCCTGGGTGCATGTCTTCCCCGTCTGCATCTAAGTGCTCAACTGTGAGGAGGCTTTGCTCGCAGAGTGATTGCCCAGGGCGCTGTAATGCCCTTAATCATCACAGAAAAATTCGGCTGTGTTCAGTTCTGTGGCAGGAAGTTAAGTGCACGCATACATTTTGGAAACATCTTCCACATGAAAGATGGAAACAACTAGAGTTTTCTGGTTAAGACAAAATTAACCTCCCCAACTTCAAATAAACGATAACAAATCATGCCTTCAATATATATAAAAATAAAGACGATAAAAGTCACCATTTATTGTTTTTTTTTTTTTTTTTTTTTTCTGTGAGCCAGGAATTCTACCAACTTTAAGGATAACTCCACAAGCCTCACAGTTCAACCACATTCAAAGCTGACATCACCTCCATTGTACAGATGAGAGAATTGAAGTTCAGGTGGCACTGTTAGCAAGCTTAGGGCTCAAACTCTTCCACACCATGCTGCTTCTCCTGAGACAATTTTGTAGAGGTCTAAGTTTATTCATTCAAATCCTGCTTCTGTTGAAAAAGGGATTTTAAGTTTTCTTTTGAGGTGCTATGCTTTAGCCTTCCTCCCCAGGTGGGCCCAGGATGAAATCAGGCATCACTCAAGACATTAAGGCTGAACTCTCTTTTTGGTGGGTGTAAGAAGAAATCAAAACTGACCACATTTGGAGAAGTTTGGGATTTCCCTGAAAAATGATTTTGAGAGGTGAGAGGTGGGGTCAGAAGCCAAGTCCCCTAATCATTGGGGCTGGATGTGTGAAGGGTGATATGTATACCTAACTGCTAAAGGAGATGAATGATTTTAGGGTCAGCCTCAGCCTAGTGTTCTTTCATTGATCTCTGGATGGGAAATAACCTTATCCATTTCCCTGAGCTGCTTTAGGGATAATGAGATAGCATGGGAATTGGCTTATCATAGTGTCTGCTCATGGTCACGGGCCCTATATCGTCTGAATCTGAATCTGTAAACAGTTTAACTTTGACCAAGGAAATGCTTTCCTCATCATGGAATAGCCACTCTGGTTTTTCAATATGGGAATCAAGGCCCTAATCAAGGGCGCCTGTGGACGGCTTCCGGACAGGCCACTTCCACCCCCCTCTCTCCCTTTGTTTCCTGGGCTTGATTGACATCAGTGATGGGATTACATTGGATTTAAATGCATCCGACTGCACACGGCCTGAAAACGGATCTGCAGAATCAGGCTTTCGCACACATCTAGAGAATGGTTCTCAGCCTTCGTGCTGCTGGCCAGTCCAGGAGCCCTGGAGACGAGCCCCACTCACCCTGCATCTAGGCCGATAGAGAAACAGATGTTTGGATGCAAGGAACTCTAAAATGCAGACCGAAAGAAAAGCCTTCTGAACATTTCTTAGTCCCCTAAAGTGTGTGTGGATTTTGAAAAAAGCTAAAGAACTGTTTTTAATCTCAGCTAACCTAAGGGGAATGGTCATAGTTACTTATTAGTCCAATTATTTCTCAGTAATAAAATAACTGGAAGGACAATCCACGGCCAATGTAAGATGCCGGAGATTGCTAGGGAAAGGCAGACATTGCGTTCACATGTTGAAGCCTCTCTTCCCCAGAACGTCTATTTGCCATGCGAGAGTAGCAGATTCGCTGGCCGCTTGCAGTGAAGGAAGTCGATAAGGAGGGAAAGATGAAACATCAGTTGGGTTTTTAACATTCTATTTTAACTGGGAGAGGCTGAGCCAACTGTAGTGTGTGTGTGAGAGAGAGAGAAAGAGAGAGAGAGAGAGAAAGAGAGAGAGAGAGAGAGAGAGAGAGAGAGAGAGAGAGAGAGAGAGAGATGGAATCTGTTATCCCCAATGATCCTTCCACATATGTGCTCAACACATGTGACTATCTCAGAGCCAAGTGGTGGCTTCCATTGCCTGACAGTCTTTCAGAGGAGGCCCAGATGACAAAGGCAAGCATGGTTTGGACCCTCATGGACAGCAATGTGACCAACTCACTGGAATGAAGAAATGAAATGGAAATGAAAATCCCCAGAACCAGTAACCCTCCTTGATCAGAGAGCAAGTCCCAATCCAGCCCTGACTTTCCAATATAAATTTGCCGGTGCTCATTTAACAGAGTTCTGTGCAGTGCTTTGATCTCCTTGCAGATGAAGAGTAATTTTAAATTATGAAAGATTACTTCTGATGACAGGAATAAAATTGATATGCTTGCACTGTGCCGGGCTTTGCATCCTCCCGCTCACATTCCTGAGCACTGGGCTTCCTAACTGGGTATTCCAGAGCTGGCATTTGGGGGTGGAGGGGGAGGGGCAAGGCCTGGGCAACAGGAGGCCAACAGCAGATCCTCTGAGTTATTTTCATTTTAATTCTGAGCACGCGTAAGGGAAATGCATGGTCCTGTGCTTTGCAGCCATATGTACTGATGAAGAGCACACACAATAAAGTGCCACCATGTGTTTGGGTGAGACACTTTGCTCCTGAGATGAAGAAAAGTATGAAGGGAGGTGGGAGGTGGCGAGGAGGGGAGATTAAAACACAACTTCTAAGGCTCCTTTAAATTGTACCATCTTGAGCAAAGAAAAGCCTGAATTATGTAAAAGCTGGCCAGGTGCCCACATCTGGCAATGGTCAGATTGTTTTGTAAGCAGGCAGTTTGCACACAGCACGCAGAGCCGGGGCTGCTCTGGAAAGAATGATGAGTCTGTGGAGAAGTTCATGGGACCTGGCCGCCAGACGGACACCCAAGGCGAGGGAGCACTTCCGGCCATTCGATCTCCCAGGGCAGGCAGGTGAGACGAGTTATGTCCTCACGGCTAGGGCTTCAGCAGGACTGGGTCAACCCCCTGCTCATTCCTGCCTGAATGGGAAACCGTGCCCCTGCGCTGGTGTCAGGCTTCGAAGTCAAGTTTTCTCCAGACCTTCCCAAGGTTCTCAGAAGAAATAAGACCCTTTCCTGTGTCTGCGACTTTGGTGTTCCTGAGGAGACCCCTTCTGTGCATTCCCTCTGCTCCCCTTCCCCCGGACTGGCCAGGTCATTTCTGAAAGCCACAGCACTGCCGTGGCCCATGCATGGCTAACTGTCTTCTGTTTGCTGCCCTTAGGCACAGACTCTGCCCGGGCTCACCGAGGCCCTCAACCAGGGATCTGAGAGTGCAGCCAGGCGGCACCCACACAGGTTTTATCTGTTGGGGAGCCCATCTCACAAACAAGTGCTCACCTGGCCCAGTTGCTGCAGTTTGGACCCATCTAGCCAGCTGAGGTAAAGGTGGAGGTTAAGATGTGCTTTCTTCTCCTGGAGGAACAAAAGAAGAAAACGTGTCAGGCGAGCACTCCAGGGACCATGGAATGCCAGCCTCTAGGCTAGCCGGGGCTCTCAGAAGAGACCAAGGCAGCCACGGACAAGAATGTGCCCACTGCAGGCTGGGCTTGAGCACGTAGAAGCATGCAGCTCCGGGAGAGAAAGGTCTGGGGGCCTCTTTTCAAAACCAGCCCTGAAGTATCTGGTATGATTTAGATTTGCTCATAAAAACAACTCAGTTGGTTCCTGTTAAGTCAATAGTACTTGAATTGCATCTCAGATATTTTAGCTCTTGCAGGATTCTTTATGACATCACTGTGTGCACACTGCATTTCACAAAATCTGGCCAGCTCTGCTATTTTGTTCTTTTCACAGAGGGGAGGAAAGACAGAGAAAAGATAGAAAGGAGTTAAGAGTACATCTATTCAACTCTGATATTTAATGCTAATCTCATACTTCCCTGCTGAATGACTTAACTACTACTTTAAAGGACATCTTCTGTGTCCTTGCCAGTGGTGTTCAGTGGTTAGAGTGTCAGCCGCACACTGAAGGGTTGTGGGTTCGATTCCCAGTCAAAGGCACATACCTGGGTTGCGGTTTGATCCTCAGCCCTGGGGGCAGGGAACCAATCGAAGTGTGTGTGTGTGTGTGTGTGTGTGTGTGTGTGTGTGTGTCTCCCTCTTCCCTCCCTTCAACTCTCTCTAAAAAAAAAAATCAAAGGAAAAGATATCCTCAGGTGAGGATTACCACCACCATCAACAACAAGAGACATCTTCTGTATTTTATCTTCCTATAGCTTTTATTTTCTATAAAAATCATTTTGGAATTTGACTTCAGTTTTTTTTAGGTTAAAGAAACTTTATTAATTGATCTTTGCTATAACACTTCTATTTTATAAAGTGTCAATAAAGAAATAACATTTAAAAGATGAGATACAGTACAATATTAGTAATTTCCCCCACATTTTAGTGTTGTTTTTTTTTATTGATTAAGGTATTACATTTGTATCCTTGTCCCCCATTGCCCCCCACACCCCTGCTCATGCCCTCACCCCCTGGTGTCTGAGTCCATTGGTTATGCTTATATGCACGCATACAGGTCCTTTGGTTGATCTCTCCCCCTCACCCCTATCCTTTGGCTTCAGTTTTATTTATTTATTTTATTTTTAAAAATATATTTTATTGATTTTTTACAGAGAGGAAGGGAGAGGGACAGAGAGTTAGAAACATCGACGAGAGAGTCATCGATCAGCCGCCTCCTGCACGGCCCCCACCGGAGATGTGCCCGCAACCAAGGTATATGCCCTTGACCGGAATTGAACCCGGGGCCCTTCAGTCCACAGGCTGACGCTCTATCAACTGAGCCAAACCGGTTTTGGCTGGCTTCAGTTTTAACTCAATATGCTTGTCCCCTCAAAGGGACCATTTCCAATGGCCGAGATAAAGCCCTCAAGGGCAACCACGGCAAAACCAAGTATTCCAGAATGCACGGAGTTGTTTGCCACACACAGTGACCCAGCACGCATCTATGCCTGAGCGACATGTGGGAAGGGGGAGAGGGAGATGTGTAATTTCCTCAAGAGCTTCACCACTTGGCCCTGGGAGCTTCATCAGTCCAGGTAAAGATCATTCCTCTCCCGGAGGAATTGAAAAATGAGAGTTTGAAAACTCCGCCACCAGCTACAGTGTAAAAAATTAAGATAGTACGGATTAGGACTCTGGTGACAAAGGCTAGTGAGTAGCATTATCTCAGCTCTCACAGGCAGGTCAATTGACTGGAAAACCAAATTAGGCCACTGCTAGATTCTCATGAATCCACAATAGAGCTTTATTCTCTGGCTCTGGAGTCACAGAGATCTGTTTCAATAATTATTGTAGTAAGATTAAAGAATACTTGAGAAATACTAGCAGCATCTATTTTCCAAACAAAGAGAGCAAATTGCCTTAATTCCATGCAAGGAGTTCATCTAATTTGAGCTTGTCATCAATTGTACTTTTGTGACGTGAGAGGGTATAGCCCATTGGCCCCAGTGTTCATTCTCCTCTTTGCCTTCTCAATAATAGAGCTTTGGGAGTTTTGTCCTGGGCCTGCAGCTGTCTAGATAGAGACTGCATTCCCTGGCATCTCCTGGAGCTGGGTGTGGCCATGTTTCTGAGTTCTGTCTACTTGGATGGGAATGGAAGTGATATGTACACCATGGGGTCACCCTATAAAAGGAGCCTATTGGTCCCAGCTTCCTTTCCTTCCTTCTGGAGTGCTGGGGCATGGATGGTGGTGGTCAGCTGGCCTTGTCTGTGCAGACAGGGATGACATGCATGTTAGGGGCTTCTAAGCTGGGTCCACATCCCTTCGGGGAATTCATGTCCTTGGATGGCAGAAATATGTCTTGATTTTCATTAATCCCTAACTGAAAGTGAACATCTCCTTCAGCCTTGGATATAGACAACAGAACCTGTGAAATTGACCATCAATAGAATTAAGATAATTTCATATTGCAAGTCAGTCTTTGCAAATATCTTGAAATGTATATACTATCATATCTCCAAAATGGCAATTGTTAAGAGGCTTGCTGTGAGATCCTGCTATTTAATGTGCCAGCAAAAAAAGCACATAAAATTAAACACATAAGTTTATACATTAATAACTGAGGTACAGTTATTAATAGAATTGTTTGCCTTTGTGATTTTATGAATTTAATTTGATACTTTTAAAAACATTATTCTGAAATGGGATCCATAGCCTTACACACACACACACACACACACACACACACACACACACACACCTTGCCTAGTGGACAGCAGTAGATAAGGAGAAAAGAGGAATCTGGGCCTGGGGGGACTTCAGGATCTACTTACTCTGAAGAATAATAAAAGAAG
This sequence comes from Pipistrellus hanaki, assembly GCF_964339955.1. NCBI lineage: Eukaryota > Metazoa > Chordata > Mammalia > Chiroptera > Vespertilionidae > Pipistrellus > Pipistrellus hanaki. The sequence goes on from NC_140508.1 coordinate 61,124,092, forward strand.
AAGGAAAATACTATTTGTGAGAGTTTCTTAGACTGTGCTTTGATAATTAGAAATTAATCTTAGTTTCAGGAAGTCTGGGAAATGTATTTTTTAGCTTTCAAACTTCTCCACCCAGAACAAAGATTGGATGAATATTGAGAAGTGGAAGTGGGCTTGCTCCCCACCATTTCTCTTCCTCGTAGCTGGGGGGCCACAAACCACTTTTCCACTACGTGTCACAGCTGAGGTGTAGGATGTGAGTTACACTCTACCACACCATTGTGGTGGGATATTTGGAGGGCAGAAGTGAGGCAGAGCCATTTTCTGTCCAAATTTAGATGTGCAATAGCGAGCAATGTGTGGAGATTAGGTTTTGTTTATTCGGTTGTTGAGTAGCACCTGTTGTGTTTCCATTCTCGTGCCTGGGTGTCCAGAGCCCACGTGGGGTGGGGGTGGGGGAAGCAGTAGAGCTCCAGTGAGAACCTCAGAGGTAGAAGCTCATCTCTTGTGTCATTTGGCAGTTTTCTAAAGTCCTTCCTGGATGCTCAGCCAAGAACACAGCCCTTCCAACAGTTTTGTAAGCACCCAAGTCCCTATATTAAGTCCTACTTGCTAAAATATCTGGAGTGGCTTCTGTGTGTCAGGGGAGGAAGAGAGAGAGAGAGAGAGAGAGAGAGAGAGAGAGAGAGAGAGAGAGAGAATGTCTCACTGAGCCTGGCCTGTAAAGAGTCCAGTATTTTTTCATGTAAAAAGAGCATTAGATTTTTTTTTTTTTCAATCAGGGGCCCAGATAGGTATAACCTTATAGCCTGGCATTTTTGAAATGGTAGTTTTGGAACATGTTTACCTGTCATGCACCATCTCCTTCAATCTTCACAGTAGCCTGTGAGAGGCAGGACATATTTTATTGCACAGGTGAGAAAGCATGGCACCCACAGGTGAGTCACCCCCAATTGTCAGAGAGGTGGAAACCTGGGTTTTTGACTCCCTAAAATAAGCCTTCTCTAGCCAGTTCTGACAACAGGCAACTGGCAGCTTTCTGTTCAGAAACAACCTCCAACTGGGACAGGACTCTGCTATGTCACTGCAGTCTTTTATTTTTAAATATTTGAATTGGTTTTTTTTAGAGAGAGAGGAAGGGAGAGGGGGAGAGAGAGAAACACTGATGTGAAAGGGGAACATTTATTAGTTGCCTCCTGCATGCCCCCTACTGGGGGCTGAGCCTACAATCCAGGCATGTGCCCTGAGTGGGATGGAACCAGCAACATTCTGGTGCACTGAATGACATCCATCCAACCGAGCCACACTGGCCAGGGCTGGAGCTTTGTTATATTGCCCAATTCCTGTGAGCAGTTTGTATGCAGCCTCGGTGTTTTAAAAGATGACTTTAAAGGTACACTCCATGGAAACTGTCTTCTCAAACCTCCTCCTGTGGCCATTCGGTGGCCATCCCTCCCTCCGGGAGAGTGCACCTGAAGACCAGGAAGAAGAGAATGTCCTCAGGAGGAAAAGCTGACCACCTCCGGCTCACTGGTGAGTGCCCTGCTCTCCCCTGTTTAATTCCTGCTGGCTCGATTACCCATTCAACGAGCTTGCCAAGTGCTCTTTTCCTTAAAATATTTTTTCCATGAACTATGCTGACACCCTCTCCAATCAATGATGTTGAGTCTGTGTCGTGTGTCCAAATTCCAGAAACTCTCATTTGGCTCGAGGAAATGCTATGCTAAGATGGTTCTAAAGCCTGGGGCTTGCAAGGCTGGCGCCCTCCAGCTTCAGCTCCCCCCTTGTGGGCTCGCTCTCCTGGCTCCTTCCACAGAACATCTGGGGAGCATCGCAGGACACTTTAAAGGGTTTGGAGAGACCGTTATCCAAGTGGGCAGGTCTGGCCTGGTGGGGAGAGCGGCTGAGCTTTCTATTTGTTGTAGCACCTGTCAGTCAAGCCACACTTATTAAGCACATACTGTGTGCAGAGGACGTGGGTGACCTCATAGTTTGCCGGGAGAGACCCACAGGCCCTGTTATGGTGCTATTAACATTACAGACAAAATATAAAGCATCATTGCCAACAACAATTGCAATGAGAGACATGGCCCAGGGGAAGGAAAGCCTGGAAGAGTCAGGGTGCCAGGGCCGCTTGTCCCTGAGAGTCAGACTATGCTCCTTGTTTCAGAGATGGAAAGGCTGGCCTGTGTGAGTTCCAAGGTCCCTTGTAGCCCTAATGGTCTATCATGGGTCTATCATGGTAGCATCCCTTCAGTAAAGGCAGTGGTAAGACGAGACCCTCAGGCCCAGGCACCAAGGTTAAAAGTTAAATCCCCCCCCCCCCCAAAAAAAAAATACTGTACAAGTTGTCATTCTAAGTTCAGCTTGTACAGGGGAATGGAGAGCAAGCTAAAGAGCAGGTCCTCAGATAGAAGCCCCTCCAGGCTGATGACACATTCACGGAGATGGGCTTTGCAGAGGACATCTCAGGGCTCCCGGAATACAGCCTGGTGGCGGATGCCCCACCACTGGTCTCCTCCCCCTCCTGGACCAGATCCAGCTCTGGCTCAGAGCTTTCTGGGATGAGTTGTAGCCTCATCTGTGAAGCTACCACTCTCACCTGCAGGTTGCTGAAGGAGCTCATCCTACAGGCCATGTTGTGAGGGGCTTTGGGGTGGGAGAAATCCCTGATGAGGATCAAGCTGGCAGTGGCCCCAGGGGCCCGAGGGAGGTCAGTGGGGGTCTTCCTGGAGCTGCCTGCTAGAAGGTTCTCTGAACGCCAACTTGCAGGGAGAACAGGCACAGGACACATATGGTTCCATTCACATCTCCTGTGGATAATAACGCCGTTTTCTTTTGTTGTTCGGTTTGTTTGTTTGCTTTTTAAGCATTCACATTTCCTGTGCCCACAGGTTTCCAAACACCCCCGTGCACTGCTCTTCCAGATGGAAAGGCCTTTGAAGGAGTCCCACTGCCCCTCGCCTGCCCTCACTTCCCCCGTCTCCCATCCCAAGCCAATGCTCTCGGCAGCCTAACAATGGGTCTTATTTTAGAGTATTTTCTGTTTTCCAGAGCCCAGAGCACTTGGGAATACTTCTCCTGGTGGGAGTGCAGTCACTTGAAGGATCCTTTGTTTTGAAAGGGAGAAAAAATCAACCGAGGGAAAAAGAGCAAGTTCTTCAGAGTGAAATGCAGGGGCTCAAAACTGCTAACTGCGGAATCAGAACACCGAGGCAAGGGTGATGCGGGAAACTGCCAGGTTTGGCTCGATGACATGATATTTGGGGAGTATTGCCTGCAACAGAGCACGTTTTTCAGCCCCCAACACGGATGAAATAAGAAAGCTATGAAATGCTATCTACACCGACCCTTACTAGTTCGATTATTAGCTGCTGCATAAGAAGTCCAAGTACAGGAGGCAAGGCTATCTGAGTGAGGTGTTAGCTTACATTTTCTGTGCATTTTATCCCGACTTTCCTCAGCATCCTCCACTCCTGGCAGTTTGTGAGGGAAAGCACTGTCTGGACGGTGGGCTCTGTACCTCTCACCCTGGTCACTTCGCCTGGTCCTCTACCCTCAAGACTCAGCTCAGAGCAAGCTTCACACAGCACTTCCCAGAATCCAGCCCAGCTCATTTCAAAACTGTAGATCCTATGGCCCCCACCTTCCCTGCATAGCCTTCTCTTACAACTGCCTGTCCTACCAGAGGAGCTTAGTTGTCAGCACAGGAGCTGGGAGAGAAATGTGGAGAGACCGGAAGGAACCTAAGACAGGTGGAAAGGGCATGGAGGAAGGAAGCCCTACAAATACCACGTGATAGTGCTGCTGTCCTTTCAAACACCATTCCCAATGGTTTTCATTTCTATTTGGAGGGAGCTAATGGCTCTCTCTGCTGAGAGGGTCATTGTGGAGTTACCCCCTGCCAAAGAGGAGAGCAATAATTAATAAACACATTGCCACTGGCAAAAGGAGGCTCCTTCTCCTTCTCCCTGTTCCTGGTGGTCGCTCCATGCATAGTCTAACTATCTCTGTCTCTCTCTCTCACCTTGAACCTACCTTCCAGCTGCAAGCCTTCCCCTATTACCTCTGCTTCCAGGTGGTGAACAAACTTGGGGGGACCTCGCCCACTAGCCTTTTTCTCGGTCTCCTGGGTCCTCTATTATCTACTGATGCATGGCAAGTCACACTTGTCCATGTGGCTGATGGGCAGTGAGCACTTTGCAGCCCTAACTGTCCGCTTGAGTAAATTTCAAAGTCACAGCTGAAGAAAAAGAAATTGGCTCTTAGCTTCGATCTCTGACCCAGCTTTACTTATAATTATCTGATATTTGGATCTCTGATTCCTATGCCTACTTCTCATTTGGTTCACAGTCTGCATAAAGACAAAGATTAGTAAAGGCTAGGTTTATTGAGCATTTACTATGAACCAGGAAAGCAAAGCTTTAAAGAATTTAGGTAAAATGCCCCAGTTAGTGGCTGGTCATAGTGGAGACCTCATGACCCCCAAACTTGTGCTTTGAAGTACTCCATGGAGCAGAGAATGACTTGATGACTTGGGCAGGCAGAGTCCTTACAGTTTACTTGTGACCAAAATCCTGTGATGTCGCCTATCTCTCATCACTCACCCTCCAAAGACTCCTTAGCTTTTCTTACAGCCTTGTCTTGGCCAATACCTTTCCAGATCACTTTCCCTCTAGTCATCCTCTCATCATTACAGCTGATTTTAAAGTCCAGGCAGAATGGGAAAGAAGGAGGGGGCTCAGAGGCTATTGAATTTCTGCTTCTTCCCATTCATTCTTCTATAATCAATTGCTACCGGCATCAACTACCACCAAGCAGCAACTTCTGAAGGTTTCCCCACCCTCACATCCAGGAGGGCAAAACCCCGGGTTAAGAAATCTAGATTAGTTAGTGGTATCCCACCTGATCTATGAAATAAAATAAGTGGGCTACACATGAAATATTTACCCACAGAAAAGCTTTATGACAGTCTCTTTAGAAACATTCTTTGAGGGCGATGTCATTTGCTAGGAAGCCCATTCTGGATATTGCCATTAAAAGGCTTACCTTAGCTCAGAGGCCAAATCCTTAACCAAGTAACAATGTATAGCTGGAGCCTGCCAAGGCTCACTGGCTAAAAGCCACCACGACTTCTCCCTCCAGGGCCATAAGCAGGTGGACTCTGATGGATTGCACACAGTATGAATGAATAATAGAGAGAAGAAAGTTCTGAGGTGAATCTGCTACAAGGACCTTCGATGATAAAAATACTGTTTCTTCATATTAATATTTTATTGTGAAAGGTCATTGTCAATTGGCTGGGCTTGTTGCTTGAATGAACAAATGTTGTCATTCTGACCTCAAATGCTGCTGCTTTTAAGAAAACCCATGCACACTCTCTGAGCCCATTACAGACCAGTCATAAAGGTGTTAAGCAGGCAATATTTGTAGGCTGGAAAAAAACCTGAAACAAATGGGTAAAATGTTCATGATTATGCCAGAAAGAAGAAAAAAAAATGAAGAAAAATTACAGTTTCCATGACATCTCAAACTCAAGATGTTGATAAAATCCTAACTAAAATTTCAGGTTAGATTTTTTCAGATTTTTTAATTGGAAATGACACATCACATGAGGTCTTTTGTTAATTTTTCCAATAGTTCCATATCTATGAGAAAATAGCCTGCCCACTTTTCCTGGGCAATATAAATTTCTCAATATGGCTCCTTGGAATGTTGGTCGGAGAACACAGTTGATCACTTGGAGGGTCACGGGTCTAAATGCTGAACTCCTATAGCAGTTTCCAGAGGTACACAAAGATTTTGAGGTTTCTAGGGTTCTGGTGAATAGGTATAGAGGCCTCTGAAGACCAGCATCTATTCACCCATATTAATATCCAATTGTTCATCAGGAGAGGGTTTTGAGGGATGTCTTTGAATTGGTCTTAGAAAAATGTGTTCCACAGGAAGTTAGAAGTGACTCTTTTACTTACAGGAAATAGAGCATGAGACATTAATGAAAGAGATGGACTTCAAGGGATTAGGACAAAGATTCCCATACCAACATAACTCTCAGCATATGATTCACATGTTCAACATTAAGTCAGCAGCCAGCCTGAAGCTGAAAAAGGCTCATGATGTATAAGTTGCTTGAGCTCCCAGAAGAGCATCAAAGAGAGTGACTAACCATGGGTTTCCCATGAGACTTCCATGTGATCCCAAAGAAGGCATGTGGCAAGGGAATCAAAAGGAAGTTATTCTCTCATCTTCAGTGATTGCTTGAGAAATAGTGGACACTTAAAACAATCAGGAATTTGGTGGCTAGTGAAAGGGGAATTTTCAGCTTAATATATCAACTTCTTTGCCAATGCTGATGTTCACTGTTTAACGTTAATGAAATATTGTCTTGTGCCAAAAGAATATATGAGAAATAGTCCACCGGGTATGAACTATCTAATTCAATTTAATGTTTTATACAAGTTTAATATGTAGCAAACAGGGTAGATTATTCATAAAATAATGAATCATGGCCTTTCATAGCTATAAGCATTGGCATGAAGGTCATGCATTCATTCAGCAAATATTTACTTATAGCAGAGGAATTCTTTCTGTGCTGCATGGGGTACCTCATACTACTTCACCAAGGCTGATGTCATGTGGAAAATGGCCAGTAGTTTCAGTGTCCACTCTAGACCATGGAAAGAAACATCAGTTCATGCCAGACCACAGAAACCACCCCCAAACTCAGCCACTCAGATAAAGCATGTTCTCCCACACAAGCACCAGTGATCATCTGCTCATTTGGCTATGCCTTCTGAAGGGTATGTGGGCCAAGTAAACCAGGAAGTGTGACATTTATCAAGTGAACTTGGGGAGAGTGAATGAAAACTCTATTTGCAAATAACTGATCATTTTCTAATCTCTCTCTAATATATTAACGACAACAAAGTTTTGTTTCTGACTACTTCTGTGACTTAGAAAGGTGGCCTTAAGAGCTTAGCAATGGGCAAAACTCTCACTTTCACTGACTTCAAAAATCACAGACTTCCCTCCTGGGAGAGCAGTGACAAAGTCTTCCCCCATGAAGAGATCGGCTCCCTCTCCTTTTGCTGTCACCAGGAAGGAACTGTCCTCGCTTTCATGGGTGGCACCAAGGCAAGGCAAGTAAATGTGATGGGATACTTAGGAAGCCTGGGATAGGGGTGCTTGCTGCACTGGAATTGTCAGGAACAGCTGCGGAGGCCTTGGGAGCTGGTTCCCCAAATTGGAGGCCTGACCCAGCAGTCCTCAGCAGGGCTAGTGTCCTTCTGACCAAAAACACCCACGAGTGAAGACCACAAAGATCCGTGGCTGGACTGTGAATTCAGATGTTTCTTTAAGAGCTGGAAATGTGTGGTGTTGTCTCTAGAAGTCATACCCAAGAAAGAGGAATGTTTGACATCACCCTTTTTAAAGCAGTGAGGCAAGATTTACTTCCCACCGTGAAAGTCCCTGAAAAGATGTCGTCAAAGAAATCTCCCTGGCATAGAGATAAACTTTCATTTATTGCAAGGTTTCTGGGGAACACAACACCAGACAAGTTAGTTGTCCAGCATCACAAATTCAAAATAGTTTTATTTGCTGAATTCAAAATGTTTGGGCACCCACAAGGCCCAGACCAAACACTGGTCTGCTTTTCTTTTGGTGGCATCTAGAAAAATTGAGGTTTTTCTCTGACTGCCCTCTTTTTGACCTCTCTTTTGCCCAGTGCCACTTATCCAAAGGCAAACTTTTCATTCTGAGTAATTATGTCGTAGTACCAGACACCACTCTTTCCCACAATGTCTCCCCTTCTCTGTGATTATGAGACAAAAAAGGAGAGTGGCATTTCTCAGAAAAGAGCTGGGAAATTAGAATCCAAAGAAGTGTGCTGCACAGTGACCCAAAGGCCTCAGAAGGTGCCAAATCCAGTTCTTGCCCCTGCGTTTGCCTTGTCCAATCCCCAGAGAGAAATCCCGCCAATGTGAGTTTCTGCATCTCATTCCAAACTCGTGAAGGTTTTCATTATATTTTCAATATAAAACCTCAGCATTCAAAGCTAATCATTTCAGAATGAAAAGGAAAAGATCTGAAAGCCTCAGTAAACTGGAATAATTAGAGGACAGAACCCCAGACTGGGCCGTCCCTGTCCCTTCCCCTGGCCTGCGCCAGTGAGGCTGATTGAGACTCAGAACCTTCCCCTGGCTCTCCAGGAACCTCAGTCCAAACCACCTTTTGTGCCATCCCGAGAGCCCCCTCTTTTCTGAGCTCTGCAGGAAGCTGGCTGGTGCCTTTGCTTTTCAAGTTCACCTGGTCTTGGGATTTCTGCAGGGAGAGATCATGGTAGCATTGCATTTGAACATGGTTTGATGGCTCAGCTGATTATGCTCAAGGGCTCAGTACTTCTGGTTGGAAAGAAGTCTGTCCAGCTTTAAATTAAGTGGAATTTCACAGATCCAGCTCACCACTAGGTTTGTAGATGAAATGTCTTTCTAGAGAGAGTGGAGCATTCATGTGGGGAAATGCACCCTGAGCTTTTCCAGGGAGGAGCTGGCCCTGCACCCAGCCCAGTAGAATCTAGTCTGGCCTTGTGCAGAGGTTAAGGCCAGCTTTCGGCACAGCAGGGTGAGTGTGAGAATTAACAGTGGCCAAACAGGTGTTATTTGGTCCAGAGTGATCATGATCCTTGTTATTTGCATAGGAAATGTGTACCTTGTCTCATTTACTTTTAGTCATTAGAAACCTCCTTCCCAGGGGATCCATTAGTAGGAAAGAGAGACTAATTTCAGATGTGGGAACTGTAGGAGGTAACTGGTCTACCTGGCCATGGTATAGGCCCCCAGGGAAGCTCAGAAGCCTAAGCCTGCAGAGGAAGGGTGGGCTCAATGACTCTAAGAAAAGCATGGCAGAGACAACCCAGTGAGGCCAGCACCACGTGAGGACATCAGATTGTAATCAACAGAGAATGAGAACAATGACATTTTAGTTGGGGATCAAAGTTTAGATTTATTTTACATGACCACTGTAAAAGGAGAATAAGTTTTAATTCATGGAGTATAATTCATCAATACACATAGAGTAAAAAATAAAAATAGCAAAGCCTGCACAGACTATTCTTGGCGAGGTCAGGTGATGTAGTTGTATTGCTTTTTTGGAACGTGGGCTTTGAGCCCAGGAATCACTGTGTTATATTTCTAACCTTGCCATTTACTGATGGTGAGAACTGAAGCTCATCTGTAAGGTGGGAAAATTATACACTTACTGGTTTCTCAATAAATGCTCTTCTTCTTTCAAGGAATGAACCACTTTTAAATCTCATTTTCTGCTTAATTAGGTCAAATCTCCTTTGGTTCAGTCCTTGCTAAAATATCTTTCTGGAAAATACTAGCTCATTAATTCTGGCTTTCATTAATTCACTCAAGGATTCAGTGTTTTTCATTTCTTTATTATAAATAGTCATTCTTTTTTGTTTGTTTGTTAATACTCACCCAAGGATATTTTTCCATTTATTTTTAGAGAGAGTGGATAGGGAGGGGAAAAGACAGAGAGAAACATCAACATGAGAGAGACACATCGATTGGTTGCCTCCCATATGTGTCCTGACCAGGACCTGGGATTGACCAGGGTCTGGGATGGAGCCTGCAACACAGGTATGTGCCCTTGACTGGAATAGTACGTGAGACCCTTCAATCTGCTAGCTAATGCTCTATCCACTGAGCCAAACCTGCTAGGGCTACATAGTCATTCTTATTGTACTGTACTATGCATATAGGAGATAACTGGAAACTGGGGTAGAACTGTAGATGTTTTAAAATTATATTGCCTGTTTTTGTTCTTATTTATTTTTCTAAAAAATGAGCTATCTAAAATAAAAACATTATTTAAAGATTTTATTATTTGAGTTTGAGTTAATTGAAGTTTTGTCAGAGATAACCATCTTTTGTCTGCCTAATATTTATATGCATTTATCATGCATCTAAATCTATCAACTGGTAGGAGACTATGCTTTGGGTACAATTTGTTTATGTCCATATGTCGGTAAATTATTTTATGGCATTTGCAAACTTGATTTGTACATCATGTACAGAATGGAAAGATTTAACATCCGTAGAAAAACAAAGAGTGCATGTTTTCTCATTCTCTGCACCAACATCTGCTGAGTCATGCCGAGCTCTCTGCTTCTAATCTCAGTTCTAGAGAAAAATCTACCGGCCACTTTGTAGGACTTTCTTGCCCTCTGGTTCTCTCTCCCCTACTCCCACTCCACCTTTGGACTGTACAAGAAATTGAAGAGGACTCATTCTGTGGCCTCGGCTCTACTGTGAGCCTCTGCCCTAGCTTGTTGACCCACGTGGGCGTGGGTGTTCTTGGGTTTCTCCTAGCCGCCAGGCTGGGGAAATACCCTGAGGGGAAGACTAGAGGCCCATCAATCTCTCTTTCTCCTCCAGGCACACCTACATGTACATCCCAGCATGCACAGCAATGTGGTTGGGATTAAGGGACTGATTCCACCAATGGGATGTGGTGAACATGTGCCCAAGCTCTGTCCAACAGAACTTTCTGACCCCATGGAGACATTTCATGCCTGAACCTTCCACTATGCTAGTCACTAGCCTTTCCGGATCAAGGACCTGAATTTTAAATTTAATTTAAGTTTAATTAATTTAAACCTAAATAGCCACATGTGGCTACTGGCCATCATACCAGGCAGTACAGGTCTGCAGCCCCCCTTAGCAGTGGCCTTGGAGCCATGTGTTCTAGAAGGCACAGCTATAGGATAGATGCGCCCTTGGGTCACTGCATGGAGGCTAACTGCCCATGAAAGCTGCTAACTTATAGCAGCCCGACTCACTTTGTGCTGTGTGACGCTGAGGAGTTTCAGGATGGGTTTGTTCACTCAGCAAAACCTAGCCTTTCCCGAACACGGCAGCTCCCTCCTGTCACAGGCCCCCACACTCCATCTCACCCAAGTCAGCTCCAGCCAGACATCTAGCAACGATGACCCCTGCCTTCAGGAGCCCACATCTGTACCACTGCACAGTTCTGTCCTCCTCCTGCATTAGTCAGTTCTTCCTCTCTTCAGCCTGTGAACTGCTCAGACTTCACCCATACCTACTCAGGGTCAACCTGTGCCAATTATTCTCAGTGGGTCTAGACCTTGGGGGATAAAAAAGCCTATTTTGATATTTTTTTCCTAGGCTCTGCCTAGCAACTTCTCACCCCCGCCCCCCAACTCTATTTTTTCCCTAATGAGTCTGCCACAGCATAAAACAAAGCACAAAATTTCTCAATAAGTACTATGCTGCAGTAAATTATTAATGCATCATCTAGTTTTAACTATAATCGCAGAGATCTGGGAGTGGAGATAAGAGAAGAAAGTATTTTTCCTTTATTCATGCCAAGTTGGCACTTCTGTCAAAGGCCTGAGATCCTGGCAGGGGAAGTTCCACAGAAACAAATTATTTAAAAGTAGAAGCCAGCTGGGGCAGGCCACAGAGAACTCAGCTGTCACTCCACTGCCACCTGAGTCTAAAACAAGTATCCCACAAAAGGAATCCCGTCCCCACAATGCCTTGGGAAGAAATGCATATCCTACTGAAATCTTTAGTAAAGTTTCCTGAAGAAAAATCACAGCCAGGCCTCACAGTAAATACAACTCCCCGTCAACCATGTCTTTCCTTCTTCCCCAAAAGTTTCTCATTCTTGTTGGCTGTTCCTTCTCTGATTCATCTCTCACCACAGCCACTGAAAACCCCTCCTAATATTCTGAACAACTTCGCTTTCTCTTTTGATGTGTGTCCCTCACTCAGTGATACAAAAAAGTCTCCCGGAGTTAGTCAAGCAGTGAAGAAGTTTCCTCACAGTCTCTGGTGAGGGGCCTCACCCCCCACCCACCCAAAGCGGTTTAACCAGAACAAAGAATGTGATCACCCTGCTCTTAGGGATGCAACTGTGTTAACCCAAAGCCTACTCATTTGCCTGTTCTTCCTTTCAGGTGGTTCTTGTGTTGTCATCCACACGAGGGAACTCCTTTTCCTGTGAGGAGATACAGCTGAAGTCATCTAAACCCCAAGATCTTGTCCTTTGACTTCTTTGACCCACACTGTTTGTGCTTCTGCAGCCATAACACAGCGCCTGCCAGTGCCCTGGCCCTGGTGAACTCTTCGCTTTGACTGGCCCTGGGTGGAAGGAAGCTTGCTGTCCCAATGTCACTGTTTCCGCCCCAATGCTCATTGTCTGGAGTTAGCCACCACATTAGGGGTTCAAAGCAATAATCTGCTTTTGCTCTCATGTTGGAGTCCCGTGTCTTTTCCTCATCCACCTCTATTATCCTGAGTGCCTTATTTTTCCTCTTGATCCAAAGCAAACACTGGTTATCAGGCCTCGGAAGGGCTTTGCCGGGTCCTGCCCGCAGTGCAGTGACACACAGAGCTTCCTGTGCAAGCACGGCCCAGTCCAACACAGTGGAACAGGCTGCAGGGCGGGTCAGAGTCATAAACTGGAGTCATCTGTGCCAGGGTCATAGAGACACATCTGTCCTTTCTCTGCCTGTGTCACTGATGGCCAGAGTGGGCCTCAGATATCAAGTTCAAAGCCTGGGATGACGGGGCCTTTCTCAGGGGGGGGACCCAGTGTGCTTTGAGGGCGGCTCAAGAAAAAACAAGAAGAGTGATAGTGTGGAGCAGTGCAAATCTTTGTAGCATTTGTACTTCTAAAGCTGCTTGGGCATGATAAAACATGCGGGGGTGTCCTGTATTTAGGTTCAGTGGAACCTCCGGACTTGGTGTGCGTTATCTCCAGAACTGCCCTTTGAATGGAGAGTTGTCAATGGACTTCTACCTGATTAACAAGGGAGGAGACTTCCTTTCCACTCCATGACCTCCATTTACCAGGCATGTGACCAGGTCAACTTCCTTCACCTGTCAGGGTCTCGGTTTCCCTATATGCAAATTAAGGAAGCTGGACTCAAGGCCTACCACTCTGTGCACTACCCCTCTTATGGATATTCAATAGAGTACTTACTAGAAAGTGAGAAGGAATATTTGGAAGGCTAGGCTCACAGATCAAGTGATGGCCATCTATTGAGTCATTCCCATGTTGCAGGGACGGTGTCTGGCATTGGAAATACAGGACAGCTGAGGTAGCCTTTACTCTTTTACCCTCGAGAGGCTCACAGTCTAGTAAAAAGACACAAGAGTAAATAAATACCTACGATCCAATGTGTAAGTGGCATACTATATGGAACAAGTGCTATGGAAGGTGAAAAGGGGGTACTTCCATTGTCTGGGAGAAGCTGGGTGGCTTCCTAGAAAAGTTATATCTCCCTCGTGAGGAAGAACACATTGCCAGGCAGAGATGGATCTGAGGGAGATTGGAAAATGTGTTCTAAGAAGAGCAAACAACCTGAACATGACCATTCCCTCCCCACACACCTCTTATCTACACCATGGCAACTCAGCCTTGGTCATGGGTGAGTGGATCAGGGGCAGGTATCTGATTTCAAAGCAGAAGTTTATAGCTCATTCAGGGCACCGTGACTTGTGGCTTAATTGAGAAGACGACCTACCAATGTCAGTCATTACTTAGGGTTTTAAAATTGGGAAACAGAAACTGCTATGGTTATCTGGGGGTACAGAGGGTGAGCTCGCCTCAATGGGGGTGCTGTGGCAGTGTTGGGGTTGAATCTGTGTATGCAAAGTCATGAGGATGAATGAGCCATGGGAGTGTGGAAGTAGAGAGAGAGAGGGACAGATGAGGAAGGAGAAGGCAGACAGAGATCCTGTGTATTTTCTTCTAACCCATCACCCTGTGGGAACCCAAGAAAGGACTATCTCCAGTCCCAAAACCTTTCTCATTTCTGTTCTCAGAAGGCCTTGTCATTTCCTGGGAATGTTTTTTGGGGAAAGGGGGTTAATCTTATAAAGTTAAAAAAAATCATAATTAATTGGGTAAAATTTTAACAAATATCCATGTAGCTATCACCCAGAATTAACAAATGTTAGGAATTTGTCATGTTTGCTCTAGATATATACATTATAAAAGATATAGAAATTACATTTAAGATTTAAAGTTGAATATTCCCCTTTTCCTTCTCTGGCCCTCATTCCTTTCACAGGAGCAACCAATTAGAAATTTGGTCCAGGTCCATGAACATCAGATGAAGGGTCAATGCCTTATCAGAAAAGAAAAATAATTTCCAGAATCCTAGCTCCCATATATATCTTCAGTGAGAATTTTGTCATGTAGCCACTCCAAGATCTGAGGGAAACTGAAAAGCAGAAATGTGTTTTTGTTGCTATTGTTATTTGTTTGTTTAATCTGACATTGTGCTTGGAACAAAAAAATGATATTGTTAAGATGGAAAGAAAGAGTGGCCACCAGCTGGTTCTGCCAGTGAGATTTTAAAAATCAATTTGTACTTGTGGCTCTGGTACATTTTAAGATTTTCTCTTTGTATTGAGGGCTCTGCAGTCTCATGACCATGAGCCTGGGAGTGCATTTACTTGTATGGATTCCTCTAAGGGTCCAGAGTTTCCTTCACTTTTGAGAATAACTGTTGCCAATTTTGGAAAACCCACTGCCTTCTCATTACCACCATATGCTTATTCTAAAACATCTGATTCTAGCCTCCAAGACTCTTTAATTTCTCTTTTATGTTTTCCACTTTTGTCCCTTGTCCTACATTCATGGTAAGTTCTTCAGAGGTAGTGTCTAGTTTAATTATCTATTGAGTTGTGTGTAATTTTCTATTCAACTTTCTAGTAAGTTGGGGTTTAAAGTTTTTAAATAATTATTGTTTTATATTTCTGTACTTTCACTTTGATTTCTCTTTTTTCATGAGGTCCCATTCTTGCCTTATGGCACCCGCTTCTTCCTTTATCTCTTCGAACATAAAATACTTTTATTTTATGAATTAAGATTGACTATGAATTTATAATTGTTGAAACTGGGATATGAATACATGGAGCTTTCTCATTTTCTCCAATGCACATGGTTATGAGCAAATAAGAACATTATTTTTTCAGTTTATTAACAATGCCATTTCCTGGTAAGGGGCTATTCTCTGGTTTATAAAAAGCAGATTGATGGATGACCCTTTTTATTCCCAAAGCAAATGCCTACCACCTGCTGCAAGATAGCAGCGAACTACCCTTGAGGCATTTGCATTCTAGTGGGGTGATGCCGATCATAAACAAAAAGAGAAATTTGAGATGATCAATATAGTTACAATACATTGAGAAGAAATTTTAATGGTAATACATTTATTTTGGATTCTTCAGTTTCCCTCCCTAGTTTTAGAGATGTCATACAGATGTCTCATGTGTCACCTGAGACTCATTCCCCATCATCATTGTTATTATTGTTCCTAAGAATGATGTCCTGGCAGGTCCTGTCCTGCTTTTTTGTGGGACACACACAGATGATTGAGTTTTAGAAGCAGCCGCAAAGGAAGGCTCTGCCTTTGCTTCTCCCTGGCCTGGGGCAGGGGGAGGCTTCTACTCTTTAGCTTCTCTTCCTGTGCTTCCTGCAATACATGGGTAGCATGGCATAATCCTGGGCTCTGACTTCTACCAGGCAATCCCTTTTCCAATCACAACATTGGTGTAAACTTCCCTGGTGCTTCAATGGGCAGAATTTTGGCTGTTGTTTTCTCAGCCCTTTATGACTTAAAAAAATTTTTTTTAATTGATTTTTCACAGAGAAGAAGGGAAAGGGATAGATAGCTAGAAACATCGATGAGAGAGAACCATCGACCAGCTGCCTCCTGTACACCCCCTATAGGGGATGTGCCCGAAACCAAAGTACATGCCCTTGACTGGAATCGAACCTGGGACTTTTCAGTCCACAGACCAACGCTCTTTCCACTGAGCCAAACCGGTTTTGGCGGCCCTTAAGCAAGGAGCTTCATGCAGGTCTAGCGTCCCTGGTGCTGGCCTGCTCTTCTGGATCCCATGCCCATCCTGCAAGCAGCAGAACCATGGAAACCTAGCTGGTCTAAACTGCTCGTGTTTCATCTCCTACTAACTGCTCTGAATCTGAGTTCCTCATTTCAGGCTCCTAACAATTTTGTTCTTAGTTTTTAATATGTATAGAGACCCCCCTCCAATAATGTTATTTTATTACATTTTACTACATTCCATATTTTGGGGCCAGAAGGAGATTGAGTAGGCTTGGAAGTCTGCTAAGGTCTGGACTTGGTCCAATGTCATTGGTTTTCCAAGAGCTCTTGGCATCCTTGCACTAAACTTCCCCTTTTTTCTAAGCTAGTTTCACTGAGTATCTGTACCTTACAATCAAAAAAGTTCTAACTAGAATAGGCACGATGTGGTCAGGGAAGGAGAAGATGATAGAAGACAGATGATAAGCAGTTTTATCTCTGGAGTCTAGCTAAAGTTTTAAACAGGGGAGCAATGTGACTGATTTGTATGTGAGAAAAGCACAGCATACAGCATTTTGGAAGAAAAAAAAAAACCTGCATGGGGTTGGGGATATGAAAGAGAAGAGAGGCAGAAAGACTCTTTATATGGCTTTTGCAATAATCCAGGTGAGAGGTGATGAAGTCCTGAACTAAGGCAGTGAGAATGTGGGTTTTAGGAGAAAAAAAAAGAGATTAGAATTTGTAAGTATTGGTCTGCCTACACTAAACATTTTTCATGCATTTTTTCATTTACTGTTTGTGACACTCCTGAGAGTTCCAAGTTTAATGATTATCTGTATTTTACAGATAAGGAATTAGAAGCTCAGAGAGATTAAGTAATTTGAACCAAATAATTTAACTAATGAGTGGTTGAATAAAAATTTGAATTTAGGTCCCTGACCTAAAGCCCATCCATGTTCTTGTCTCCACATAAAGGACCTTTTAATAAGAGCTGATGATAACTTGTAGGTGGAAGATGAGGAAAAAGGAAGAGTAGAGAGAGACTCGAGGTTATTAGTTTGGATAGCTATCTATTCTGCATGCTACCGTGTTTCCCCAAAAATAAAACATCCTCCGAAAATAAGACCTACTTACAGGTTTCCTTCTGAGTGAAATATAAGGCATCTCCCCCCCCCCCCCCCTGAAAAAAAGGCCTAGCTCCAGACTCTTGATATTGCAATAAACAAGCCATTCAAAGACAATTTGCGCATGGAAATTAAAAATAGAATGGAGAGAAATCAGCGTGGAAACTTTGTGAAACCTAAACTGCAAGAAGTTGTGACTTGGGTGAAGAATTCATGGGAGAAAATCACTGACAGTTGCATTGCAAACGCACTGCGAGCAGGCTACCTTGACAAGAAGTACTCATTTAAAGACAGTGCTATTGCTACACATGAGAGATTTGGTCCACTGATTCCGAAAGAAATGGAGTCACAAGAAATTCACCAGGAAATTTAGGAATTGGATTGTTATGATGATGTTCCAGAAGATGATGACATGATTGTCATTGAATAAATGAGTAAATTCTTGATACTGTAGGATTCACCGTTTGTCTTGACAACTACCATACTACCGTACTGTATAAAGGTAATAAATTTCCTTTATTTTCATTTAACAATAAATGTGTACCGTATTCTTACTCATGGAAAAATAAGACATCCCCTGAAAATAAGACCTAGTGCATCTTTGGGAACAAAAATTAATATAAGACACTGTCTTATTTTTGGGGAAACAGGGTAGTAATTGAGAGAAGGAATACAAAAGATAGAACATGCTTGGGGAGGAAGGAAATTGACCCATTTTGTACAGTGACTAACTCATCTAGGTAGAGATTTCTAGTAGATAATTGAAAATAATGGTCTGGGACTCAAGTGAGAGTTCAGTTGGAGGTACCACCTTTAATGTCATTGGCTTATTACTGGTTATGGAAACCAAGGGAGAGAATGAGGATCTTCAATGAGTTGGTGAAGCGAGAAGAGAACCAACGGTGTAAACTGGAGAGGAAATTTTTAATACTGAAAAATGTCAAATAGAACATAGACTGAAAAGAAGACATTAAATGTGCCAATTTGGAAGTCATCAATGACCTTTGCAAGGACAGAGAAATGGAGTGATTAATTCTGCTTGGGGCCCACTAGAGAAAGACTTCAAAGAAGAGTTGACATTTAAGTTGGACCATGAAGCATTGTGGGACAGTGCCAGGGACACAAGAGGGTAAAAGTCATTTTGGGCAAAGGAAACAAAATGAGGGGAAAACAAAAATCCAAACTAAGAGACCATTTGGAATTTAGTTAGAGTTCTTGGATTTTCAAAGGCAACATCGAATTGGCAGCACAAGCGTGTTAGGCCATGCTTTGTTTTCTACATTCTAGAGAATCTTATGGCTTTTCTTTCTACTGTAGATATAATAATTGAGATTGGGAAATATTATTGGTGTCTTCCAAAGGGACACAGAGTGCAATCCTTTATGCAAGTTCTAATCAGAGTAAGTGGGAATACTCTATAGATATATCTCACAGGACATACCATGACTTAGATGGTAATAAATGATAGCTGTTGTACCAAAGCTCTCTGTGGTTTGACGAAATTGAAGTTTAGTTCTCACTAGAATCTGATTGGGTCCAGCAGTGGTTGTGGGCAGCTCTCTTTCACACAGGGACTCACAGATCTGTGTTCCTTCCATATGTGCTCTGCAGTCTCACACCCTTTCACTCCCATCATGTAGATGAGGAAAGAATTCACAGAGAAATCATACCTAGACACTAAATCACCTCATTCCATAAGTGACATGCGGATTACATTTTAGAAACTATATTTAGTCAAATAAATGGTCAATCCAACTGCCAAGGAGACTGGAAAATGTATGTAAGCACATTGGTATTGATGAGCACCAAATGTATACTCCATTGATTATTTGAGATTACAATATTAATTATTAAAATAGTCTTTGGTTCCCTTGGAAAATATAACTGGCTGTAGGCATTTTCATTTTCTACATTTTGAGGTAAGCTTGGACCTCGAATTCAAGACCTACCATCTCAGTCTGTTTTTTTTTTTGTTTTTTTTTTAATTGATTTCAGAAAGGAAGGGCAAGGGAGGGATAGAAACATCAATGATGAGAGAGGATCATTGATTGGCTGTCTCCTGCACACCCCCTACTGGGGATCGAGCCCCCAACCCGGGCAGGTGCCATAGAACGGAATTGAACCCAGGACTCTTAAGTCCACAGGCTGACACTCTATCCACTGAGCCAAATCAGCTAGGGCTCAATCTTATTAAAAACAAAACTTTATGTTTTCATGGAAACATAAATTGATACAGTCACTGTGGAAAAGAGTATGGAGGTTTACAGAATACTTTAAAATAGAATTATCATATGTTCTAGCAATTCCATATCTGTATATTTATCCAAAGGAAACAAAATAACTGTCTTGAAAAGATATGCACCCCATGTTTACTGCACCATTATTTATAGTAGCCAAGACATGGGAACTACCTAAGCGTCCATTGATGAATAAATGTATAAAAAAATTGTGAGATTCATATGTATATTAATATATATGAATATTATTAAACCACAAGTGGAAGAAAACCCTGCACATTATACTAAGTAAAATAAGTCAGAAAGAGAAAGACAAACACTGAATGATCTCACTTATGTGTGGAATTTAAAAAACAAAATCCAAATTCAAAGATCAGATTGGTGGTTGTTAGAGGTGGGGTTGGGTGGTATGTGAATGGGTGAAAGTGGTCAAAAGGTACAAACTTCCATTTATAAGATGAATAAATCCTGGGGACACAATGTACAGCACAATGGCAATAGTTGCTAAGAAGGTATATCTTAACTGTTCTCAGCACAGAGAAAATGTCACAGCATTCCCAAGAACCAAGTCCCTCCCTGCATTTACTTGTCTATGACTCCAACCATCAGAGTGGCCAATCTGAAAATGCCTTTAAATGCTGAGACTGTTCAGGTGAGACATAGTCTAACTCCTTTAAGCCTCTGTATTATCAAAATAATCAGATTAGACTTATAGATGTATAGACTCCGAGTACTAAATACAATTCCCAAAATATTTGGAATGACCAGAAACTTATTACTTAGAATAAGAAGTAAAGCTGCCTTCCCTGGGCTGGTTTTAGTTGCCAAGGAAAAGAAAGAAACAAAGAAAGAAGCCAATGTGCTTGTGGCACCTTGCACAGACCAGTGGTGATAAAGCGCTAAGAACGGGAGGAGCGGTTGCACGTCATCTCTGCACCTAAGGCCCAAGACAAGGGATGAAACAGAACAAAACCCAGAGTCCAAGGCCACCGCTTTGACTTTTCTCCATTCACAAAAATGTTATTCACATGCGGTGTGCCAGGAGGATGAGGCTGTGAAGACAGGGCTGAGGCCCATGAGAAGGCTTTCTGCTTCCCTGGATTTCCCCCACTCGTGTGCCAAGAAGGCTTGGTGAGGTGGTGGCCTGGCTTCCAGCTCCAAGGAGCTGACAGGAAGAGATTTAATGCCACTTTATTGAAATACCTGAGGCTCTGGTCTCTCTAAGGCAGTGGGGTCACCGGAGGGGTGCGGGAGAGTGGTGTGTGGAGGCTGTGCAGGGTAGAGGAAGGCTTGGAAGGTTCCCCACAAGGCCTGGCCCTGACTTGCCCTTGGACCACAGGAAAGCTCTTGGCTCTGCTGGGGCCTCAGCTACCTCCTCTGGACAGGGCCGAGGCTGGACTATGTCAGTGGGTTCTCAACCACCTCGGATAAGCCTGGGGCTTGGATAAGGGTTCAAGGTTTTCCGAACACTGAAGTTTTAAACTTCCTGAATAAAGCTTTAATTCTCCATTGATGTTTGTATAATTTCATTTAAGAATGTGTTTGTTTTTTACTTGTTTTTAACAACAACAATAACAAAGTGGTAAACTGCTGCATTGGAACATCTCTGGCGATGTAGCTTTTTTTGGATGTTAGAAATACTCCCAGCCACGTGAGGCTCCAGCCTCAAAATGTGTAAATCTTGTTGATGTGGCCATTGAACTTTTCCACATTTTTTTTCTTCCTTCCTCTTGAAATGGATTGCTTACCTCACAGAGAAATTTCCAGAAAGTGATTTTTTTTGGTCAAGAAAGTCCACTTTGTCTCTTATAGGGTTCCCTCTGTTGATAAAGTCTTAGCAGCGTAGTGCCTAGTCTCTGTCACTCATGGATTTATTTTAGGTTATCAGCATTTTAACTAGAATCATTATAATTCTAGCTTTTGGAAGTCTCTTTGGGGTGGTGGGTGACATAGAGTTCTAACTTCGCATGAGCCGCCAGCACCCTGAGAAGGATAGAAGTCCTGCTTCCCAACACTCCTTCTGATAATTAGCATCAGCCTGAAACTCCAGAAATGTTCTTGAAACACAGCTGAACTTGCACTGACAGCCCTGCAGCAGCAGCTGCCCAGCTGTGTGCCTGGCGCGGAGGGCTGTATGTCCTCGCCAGCTTCGCCTAGGATGTGATCTTAGGCTCCAAAAAAATGTGTTGGCTAATATACTATTAGCCAATTGGTTTCTGCACTTGCAGTGAACAAGTCTGACTAGATATTGTGTAATTTAATTTATGTATTTGATTATACAGCTTTTCCCTTGCTATCTGTACACTTTCTGCATAGTTGAAGTGTGCAGATAAGAGCCAAACAGAATTGAAGGTGCTGCTTCTTTGCAAAGTAAGGAGCCAACATTTTCTTTTCCTTCCTTGTTTATATTAATCTTCTTTTGGTTCATGTTTTGAGATAAGCTACTATGGCCCACAGGACTCAATTGTGTGCCCTGGTGGACACAGGAGGCACTCTGCCCTCCCCCCCTTCCTCCCCCCTGCCCCATCATGTTCTCCTTTGTGTAGCCAAGGTCTTCTCCGCTGAAATGGGAGGATCAATCCGAAGTGGCCAGAGCAGATTTTCACCTTGTCTGGTTTTTGAAGGACCATTAGGCTGTGCGAACAGACAGGTGATCCCTTTGCCAATTCTTATGATGTGTCATCAAGGCAACCACTTATTTTGGATTCAAATTTGGCCACTAATATTTTCATTTCCTTGAGTCAACGAAGACGCTGGGTAGAAAATTTTAAAGTAATTCAAAACAGATTAAAATTCTTCTATGTAGTTGTAGTGATTTTACTGAGTTTGTCAGAAAGATAGAGAAATGTAAAAAAAAAAAAAAAAAAAAAAAAAAAAAAAGTATGGCGCTCCTCTATCTAATGAAAGTGATAGAGTTTGACTCCGTCTCCAGGGTTTGACTCTAGCCTCTAACTTGTCACACATCAGGCTGGTTCTCCTTTACTTCAGTGAATTTACCTCCCGGAGCCAAGACAGACACTCAAACCCGGTCACACTCCTCCCAGGGCGAATCAGACCCTAAAGACAGACCTAGCAGAGCAGCTTGAACAAATCGCCTGCACCCAGAAGAACGGGCCCCTGGAACAGGAGCCTCCGGGACACTTGAAAGCAGAGCTGGGTTTTCACAATGCCTTTGTGTTTTATGAGTGCTAGGAAAATGCTGGCTGTTTACTAATTATCAAAGCCATTTTTATGACTTCCCCAAAGGAAAACAAGAAAGGAAAGGATCCAAGCACATATTCCTTCAGGCCTGGGATGAAAGCTTGACCTTCAGCGCTGGTGGGGAGCTGCCTGGTTCGGAGTGCTGGCGCATAAAACTCGGAATGCATGTTCAGGAAAGCAAGCGGCTTTGAAGTTGAAAGCCAAACAGGAACAGCTGTGGTGATGGGTGCAGGGCATGGTGGCCCCGTGGGCCAGACCTGTCCACTCACTGTCCCCGTGGCCCTTTCCTCTCCATGGGGGCTTCTGCTGGTGCCCCATGGACACTCAGCTTTGATTAACCGAGGACACGATCAACAAGCCCAAAGACCCAGGGCATCTTAGTGTCTGCCCAGAGGAAATGTCATGGCCATGTTCTCCACACAATGGGTCTTGCATGGAAGCCTCAGACACAAAGAAAATAGAAGCAGAGGACACGCCGTGACCGCTGAAAATTTAATTATAATGATTTAAGACTATCAGTTGCGTTTGACTGGAACAAAAACACTCCTGCCTTTTTAAGCCTTGGAGGCCTTGGAGCTGGCACCAAGCAGAAAAGTGTTTTCTTCATGGAAATTTTAATTTTCTTATTGTGTTCTACTATTAGGTTAGATGCCATCAATCACTGTGTAAAAAATTAGCATAAAATATTATTTTCCCCAGAGAGGATGTGGAAAATCTCTGAACTTGTCAGTTACCATAACCACTGGGCTCCAGTATTTATTTGCATTCTTCCTTTGGTCTCTTTTCAATGGACAGGCCCTTTACGGCTTCCTTCCTATTTCTATCAGCGGAAATTGAACAGTAAAATGCTAAATGACTTAGTTCCATCAGTTCCCAAGATATAAATTCTTTCTTTTTATATTCTCTTAAAAATTCCGCTATGTCACTTTCTAAAAATGAAATTTAGGGTTGCCTTTATTGTTCTCTTAGCTTTGTGCTAACCTGTTTGAAGAATGTATAAACATGTGCCATTTCCATGGAATATCTCTGGGTTCACGTTCCCAAATGGGTTTCCAACATAGGCCAGTTCTGATATGAAATTTCAGTTCACTATACATGCTTTTCAAGTGTAAATTCATTAAAAAACAATCCCCCAAATGCAAATTTGGTGTTGGGACTATTTTCACATAGGTGCCATGTTTCTCTTCAGCACTTCAGAGGGGTTTTGGATGCTGCAGTTGTTACCCAGAAGGTAGAAAGAGGGAGATGGCACCAGGAGTTGGAGATTAAAAACATGGAAGCCATTGTCATATGACTCAACAACAACCAGGACCACAAAAACAAACATTGCAACAATTAAGCCAGATTAGCATGAGGCTCCATGGCTTGAGTTATAAGGATAAGAGTTGTCTGGTTCAACTCAGACTGTGAGGAGACAGCTGGAGTAAACAGTCTCTGAGTTTAAAAGGCTCAGTTGTTGGTGCTTTAAGGCCCCTTGTGATGACTTTACCAGGCAAATGAAGAGCCTACGCCTCAGACTGGCCAATACCTGGCCAGAGGGCCAAGATGAAAACTCCCTTAAAAAATGAATCAACATCTGTGCACTCTTTGCTTTTTATGAAGTGCTTTTCTCTGCATTCTCTCACTCCTTACACAAGTTGGAAGGGGAAGGCAGTATTGGCAGCACTTTATAAAGGAGGAAGGAGACGGAGGGCACTGAAGCTGTGTTGCAAAAGCCCACTGGCCAGTGCCACTGCTATCTTTTGTTTTTCACTAAACAAATGCCTTGCAAAGGGGGGGCGGGGGAGGTGATGGGGATCTGCCTGGTGCTTCTCAAACTTGTATGAACAGAGCATGTAAAATGCAGATTCTAACTCTTGGGTGGGGGTTGAGATTTCACATTGCCCAGAAGCTCCTGCAGACAGAGTCTCAGCTCTTAATAAATCTAGTCTCAGCTTTATTGCTGTGGTTTTACCCTGAATTGACAGAGAAAGACTTTCCCCCTCCACCCCCCCTGCAGCAAACCATGCACCTTCACTAACACTCTACTTGATACTCTTATGTCTTATGCAAAAGTGATTACCAACAATTTTTGTTTTTGTTTTTCTAAGTCTTTACTATGGGCCTCAATCTCAAATTCTAGAATCTATTGTCCCTGGATTCCTCCAGTAAATACCCACGTGGTCTTGTTATTCCCATTGACACCCAACTCTCACTCAAACTGGACTCTGCTTGCTCTTAAGCAATTCCAATTCTGCAACATTCGTTCTTTCCCAAATATGTTTTAGGAGC
The DNA here is from genome assembly GCF_964339955.1 of Pipistrellus hanaki. Classification (NCBI taxonomy): domain Eukaryota; kingdom Metazoa; phylum Chordata; class Mammalia; order Chiroptera; family Vespertilionidae; genus Pipistrellus; species Pipistrellus hanaki. The sequence continues at coordinate 61,148,781 of NC_140508.1, forward strand.
CACAGCAGAGACGGAAACCACATGTCCACGGAGAAGTCCTGTTGTCACTCACCATCACAATGATGGGATTACTAGCAGGTGCAAAGACCCCACTCTCAGGTGAGGGTGTTCCTCCCCTGACAGAAGCCACCACTATTGCCACCGCCACTTCAGAGAACACCTAGGTGGTTCTCCCTAGGCAACAGGCCCTGAGATGTAAGAATGTGTCCTTTCTCCACATCACACCAAACTGGGGTGAGGTTTGATGGAATGTTAGTTTAAGGTAGAGGCTATCCCCTAATTGTTCAGTGGGGGAACTTAGGGTACTCAAAGAATACATGAGATTTGGAGTCTGAGATGTAAAAACAAAGCCCATTGATAGATGGCATGTGTGCTAGGCCTGCTGGTGTAACTGGTCATGAGGAGAGCCCAGGTGTGCATGCAGAAGTCCAGGGGTGACAGGCCAGGCCCATGGGCTGCAGGGATTTTACGCTCATGATTAGGGTGGCCTCTGTTCCTCCTCTGGAAAGGGCAGGGGCTGGGGCCATCTCTGGATTGATTGAAGTAGGCTGTGGCAAGTTTACAGCAAAGATCACCCCATCAGTGCTCTCTGTTGGAAAGCATGATGGTGTGTGCTTTCAGATGTGTGTGTGTGTGTGTGTGTGTGTGTGTGTGTGTGTATGTGTGTGTGTATCCGGGGGCCAGGATCCAGTTTTGGAGCTGACCAGGATTGGCACCTTAGTCATTTGGCTGTTTGTTTATAGGAAATCACCTGTATTTTGGGAGGCACAGATCTATAATGGTGAGGTTGGAGGCACCTTGCTGGAGCAGGAGGACCCAGAGGGCCCTGGAATGGTTGTCCCGCGTCTCTCATATGACTGGTTGGTGTGTTTACCCACAGACCTGCTTCGGTAGGAAGGAGCCAAGGAAACACCTCTTTCTGGGCCGGGTCTAGGAGACACCAATCCTCTTGTGAGTGAAAGGCTGTGTGACCTCTCTGGTCAGTATAGACAAACTCCGGAACCTCTACTAGAAACTGTTTTGCAATAATATATTTCCATGAAGACTTCTCTTTTCCAACTGCACCATACAGTTGTTATTTTTAAAAAAATAATCAAAGGTTTGCGTATATAAACTGTAAATGAAATTTAATGAAAAAAAAAAAACACACCAAAAAAACCCCAACAGTTCCTCGCTCCACTCCTCCCCACTCCTGACTCCTGCTCTCCTGTGGCAAGTTCTGTCAATTGCATCACCCGTTTCTTTGGTCATTTAACTCTACATGCCCAAATGTCTACAGGCCTCTGTGGCTACTTCTTGGTTTTCCATTTCAGATGGAATCATTTATTATACTTCCTTATAACTTTCCACACCCTCTTCTTCCTCGCCTGAATGCTTCCCCTCTTCCTGTTCTCCCAACATGATGCCACCAATTTTGGTTAAGTTAATATTTCTTATTTATGTTATTTGGACTGTATTACTTTTATGCCTAGTTGAGTCATATAATATAGTATTATTTCTTTTTCTTTTGTATAAGTTTTCCCTCTTTGAATGAATAATTATTTCATTTTCGTTTTGTTTGCTTAGTTTTCTAAGTACCCAGCATTCATTCATTCCAAAATTCTCCCACAGAAACCAAAATGTCCTTTTAATACTTCCAATGCTTTTGTGTGTTTTATCAGTTTTACACAATGCATTGTTATTATCATTGTCATTATTGCTATTATGGTGGTATTTCTGCTAGAGCCTTCCCTGCACTGCTCTAAGGCGGCCAGGCTATTTTTGAGGCTCACTGCTCAGCCCTCATTTCAGGCTTCCCTCCAGCACCATCCTGTGCACGCCCTTCATTTTCCTCCTGTCCTGAAGCTGTGCTCTGCAATCTTATGTCTTCTCCCTCCTGGCTCATGACTGCATTGGACCAAGGAAAAGAAGTCGTGCTATTATTATATGACTCAACTATGCATAAAAGTAACGCAGTCCAAATAACATAAAAGCTTCCAGAGGAAGAATGGCTGGAAAGAGCATTTTCTGAGACTTCTCCTGCCCGAAGACATGCGTACTCTGCTGTCACACTTCATTGAGAAATTAGTTAGGCAGAGCATTCCGGGCGGAAGTCATTTTGCCTCATTTTGGAAGGTATTGCTTCATGGGGCAGCAATTGAAAAGCTGGGTGACATTCTGTTCTCCAAGCTTTCATATGAGGGATGTTTTGTTTTTCTCTCTGGGAAGTTTCAAGATGTTTTTTTTGAAATTTTATATGGATATGCCAGTTGCCACATTAGGATAATGTTGTGTTTGGTGGAAAGATGCCAACAGCTTCAGTTAAAAAAATGCAAATGGACCCAGCCTTAGACTTCTTGGAAATTGCCATGGCCCAGTGTGGGATGGGAAACACCCAGTGACACTGAGTGTCCAAGAGAGACAGAGAGGAATGAAGCAGATGAGCATGGAAGAGACCTTGTGAGGGACTAGGAATGACTCACCTAGGCCAATGCTAAAGACCAAGCAGGGCGATGGTTGTCTCAGATGCCCATGAAGACAGATGGGGCAAGAATGCTCCATGTCCAATTTCTTGGCACTGTGCATAGTTCCCAGCCCTCATCCCCAGTCCCAGGAACAAAAGGAGGAACAACAAATTTACTGGGATTAATTTTCCACTCCTCTGTAAACATAAGGACTTAAAATGCAAATCAAATGGAGTTATAGAAAAAAAGTAAGAAATAATGTTACTTGCACATTTGAAAATATAAACATATCTTTTTAACTTATGATGAAATTAAATGCACTTATGTCTATTTCCTCTATAAACTCATTGAGGGCAAGAAATCTCTCTATATATTTATTTTGAGTCAGAGCTTAGTTCAGAGCCTGACTCATTATTGGGACCAAGTTAACATTTATTGAATTGAACTATCAATATTAAAGGAGGAGACATACATACCCTTCGAAAGAGGGTACAAAGCTTTCTGGCTCCTGGAATCACATTTACTTGGTACATTTGCTTTAAGAATTCATACGACTCATCTATTTGCCTGGCCTATCCTTCCTTGCTGGATGGGCTGAGCATCTAGGGGAGTCTGGGGATCAGTCACTCTGTTCTCAGCAAGCTCTCTCTTGGGGCAGGACTGCACACCCCTAGCCCGATTTGGATGTGACGGGGACCATTGACACCAAAACGCAATGCTCCACTCACCAGCCGTGTCTCTCACATGACCCAGGGTGTTTCAGAACGTCCTTTCTCTGTCGTCTTCATTGGGGTGTCCCTAACTGGGAGGCAAGGAGATGCTTAGTAGCCTTAAAACCTGACATGGTGCCCTGCTCAGTGAAACTCATTCATAAATATTTGTTGGAATAATATTTAATTAAGCAAGAAAATCCAAATGATTTCTCCCCCCCTCCCCCCTCAGCCAGGACATTGATACTGGTCAGTGTGTCTGAGCACCCTAACATTTTCAGGATGCATATCTGCTAAGAATGAGCACACAAACATGAGGATACAAGGGAAGGAGAGGAGGCTGGTAGATGGAGAGGAGCTGCATCTCTTTCAAACAGAGCCCTTCTTGCTCCACTCTCTATCCCGCAGGTTCAGTGTATGCACCAGACTTCCTCTGACATCCACAGGCAGCACCACATCCTCTCCCTGCCTGCCGGAATGCAGCAGCCCAGGCCAGGATGGCTCTGGAGCAAGACTTCCCAGGGACAGCTAGGGGCCAGGCAGGCCCCTAAGCCACAGGACTAAGTTGGTGGGTGTGATGCATGGAGTTAATCTGGCTATTTCTTGTACACTAACTTTACCAACCAATGACCACACTTCCAACAACACATCACTGACCTCTTTTAGAGCAGGATTTAAAGGGATTAATTGGTCATTCCTGCAACAAAGTGCTAAGCGGCATTGTGTCATCCTCTGGGAAGAGGTGTGGACAGGGACAGTGCCAGCATGCTGAAGAGAGAAGCTGACCAGGCTCTTCCCCAGTTGGGAGTGTAGCCTGGCTTTCTTGTGGAAGCTGTGAGCCTCTGGGTGCAGGCAGCAGTTGACTGACACACTGTGCTCTAACCAGACTCCTCCTGGCGGAACAGCACCCCCAAACTGAGGCAGCAAGCCACACACTCCACTCCAGTGAGAGGCTGGAGAACGGGGCCCTAAATAATCTCCCCATTCTTCATGTCAGTCTAAATATTTCCTGGGAAGGCACAACTGGTGTGGCAAGAGCCTATCTGAAGGGAGGACTTTCATCCTCTGAGGTCCAGTCGACTTGCAAATACCTCGGTCCCAGAGATGCTGGGAAAGATTTATTTTTTTAATAAATTCCTGGTTTCATGTGTAATCTCAGGATTTTAAGACTTTTGTCTGCTCTGGAGAAGTTGGGATGCTGCCATCAGTAATGCCACGGTGGATCCTCCATCTCATGGTGGCTTTGGGCCCAGCTCTCCTGCCCCATGAAGTGCTCAAGAGCAGATCTTAATGGAACCAGACGTGGCTCAAGTGAGGACCCACCCACGGGCCCCCCTCTGCTAGGTGGCAGCTGACCTTGGATTCTGCCTGCTGTGAGAAAAGGGCTGCTTCCAAGCCCATGGGAGATGTCCAGTGTTTAAAGATACAGAGCGGCTCTCTCTGGCTTTCCAGAACAGGACCCTACTGACCTCATGCACGGGGGAGTTAGCATAGACCTAGCTGAACTCTTCCTGAAAATGAAATGCGTGTTGACTTGTTCAAATAAGAAGAGCCTGGCTAAGGTGTATCGTGCTCTCCAGTGCTCAAAGAATGGCACTTGGGGGACCCAGGTCTGTTTTAGAACAATCCCTGCCAAGGAGACAGACAAGCCAGCACAGCCCGGGCATAGGTCATCTGTCATTAGGATAGCACAATTTGTGCTTGTTATGGGAATCTCAGGATTTTAAGTGGAGTAAAAGAGTACAAATCTGCCCCATAACCTTCAAACTGTTGATCTGGTTGTTTCCCCCTGTAGTCAGGTGTGGGCCCTGTAGGAGCTTCTCTAAAGCTCTTTCACCTCTGCTTCACACTCTCCCCACCTCCTGACTAAGAGGAGAGGAAGGAATCAGATATGGTCTTCTCAGAGATAGCCTTGATGGCAGCATACCAAGGGATCAAGAGAAGACGGGAAGATGTCGGAGTCAGGGAGATCAGGGAGAGGTGATGAGGCTTAATTTTAGGCACCGATAGCAGGCATAGAAAGGAAGAAAAAGAAATGGGGAAAGCAGGAAGGAAGGATCATTGGGATCTACACTTACATATATGTCAGAGGTGGGGAAGAGAACGTGTTTGGGCTGAATCAAGTTGCTACAAAGATGGCCCTATAAAGGTTGTTGCCCCTGACAATGATGAGGATCCTAGAGGAAGAGCACACTTAGGAGTGGGAAGAGAGGGATACAAGCTTTACTTGGAATACATTATTTATTTGTGAAGGTCAGGGAAGCAGTCCTGGCTGGGAATTATTTATTGATAGTAAAAGCATGAGTGGCTAGGATTTTACAAGGAAGTCATGTAAAGTGAGAAAAGTTGCTAAGCACAGCCATCTGAAATGAAAGTCTCAGGATGAGGATGAGATCATCTAGGGGCACACAAGACAGACTGAGGAGGAACTGGCAAAGGGCTAGGAGAGAGCCAGGAGAGAGCATGCCACAAAGGCCAAGGGATGAAAGAGTTTATGGAATCAAGAGCTCATTCCAAGAGCCAGCCACAGCATAACAAGGAAGGAAATGATGGAAGAAAGTGGGACGAAGGAAGAGGAGAGAGGTTACAGTGAGTTAATGGTGATAACATGACGAGTAAACAAAGAGAGTCTTTCAAGGAACTTGTCTGTGAAGAGTAGGGAGTGGAGAGGGAGAGCATAGGGGAGAGGATGAGGGTGTCAATATGGCTTGTAAACTAAGAGCTTGTGTTTATAGATGGTGGGAAAGGAACCTACTTGAATGAAAGGATTGAAACTTCACAAAAATGCTGGGGGAGATGGGTCGACACATACAGCAATTTCTGAGGAAGCCTGAAGGGAGAGTTATCGAGGATACGAGGAGGGATTACTTGGCCTGGGGGAAGGAGAGGGCTTTTTTGGGGACTTTGGGATAGACAGTGGTGGTGATCCCCAAGGGAGAAACTCTAGTATTCCATTCCCCACTCTATCCTAGAAAAGCTCTTAATATAAGTAAGCCTGTGAATGAACACTCTCTGAGTGGTGACATAGCTGGCCTATGACTTGAGTTAGAAAGTATCAGAGAATGGGAGTGACTATGAGCTATGAGGAGATGTAGGGTTTTATTGTTTGTCTACATGCAGTTTTGCTCTTCATACAGAGTTTCTCCGAGCCAGTTGGGATACGCCCATCTCCTCTTTCTTTAAAGGCAGTGCCCTACACAGCAGAGCAGATGTATCCTGAAGAATCTGTGGCAACAAAATCAGGTGCCAGTGAACCTTGTTCTTCACAGAGACTTGTTCTGAGGATAATTGTAGGGCCCTGGGTGACACATTCCCCTTGAGAGTTGGAAAAGAAAGATCTATTATTGATTTAGAGTAGTTATAGGGAAAAATAGCCTATCTGGGCTCTCAGGTCTACCCTATGTGATCCTTCCTCCCTTATTCTTTTACAAATCAAGGGCAAGATATGACTTAGATAATTTATTTACACAGAAGCAACGTTACTGAAGTTCTCAAGAGCATGCCCCTTTCCTCACAACATGGACCATTCTCATGGTCTTACCAACGTGATTGTAGTTCCCTGTATTGTGAATGTGTGACTGCTTTTTCTCGGGGTCTCTGCGCTGTGATGGCACACTATGTAAGCATGCCAGATTCATTACTCTCGATGCAAACACAATTTACCTACCTGTGTAATTTATCTACCTCACCTTCAGGAGAGCAAGGCAATTTGTGGGCAAACAGGATGTTGGAAGAAGGGCAGAGGACATGGTCAGCCCGGTTCAGTCTCCAAGATTGGCTGCGACAGCCCCATTCCTGGTTGAATAGTCTTCTAACCTAGATACCCACTTGTCTTTCTCACTTGTGAGTCTGTATTTTGTTTGTTTAGTCACTTGTTCATGAAATGTAACAACTTGGTATGATCTCATTAAAGCCGTAATGGTGAGTGCCAAGTACTAGAGCCAGGCTGGGAAGGAAATGAGGAGCTGCCACTTGGCGTAGGGGCGGCTGCTTCAGCAGGAAGCAGCAAATGGTCTGACTGGTGTGTACCATTGTTAGGCTGGATGAGAATGTTAGGTCTTCCTGTTCAAAGCGGAGAATCACAGAGGGATTCAAAGCAGCGTAGGGACATGAGTCAATTTGCTTCAGGGAGATTCTGGTGGCGATAAGAAACTCAAAGCCAGTGCAGGATGCTGGTGTTTGTGGAAAGAATGAACTTCTCTTGAAAGAAGCAGTGTGGGAGCATGCTGCTGATTTTCCCGTAACTGCTCTTCACTTCTTCCAGGTTTCTAGACATTTCAGCCAGGGCCAGGAGTGCATTTTGCAATCTCCCTTGAAGGTAGGTGAAGCCATGAGACTAAGTTCTAGCCAAAGGAATTTAAGCAGAAGAGCTGTGGGTGTTTTCTTTAGAGACAACTGGTACATGCCCTTCACTGCTTTTCCCATGCCCTTATGGGGGAGGAGAAATAATTTTCTTTCTATCCTTCGAAGTTCTTTTGGCTGGGCTAATAAATTGATAGGAGACAGATTAAGAAGAAAAAAGAACACCAATTTATTATGTTTGCATATACAGGGATACCATAAGACTATGGGAGCTGAGGACACATTGAGCAGTTAAGGTTTATATGACATTCTAGTCTGAGCAGAGGAAGGCAGGGGTCTGGGACTTCAAAGGGAGAGTAGGCAATTCACAGGTAGGTGAGAAAGAGCAAACATGTAGTGCTGGGCAACTCCCAACATGGGACACAGAGTTCAGCACACAGACTCTGCAGGTTCCTCCCTGGATGGGAGTCCTATGATGGCACATTATGATGCTCAGGCCATACCTCCCACCTGTAAGCAGGTTTTTCTTTCTGAATTCAGGTAAGGGGAAGGGCCGGAGGTTCTTTCTGAGTCTTCTGTTTCTAAAAAGATAACCATCTTAAAATAATCAATATCCCCAAAAGGCATATTTTGGAATGGCAAACTCTGCTCTCCTTCACCCTCCTCATTTTTGCCACTTACACCCAGGGAGCCACAATCTTGACAGGTGAGCATTTCCAAAGACACACAGAGCACTGGAATGCCCACCTCCGAACCTGTGTGAGACATTCACCTCCCTCTTTTTTGTCACTGATATTTGGGAGTTTTCTACCAAATATAATACCCTGTTTCCCCGAAAATAAGACATCCCCTGAAAATAAGACCTAGCACAACTTTGGGAGAAAAAATTAATATAAATCATTGTCTTATTTTCAGGGAAACAGGGTATTATTTGCTCCAGATGTAATTCCAACGAATAAAAAGAGCATTTGGACCAAAGTGGGCCCACCTTCCCTTCTGGTGCAGTTTGGGGAGTTCTCATAACCATAGATGAAGGGAATAAAAATGTCCCGGCACTTCCACTCCCTTATTGAACTAGCCAGCAGCTCGAGGCCTCTACCGCTTCCACCTCCGGCCCCAATCTGGAGCCATCTCAAAGCTGCACACACATCCTTTCAACCATGGCTCTTTTATCATCCGTCTGAATGGCAAAGGAAGACATCCTTCCTAATGAGAAAAAAAGACTCCTTCCGTGTCCTGCCATAAAGCTGGCTTTGTGTGTGGCCCTTTGTCCCAGCTCCTGAGTCTCCTCCATTCCCCGAGGTGATCTGTGCGGTCGCAGCAGTGGCATGGCCATCAGAGCACACACCTGTGATCAAAGGAAGGCGCTTTGGAAAGCCACGTCCACAGTGTGTGTGGGCGTCAGTTGCCCAACTCAGCCCAGGGCTTCAGGGACCCGGGGTCATTGGAACCACTGGGCAGCTCCTTCTAGAACAAAGAGGTTACTGAGACCAGCTGGCCAGTGCCTGGCGCCTCGCCACCTACACCTCCACGTCCAATGTCTTTTATTTTTTATTTTTTTTAATTTAAATGGCTTCAGGCAGTCATTCCACATTGGTTGGCATAAGGATGGAAATTGAAAAACCTCTTTCAAGAGGCTAGGAGTGTAAGGAAGGGGACATGCCTGACTGCAATGCTCATCCCTCTTGCCTCCTTGTCCTGCTTCAGAGGCTGACCCAGGCGGCCCTTGGGTATCTGGTCCCATTTAATGACCTGGGCAGTGGCTAAGCTCCTAGAGGGGAAAGCAGCCCCTTCTGTCTCTTAGGTAACTTCCCACCATCATTTCTAATAAATGAGTCTTTACAGCAATGCCCTTGTCAGAGAGCAAGGCCCTCCAGGTAGCCCTTCGCTCTGGGGCCAGTTCCTTTGAGACAACTTAGGGCACTGAGCTCTACTCTTGAATAAGAAAGATGCTGGGCCTTCCTCCACCCGCCTCTCCGCACTGTCTGCTTCTGCACAACCTTCTCTACACTGTGAAGAAATGCCCTGAGTTACAAAGAATGCAAAATGTAGTTGTAAAATGGAGACTTTTCAAACACATGGGCATCGAACCGGTTAAGAGGATATCTACAGCATTGACGAAGATGATCCATTCACCGTCACCATGCGTGGTTCCTTTGACGAAGAGACAATGACCACAGTGGTACTTGTGTGCCAGGTGCCCACCCGAGTGCTTGCTCGGCGTTCACTCACTCACCAAGAGGAGGGGAAAATAGACAGAACATGTGCCACAAGCATGGGTAGGGCTTTAGTGACAATGGGCAGTGCGGGCCTTAGAGCTAGCTGCTGGCATTTGATATTGTACATCACCTTTTAAAGCTGTATGACCTCAGCTCTAAGTTATCCGACCTCTCTGTACCCCACTTTCATTACCTGCAGAATGGGGAGGATAATCACATCTTCCTCCAGAGTTTCTTTTACTGACGATAAAACGCATTAACTCTGTCGGTGCCTACACAGCTGGGGAAGCCCCAGGTGCAGGCTTGTCTGCCTTCTCACAGCCAGGTGAGGTCCTTTCACTGTGACTATAGAGGCTGTGTCTCCAGCGCTGGGGGTAAATCGTGGACACTTTGCTGTGTAGTGAACTGAGTAGCGCTCTTGCTGGCTTGATTCTCAATTAGTTTCTGATCTTCTGCTTATAGTGACATTAGCCAAAGCCCCAGCTCTGATTTGGATCCTGGCATCTGTTCCAGAAGATTAGTTCACATGTGAAGTCTCCCCTGGATCCTGCAGGCCCTGGTCCTGTCTTTGTGCCTTGGTTCTCTTATTTCCTTGGCTCAGAACACCTTTGTCTATTCTCCCCATCCACCCATGGCCTCTGTGCAGGCATCGATGCTGTTCTCTCTGTTCCAGCCGGTGATGGCCTCAGAATATCTACAATAATCAGAACAGATGGTACACACATACACACACTCACATGCGTTTACACACACATGTCAGGTATATACATGAAAGACTTTCAGAAACATACAACTTTATATCATACCTCTCCAATAAACCTCCATCTTGAGATTGAGGCCATTTTTCAGACATTAGTTGACATTCATGACATGGCTCAAAGTACTTTTTATAAATATTTCCTTTCATTTCAAAGAGAAGACCTTTCCCTCCTCTAGAAAACAAAACATATCAGTTAAGGGTGAAGCAAAAATATAACTTTTGAAATCTACTTAAAAATAGTAAACTGTTTTCAATAACACTCACTGGCTTATAAAATCTTGTTATTGAATGAGGTGATTTTCCAAATATTCTACCCAATGGTAATCTGGAATTTGAACTTCAGTATTGAATCCAATGGAGCTGTGCTTTCAGAAGGAGGAATTTGACTCCTTTGGGTGTGGGGGCTGAGAATGCTGTTGAAAGTGAATACCACTTGAATTTTTAAGAGAGGACACCACACCTGCTGGAGTGGCCTGAAGTACGCAAGAGATGGAGCAGGGAGGGGGTTCCAGTGATGTTTGTTTGCCAGGCAGTGGCTGTGGGTGCCAAAGAAATGGAAGCTGGATGGGCTGGAGAGCATGTCCCTGCACTGTCAGAGCTCAACCACGTGTCGCTATGGGAGCTCTGCAGCATCACCTTCCCCTTTCTGGAGTCGCTCCATTGTCCTGGGTTCGAACTGTGGCTTATAAACCACACAGCTCTTTCTTTTTACACTTGCACCATGGAGTTTGGAGTTGTTTTCTCTCCTTTGTTCAGAGCACACTCCTGCATCTGTTTTATTAACAACAAAGTAGTGGACAGAGCACTGAAACAAGAGTGCTAGAAACAACTTCTGCTGCTGGGTCAGATGGGTCAGCCTCTCTGGGCCTCAGCTTTTCTCTCTGTAAAGTGAGAAGATTACATTTTCATAGTAGTTTTTAAAAAAACTTCCTCCCCTAATCAATGGAACTCTTCTTAAAGTACAATAGAAATAGTAATATAAAGCCATTATGTATATGGCAAACCTAGAAAAGGTGCTGGAATTGTGGGTTGTCCTTAAGGTTTGCATTTTTATATGTACAAATATTATACTTCTTTTATTATAGTTATTTTTAACTGTTTTAGTCTGCCTTCTTAAATAGCGTCCCTGGTTCTCAGGCATTGCTTTATTGCCTAGTGCTAGATGTTAAACTCAGGCAATGTTTTATGTCTTTATTTAAGTAACTTTGTGGCTTCTAGCCTTTAATATCTTCTTTTATATTTAAGTAGGACTCTTTCAAAGTCCATGATTCTCCTTGTCCCATAGTCAATGTAAGTGAAAGAGGAACTGCCACTGTGACATGTAATTGAAATGCCGAAAGTAGACTTATTATAGGTCAGCCTGTCATTGTACAAGGCCGGCAGCTTAACTTAGTGGACACGATGACAAGCTGGAAGCATAGCTATAAAGTTCAGACCTTACTTGACTACAGCCTCGTTGGTTGACATATTTCTTTATATGATAATCCATTTACCAAAACTGTATTTCGGGGAAATAAAGGTAAGACCTAACTGCACCAAAATTTAACAAAAATACAATCACATGTCAGAGAATTGCACTGATATATAGTATCTGAAATTTCCTATATGGCATTTAAAAATTATCCTAGCTGTGGTAATAAGTGCAGCCTCCTTATTAATTTATGTGCCACCTATTCATTCAATGCATTCTTAATGAGCACCTTCTGTTTATTAGTCCTCTGTACCAGGTACTGAGAAGCATGCAAAGGTGACTGAGTATTTTTTTCTCAAGGTATATAATTTCCAATAAAAGAAAAAGACATGTCTGCAAAACTGTATTGTAATGTGAAATAAAACAATAGCTATGATACAACTTATTATAGCAAAAGAGTGAGAGGCATTTAAACTGTATGTTGAAGAATGAATTGAATTTAAACAAACAGAGCTGAGGTTAGGAGTGGAGAAGTACACCTTCAACAGAAGTAAAGAAAGAGGAGTGAGATGATAATGTGCACCGAGAAGATATCCGAGTAGCCCAGGATGAGGCAGATGAGACAGAAAACATGCTCAGAGCAAGTTCACTCATATACACACTGACCCCAGGATCTCTGTATGGTCAATATCATCTCCTCCTAAGTCACCTATAGTTGAATCTAAGTAATCAAAGACACCTCCCAGAAATCCTACCACATAATCTAACTAGTAGATGGATTATTTTCCTGCTGAAGGTATTAAATTATATTGTTCCCTATTAAAGTTGTGCATTTCCCAGCCTCCCTCAGAGCTAGCTGTAACTATATGACTAAGATTTGGACAATGCTCTATCAGAGAAGGTATTATGTAGGACTTCTAGAAGTCTTTTTTTTTAAAGGAGGTATTAGGTTTTTTGTTTGTCTGTTTTTGCTGTTTCCTCCATTGTATTGCCTAGAATATAAATATTGCAGCTCGTGCTCTACCAACCATCATATGCCTTTAGGATGAACGTCATGCAGTGCAGTGGGTGATGTGGAGATTGGCAAGGACCTGAGCTGCAAATGACTTGTAGAACCCTGGGCACCTTCCTTTTCTGTATGTGCATGACATTTCTGTATTTTAATCCATTTTTAAATAATTCTTTGGGCACATAAAAATTGCCTTCCCTAAATTTGGATTGAAATATGGTGCTATTAAAAATTACAATCAATCAAAAATCTTTTGAGGAAACAATTGTGCATGTGTATGAGGGGTATGTATGGGTATGTTTGGCTGAGTATCTCTTGTAAAAATGGGATAAAAAGCAAGATAATATTTTCATGCAAAAGCATTTAAAAATATTCTCCATGCAGTTAAATTCTAACTGTGGAACCCAGCAGACTCGTAATAAACTTTATATGAACAGACACTATATTTTCTGTCTATAAAAATCAAACATAAGGCACAAATCACACTAATGTCAAAAGTATTGTCGAGTTCAGATCGCTTTCAAGGATAATTGACCTGGAGGAGTTCAGACATAGTAAGATAGCCAGGTTACCACCTTGAAATCAATGAATGTTATGCTGCGGTCAGTGCCATTGGTATCAGGTTCTGTGGTTGATTTGCTGGGTGACTGAGATAATTTAATGACAATAATGACATAGCTCCAAGAACATACCTCTCTCCATCAATGCTTTTTTTCTTCCTTCCATTATAAAAGCAGTGAACCTACAGCCAAAGACAAATCCTTAGCCCTACATCAAAATGTTGGCAATGCATGCATAATCATATGTTTTAGGTTAGATATTTGAGTTAAACAAATATGTGTATAATTTTTTATGACTTCTCCCTTCCAACTGACTTTTGATTAACAAAATATCAGTTGCAATTAGATAGATGGGTGGTTTTTAGTGAGACACCACCTCTCATGCATACCTAAGCCTGAGGGTGGATCTGCTTGTGCCCTGATGGTCACACCCCTCACTGCCCCCTCCAGCTACCCCTGCACCTCTGGTCCTGCTTCCATAAGCAGATAGGATTGGTCCTCTTGAGGAGCAGGGAGGGGTGGCTGTGCTCCTACTAGCACAAGAGAGCAGTGGGAGAGGGGCGCTGGAAACACATACTAACAGCAGTTATTGCTACTGTGGCAGCCAGCTCAACCAGGACTGGATAAAGGCTCATTGGAGACCTTAGGTAGCGGTGAGAAGAGGCAGAGCTGCAGGCATTGCTGAGGGATCAGATGTGGAGTGTGGAAATGAACAGCAAAGCTAGGAGTTTGGCCTCAAAGACCATTTATTGAGCAACTACCTATAATCATCACATCCACATATCAGTATAGAAGCACTGTTAAAAATGTACATGGAGCCGGTTGTGGTGGCTTAGTGGTTGAGTGTTGACCTATGAACCGGAGATAATGTTTTGATTCTGGTCTGGGCATATGTCCAGGTTGTGGGGTCAATCAATGATTCTCTCTCATCATTGATGTTTTTATCTCTTTCTCCCTCTTCTTTCCTCTCTGAAATCAATAAAAATATATTTTTAAAAATATATATGGAGATGCCGAAACCGGTTTGGCTCAGTGGATAGAGCATCAGCCTGCAGACTGAAAGGTCTCAGGTTCGATTCTGGTCAAGGGCATGTATCTTGGTTGCAGGCACATCCCCAGTGGGGGAGAGGAGGGTGCAGGAGGCAGCTGATCGATGACTCTCTCTCATTGATGTTTCTGGCTCTCTGTCCTTCTCTCTTCCTCTCTGTAAAAAATCAATAAAATATATATATTTAATATACATGGAGAAATGCAAATCCAGAGAGATGGAATAGTATATCAATAATGTATCCAAGATTACAAATATGGCTGATTCAGGATTAAGTCAACTTTTTTGTATTATATTTTTCTTAAAATATATTGAAAACATTTATTGCTTCACAACTTTAAAAGTTCTTTAATTTTTTTGTTAAAAACTAATTTGATGAAAATTTTTTCTTACCTAATTTTTCCTAATTTTTATGTCCTCATAAAATTATCTATTAATTTGTGGATCATCTAGGCCTGATGGTTTTTGCAAACTTAAAAAAGGTAATCATTCAGTAGAATTAAAATAATATTGGCCATTTGCTTTGTTGCAAATGAGCTGTGTGGTTTTGGCAAGTATCTTCCACTTTATGGGCCTCAGTCTATTTATCTGTAAAATGGGAGATTAAAGTCCGACGATGTGAAAAGCTTTTAAGTGTAAGCATCCCTCGGAATCAACTTGTGTTTTGCCATAAGGCCCACACCACTACCCAATTTCAACATGCATTTGTCACCAGTACTTCCTATACAGTGGACCAGATCTGGAAGGGTTGTTTTCATTGCCTTGTATGGAAAGTCAGGCCAGGCTCAGGCTGTAAAAATACTTTCTCCATGACCACGTACAATGCTGGAATTCATATTTTCTGGCTTTAATAAGTATTTGGCTTTATTCATTTTGGTTTAAATTATTCTCAATTTTTCCAAGAATGTTTAGTGTGCACTAGCAGTAGAAAATACTTATTATTTTCACCTTAAAAATTCCAGTCTTTTAGCTGGAAGCAAGGCTTTGTCAGCCACATTCAAAATTTTCTTAAAAATAAACTCTAATAGAAATCATATAATCTTAAGGAGACAATTGACTGTCAAACATATTTCAACAGTTAGTGGAGAAAATTGGCAAGTTTAGCTGTAATGTATGTTTATGGGGGAAACCTGGGTGTCAGAAATAAAGAAAATACTAAAAAAAATAAAAGCCCACACAACTTCTAACGTGTGTATCTTTCATAGAAATATTCACTTAGAATATTTCAGAGTCTATTCATCTGCGTTGGCTGTCCCTTTGATCACTTCATGCTTACATTTAAGATGGTCATGCCAGTCACCTCATTTACTTTCCCAACTTCCTATCAAATTACTTTTAACATCACACAAAGAAAAGCAAAAATCTCAATAGTGCTAGGAAGTAGGGCTATTTGCCAACACTTAGAGAACTTCACTTATCCCATCTGTTGATTGTCTGGATAGATTTGTCCTCAATCAAGATGGGGGAAAGTAAGATCAATGAAATACTTATAACCACACAGGAAGAGCTCATTATATTTAAAAGGCAAGGTAAAGGCATATCAGGATAACCATTTTACTGAGAAATGCTAGGAAGTTTTAGAAAACATCTGGTCACGTTCTCAATAAATCTCAACAAAACATGAACTTTATGAAGAAAGAGATAAAGGCCAATATGCAAGCTGAGATGAAAAACACGCTAGCAGTGGTAACTAAACGGGGGATGGCAAACTTTAAAAAGAAACTCAAAAGGCTCAAGTTCAAGGTGAAGCCTTTCCTTTTGCTCAAATTCTATGTCAATAGTGAGATTTGATAAGAACAGAATAAATCCATAGTAGGATTGCAAAACAAATACAGCGCCACTTGCAGAATTTTTTTTAAAGGTTGTTTTGAGGTCAAAGAGGTTAGCTTGATGGAGAAACCAAACTGTGCCTCAACCTCAGCCTCTTCCTCAGGAGAGAGAAGGACCGTGAAGACACCTGTGAAGTTTCAGGCTGAGAGAAAGTTGTTGTCTGTGGGAGAACTGCAGCTCGGAGAACGACTCTGATGATCAAGAACTTCAGCCTGGCTGGCATGGCTCAGTGGTTGAGCATTGACCCATGAACCAGTCAGGGTTAGATTCCCAGGCAAGGCACATGCTTGTTGCCCAGTGTGGGCTGTGCAGGTGGCAGCCAATCAATGGTTCTCTCTCATCATTGATGTTTTTCTCTCTCTCTCCCTCTCTGATCTCTGGAACCTACTTCATTTACAGCTTCTGTCATGTTTAATAGGATGCCTTACGTGTCTATTTCCTCTCCTAAACTGTGAGTTTCTCCATGGCCATGGCCATGTAGTTATCATCTATTCCTAGCATAAGCAGGCACCAGATACTCAGCAGGTGCTCAGTAAGTGTCTGATGCATACCACATCGCTAGCTGTGCAACATACAGCATATCAATTATAGTTTTGAAAGTTTTCTGGTGTCAGTTTCTGAAGTCTCACGTAAAGAGATGATGACTCTGATGAGGCAGCTTTATGGGATAGCCGCATCAAGAACAGTGATCCAGGGATTAGAAGACACCTTATTAGGAAGAGAAACCTCACTGGCAATCCTGGGCACCGCATGGGGAGTCGTGTGGAAGGAGGCTTCTCCCTTTCCATGTCCTAGGGAAGGAACCAGGAAACAAATCATAGGAATTATCCAGGAGGGTGACAAGTTCAACCAGGAAAAGGGAACAATTGAAGGGAATCACGCTAGCTATTTTCAGATGTTTGAATGGCAACCACGTAAGTGAGAGGGTAGGTTTGTTCTAGGTTACTCCATCTCGCAGAACAAGGGCTAACGGTGATGAAGATTTGGGTGTAACGTCAGGAGTAGCTATTGGAAAGCTGCTTCATAGTGAGGAGTGTGCTGCTCACGCACACCGTGCTGCCTTGGCCAGGAGGGGCCTTGTGCATGTCAGGTGCCCATCTTTCAGGGCATTGGAGAGGTCACCCCACTGGCAGAGCCAGGGAGACCAGACATGCTTTTTCCCTTCCTAGCTATGGGATTTTGGGTTGGACAATTTGGGAAAAGAGAAACTGAGCAAAGATAACCAATGTTAAGAAAATTTTCTTTGGCTATTTCGCTATCCACAAATGATATTAAATCCCTGCCCTCTAGTTTCAAACTGGCTTTGTTGCTCAAGATAGAAACAATCTGTGAATAAGACTTTTTTTTCTTCATAACAGGAGCTTTCCATTTCTTAAGCTTGTTTGAACTCTGACCCCCAGTCCATGAGATGGCTCATCATTGTAACTCTTCTTATTACTTGGGTGGAGGGTCAGAATTAGTAATAGCAGAGCAGCCCTTTTTGGCCCATTTTCAATTATCAGAAGATTTAACAGGCTTTGGGGGGAGGGAGCCTGCTCGTCTTTGCTGCCCTGCAACCCCTGAGTTAGTCTCTTTTATCTCTTTCTGGATGCCCCACATCCCAGCATGCCACACGGCACTGGCTAAACAAACCCGTAAATCTAGCTTTTGTGTCCTGCTAATCCTTTTATTTCCTAAATCTGATTTAATCCCAAAGGCTTTCTTTCATCTCTTTAACTGTCCACAGGGTCACCCTCGCATCCTATCGCAGTCCTTGCGAGCCCTGGGTAGAGCTGAAAAGCTTCCCAGCGTCTCCCTGACTCTCATTAGATTCCGGGGAACCCAGTGACACCTGCTAAGTGGCACGTTGGAGAAAAGCCCTGCCCTATGGCGCCTGCCACAGTCAATGAACGTTCTGAGCATTGCCCAGCCTGCCGATGGGACAGCCACTGCCCCCTGAGACGGTCAGGGGTACCGAAGGAGAAGGAAGGGCTGCATTTCTGACCTCAGAAACCTGGGATCACAGGCCAATGATAAAATTAAACTGGTCTCAAAGGAACATGAAATGTCCAATTCATGTCAAATGCATGTTATTTTTATCCATAGGTGAGCTTTGGGTTTGAGGAAGAAGAATAGCAATGAATGTCACTGGGTAGAGGGAGCCAACAGGCAAATACATACTGGTACATGTAACCATGTATCCATATAAAACGAACATTTCCAGTTCAGCTCCTTCTAGCTGCTCATTTGTAAAAGGGATGCGATAGAATAATTAAAATGGTGGTCATCACATTTACACTTTTTAGGATTGAAGTGCTTTTGCCGACTTAGTTTTCCAGTTTTGCTCCCTCGTGCACGGCCCCAGCCTTCCCAGGAGTGATCTCCCGTGCTCTTTGCTGTTAGAGAGCAGCACTCAGCACTCACTGGTCTGTTCATGTGTTGTCTGAGCCCCTCATTCTGCTTTCACGAGAGCAGCTGAACATCTGTGAGTTGACGTTCGGAGTGTTGCGAGCATCACCTCACGTTAACTTAGGTTCATGCCACCTGATAAAGCTGTGGCAGCTCCCAGCACTGCAGACATGTATGTAACTGTAACTCCTGGGCAGAAATGGACACACAAGTGTTAAGGATGTTTTTTAAGGGACTTGGGCAATTGCAAACTTTCCCCAAATCCCAACACACATTAATTTGAGCAAATCAACCCTTCTGGTCTGACTAAAAGAAAAGCCAGCTGGGGTGTGGGAACCAATTAGCGAGAAGACTCTCTGTCCTTGGGTATCCTCTTTTGTAACTTAACTCTAATCCCTGTACCCTGTGTGCTGGCTCCGTGCTCAAAGGACACACCCAACGCTTTCTTTTTGGGCACAACACCACACCAGTGTGCAGTCACATGCTCAGAGGAGAAGAATGTGGATGCGCAGAGAGGGCCCGGAAACCCAGCAAGGCTCCCCAGCCCATTATGTAAGTGTCCTCAAAACACCAAAAATAGGCCTGAGACTGTGAGGGCAAAGCATTTCCATTACCAGTGCTCTCCAGTCCTGTGAACTAGCCCCACAGCCAAATGTGAATGACCCCCTTTGAAGAGAAAACCATTGCTTTGCAGCTCTACAGTTGACTCAGACCTACTTTGTTACTTACATAGTGTTACTTACATATAGACAAAGACCAAATTATGCATTGAGTCCTTACATTCTTAAAGCTAAAACTTGGAGGTGGTAAGAATAAGGTTTCTAGTACCAGGCAGAATAGGGGCTCGAAATAAAAGTAAGGTTGCATTTGTTGTACTCGAGTTTAGATGATTCTGAAAAACGAACCTGTACAGTACCATCAATATGCGCATAAACTTTAAAATTCGAAACCATGTCAGGTACAACCCTGGCGGTATGAGTGCCATTTGCTGGGAAATGTCAATTTGATGAAAATGAAAGCATTTTTTTGTCCATAGAAAAGAAAAACACCCCCGGTGGAAAAAAACACATTTACCTGAATTCTTTGCGTTTCTCAAGCTATGAAAATATTCTCAGGCACTATATCCCTCTTCTCTGAGAAGTTTTTAGAAGTCTATTTCCATTTCGGGGTTAATTTAGAGAAATCACTTGTATTAGAGTGAGTTTTTGTTTCGCTTTGTTTTAATCTTAAGTCTCCACATGACACGAAAGGGACAAAGCCTTCCAGGAGGAGGGGATGGGAAGAGCTCTGACCATCTCAGTCAACCATGAAGAGAGGGGACCCCAGGGCTGAGCATGCTGCCTTCTGTTGCGTCTGCTGGCTCCCACTGGGAGGATGTCCCTGTCACACGCTCAGTCGTCCCAACAAGAGTCTGAGGGCCATGTCTGCTCCTGCTTTTCATTGGTCGGTTCGCCCTCACATCCAGGAAGTAACCCAGGCCCCTGGGTCTCTCTCTCTGGGCCTCTTGTATGGAGTTAGTCCCCTCTCCGTTCCTGCTCCTGCCTTTCTGCCCCAACTCTCCCAGGCATGCTTGAGGGCACCCGCGCCACTGCTTCTGCCGAATGGCCCCCCTCCTCCCTCCGAGCACAGGATCCCTTCCCCTTCATCTTTACGTCCCTGCAGAAGGCTGACTCAGCTCCAAACCCCACACTAGTCAGGGACACCTCGGGCCGGAGATCTGCCTACACTGCTGTCTCCCAGGAAACCAGCATCTGCTCCAGAGAGTTACACCCTGCTGACTCTGCTGAGCAGGCGTGTCTTGGGTACTCTCTACACTTTTATTTTTAGTTTTATATTCTATTGATTTTTTTTTTTCACAGAGAAGAAGGGAGAGGGATAGAGAGTTAGAAACATCGATGAGAGAAAAACATTGATCAGCTGCCTCCTGCACACCCCCCACTGGGGATGTGCCCACAACCAAGGTACATGCCCTTGACCAGAATCGAACCTGGGACCCTTCAGTCCACAGGCTGACACTCTATCCACTGAGCCAAACCGGTTAGGGCTCTTTACACATTTGTTGATGGAAGAGCAGATGGTGGGGAGAGGGGTGTCTTTCAATGGAATAGGCCCAGCATAAGAAAGTAAACATTAGAGCGAACACATCTAAGCCATTTCTCTCATTAGGAGTTTTATCTTTTCTTCTTCATCTGGGAACATGGTGAGCACATAGCTCCTGCCAGATGCTCTTCCAGGCACAGCTGGCCTGCGATGAGCACAGCAGAAATAAATCCTGGCCCTTGTGGGCCTTGGACTTTCAGGACTTATAATTAGGTTAGACTATGTCAAACGACGACCAGCCCGGAAGAGGGCTGTGCGGTGGGGAGCTGGAGGGCCTGGAGAATGGCAGGGCGGCAGGCTGACCCCCGGGGTATGGGTGTCCGGGGAAGCAGCCCATGTGAGGTCTCCGGGTGCTGTGTGCCTGTGGTGCTCCCGGGCAGCACGTTGCAGGAAAAGGGGCCATTTGTCATGGACGTGAGCGGGGGAAAGGCGTGCAAAAAATGAAGCCATTCAACCTGCTTCTCGGAAGAAGAACATGTTTGGGGGTGGGGGCAGGGACGGTGAGAGAAAGACAAGGGAGACGCTAACTCTGGGGGTGACCGCTGGGGAGCTGCCATGCCCCTTCCTCTTCCCCTCATTACTGGGCAGCTGGCACGCCGGGCTCAGGTGACCACATCACTAGGGGTTTCGCTGGGGCCCGGCCTCCTCTTCCGACGGGGAGGCCGGCGGGGCCCATCGGCCCGGGCAGCTGCTCAATCGCTGTCTGTGTGCGTCCGCGGGGGCCTGGACAAGGGGCCTCAGAGAAGGAGTTGGCCACTAGCCCCGCTGTGGCGAAAAGAATTCCAAGTGGGGAGGGGGGGCGGCGTATTTCCAGTAAGAGAAGAAAGTGGCTGAAGAGTGAGTGCACACAGCGAGCCTGCCCTCCTGGAAGGGCCCGTGTGGGTGAGCTGAGCGTGTGCAGGGCCCTGGCCGCCTCACCTCTTGCCCTCTGGCAGCACCGCGTGCGGCCGGCCTCCGTGGGGAGAACACTGAGCGGTGCTTGTCCCAGGGCCAGGGCTCGGGGAGCCTGCGTGGTCATGGCCAGGCCTCGGGCTGACCCTGCATGCATGGCAGGCCCACGGTGCACACAGGCTGGGGAACAGACTGGGCCAGTGGGCAGAGAGGACAGGGAGCCGGCCATGCCTGGCGCCTGAGATTACCATCCCTCACCCCTGCCTCATTCCTCTTATTGCCCCTGCTCACTCTCTGCCCCGATGCCTATCCATGGCTCTTTTTAAATATATTTTATTGATTTTTTTTTTTTTTTTTTTTTTTTTTTTTACAGAGAAAGAGAGGGATAGAGTTAGAAACATCGATGAGAGAGAATCATCGATCAGCTGCCTCCTGCACACTCCCCAATGGGGATGAGCCCGCAACCAAGATATATGCCCTTGACCAGAATTGAACCTGGGACCTTTCAGTCCACAGGCCAACACTATCCACTGAGCCAAACCGGTTTCGGCCATCCATAGCTCTTTTAAGATGCTAATAAATGACAAACATTCAGGATGAAACTCCCCAAGCCCATCTGTCCCCCACAATTTAGTGTCAACCAATTTCATCAGATTCCTTCCTCCGGGCTCCCCTGCTCGGAGGCAGTGGGGATTTTATAGCATGGAGGAGGAAGAAGGAAAGGAAACCCTCCAAGCTACAGGGCCCAGGGGGACCTACGTAAAATGCCTGGGAGGGGCTGTGTGTTTTCCAGGCGTGCCCAAGGCCAGGCTGAGGCCCCAGGCCTACAAGTCAGCATCCATGACTGCCATAGACACAGGAGCAGCGCCGGCTTGGGGGGAGAGAAATGGGGTCACTGCTGGCTCCGAGCCTCACTCCATCCCATGGGGAATGATCTCTGAATGGAAGTGCCAAAGTACGTTTCGAGACTCAAAGAAATGATCCCTGCAAAATGCAGAGGCAGGGCTCCAGGGCAGCCCTGAGAGATTGGGCCGCACACAGTAGGAGAGACCCTGCCTCCGCTGCCTGCCGTCGGCTAGGCGGCCCAGCCGCAGGGGTGGACCCCAGGCTGCAGGCTGGACCTGAGAGTATGCACAGGAGGGTGAGCTGCTGGGAAGCCCCGCGGTGGCCATCAGCAGGGCTCTCTCACGCCGCCCTCTCCGCTGCCTGCCTGACCTCAGCCTTGGTCATGAGTCCTTCTGACCAGGAGCAGCGACATCTCACTCCCCAAAGAGCCAGGACCCCTTTTAAACACATCCCTGCAATTCTGAAATATTACGCTTTATATAGATTAACGAGGAGCAATCTTATCAGAGCTAAGATGCTCTCATCTCTCACGGGTTTGAAAGACATACCAATACACTGTGTTTTGAACGAATGCAAGGCTGCTGCTAATTAAATTGTAACACGCCATTGATAGGGAGTTGCACCCTAAACTCAAGAATGTCAAAATATGGGGGAGGGAGTGTGTTCCAGAGTTTAAGAAATATGCTGTATCATGTTGGCTAAGTTGGATACCATTTTACGTTACTAGTAATAGTACTGACAGTCATAAACGTTTAAAAAATGTATAAATCACTTACGGTATATTAAAAACATTTCCTCCAGTGCATTCTCCTGGGAGTGTGAGAACCTCTCCCTCTATTAAGTTTTATCAGCAGCGGAGGGAGTTCCACCAGTGCCTGGGAACGGGCAGAATTCCTCCCCGGCATGGACTGAACGGTCTGGGTGGCGGGGGGACCACGGTCTCAGGCTGGAGGCTTTGCGACTGGAAGGGACAGTGAAGTCAAGACCATCAAAGGTGAGTCCAGGCTGTAGGCTGGGCAGGGGACCCTATTTGCAGTCACTAGGCAGGTGGCTGAACCCCAGCCCATTTTGTACAACCCCCTTAGCTGCCACCACCAAACAGCAGCGTGGGAAAATGAGAGACTGATTAAACTCGGGCGGGATTTCAGTCCGTGGCCGGAAGTGGAAGACCCCAGCATCCTGCGTGTTTTCCAGACCTTATGAGTTTTAGGATATTTACAGAACATACATATACCGCACAAGCTCACACACTCATATTTGCACAAACATTTACACACTCTCACACGTGTACTTAATACATATCACACACACACACACACACACACACACACACACACACACACTCAGACACACAAACTCACACTTACCCTCAAGTGCCTGCCTTGACAACCATGACGTTCTGAGGATGGGAGGCTGTCAGCAAAGGAAGGAGTCATTCTGAAGCCTTTGTTTTTCAGCATCAAAGAGAATAAATTCTATCTGCTTTGCAGGGAACTTATTTTCTATTGAAAAAGAAGGAAAACCCTGTTGATAGTCTAAGTTGTTGATGGGTTATGGAAACTATGAGAACTGGAAAGAACCTTTGGAATTGTGCCTCCCTCCCCCCAAAGCCCCCTCTCCCCAAAACACTCACAAGTTTGCAATCTGAGACTGCCTTTAGATTTTTTGCTCTTGATAAAGAAGCAACTGTCTTTCTCTAGATGCACAAACCTAAAAGCAGGATAGAAGTTACCAAATTCTCGATTCCAGTTCAAATTATTTTTCCACTCACCTTAACATTACAAGAAACTTACATTGACAAACAAACCATAGTTTAAGGAATGTCCATGTTCCCATTTTCCCCTTTAGCAAGCAACTTATGTTTACCTGTTTTCTGCATTTGCACCCGAAAATACAATATTTCTCTCCAAGACCAAGCCTGAGACAAGTTATGTCCTTGAAGCTGTGTTCCTGGTGAGACCTCCTCGGTGTGCAGACAGGCCCCAGCGTGACCCTGGCTGGAGCCAGGCTGGTACACAGGGAGGCGGGCCGTCCTGGAAAAGTAAACCTGGGGAGAAAAGCGACTCTGGCCTCAGCACAGCCAGTGTAGGAAAAGCAGGATCAAGTGGGTTTGCGGTCTCATGGTGAGGCCACTAGGTTTTTACACATGTTTATGTTTATCCATGTTGATAAAATCTCAGTCCCTGGGGGACCCCAAATCTTTGGGGTCTGAGCTTGTGGTGGGGATAGGAGGAAAAGCAGGGTCATAGGGCGGGGTCCTGGCTGAGGGACGGGCAGCATTTCCTGACAGCGGTCTGGAAACTCACCATTGCCAAGTTGCTACTGCTCGGTCAACATGCGCCTTCTCCAGAATAGGAGGGTCCTGAGGGGCAGGTGGGCTGTGGCTGTGTGCCTCCCCCCGCTCTGTCTCCATGCCCCGTGTCTCACCTCTGCTTTCATCCTGGATTTCTGAACTTCTGTGTACACTAGACGCACCTGGAGGAGCAGTTCAAGATAAACTCCCAGATGCTGCCTCTTGAGCCTTTGACTCAATGACGTCTCACATTTTGAATAAACACCATGCATAATGCCGATGTCATTTGTCCAGTTCCAAAGTTTGAAATATTTCTTACCCCTGTAAGGGACTCCTCGGGGGAACAAGAGAAGAAAATAGAGAAACCAAAATAGTCAACATTTCTCCTTGTTAGCAAATCTGAACTGGCAAGCTGATATATGTAACCACAGGCTGTGGTTCCTAATGAGTTTCCCCTCTATCCGCCTCTAGCGAACGCATCTGTGGTGCAGCCATCAATCTTTTATATTATTTACCTATGTGTTTAAAGTGGGCTTCACTCAAGAAAGGATTTTAAAGCCTCTTACAAACTGTATCGTATATAAGCTGAAGGAAAATGTTTAATAAAGGATTAAAAAACCGTGGATGGCAAAGGCAAAGCTGTTAAACTTGAAAAAAGAAATGTTATTCATTAAGTAGAAATTTTCAACCTAACTCTAAAACTTCATCTCTTCAAAAAGGGAGATTATATGTACCCTGTATAGTCACTTCATAGCATCATCAATATGACCTAAATGTTCTATAAACTAAAAACAAAAACACGTTTTGATAGAGAATTAACACATTATCAGTGCAGAAAGTTGGAAAATAATGATAAGTTTGAATAACTGAAGACAGTCAATTTTAGTATTTAGGAATGCTTCCTTTAATTTGGAGATATATATATATATATATATATATATATATATATATATATTTTATATTTATACACACACACACACACATGCATATGTATATCCATTGGACACATTGAGTATGTCATGGTTGGGGTTATGCTACAATAACTTTTTTCTACTATATATAAAACTAGAGGCCTAGTACACAAAATTCTTGCAGGCATAGGGTCCTTATAGCTGCTGGCAGGGGCCTCCCTTCCCATGGTTGGCTGCCCAGCCCTGCCCTCTGATCAAACTCCCTGTGGAGGGGACAATTTGCATTTTAGGCTTTTATTATATAAGATGTCCAGAATAGGCACATTTATAGAGAAAGAAAGTAGATTAGTGGTTGCCTAGAGCTGGAGAGTGGGCAGACGAGGTGAGAGTGGCTGAGAAGTGATCATTAATGGATAAAGTCTCTTCTTAGGGTGATAAAAATGTTCTAAAATTATTGTAATGATTGAGTAACTCTGTAAATGCATTAAAAACCATTGAGCTGTGCACTTTAATTGGGTGAACTTTATGGTGTGTGAATTATATATCAATAAAGCTGTTAAAATATTTCAGTTAGCTACATACCAAGATTTCACAAAATAAATTCCATATTTTCTTTGCAATTTTCTTCCATCACCTTATACTAAAATGAATATCAGTTTATATTAGTTTGTATATAAATTGTGAGCTTATAAGAGGGATCACTTTGTTCTACTTTGAAAACCTTACAAAGTATGTAAATAAAATTATGTTTATGTTCTTCTAGGAGAGGGGGAAGCCATATTCTGAATTAACATACATGGTAACAGCAAAAATGGACTCAGTAATTCATCTAATAACCATTGAGAACATGCCACTTGCCTTCCCCTCTCTAACCACTGAGCATCCAGCCTTGATCAGGAGAGACGAAGATTCTGCTTCTACCAGTTCACTCTCTCAGGAGCCATAGCACATGGGATGCACATGCCTGTCCCTCTAGCTTCTCTTCTACCAACCACGAAAGTAATTTGTTAGATAAAATGTGAAAGGCACCTTAAAAATAAATGTGACAGGCAGGTATAGATAGAATTTTAAAACTTTAGAGGTCCATAGTAATTTTTATAATTTGATCCTTTTATGGACATGGGAATGGACCCACAGGAGTTCAGTGATTTGATGGAGGAAGTGAGTATGTAGCAAATTGAAAACTTCTAAAACCACAAACTCATGTGTACAATACAGCAAAGAAATCATTTTTCTCTCTTGAGGCATATTTATAAGGCAGATTTTCTGGGAAAGTCCCAATTATAGGTGCTTTTATACTTTTCCAAAGACCATTTAGAATGTATAAGTATATAGATTTATTTTTATTCCTTTGTTAAGGCTTATAAAAAATAAATTCCTAAGTCAAAAGTGGTGTTTCTTTTAAAGCATGTTTTTGATTCCTTTGTCAGGCCATATTTTGGGTTTATAGAATACAGTCACCATAGCCACATTATTCTCAAAAAGAGTAGGTAGTTGTGGCTTTGGAGTTCCCTGTCCTTTGCACTTGCCAATATCGTTAACTTGCTAAACCTGAACTTCTGCTTTACTCAGGATCTTTAATTACTCCCTGCTTCTCTCAACCCCTTCATTATTACAAGCAATTAAATTGCAGAAGTAACGTCATCTTCTTGACATCTGGAAGATATTACCACTCGTCTCCTTTCTCTCCAACCAAACTCCTGTCTGAAGCTGTGGGACCTCCAGCCCTAATGTCTGTGAGGGGGATGTCCAGGCAGGAACAGCACTGGGATCTGGCAAGCCCGATTCGCTAGGCCACTCCGTGACTGAAGACCGGCTCTCAGCCTTGGGGCTTCGGTCTCTCATCTGTAAAATTAGTTGATTCCAGCTGGTGTCACTCAATGGTTGAATGTCGGTCTGTGAACCAGGAGGTCACAGTTTGATTCCCTGTCAGGGCACATGTCTGGGTTGCAGGCCCGATCCCCAGTTCGAGATCAATGTTTCTCTCTCATCAATGTTTCTATATCTCTATCCCCCTCCCTTCCACTCTCTAAAATCAATAAAAGTATATTTAAAAGAAAGGAAGAAAGAAAGAAAGAAAGAAAGAAAGAAAGAAAGAAAGAAAGAGCAAAACGATTCTGATATGCTTCTATTTCTCAGTCCCAGATATTCCAGCTTAGGGACACGTAAAGATACAGAGCTATGTCTTTTTATTTTTTTCTGAAAAGTTATTATTTAACAGAAACCGAGACTGTAATTTCATTAAAGCAATTAGATTTATTAAAAAAAAAAGAGTATAAGGTTTACAACTTATTAAAACTAAGAGAAAAGCCATTTTTTTTTTTTTAAAGTATTACATTCAACAAAAACTTCTGGTTAAACACAGAGCTGCCTGAGGTCCGGGGTCCTTGGGTGGGGCACTGTGAGAGCACAATGAGGCTAGCATTCTTTTAAGCTCCTAAGCCTAAGATTCTACAAAAAAAAAAGAAAAAACAAAAAAATAAAGATAAACCTTGTGCACAGGCCTTAAAGAAGGCCTTCATTATATTAAAGAACAAGCGCCCCAGAGAGCCTAAAGGCATTGGTGCCCTTTTATTAAACTGAGATCAGGGTTTCCTTCCAAGGAAGGAGTTCCTCCCAGCTGAGGGGGAGCCACTGCTCTCTGCTCCAGGCTCACCCTCTTTAGTCCTGATTCTGGGACAGCAGGGGTTCTCCGCCTCCAGCTGCTCTCCTCACCACCTGGGGCAGGCTGCTCTGCCATTCTGCAACTGGGAGTCCTCCTAGCTGCGGCTTTTGCCCTCTCAGGTCAAGCTGTGCAATGTGTGCTGGAAAGATGAGAGAGGATCCAAAAGGAGGCAGGGCATTAAGGAAAGGTGAAGCTAGAGGCCCAGCCCTACAGAACCAGGACAGACTCCACAGGGAAGAGGATGAAAGGGGCCCCATGCCCGTAAGAGTGCCATCCCCAAGGGCAACTCCAAGAGGAGGTGTCAAAGCCAGCTCTGCCCTGGACAGCTTCCTGGTGCCGTCAATCCTGGAGTGAGTTGAAGGTCACACTCCAACCTCTTCCTCCTTCATTTACCCATGGGTTTTTGTGTTTTTTTTTCTTTTGCACTTTAGTCTATGCATGGTTTGTTTGTTTCTAAACTTTGCTCTGATGATAGGACATATTATTGTTCTCTTATTTTTCATAAGGCTTTTCTTGTATTGATGGCAAATGTTTGTGAATATTATTTTTAGTCACTGTGTCATAGTCCATCATATGTTGTGCTATTTTTTTTTTTTTTTTTTTTGGTCAAAGATGTTCACACTAATTTCTCCCATTCTCCTCTGCAGTGAGCTTTATCCCTTCTCTCTTCAAGAAGAGGGATTTCTTTTCCCACTTCCCCCACATTTGTGCTGCCTTGTCATTGGTCCTGCTCAACAGGATGTGGCAGAAGTGTTGCTATGAGGCTCACAGGACTGGGCTTCCAGAAGCCCTGCACGTCCACCTCCCCTATTGGCATGCCCTGGGAGGGTCCCGTGCGGAAGCCTGAGAGCCCCTGAGGATGACAGCAAAGGCGCCTCAGCCTACAGGCAGCACTGCCTGCCAGGCATGTGAGCAAGGTCACCTTGAACCTTGCAGTTCATCTAACCTTCCAGCTGAGCAAAGACACATGAATGGACCCAGGTGACACAGCTGAGACGCCACTCAGCCAACCCACAGAATTGTGAGAAACAGTGAATAGCTGTTGTTTTAAACTGCCTCATTTTGGGGGTGCTTTGTAGTATAGTAAAGGCAAACTGAAACTAATGGGAAAATTGTGACTTCGACAAATTTACAACCCCACCCCAGGAATGCACCCTGGGAAGATTTTGCCACTAGCGGTCAAGTGAACACAGGGATTTATCTAATGGTGGCAAGTGTTGGGTAAAGAGACTTAATAGGACACGAAGATTGTGAGACACAAGCTCTCATGGTAGACAGTTACTTACAAAATGATTACTACATCATTGCAAAATGAAAAAACCAAAGCTGGCAGACATTAAACAATACAGGTAGTATTCAAGGTGTTGTCACTAGATAGACGTGAATTTGACTCCTGTCGCTGGGACAGTTAATGATATGATCTCTTAATCCCTCAATTTGCTTATCTATAACGTAAAGACAACAATATCAAACTATAGTATTGTTGTGAGGGTTAAATGAGAGAGTCTATATAAAATATCTAGCTGAGTTCTTAGAAAGGGCACTCATTCTATTAATGATAGCCACTAAGCACCTTGCCATGGTCACATGGGTAGAAGAGAGGAATTGGCATTGTCCCTTTCCCTGTTTGACTCCAAAGCTTATGCTCCTACTATATTTCACCTTTTACCTAAATTCTCAGCCTAGAAAACAGTAAAGAACAGATTTTATTTCACATGTCTGCTCATACTCATTTATTCAATAAATTTTAGTTCAGAATCTACTAAAAATCAGGAGGCAAATTGTACTCCAGGATAATGTGACAACAGGATAGGAAGGTTTGTCAGAGGAGACATGTTAATAGCACAGATGGCTCTAATTGGAAACTATAATCAGGGCTGGAAAGAATAGGACCCTGTCCCATGAAGGTGAGGAGTAAGACAAGGCACAGAACTGATTTAGGGAAGGTTCCTGAGGAAGTGACATCTGAGTTGGTATTTCAAGAATAAATAGGAGTTAACTAGGTAACGAGGGGGAGTTGGAACAATCAGGGATCATTCTAGTCACAGGGGCAGCCAGTTCAAAGCCAAAAGAATATGGAACTTTGGGAGAGCTGGCAGAAAAATGGTGTAGCCAGAGCAAAGATGAGGCTGGCCTAAGGGGAGACTGGAGAAGAATTAGATCCCATAGGGTTTGGGATCTTTTTTGTAAGATGAAGACTTTGACCTTCATCTTACAAAAAAGAGAAGCCATTGAAGAATTTTAAGTAGGAGAGTGATATAAACTGATGGGATGACCTTGGTTCTTCAAGAAACAGCAGCATGATCTTTTAGTGTTGTTAGCCATGATCTTGGGAGATGAGGAATGCCGGCAAATCATACCAAGCCTAGGACATTCTGCTCTAATATCTGATCGGCACATGATAAGATGTTGTTGAACAAATGAATGAATAAATAAATACTTCTTCAGTGGTAAACTTTCAAGCACCTTGATGGGCTAGCCGGGAAGGGATTTGAAGAGTGTGGGAGCTCTGAGCATGACTTTGCAAATTATATCAATAAGGGCAATTTATGCAGCCCATGGTTATAAAAGAACCTGGCATGAGAGAGGCAGTACAAGAAATTAGGGTATGGTGTGGCCAGTGTGCCCAAACACTCTATGGAAAGCACTATGTGAGCTTTTCTTTGTTTAAATTTTTGCTTTCCTCAGGCCTCTTTATTTTGTAAATGGTCAGTGATACCTTCTTTGAACATGTCTATAAAGTGCTTATAGATTCTGAGATGAAAATCGTCATATAGACACTAGAGTGGTTACTTCTCTTCCTCTTGCTTGAGGTACTCCTTTGATTCTCTCTCCAAGCCTTACCCAATCTTCTTTAAGAGGGAACTATCCTGTTTTGGTGCCAATTCTCCTAAACACAGGTCACTGCTGGGAAATAAACATAGCTCATCCTACTGTATATTTTTAAAGCTTCAGCTGTGTAATTCAAGATCAGTCATTTAGAAGCAGCCCCACTCGATGCCACACAGCTTTAAACCTAGCCAGTGTGAAATGAGTCACCCTATAAGAGCAGGTTGGACTGAAGGCTGTGTCAGAAGACACATTCCTTTCAGAAATCTATTTTTTTTTTCCATAATGAAAGGGATATAGAGTGTAAAGTCGCCAGTTATGATGTCCTCAAACGTTTTCTTGAAATAGAAAAGACCCCTGGGAAAATGCACCCAGGGGTTCAAAGACGGAAGTGTAGGGCCAGGAGGACTATGAAATTGCCTCTTCTGGGATAATAAGCATCCAACTTGCATTCTCTTTTACTTGGTAACTTAACCTAAAAGAAAAAGAAAAAGGGGGCGGGGGCTTTATTTCAGCATCAGGCATATGGTTGGCATTCACCAAGTGTTTATTAATAATAATGACTTATCTATGCCAAACCCCCTTCAGAGAAAATTGTCCCAGATCCAAATTTCACAACGAGCCAAAGATTTCAATGCCCTGGCAGGAAGCTCGAAGGATTGGAACAATTCACACATAGTGCAACTCCTGCTCTTACCACAGTGCACTTTCTTCCACCCACTCAGCCCCACCTCTGCCCATCCCCATATCTAGTGGGGTGGCCCAGGGGAGCCCTCCACCACATCTCTTTAGGTGTTGCCTTTATCACCTATACCAGGCTTTCTCCATTTCCTTCACAAGATAAACTAGGTTCTAACTGAGTTCTTCCTCCCAAGAGCATGAACAAAGACAGCCTTCATGAAAGGGAAAAAACACAGCAGCTGCACCATCAACAAGATGGTGGTGGGAAGGCTGGGTTAGTTCTCCCTGTCTGTTCTCCTCTGCCCAGGGCCCTTGGACCGTCCCCTGATTATTTTGGCAAGTGTCCAGCACTTGAGATAATATACACCCAACACAGTGATTCAAGTTTGCAGATGAGCAAACCTAGGCCACAGGTTTCTCCACCTTTTTGTTTCTCAAACATAAATACAAGATGATGAATGTGGTGAGGATGGCCATATTCACCATGGATAAGACTTTGGACTCAGCTTACAGAAAGAGCTTGGGCTCAAACTCCGGCCTTGAACAGTATCAGTCACCTTCTCATCCAAGAGGAGCGGAATGAGATCCTTATTGTCACTTGGCTTGCCAGACAATATGGATTTTGCCAAGTTTAGTGCATTTCTTCCTCAAACACATTTGCCTTCACAAACACACACACAGCTTTTCACACCATCCTGACAGTGAGCTATTTTCATTGCTATCATTTGCAAGATTGCAAAGGTCCATGGCAGCTTTGTTTGCAGGTACAAGAGAGAAAGAATTTGTTTTGTTTTTGTAATTATTTGAATTTACTTTCAATAAAAGTAATTTTAGTGAGCTCTGTTGTGTATGGGAGAAATATATTAGTAACAGCCACAGAAAAAGAATTTCATTTTTTACAGATGTGGTTCAATTTATTGCCAGTAAGAGCATGGCTCCTTCTCCTCAATATCAGTCAACACATTTCAACAAATTAGTCCCCTAGTGTGGCTCAGACACTCTGATATAACCCTGAAGACACAGGAGCGAACAATAGAGATGAAGTCATGGAATTAACTGTCAGTTTCATAGCAGATACAGCCAAGTAAAATATAAATACAACGAAATTTCAGTGTTCGGTTTCTTGATCTGATATTGGTGACACAGGTGCATCCAGTCAGTAAACATTCAATGAATTGTGGACTTCTCTCTCTGTATTTTTGTGTGATTATACACAAATGTCTATATACACACACACACACCTATATCTTCATCTAAAAGCTAAAAACACTTCAAATATAATGACTAATTGTAACATATTATTGTGTACCAGAGAAAGAGATACTTTTCTAGGTTCTGAAGATAATTCCCTTAAAACAACCTGCCACAGGCAGAACATGCTGAACTAACACAGAAAAGAGAAAATGTACAAGATGAAGAGCTTCATATGCAGCTAAAATGACCAACTATTATATTAGTGAATGTAAAATCCTATATAATAAAAGCCTAATATGCTAAGTGTCCAGTCATCTAGTTGGTTGTTCAACCAATCAAAGCATAATATGCTAATTATATGCTAAGGCCACTCAACCATTAGCTATGACATGCACTGACCACCAGGGGGCAGATGCTCTGACCAGTAGATTAGCTTGCTGCTGTGGTCTGGCTGATCAGGTCTGAGTGAAAGGGGCTGGACATGCCCTGGAGCCCTCCTGTGGTCCCTCCCAGGCTGGCTAACCTCCTACATCCCTCCCTGGCACTGATCGTGCACCAGTGGGGTCCCTTGGCCTGGCGTGCACCCTCTTGCAACCCAGAACCCCTTGGGGAATGTCAGAGATCCAGTTTTGACCCTATCCCACAGACCAGATTGAAGAATCCCACTGGTGCACAAATTTGTGCACTGAGTCTCTAGTAAATAAATAAAAAGGCAAGGATTCTTCAAGTAATGTTTTGGAGTGTTTCAGAGATTCTAGTCAATGAAGTGGTTTTAAAGGGAGTATGTCTGAAAGCAAGGCCTTTTAGACTGTCTGGAATACAGACTATGGAAGGGGCGTATGATAAAGGGTTGGGGGTGCTGACCTTTAACAAAGAGACAGCCAGAAATTTCTCCAGGAAGATTGGGTTGTTTTGGATATGCAGTCTAAAGGCGAACCACACGCGAGTCCCCAGAAACAAAGGAGAGGCAACTCTTTTTATAGCAAAGAGGAAGTCAGAGAGCTATTACAGAGTTCTTCCTGTTGGGCCCCACAAATGACATAGGGGTGAGAGCTCCCCTTCCTGTCCTCCTGACTTCATTTTAATTGAGGTTTCTGTTTGTTAAATTTTTAAAATACATGTTTTTACTTATTTAGAGAGAGAGGAAAGGAGGAAAGAAAGAGAGAGAAATATCGTTGGGGGAGAAACATCATTGATCCGTCTGTTTATAAAATTTTACCGGGAGCATCTTTGGCACAGAAGCTGGCCTAGACAGAAGACCAGGTGAGTTCAAGCAAAGCTTCGGGAATCCTGCTGTGGTCCCAGGAAAGAGTAGAGCGTGGGGTTCAGCAAAGCCAGAGCAGAGCAGCGAGAAGCACCTGGGGTGGCTGGTTAAATGGGTGCTGCCTGCTGTTTGCAGGAGCTCTTTTCTGTATAATATATGACAGGATCCAAGCAGAGATTTCAGGAGGAGTGTCCATCTGCCATGCACCAGTGACACAGAAGAGCAAAGGGGAATACCAACGTTGAAGTCTAGGGGCTGAGGAAATGGGAGAAGAAGATGGAGGCAAAACAAGCAGGTGATGGCTCACCCTAAACTCACTCTGGGAGGTTGAGACTTCTGCAGTCAGCCGAGAGAGTAGCAGGGCTGGAGTTTACATTCCCACCAAAACAAACAAAACCAAAACCCAACACACTGAGCAAAACATTTGAAAGGACAGTTTTCAGACTTTACCAAGAGGCCCACTGGGAGTGAGAGATTGAATACACAAACCCTGGTCAGACTACAAGTAAAAATCAAACGCTGACCCACAACCTGCAGCCACCAGCCCAGGAGGCCAACCTGCCACCTGCAGAAACTGGTCCTTAGGAAGTGAGACCTCCATCTCTAGCAACCTCTCCAGGAAGCCAAACAATAACCCCTGAAACAAACAGCCCCAAATGGCCAAGACTTGGGTTATAAACGACAGCTTCCCTGGTTTTTGTTTCCACCTCCAACTCAAAACCAACCAGAGAAAGCCAAATTGTGTACTCCTAACCAGTCAGACAAGATGCCCAAATTCCAGTTAGCCTCCCTACAGCTTCTCCGCACCTATAGTGTCCAGGAAGAGGATTTGCTTGTTCCATTTTTGAGGTCTTTATTTATTTTCACACAGAGGAGTGATGTGCTGAGTCCCATGACCACCCCAGCTCACTGCCAGCGGAGAGATTTCCAGCGGCAGCACAGGAGGGCACTGGAGGGGAACAGAAAGAGTGAGAGTCTGGGGAGGACAGACTGGCTGGTGATGAAGCAAAATCTTGGCGAGGAGAGAGCTACACAGAGTGATCAGCCATTTAGCATGTGGGCAACTGGAGCTAAGGGCCCTGGCGACATTTGAAGGCTGTATAGAGCACCTCAGTTACCCTGGCCAGAGGGTGAGGAATCTGGGGTATTTATCCTCCTTTTTCTCCTCCACCAGGGGCTGAAGGCTGAGTCTTAAACATTTGTGACCTGTTCTCCTCCTAGGGTAGCAAAAAGCCTAGAGAGTCACAGTTGGAATATGGATAAGGCACTGATAGTGACTGAGTTACCTTTCCACTTCTAATTTGCTAAGAGTTACTTTTTCCATGAATTATCAACGAACTTTATTAAATGTCTTTTACACATCCCCTGCAGGCCTAAGTTGGCAGTCAGACGCTCTCTGGCAGCCCTGGAGCCCTCAGGGGATGTCCAACTGATGACTTAGGCCAGCTCCTCATGGGAGAGGCCTGAGCTACAGTTAGATATCCTTAGTGCTGCCAAGGAGGTGGGAGGGGCTTCTGTGGGAGAGGCTTCTTCCACCTCTGCTGCACTCACAGCCATTAGCCTGGTTTGTGGCTGAGTAGAGCTCCCTGTGTGGGAGTGCACTGACCACCAGTGGGCAGCCTGTGTTGAGCATTTGCCCCCTGGTGGTCAGTGCACATCATAGCAACTGGTCACTCCTGGTAGTTCTGCAGTTAGGGTCAATTTGCTTATTATCCTTTTATTATATAGGAATAGAGGCCTGGTGCACGAAAATTCATGCACTGGAGGGAGGTCTCTCAGCCAGGCCTGCCCCCTCTCACAGTCCGGGAGCCCCAGGGGCAGGAGGTGGTCTGGCAATCAGGGGAAGGCGATGTCCCAATCACACCTTTGCTGCTGCCACTGCTGTCAGCACAAGCCTCAGCTGGCCCTGGTTACCTGAGCCTCAGGCGGCCAAGGTGAGGCTTGCCTGCACCTTGGGCCAGCCCTGGGCAGCTGGGGGGCTGAAGGGATTGGGGGGCTCTAGAGGCAGGTATGCAAAGCAGCTGGACCTGCCTGTGGGTGGGCCTGGCCATGCAGAGTGCCTGCTGCCCCCCCTGGGGGGGGCGAGGGGGCGGGATTGAGGGGACTAGGTGCCACCATCTTGTGACTTTGTGATGGCATGATGGTTAATTAGCATATTCTCTCTTTATTAGATAGGAAGATTGATATGATCATGTTTTCTTTTCACTTTTATTCTATTAATGTGGTGACTCATTTCAAAGGTTAAACCAACCTTGCTTCCTAGAATAAATCCAACTTGTTTCTGATAGATTGTCAATTTTATATATTGCTGATATTCACTTTGTACTTCAAAATATACTATAGATGATAAAGTCTCTATGCTTTAAAGTATTTGCTAACATCTTATTTAGGGCTTTTTGCATCTTTACTTGTGAGGGTAATTGACATGAACTTGTCTTTCATGCTTGTGTTTTTGTCAGATTTTGTCATTAGTGATTCTGGACTTATAAAATGAGCTAGGAAGTAGGCCAGTATTTTCTATTTCTTTGGAAAAGTTTAGGTAAAAATGGTAAGAAGAATCTGCCAGTAAATTCTTCTGGTTCTGGAGATTTGGGGAGTATGTTTAATTGCAAATTTGAACTTTTTCCTAAAAACAGTACTATTTTGGTTTTCTACTTCTGCTTTTGGCAATTTGTGTTTATCTAAATTGAAAATATGTGTACAGTGATGGTTGGCAAAATATCAAAGATAACTAAATTTAATTATTATTGCATATATCTGAGTAATATATTGATGGGCTAGTAATTTTTGCGAGAGTAAAATAATAAAGACCCATATAATTAATAAACTATTATATATTTATTTCATGAAATTTATTTTCTTGGCTTTTTTTAAATGGAGTCATTAGTTATGCTTCCATAATTAAAATTTTTACATAATTTGTGTTCTGTTACCACTAATGCCAAATGAGGCAGACTTTCTTGAATCATTGTAGTTATTGCATTGACTTTAATTAATTCCAACTTGGAAAAAGTATTCTACCAAGAGACTAGCAACTAGAATGTCAATAAAAATATTAAATGAATTTTTATATTCAGTAATGAACCATAAAATTGACATATCATGATGCATGCATCATAATGTGTTGGGATAAATTGTCTTTATACAGAAAATCTTATGAAATATTTTGTTTTATTATATAAATTACTATCATTTATATTATGATTTTCACCATGCATATGTACACAGTATTTTAGTTTTTCTTCTTCCAAATTTAAAAATCTGTGATTATTACAAAGAAAGTTGAAAATAGCAGGCATATTTCTCAATTTACTTAAATCTCTTTAGTTAAGATTATACTGTAGCTTGATGTTTAATGAATAGAATACAGTCTCTATAGAAACTGGGTTGGGGAGTCTTTGTATCTGAATCTTTTCCTTTATAGTTATGTGAACATTTTCATTTTAAAAAATTCTCTTATGAGGCAATGGTGTGCTGCATGTTACTTTTGAAACCAGTGGCTGTGGGGGTCTGTGGCATGCACCATGTCTGTGGGCCTGGCCTGGTGGGGCAGCTCTCCCTGAGCAAGGCACCAATCACCTTGTAACATGGCGTGAGTTGTTCTCATTTGATATCAACCATTTTCTATAACAGCATGACATCTGTCCATCTGAAGCCTTTACTCGAGTGCAGAAATATGACCTCACAAAATAACTAAACAATGTGGCGGAACAACAAAGAGATTGGTTATACAAGTGTTCAGTGCAGAAAATGGGGTGGAGGGGTCATCTCGACTACTGGAAGTGGTGAGGTTTTTGAAAGATGGCAGTTTGATATTGAGTGTGGCAAGACTGCCAAAGATAACTGAACACCCAGAGACAAGTTTCAGAAAACGACCCCAGGTAAAATCCATTCGGTGATCAGACAGATTGCAGCTACAGTGACATTTCTGCTGCTGTTGGATGTTTCTTGTTCATTTGATCCACTGATTTATACCAACGAAGATTTGGTTGTACCTGAAAAGTGGAGAGAAGGGTCCGGACCACAATTCATTACCAATTCGGAGCAAGTCCTTCTGCATTCCTTCTCTACTACAATCCACAAAGTAAACAGCATGGTGACCGACAAAATCCCTTTCTATGACCGAAGATGAGACAAGAACAATAATGGAACTCTCAATGGTGTTTCCTGAAACCAAGTCAACTACAGTTCATGTTTTATTTCATTGATTAATTTTTAGATGGGGAGAAGATAACATTATACTTTACCGAACCGTGCATACTTGTCCTATTTCTTGGTACTTGTTTGACTTTCTATAGGGCTGACATAATTTATTGCACACGGTTCAAAGGGAACCGGAGGATTACATCAGCACTGTAATGTCAACTCTCTGAAGGTGGTAACTGTAGATGGAAAAAACGTTTGCTATAAAGCTAATTGCCTTTCTCAGTCAGACCTTTTGGTGAAGTAGCTTGGCTCAGAATATAGGTAAATAGAAAAAAAAAAAAAAAACCCCTCAGAAAGGAGCAGACAGTCCAGGAGAACTTGACCCATGCCCTAATTCTGCCTTCCTGCTGACCCTGGAAATTTGATTTTTCTCCAAGAGAACAGTCAACTTTGGTGAGAGTTGTACTCTGCTCGCCTGAGACTTCCCACCTTCCTAGTTTTCTTCTATGTCCCATCAACCCTCCCTCGAGAATCATTTTAGCAGGGTCACAAATCAGAGTGTCCTGTCAAGTGGCGGTGGCTAGTTTAGTGAAGCACTTAGGAAATTTGGTTTCCCAACAACTTTTTAGGAATAAACAAGTCTAATGTAATTTTTACTTGTGATATTCATGCTTTGGAGGAGAAGAATCATAGACTGCCCATGTTTTATCTGACTAAAAGAACCAGTGAGACAGGTCCACATAAACCAGTCCCAGGATTTTATAGGCGCATATGCAGCCGTGTGGGGAGACGCTGCAGAGAATGTGCCCCAGGAGGAGAAGGTCCGTTCTCACTGCAGAGAATGCGAAGCAGGCGCAAGACTCCCTAAGACCTGCCGTGTTTGGCTTCGTGTTATTATTTGCATGCAGCAATAACCCTCTCCCACATCTGCGAGGAAGCTTCCCCCCCATCTCTTCCAATCTCACATAACTTAATGGGTTTTCAAAGGGAGAATGACTTCTATTTTGGCATGTGGCGCATTTGTTTAGAGCTGGGCTTGCAAAAAAGAATCTGGGATTATTTATTCATAATATGCACATTGCTAAATAACAGATGGCCTGCAAAATAATATCTTTTGCAACTGAAAAAAAAATGGTTGAGTTTTAAGTGCCTAATATGGAAGGAGTCTCATGTTTTAGAAAAAGTCCTTCCAGGGACACCAGACTGCGAAGACCAGGCAGATACCTCCTAGATCACCAAGATCTTCTAGAGTGCAAAAGCCAGGAGGTCCTCTCTCTTGACTTGGGCGGATCCAGCCCTGTGATTGCTGTTTCTGTGACATGTAAGAACAGTAACGTGCTGGCGAGGTCGTAGGGCTGGAGCTCATCACCGCGTTTCTCCAAAACAACTGAGTACGTAATCGCAATAATAGCAGTTTCCTATTAATTCTGAGGACATGTGTACCTAATGTCCTAACAGAGAAAAGAGACCAGAGGAAAGAGGAGGGGACGGCTGGAGAGGAGAGGGAGGGAAGGGAAGGGAAGAAAAGGGAGAGAAGAAAACAGAACAGGACAGGCTGCCCTGGATTGTTTTCCCGGAACCACTGCCTCACCGCTCTTGGTGGGGGTGCTACTTCCAACAACAGCTTTTCTGTCTGGATGCTGTTTGATGTGCTCTGTCTGTCTGCTCTCAGTGCCAGCAGTGCTCCCCAGGAAGCCCTGAGCTATGTGTCTCCCGGGGACATTGGTCTGCTGGCTTCGGCAGGAGCGGACAGCAGCATAAGGGGGCTCTGAGATAGGACTAACCCAATGGGAGTACTTGTGAGACAGGGGAGATGTGGCCCAAGAGGAGAGAAGCCCCTTTCTTGCTTCAAAGATGAGCTAGTTCTCTGCCTCCAAAGCTTGAGGGGTAGGACTGAGGGGGAGGGGAGCGAGGAGGAGAGGGAAGCAGGAGAGAATCCTCTGGAAGTTTGAGGAAGGGCCAGCCCATTTTCTATCCTCAGAGTGAGGAAAATAGACTAGGATGAGTTGACTTTGGGACGAGGGACTCTTAAAAGGGCTTAATAGACTGGATTTTTCTCTTTTCGGAAGAAAGATAGAGGCAATACTGACGTATGAGCCTGAAATTATTGACAGCTGGCAAGAAGCGCATTGGGGCTCTTATTATGCTAAAGCATTTCAGATGCCAAAAGGAAAAGGACATGAGGCTGTTATCAGTGTCCTTCCAGGACTGTTCAGGACTTCCACTTTCTAGAAGAAATTTGAATGGGAATCAGTCCGGTTGAAACTACTTGGAATTTGAGGCTCAATTTGACCTTTGTACCTCCTGTGTCCCCAGAAGTTTCCAGTTTTCAAATAAGAACTTATGAACTTATATTCTTAGTGTCTGAAAGACTTTCCTGCCCACTGTTTCATTGTGTTGATATCATATTATCTTTAAAATTCTTCTTTGGCAGAACACAGTTATAAAATTATTACCATATGGGAAAGAGTTGAAAAGCATCAGAATAGCAGTAGGGGAATGCTGGGAGGTACTCCCAAACAGAATTAAAAAAAAAAAAGAGAGAGAGAGAGAGAAATGTATAGAAAGGAAGAAAGAAAAGAAAGGAGGAAGGAGGGGAGATAGAAAGGAAAAAAGGAAGAGAAAAAGGTCCCTAAAGTGTATTCTCAGTTAGTTCATTAAATAGAAAGCACATGTTCTAGCTTGCATCAGCCCTGTGAGCTGAAGAGAGGTGGGCTACTTTAAGGCCCATTTCATAGAGGAGGCAAAGGCTCCGAGAGCAGAAAAGTGACCTACCTGAGGGAGGCTCCTTAGTGACACAGCTGGACCCAGGCCCCGCCCTGCTGCCCTGCCGCCCTGGAGCTGCTTCCACACAAAATGACCTGAGAAGGCCAGAAAAGGCAGTGAAGTCAGCTCACAGCGGAGCTCACTGAGAAAAGGGAATCTTGAAGTCCCAAGCCCGGAACCGTAAAGGAAGCCATTTGCCTCTGTGCATGGGTGTTGGGGCTGTGGCTTCAGACTCGTTGAAACTGCAGCGATGCACCAAAGGCAACGTTTAGTTCAGGGTTGGTTTCCCATGCCCACTCCTGTGGTGTCTAAGTAGAAAGAGCAAGAGAGAGATTCCTGCCTCAATCCTACGTAGCCCCCCACTTTCTCAGCTTGTCTCCTTGCCTCTTTGCCTCTCACTCAGGCCATGTTAGGTGGCTCCTGACTGGGACTTATGGCCAGGTCCACTCTCACCTGGGCATCCCTGCACACTGCCCCCTCACTGCTCTGCTGGGTATCCTCCGGCCCCACCCCCAACACTGTGGCTCCCAACAGGCCCTCCTCCGCAGCATCTGCTGCTGTGGCCCTGGCCCTGTTCCCTGGGAGCCAGTCCTCCAACATGGGGCTCAGGCAGAACTGTTCCAATTAGGCATTATAGCCCTTTGCCTTTCTCCATCTGCAAGCACAGGAAGGAGGCTAAAAGAGGATTGGTTCATTTTCAACTCTGGTAAACAAGCAAACAAAATAGGCTTGACTTGGCATAGAAGGAATTTAAACTATTAGCTCTAATGGAGGTTTGGGGATTATCTGTGGATTTCCTGTATTTGTTCTCTTTCTTCCTTCCAATCCAAATTTGATGGGAAGTAAAGCATAAGCTATTCTAGAAACTTCACAGAATCCTTAGTGATGTGGAGTCCCAGCATGCTCATGGGTTTATTTTTTGGCACTTTTTGCCTTCATGTCCCAAGTCCGTGCCCCTCCAGCTCTGTGCATTGTGGTGTCATGTCTTGAAACCAAATCTAAGTGGCTTCTGACTCAACAAGGTTCCTCTAGGCCTGCAGCTTAGTTAGCTCCTTCCATGCCTCCCAGAGTAACATGTAAGCTCAACCCTGATTCCAAGTGTGGGGCATGCTCCTGCCTCAAACCTCTGCTCCCCAGCACCCCACCTATGGGTTAGCACCTACGGCTTGCATGGCCCCTGAAGCAGAAATAGTGATCCTAATGGTCATGTCCTCTTGGGATTTGGGAGGCTGAGGCTGGAGCCTGTCATGTGGGAAGGGATGAGGCCCTCCAGCAGGCTCTCCTCCTTGACCCTCCCCAGTACATCATTAAGAGATGCACCGTGTCCTGCCCAGGATGCTTTCAAAGTCTTTACACCTCCAGTTTAGAAACACAACTCTGCAGAAAAGTGTTTGCATGGAGGCAAAAGGGAAAACTTACTTACACATTTTTCTGAAACTTTTTAAATCCTGAAGGTTGCCATGACTTTCCTAAGCATGATTCTGACAAGGTTTTGCTTAGTACCTATGTGGAATAATCTACAACAAAGGCTGTCTTTTGAATAGGTCTTATAGTCCCGTAAATTAGGTGTGAGTTGCTATTATTCCTATATGACTTTTTCTTTAAGTTATCAGGAAGATAAAGGCAAGCTTTAATAAGTAAGAAACATTTTATTTGAAATTAGAACATTAGATCTATGTCATTCAAGAATAAAACTCTGCCTGCACTACTCCCCTGGTGTATTTGAGGGCTGATATAATTTAACTAGTGAAGAAAGACAGAGATAAAAAGGATGTATTTCTCTCCTAACAAATGAAAATTGACTGTGGATAAAATAATCCAGATGATCAGTTAAACGTTAGAGTCTGCTGGCTCAGGCTTACGGAGAGGGAGGTCAGCTGAGTGTGGGTGTGCTCTGGGAACCAACCTCTTTTTTTCTTTTCTTTCTTTCTTTTTTTTTTTTATTTTTATTTTTTTTTTAATTTGGGGCTCTTAAATTTTAAGGACAAAAGTTAAGTTATACAACTAATTTTTGAAGGCAACTTTTCCAGAGCCATTCAAGGAGAGTTTATCCTCTAACATCTATGACTTAAAATCCCTTAAGATGCCATGCATGGATTTACAATAATTGCAACCTGTGAGGGTGTCTGTGAGTGTGAGATAAAAAATACAGGCAAGTGTCCTCAGTTCATGTCAGAAGAAAATAAATGCACTTACAGCAGGGTTTTTTTTTTTTTTTTTTTTTTTTTTTTTTTTTTTTTTGTGTGTGTGTGTGTGTGTGTGTGTGTGTGTGCAACACTATAAAGTGAAGTTATTTTAGAAAAACTTAGGCAGCAGGAAAGATCCTAGTGGCCAGTGTGGAATTTACAATAGAAACATCACCATTACACATTAGTTATTCTGGGTCATGAAGCTCCAGGCTCTCAGTGCTTGAAATGCTCATTAATGGGCTTTCATCCCCTGGCTGTGCATGTGTAGTTCGGCACGTTACTTAATTCCGTTTGGGCTGTGCTTTAGAGAAGGAACATTATAGATTTTAATTTTGGCCTCTTTAGACTCCTAGGCATGCTATGTAAACATTTCGGGGCCTCTCTTCCCCTCACACATTACACTGACCCATCGAATGGGAGCCGCTTCACCTGCCACCGCTGGGTCCCAACCTCTTAACACAAGATCCCGAGGAAGGGCCCAGTACATGTTCTGTAACTTGAAGAAAGAAATGAAATCACTGAATAGTTTCTGCCTCCCATCACCAAATAGCAGGCCATGGGGACATTTAGTCCAGCAGTGGGAAACTGTTGCATGGCTTGAGGGGACAGGCACTGAACTACACAGTTGAAAAGGCAATTAAGTTCACTGCTATTGCTCTGCGTGTAAAATCAGAGCTGACATCAAGATGTCAACAAACATTAGCAGGCAGTTAGAGCCGAGTCTAGTTTCTAGACCCATGGACTCTAGTTTTCAGGTGTGCCACACCTATTTTAGCTGCCCTTCAATCTGGCAGAATGTAATAAATCAATAAACAAACTCTCAATGATATTGAACTGGAATATAACTTGGCTAGAAAAGGTAGATGATTATTAGGAATTTTAAATATAAATACATATTTATACAAAACAGAAATATGTAGAACTCTGAATCTTGAACTTCTTTCACAGACTCATAGGATCTTAGAATGAACAAGAACTTAGAGGCAATTTATTCTCAACTGAGACTATGTCACCACTTTTCGCCACCTTCTGGATGGCAAATTCCAACAGATAGTTTTTGGTCCTGACATTTTATCAAATTCTACAATATTTGACACTCCTGGACATCCATTATTTAACATTCTGGCATCTCTTGATTTCAGGATCCTTCCTTGCTCACAGCTCCTTAGCCCACATGAAGGTCTTCTTTTCCTATGTCCTTATCACAGATAGAATTTATTATGGCTTCATCTGTAACCTTATTTTCCCACACCATCCAGTTTTCCTGGGTGATTTCATGGCCATTGAAACCACTGGAAAGTTGGTTTCTTTCTT
Source organism: Pipistrellus hanaki (assembly GCF_964339955.1). Lineage (NCBI taxonomy): Eukaryota > Metazoa > Chordata > Mammalia > Chiroptera > Vespertilionidae > Pipistrellus > Pipistrellus hanaki. The sequence continues at coordinate 61,193,551 of NC_140508.1, forward strand.
CTGGCTCTGAGATGTGTTGTCTGATGCTTACTGGGTATCTCTTCTTGGATGTACCCAAAAGACTGCAAACCAAACAAGTTAAAACCGAACACATCCACTTCCTTCACAATCCAGCTCCTCATTTATTCCCTTACAGATAACTCACTATGCTCCCCGCTTCCGCAACCCCTCCAAAAAACTCGGAGTCTTCTTTCTTCTTTGCTCTCTTCATCTATCCGATCTGCAAGTCCCATTGCTGTTTTTCCCCATGTAGCCATCAAATTTACTCCCCCTTCTCTGGCCCCACTTTATTGATTTAAACAGTCATCTGTCCTCTGCTGGATTATTTGAGTAGCTTTCTAACTGATCTTCCCGACTTTATCATCCCCCTCAAACCATTATCTATTCCACTGCCTGAGTAATCTTTATAAGAGGCAAACAAGTCCACAGTAAGCCTTTTAATTGCCCTCCATAATTTGTAAGGTAATTTCCAAAGATGAGATCTTTCATTATCTGGCCCCATCCTACCTATCCAAAATTGGCACCTTGACCAGCGTGTTGAGAATATCCCATCAGGCCCACTCAGTAGACGGAAGCTGTTTCATGGCTAGCAGTGCATTGAGTACAGCATGCAGCATAAGTAAACAACATAGGTAAACATTGTGGCTGCCAGACCTGAAGAAAAGGAAGACCCAAAAGAAAAGGTAAATATACATTCCATTATTACTTCATTTGTTGAGATAAAACCATATCTGTTTTATGACTAATCAAACATTCTTGCATAGCAAAGAGCAAGAATGCATGACCTCTTAAATCTCATATGTTGACTGCACATTATACTTTATAACTCCTTCCACTTTTTGTTTCCAACACCTAGGCAGAATCAGTAATGCTACCAAATCAGTTTGTAAAGAGGAGGTGGTTGCCATTTTGAAAAAAAAAATTAATGCATCAGCATTGAAAGCATTTGGAGAAGGGAAGCAAATGGAAGGGGCAGAGCACCTGCAGCAGGGACCAAAGGATACACAGCTATGGGGGTGCTGACAGGCTGCTGCATGGCCACACCCTGGACCCGAGGGCCCGCCCAGTGGGTTTCATGAGTTCATTCCAATCGCATTCAGTGCGGTAACAGCCTCCTGCCTGCTGAGTGCTGTCACAATCTGAGCTATGGACCCTTTGTGGATTTATAGCATTTTCGCTTACATGCACATGGGCTTTTAGTTTTTTAAATGCTTTCACAAATATGACTTCAGCCACTCATTCTACAAGGAAGGAAACCAAGTCTCAGAAATTGAAATATCTTGTCAATATTCATATATTAAATTAAATCAAAAGATTGCACATAGAAATAGAAACTAGGGTTTCTGTATCCTACTTTATAACTCATGCCAAATTCGATTTAACTGTGTCACACTTGGGAGAGGAGGACCTACATTATAGACAATTTGATGTGTTTCATGCTTTATTAATGGGAGAAAAAGGGCCACGTGGAGGATCATCATACCCAAACCTGCTGGTTCTGGCCCTGGTAGCACAGGAATGGCCAGGGTGGCAATGACCTGGAGGACACGTGTACTTTTACCAGGTGGGGAACCCTTTGGACAAGCCAGAGAGGAGAAGTCAGTGCTTTTGTTCTGAGAAGGCTGTGGACATATCATTCATGATCAGAAAGGGTACCTGGCTTGTCTCGTTGGTGAAACCCTGCTGTGGGGCATGCAGCATGTGACACATGGTGCTGGGCCAGCTTCCCTTACAGGAATCAGATATTCACGGGATGGCATTTGACCCCACCAAGCACCAGAACTTCATAAACACAGCACAGAGGCCCAGGAGGAGAACTGTCTTCCAATAGTTTGCTTTTCACTCATGATTTTAAACAGTCCATGCTGGCCCCTTTTATCTTGTCTTGACTGTTTATTTTTCTGTTTTGTTCTGGTGGCAGAGTGTGATTCAGAGGGAGCTGGTGGCAGGCAAGGGCTTCTCGGAACAGCCAAGGCCAAAGGGGACTGCCTTTTCCCAGGAGAGTGAAGAGCACAGGGGAGGGTTAGAGTGCTGTTTCTGGAGCCAGACAGAGCAGCGTTTGAGTTGTGGCTCCCCTTGCAGATTAAACTTTTACAAGTTGCTTATCCTCTCTAAGCCCCAGTTTCCTTAGCTGCAACGATAATAGTACCTAGTGTTAACTACCTCATATTTATATTGTCTTCCATGATATACCATTACTTCATTGACGTCTATCTTCCACACATATTCATGCACACACGCACACACACACACTCATGTGCATACACAAATGCACATGCAAATGCACACATCAACGCACACATGCACACACATGCACACACACTCTCAGTCGATCTAGTTGATTCCAGGAGAACTGAGTAAAGTGTCAGTAGTTTCTCAGGAGTGAGTTGGACATTTTTTTGATGTTTATCTCTTTTTGTATAAGAGACTATTAAGAAGCAGCCATGAAGGTTACAGGACCAAAGAAACATTCAGATTCTAGATTTTTTTTTTTTTTTGCCTCCCAGTTAGTTGCAAATTTTTATAGGCTTGGATCAGGCCCTGCCATTGACAGCAGGGGTTGGCAAGTTCTGGCCTGCTGCCTAGTTTTGTACAGACTATGAGCTAAGAATGGCTTTTACCTTTTTAAATGGTTGGGGAAATGTTATTCAGTGAAGTAAAAATTACATAAAATTCAATTTTATGCTCATAAATACATGTTTATTGGTGCCTAGTCATTCATTTGGGCATTATCTGCAGCTATTTTGACATCACCACAGCAGAGGGGAGGAGTGGTGACAGAGACATCCACAAGCCTGGAAAGCCTAATATATTTACCACCTGCTGCTTAAAAGAAAAGGCTTGCCAGTCCCTGATGTACATGGTTAAGCCTCTTAATTTTCTTTTCTGTAAAATGGGGAAAAGGAACATATTAAGAATTGCATGAGTTCTATGTAACCTATAATACAGTCATTGGTGCATAATGGTTATGAAATCAATCTTGGTCCTTCCTTCTTTGCTCTGACCTACCCCTCCAACCAAGACACTGATGCCATGTGTTCATATTTATGGGAGGATATACCAGTGTCCCCTGGCTGTGAAGAGGAGGCTCACTGTGGCATCACTATCATCCTATCTAATAAAAGAGTAATATGCAAATTGACCATCACTCCAAGACACAAGATGGCCACCCCCATGTGGTCAAAGATGGCTGCTCCCATGTGGACACAAGATGGCCACCACAAGATGGCCTGCAGAGGAGGGCAGTTGTGGGCAGTTGGGGGTGATCAGGCCAGCAGAGGAGGGCAGTTGGGGGAAACCAGGCCTGCAGGGGTGGACAGTTGCGGGGACCCAGGCCTGCAGGGGAGGGCAGTTGGGGAGACCAGGTCAACAGGGTAGGGCAGTTGGAGGGACTGCAGGGGAAGGTAATTGAGGGGGGCAGGCCTGCAGGGGAGAGCAGTTGTGGGGGAGCAGGCCTGCAGTGGAGGGAAGTTGTGGGGGCCAGGCCTGCAGGGGAGGGCAATTGGGGGGGAACCAGGCCTGTAGGGGAGGGCAGTTGGGGAGAGAAGGCCTGCAGGGAAGGGCCATCAGGGGTGACCAGGCCAGCAGGAGAGGGCAGTTAGGGGTGACCGGGCCAGCAGGGGAGAGCAGTTGGGGGTGACCAGACCTACAGGGGAGGATAATTAGATGTGACCAGACTGGCAGGGGAGGGCAGTTAGGGGTGACCAGGCTGGCTGGGGAGGGCAGTTAGGGGCAATTGGGCCAGCTGGGGAGCAGTTAGGCATTGATCAGGCTGGCAGGGGAGTGGTTAGGGGTTGATCAGGCTGGCAAGCAGAAGCAGTTAAGGGCAATCAGGCAGAGGCAGGCAAGAAGTTGGGAGCCAGCAATCCTGAATTGTGAGAGGAATGTCCAACTGCCTGGTGGTCAGACATCTCTCAAGGGGTCCCAAATTGGATAGGGTGCAAGCTGAGCTGAGTGACCCCTCCTCTGTGCATGAATTCCGTGTACTGGGCCTCTAGTCCTATATAATAAAAGGCTAATATGCAAATCGACTGACCAGTGGAATGATTGGTCCCTATGATGCACACTGACCATCAGGGGGCAGATGTTCAATGCAGGAGCTGCCTGGGTGGTCAGTGTGCTCCTACATAGGGCGTGCTGCTCAGCCAGAAGCCGGGCTTATGGCTGGTGAGCACAGCAGTGGTGGCGGGAGCCTCTGCTGCCTCTGTAGCAGTCACACATCCTCTGAGGGCTTCAGACCGCCAGAGGGAACAGGCTAGGCTGAGGGAACCCTCTGCCCCAGGAGTGTGCAAATTTCGTGCACCAGGCTTCTAGTGTTTATATATTCCGCTATTTTCTGGGAGCCCAAATGTGGAGGTAAGCTCATCTCCATCTTGGGCCCTTGTTTTCTCTAGAGTATTAGCTATTTATTCCCACAATAGCACCACACAGCAAGCAACTCCAAAGCATCAGTGATTTATGCAATATACATTTACTTAACTCCTGAGTCTGAGCCATTCCATGGATCTGAGTGATCCCTTGCATTTCTGGGGCTTGGCTAGCTTTTGGCTGTCCTAAGGTGGCCTCAGCTAGACTAGCTGGTGCCACATGTCTTTGCTCCATGTGTCTTTCTGCTTCGGTCAGGCTCACGCCTGCATGTTCTCATAACAATTGCAAAGGAGCAAGAGACATCAAGCCCAATCCCAATAGCACAAGTGCCTTTCAAGCGTGTCATCTGTTCCATTGGTCCAGAGAAGTCACATGGCCAAGCTCAGAATCCAGGGGCTGGTGAATAGTCTCCACCTCTTAGAAGCTGCAAAGTCACATGGGAAAGGATGTGAATAGATTGAACACTAATACAATGGGCCCACCGCTCCTGGGGGCTCCTGGACCAGAGCTTTTTGGCTCTCTTCCCCTTCTCTCAATCAATACCTATTTTCAAAACAGGTTCTAAAACCCATTCGTAAATGAAAATAGGTTTGGAAAAGAGTAACACAATTTAAGCTTCTATACTTACTGGTAGTATTTACAGTTTAACTGGGAATAAATTTTAAGTTAAAGACACTGCACGCTTATGGTGGAGTTTCAGGCAGACAGTGAGAGGCAGAATTGTGGGAGAAGAGAACCTGCCTCCCCATTTCCTTTGGGGGTATACAACTTAGGTGGTCCCCTCCTTGGCCAGCTGGCAGCAAGAGTGGAAATGGAAGCTATTTACTCGGAGAACTCTGACCACATGACTATTAAAATCTCTTGGAAACCCTGACAGCGCTCTACTCGATACCATTAAAAAGGCAGGAGCTCCCTTGCCAGCTGGTGGGCCCGGGAGTGACCCTCTCCCCCCACCTATTCCCACTTCAGAATTCTGCCAAAGAAAACATTTGTCCTCCAATTGTCATAGAATTCATAGAAACCTCTCCAGACATTCAATTCGCTGATTGCTTTAAAAACTATCTTTTCATGAGGCTGTAATTCTGATTTGGGAAACATTGTTCAAGCTGATTCATTTGTTTATCTGTAATATTTCCTTTTCTATTAATGTCCCGCATCTACTTGAGTAATAGTGCCAGTTTCTGCATATTCGTGTCCAATAGTGGAAACAGAAACAATTGGTTCTAGGAATTCCGTGCCTATGACTGGGAAATCATGTGCACATTCTTAAATAATTTTTTTTCACTCCTATGGCCGTGAGGTCCCTGGGAACTATCCTTGTGAGTTTTTCATTTAGTCTCTTACCTTTCTGTTCGTTGAGATCCAGTGCACTTTCATTGGGCAACTGGCATGGTTGGCATGTTCAGCTCTACTGATTCAGAAATGAACAAGGTGTGCATCTGTTCTCTCGAAACACAGTCCACTGAGCACTGCCAACAAAAGAGACATTTTTAGACAGTTCTTTCCTCTGTGGCCAAGAGTTCTCCACTCTCTGGTGTTCAGAGACATTTATCCAACTGAAACCCTAGCCTTGCCTCCATCAGGGTAGAGGAACCTGAAAGAGTGATCTGTTCCTTTTCCTCGCTTCCTGGGGAAGATGGAGACTTGATCCTCACAGGCCGCACTGTAAACCCCCTGCCCCCTGTCAAATGTCCTTCTCTCTCCTTAGCTGCGTAGTTCCCTTCACTGTTTCTTCGGAGAGGACAAAAATGTCCAAATCATCCAGAGTCCAGCCTCAGTCCAGCAAGCGAACACTCACTGAGCTAGGTGCTGGGTCCAGATGCATGTAACATGCTCTTTTCTCTCAAAGGTTCAGAGTCCGTGGGGAGACCCATTGTCTCTACAGAAATGGCAGTGCTGTGCTTATACCTAAAATCCTATAAGGATCTAGACGAGGGAGGAACTGATGCTGACAGGGAATTTAGGACTTAACAAAATTCCACAAAAGCCTTTAGAAGCAGCTTTGATTATTTCCTTTCGTTAGAGTCACTCAAACATGCAAGCATTTATATAAACATCACTATTCCTCTCAGTGATTCTGTGGGAATTCTAAAATGTGCATATATTTAGTCTAAGATGAAATACTGGTTATAGGATCAAACAAGAAAAAATTAAACATGCATTCCTCAGCACTCGGAACTCAACCGCAAACTGAACTAACAAAAAGAGTCATTAAATTACTGTGTCCTTAAAATAACAAATTTGAAAGAAAAATGTTCTAAGACATTAAAGGTCCAAATAATCTCTGATTGTAATCCCTTCAGCTCTTGTTGTCATTTGGGCCTCCCTAAAACATCCAGGCAGAGATCAGCAGGGGGCCCTGGGAGGAAACACACAGGCCGTACACTCGTGGGCTTGGTGTCCCCATAGGATGCGACATTTTTTACAAATAGTGTATGTGGACATCAGTGTCCAGAACCAGCATCAAACCCACAGAACACTTTTCTTCCTGAAGGTCCTGAGAGAGTGGAGCCGCAGATATTAGTGGGAGCACTTGAGAATTAGCAGGAATTCTCTGTGGAACCTGGGGGACACACCAGGTGTTTTTTTTCAAAGAGCAGGACAGACCTTGGGGCAGGGTTGCTCAGTCCTGAAAAGGGTCAGATGAGTCTCAAAGTCACAGGAAGCCTTTTGGGAACTTCTCTCCTCCACTGCTTGGCCTGCGCCCTCCCCTCACTAAGAGCCTCTGTCCAAGGCATGGCCAGCTGGGGCCTCTACACTATCTGTGCAGGAGGAGAAGCAACAGCGACTAAATCTTACGTTCACAATACACGTCTCTACCCCAACTACTGATTGATCATAACCAGAAAATTAGATACATATTTATAATATAATAATAATACTATGTTAAAAAAAACAATTGCTTTCTGACTTTAAGTGGTGGCTGGGTACTTAAAATCTATCTGAAGAAATCTAAAACAGTAGGAGGATGAAGGAGATTGCAAGGTGTGAGTGGGGGTGTTCTTGGCTCTAGACCAGCCTAAGTCCAAGGGCAGGGTGGGCACCTGGGATGGTGAAAAAACTAGAAACCAGGTCTTAAGAGGAATGCTTAAGGCACTAGATTTTTCTCTGCAAGCAAAACAGCGAAAGGTAGATGACAGCGTTTCCTTCAAATGTTTGAAGCACTATTGTTTGGAGGAGGAAAAAGCTTTGTTTGGTTTGGCTCCAGAAGACAGAGTAAGAGCAGATAGGAAGAGGTTACAAGGACCCAGCTTTGTATCCGTATAAAAAGAACATTCTAACAGAGCTGTTTAGAGAAGCAATGACCATTCCCTGAGGAGGAAGAGATCATGTCTTTGAAGTTGCTCAGGAAGAGCTGGAGAAGCACCTGTCCGGGATGCTGGAGGAGATCCTCCATCCACTCCGGGAAGAGGAGGGGAGCCACAGGCCGCCAGGGTTCCTCCACGGAGGAGAGCTCGTGGCTTAGGAGTCAGCCGTGAACAGCCAAGGCTGCGTTCCCTGCTGATCCCCGGGGACAGAGGAGGGGAGGTTGATTCATCTGTTTGTCTGCAGGGTGAGTCCTTTCTGAGTTGGCAAACAGGGCTGCTGTAAACATTTTTCTATTCTGTCCCATATTTGTACAAACAAACGTGTTTTTACTGAAACTAATGTAAATATGTGCTTGCTAATGAGTGCAATCGCCCCGAGCAGTGACTAACCAAACAGACTCCTTTTTTTCCAACCCAACTATCTTAGTCCCGTTGTTTTAAACATTAACCAACAATAAAAAATAAAAAAATCCACATTTGTCCTCATTCTTAATTACAGAAATGACTGATGGCAAATCTGAAGCTATAGCACCTTCCAGGTAAGCAGGGAGGTGAATGCAGTCAGAAGCCTAGCAGTCCCATGAGCAGACAGTACACTAGTACATGGAGCCCAGCACGGAATGTACAACTCCCATGACACAGTCCCCGAGCATAAGCATGGAGGGCTCACTCACTGCTCATCCCTCTAAGAAGCACAAGAATGCTCAGAGGGCTGGGTCACTGTTAATCCAACAGGCACACCAGTCTAACTGCACCGGGATCCAAGGGTAGTTATAAGGGTCATTTTTACTAAATGATTGATTCATGTTTCCAAAAGAAAATAGAGTAAAAGACTGTTTGTCCAATAGATGGAACACTAGAAGCATCCATAGTAGGATCTTTCTACAGGGATTTAAAAATGAGCAATCATTTTAAAATTTGCACCCCCTAATAATGGAAGAATAATATGCCATGATTCATGGCTCATGGTGATGGCATGATATGCAGGTTGCAAACGATGAGTCCATATGTCCTGGTATCTCCATCTAAGTTCAGCGATAGAGACCTGGTGAGCTTCATCCTAACTGACCAGAAGTGGCTCCATCACAGACTTTTCATGTGGTGAGAATCTTATGCATTTCATCTCAACAGACCTCTTTTTTTTCAATCCAAATATCTACTGAGCTGGTAAGCTCCAGATTCACACATAAACACAGAAATTTGAAATGGGAAATTGTAGCAAGAGCAAATGGATGATGTTCGCAGATATATTCTAAAAAAAAAAAAAAAAGTTCAGTCATATTCCACAATCATTTTACAACAGATCCTGATGATAGTGACCTTGTCATATTCCTCCCTGTTCATCACAGAGACTTCCCAGGAAATAATATTCCCATACATTTTCTGTTTGTGCTTTTCTCTTTCTTTCAAGCCCCAGATATTTAAAAGATAGTATTCTATCCAATAACCCTATTCAACATTTTTTGTTTGATTTTTAGGATGTTTTTTTCCTTAGGGTTTATCATAACTGACGAGCAATAGGTTGGTTTTAGCAGAATGCTCTGGATTATAAGCAAACCAAGATGTGAAAGATTGCTTCTACTTGTTGATTTGTTTAGACAATTAATGGATTATCAGCTCAGAGTGTCATATTCACTGCTAACCCTTGCCAATGCTAGAATGTAAAAGTGATTGATGGAGGAATAATGCATCCCAGTAATAGGATGCATATGAATGGAAAGTCAGACATCTGTATCATAATGTCTCGATCCTCTATCTGAGGGGTGAGCTTCAAGGGTATTTGCAATCTCCTAGGCCAGTGATTGTATATTGTGTTTCTTTCCATCTAAACTTAGAAGGAAGGAACCAGAAGCCTCATTTGATATGGTGGTCACAACACATTATTAGTCCAGCTGCAAGGGCCCTCTTTGACTTTTGGGTCTATTTTACAATTGGTTCAGACCTGATGTTTATCAAGAGCCTATTGGTTTTCAGGAATGTGTCTAAAATATAATAGTCTCTCAATAAATGGCAGCTGTTATTATTGCTATAGTTAATATTGTTATTAAAGATGACCAGCATGTGGAAAAAAATTTGTGACCATGTAACTAGACCACCTAAACGGGTAAAATGAGATAGGGTGGGAGAAACTTGCTTAAACTTATACATGAATTAGGGTCTCAGGGCTGCTCCAAAAATGAAATAAAATATGGAAAGTAATGCACTTTTAATGAACTTACGGCTTTAAATGAATATAATGAATAAAAGTTAGAACATGTCTCAAAAAAGCACAATAAGTGGAAAACATATATATAATTGAAATAAATATAAATATATCTAGTAATCACATTAATTATAACTTAATTTAACACATATTTTAAAAGAGAGATTGAATTTTAAAATCCAGCTATATGTTGATTATATGATTGAAAATAAATAGATTTTGAAAATATGGTGCTGAGCTTAAAAAATTAAGTTTACTATGATATCATCCTATACAATAAAGAGATAATATACAAATGGACCCTCATGCTGATGTGTCACAAGATGGCTGCCCCCATGTTATCACAAGATGGCTACCCCCAAGTTGTCACAAGATGGCTGTCTGGAGAGGGCAGTTGAAGGCGATTGGGCGAGCAGGGGAACAGTTAGGTGTCAATCAGGTGAGCAGGGGAGTGGTTAGGGGGCTATCAGGCTGGCATGCAGAGTGGTTAGAGGCAATCAGACAGCCAGGCAGGTGAGCAGTTAGAAGCCAGCAGTTCCTGATTGCAAGAGGGATGTTCAACGGCAATCCCAAGGATCCAGGATTGGAAAGGGTGCAGGCTGAGCTGAGGGACACGCTCCCAGTGCACAAATTTTGTGCACAAGGCCTCTAGTTTATATATAATCTAAAAACACAAAACAATATGTTATTTATGAATATATATGCAATTAAAATGTAAAGAAAATTTAAGTTGAGGAACTCTCAAAATATGTATGATGGTGGTTTTCTGAAGAGGAGGTGAGTGAATCTGCATATGAGCATCAAAGCTGAATGCAAACTTATCTTCTACATGTGTAATTTTAATAATATTTAGAACAAACAATGACTAAATTTTAACTTTTTGGTCTTTTATTTTATTTTAAAAAATATATATTTTTAATTATTTTCAGAGAGGAAGAGAGAGAAACATCAATGATGAGAATCATTGATCCACTGCCTCTTTGCACACCCACACTGGGTATAGAAGCTGCAACCTGAGCATGTACCCTGACTGGGAATCAAACCCAGGATGCTTCAGTCCCCAGGACAATGCTCTATCCACTGAACCAAACTGGCTAGGACTTTTTTGGTCTTTTATATTGAGTATTTGGGTGTTTGCCTATGTTTCTACTTAAAAGATAAGCAAGCAAAGAAGAAGACCTTTAGAATTAAAGCAAGCAGGCCTTGTGCACTGCTGGGGGGGCAGGGGGTTGCCAGGTTCAAGGGGAAGGTGATTCCAGTAATGCCAAGAGTTTGGAAGGTAGCCTTTCAGATTCTCACCTAAAGATGGGCATAAATTTTCCCTTTTATTGCTTTGGACATCCATAAAATTGTGTTGTACAAAAGAGTACTGTGCTCACTAGAAATAAAATGTATGCAAGAAAAATGTAGAGTCACAGTCTTATCTAGTTTAGAATTTCATTCCAAGGTATACCACATATTACAGTCAAACTCTGCGATTCAGAGAAAAACCCTGCCCTCTGAGGAAAGTTAGGAAATTCAATAACCATTCTGACATTGTTTTGTCATCTGAAAAACAATATTACTGAGAGTTTGTAGAGTTATAGGAAAACCAAGTGCCATAGTTGCATTCTCTAAACTAATATATATGTAGGTTACTACTTAGTAGTTGCCAGGGGTTAAGAAGTACACAGTGATGGAATAGCCACATCTCTGATTTCATTTTCATCTGCTAATTTGAGATCACAGCCTTGAAGAAAGTTATAAAGTACAGGAACTGGTATTTGTTTGGTTAGTACAGATAACCTAAAATTAACAAGGGAATCTTTTTAATAAGCCACTGGTATTTCTGTGTTCCTAAGAAAATGCATTTGGAAAGCCATATGTAAATGAGAACTCACTGAAAACTGCTTCTTGAAACTAGCCAACTTTTCCTGGTTGAATGATTTTTTAGAATCACATTAAAGCCTATTCATTATTTTGATATTGAAGGCCAACTTCTCACAGACTCATCCACCCAGGGAGTCTATACCGTCAGCTCTGAAAGCCAGGGGGAGTTGGAGCTCTGGGATTTGCTGAGAATTGAAGTAATTATCTCTGGCAAAACATGAGTGTGAAGACCATCTGTCTGCTCAGGGAGAGAGAGGATAATGAACAATGCTGAGTGAAGATGCAACCCTGGGATGGGAGAGCAACTGAGCAGCCTGCTTCTGCTATGTGGTTCTTCAGACACACAGACACACACTCTCTTTTAAAAATATATTTTCATTTATTTCAGAGAGTAATGTAGAGGGAGAGAGGGAGAGATACAACAATGATGTGAGAGAATCATTGATTGGCTGCCTCCTGCATGTTCCACACTGGGGAACAAGCCCGCAACCTGGGCATGTGCCCTGACTGGGAATCAAACAGTGACCTCCTGGTTCATAGGTTGACATTCAAGCACTGAGCCAAGCCAGCTGGGCCAGACACACACTCTCACACATGCAAACAGACACACACACACACACACACACACACACACACACATTCACACACTTCAGAATGTTCAACACAAAATTATCAAAATTGTCCTGTGTGTTTCTGTTTGTGCATTTGTTCTCATAATTTAGTTCAATAAAGTCAACTACCATGATTCTAGACTCAATAAATGAAACCTGTTCATTTTCATGAATACATTTCAATGTCACAATGTTACATGTAAATGTATTTTACACGAGAAAATTAAACTCCTAAAATATTTTTACTTGTATGCTCTGAAACAGTGACCAGAGGTTTCTTCTCCCTCTGCCAGACACATAATACATAAATATGTGGGCTTCAGAAAAGATCAAAGGACCGCCTCCCCTCCCCCACATCCTGTTCATAGTAAGACATCAATGTACATTTCTCATTGGGACTACACATGCTAATACAGAAATCTCTCAAAGCAATAAATAACCAATTCAAAAGCAATTTGCAATTAGGTTTGAAATATATTAAATGACACTTAATTCATTTCTTAGTGACATGCTATGAATATGTATGGCGGTAGGAAGATACCAATGAATGGACCTGTGGTCTCGTCATGCAGACACAGTCCATTCCCAAACAAGCCAAGGACCAGCAAAGCTCCACACCTTTGCCCGGCTGCCCCTTCAGCTGAGAATGCCATTCCCCGCCTTAGCAGTACGTTACCAATCATCCATTAATGAGTTAAAAAGTGGAGATGGCAGTCTGCTTCTTTTACTGTCTCTGGAGATGTGGGGGAGATAAGAGATCAATCGAAGGACTTGTATGCATGCATAAAGCATAACCAATGGACCAAAAACTCTGGGGAGGGAGGGAATGTATGGGAGTGGGGGTGGGGTGGGGATTGATAATGTATGTACACATATAATACCTTAATTTAAAAAAAAAGAGAGAGAAAAAATAAAGTGGAGATCCACCAGTCAGTCTGTCGGCTGAAAAGTCCCAGGTTTGATTTTGGTCAGGGGCACATACCTTGGTTTTGGGCACATCCCCAGTGGGGGGTGTGCAGGAGGCAGCTGATGATGTTTTTCTCTCATCGATGTTTCTAATTCTCTATCTCTCTCCCTTCCTCTCTGTAAAAAATCAATAATATATATATATAATGGAGATGATGCAAACAAGGAAAGAAAAAATATACCTTGAACATAAGGAGAAATGTTTAAATCCACTCATAGGAAACGAAATTCTAGATAAAACTGCACTAAGATACAATTTCTAATTTACTAATTTGACAGAAAAATTTTAAAGTTTGGTAAGATAACTATTTTTAGACTGCATGGGGAAAAAAGGGACATTTTCCTATAGAATTTGCAGGTGTGTAAAAATGTAAAACAATTGAAGATGGCCATTTTGAAATATCTAGTAAATTATAAATACCTTCATCCTTTGACTCAGAAATGCCACTTCCAAAAAATATATCCTACATATACATATATCGGTACATGGCGGCGGGGAGGGGGATGGGAAGAATAATATATGTACAAAGTTATTTAATTCATTGTATCTGCAAAAGAGTATAAACCCAGTTGTCCATTAGCAGAGGATTGGTGCATTCACCAATGATCCGAAGTATATTATGATGCATACATGCAATGCAATATGATGCAACTGCAAAAAGCCTAAAGAAGCTCTGTATGTCCTGAGGTAAATATCCACATGATATATTGCTATGTTAGGTACAGACAGCATAGATTACATCTGCAAAAGGAGGGAATATATATTATATTTGCACTTGCTGATGCAAACATGAAGAAAACCTCTGAGAAGATATACAAGAAGCAAGCAATTATGGTTACTTGTTGCTTCCTTCTAATTTGGTAAAGGAGAAAACTGAGAAGATGTGGAACGTGTTGGGAGGAAGATTTTTATATTTTATGATTTATAAAACATGTTAATGTACTATCTAATAAAAATTAAGCAAATACATTTGCAAATACTGCAGTTGATTTGCCATTTTGGGGGCTAACACCAAACACTGGAAATTGCTGCCTGGTGTGATGTTCTGGGCCTTCCTCTGAGCTCATTGGAAAAAGCTGTCCTGGCCAATTGAAGGTACCCACACTGATGGGGAGCAGAGGGGAGGGAGGTGGAGTAGAAGGGGTGGGAGAGGAAATAGCATTTGCTTTCATGATATGGATTTTTAGGCTAAAACAGCTCTTGAAATAATACATATACTTATTAGCATTTGTTTTTTTTTCTTTTAGTTGAGCAAAAAATGACAAGACAAAATGGTTTTATTAAATTATAGTGTTCTGTGATCCGAGGAAAAAGTATCCAATAGTTCATTCAATTCACAGTTGTAATGACAAAACCAATAGAATTGATGAACCCTGGATTCCCATTTTAGCACAGCCCTGGAGACCTGCTGTCCTATTGAAAATAACTTAAACTATCTGAGTTTTTAGTCTTTTTCATGAAAAGTGGAGGCAGCCATATTTGTCTTGCTTGCCCTTACAGGCTGTTGTCACATTCCAAGTGACAGTGGGCTTGGAGAACACCATCACCCAGGTGTCATCTCCTAAAGCAGCGGTGCCGGAGGAGTACTGGCATGGAACTGCCTGTTCGGTGCCTTCCTGGCCTCCCTTAGGACCCTTCAGGTGTGGCGATCGGAGACTCCTGTTGGTCTTCCAGAGGATGATGACAAAATGATGGGCTGATGCCTCTCAGAAGCACATCTACAATGACTCCCACGATGAAGAGCTCAGAGCCCAGATGAAAGAATAATTTACTCCCTAAAAGGCATTATTGTAGCCTTTGCACACCTGGACTCATCTGCTACATTTCTCTGGGTCTCAGGGGGTGGCACTTAAATCAGCCTTGGTCTTCTCAGCACACACTAGTATTTATAAAGCAGGAGCAGCCACTCCACAACCTTTAAAACAAACTTCTAAACACCCATGATCAGCATGTGAGAGTCTTTCCACCTTGTTGATAGGATTCTCAAACATCACAGGATAGTCTTGGAGACTTCAACATTGACAAAATATATAGAGAGGTGTACCCCTGTCTCCTGATACATAGATTAAAACAGGATTAGTTCAAGAGGTTCAATGCCATTTGTAGGATTTAACATCTTCCTGACATACAAAACTATCCATAAACACAAAGGGGAGTAGGAATGACTAGATCCTAGCCAAGAAGAGTCAGTAAGAATTTACTCTTGGCTTTGGAATCCATTTCACAAATACATTATCCTATATAATAAAGAGGGAATATGCTAATTGACTGCCCTGCCCTCAAATATGGCAGTGCCCATAGCCACAAGATGGTGGCACCTAGTCCCCTCAGCCCTTCCTGGCAAGGCCTGGCCCATCCCCAGGTGGGCCCAGCCTTGCCATGTGTCTGCCTCCAGAGTCTCTCAGTCCCTTCAGCCCCCCAGCCACCCAGGGCTGCCCAAGGCTCAGGTAACCAGGGCTGGCCAAGGCAGTGGCAGCAACAGAGGTGTGATGGGGCATTGCCTAACCCTGATCACTGGGTCATCTCCTGCCCCTGAGGACTCCCGGACTATGAGAGGGGACAGGCCAGGCTGAGGGACCCTCATCCATTGCATGAATTTTCACACACCAGTCCCTATCTGAAGACCCTGGCATCCTTCCTACCTCTAAGACGAATTCTACATTCCCCCTGACATCGCAGGCCTTGGGCATAGAGAAGGGCAGTGCCCACTGCTCCTCTCAATGGAATCTCACCCTTGAAGAATGAGAAGGAATTACATAGCCTGTGTTCTGAAAAGGCTGGTGAAGGTCAGAAGCTTACCGGTGATATTTCCATACTGAGAAGAAAAAAAAAAGTTTCTTCATTTTAGCATTATGTCCTCCTCCGGTGATGAGGTCACTGGGTGCACCATTTTGATTTTCAGATTAAAAGGTCCTGATGCTTTTGAGATTGGCTGAGTAATCCTTTGCCACACAGACCCATTGTCCCACTTGAGCTCACCATAAATGAAGAATAAGCTCCTTCCATGAGCTCCTTAATTTCCGCAAAGGCTGGAAAACTCCCTGGCAACCCAGTCCCGCTTTGCATCCACGCAGGGGGATTTGCACAGCCAGTCCCCACCCCCACCCCATCCCAGGCACACAAAAAGGCTTCTATTTTTTCAGGGATTACATGGAGGGCAGAGAAAAGAGCAGCCGAAACATGTGACGCGGGGAGTAGTGTGAATAGCTGGGCTCAGGCTGGGTGCTTCAATGAGGCTGTGACTAATTTATTGCATGGGTTTCCTTTCCTGAGGCTTTGAAGGAGTTGCTTGCACTCCACCCATCAAAATCACACTAACACTACATATCCTTGAAATGCTTGGAGTGCCGTGCTCCCAAGGAACTCAAAAGCACTTTGACTCATTAGAAATAAAATAAAATAAAATAAAATAAAATAAAATAAAATAAAATAAAATAAAATAAAATAAAATAAAATAATAAAATAAAATAAAACATAATAAAAATATACTGGAGAAATCCTTATCCCTAAAGCCCATTGCAAGTCAAAGTTTTGGGTAGGGTATTTTTAAGAACATCATTTCATTCTAGCCTTTAGAGCAGCTTGCATATTAAGGCTTTGGCTCTTTACTCAGCCATCCCTGCCAGCCTGGTTCATCCATGTGGGGAGTGAGAAGGCACAGCCCAAATCTCTCTGCCCCCAGCTTGGTGTCTTAAAGTCCGCCACTATCTCTCCAGGCCTTCTCACTGAGCACAGAAGTCCTGAGCAGAATGTGAAGCCCAGTCTGGTTTCTTGCCAATCGATTTGACCAGAGCCAATTCCTGCTCTGTTCCCGGAGGTGCAGCTAGAGAGATAGAAACCCTAAGAGGATTAGATGTGTAGTGAGGAGAGATGCCGAAAACAAAGGGCAGGAGCTGAAGAGAGGAAAAGGGCACGGGGAGCCACACAGTCAGAAGGCTGCACGTTTTGTACTTTATCTCACCTCCAATTCCAGTGGCAAATTAGGAAATGAAGATGCTGAGTTGTAGATCCAGTTCTAAAATTGTACATAATTACCAGCCAACTCCTTTTGCTTACATATGTGATAACTAGAAAAAACAGTTTGAAAACATGCCAGGCTTCAAAAGTACCTTCAAGAACAATTTTATTTATAGGGACCATCAATTTTTAAATTTGCATTGTTATGGCTTGCAATAAAATCAAACCTTAAAGTATTGCATCAATGTTGCAATTAGAAATAAGAATTGGTTCAACAAAGACTTTTTGCAGCTGGGATTAGGGGTCATTGTGTGTCATCTTCTAGCTCAAAAACAAATTTTAATTATAAAATGATTTATCACTTACCAAAGAAAAATAAATGTGGAAGCTAAAGATGGTCGAATTTGTATTGGGATATTCATAACATGTGCTTATCAAGTGTGCTATTTATTCCCTTCCATGCTTCAAGTCTGTAAACTCTCATCTGTCAATTTTGTGACTATACTTTTGATCAAAATGCAACTCTCAACAGTGCGATAGAAACAGTGCATGATATTATTTGTTAAGTAGGAGACTGGAATAAAACTTGACAACGTGTTGGTGGAACTTCACAAACACTCCCAATCATTTGACTCATTTTAACCCCATCCCGTGGTTTGAATGTGGATTCTGGAAACGAGAGCGTGGACCTAGGGTCCTGGTCACGTGAGAAGCCGGGCTGGAGGGCCCCCGGGGCTCTCAGATGGCTCCGTTCTCCTGACAGCCGCCTGCATCTGGAAAACATTAAATAGCCTCATCCTTTCTGTGGATCCATTATGTTCTCTCGAATTCATTATCAATTATCAACTGATGGTGAAGAATGTTTTAAATCACAACGAAGAGGAAATAATTAAGGATGAAAAAAGGGATCTAAAATGAAAGCTGAGTTCTGGTGATGGTGACAAGGAGACAAGTGTTGTGTGTTTTCTTAAATGCAATGGCTTTTAGAGGACTTTTTACATCAGCGGAAGATAAGAAATTTGGCTCAGTCATATGCGAGAAGAAGCAAGGCCAAGGTCTGAGCTGACGCATGTTTGAAATGGCACTCGGAAAGTCTGTCGCAGAGCCACAGAGCCTGGCTTTTGGCATATTGTTATCTACAAAGGGAAAACCTAAACAAGCACCCCCTTTCTGAGAGAGACCCTCCCCCAAAGCAGTCTGGGCTCTCAAAGAAAATATTTCCCATGGATGCTGCCCGCGGCACCCAACTTCCTTACAGACCATTGATCCAAGAGCCGAGGCCCTGTTGTTCCTAGAGGGCCTGACCTCGGATCCGCCCACCAACCTGGGATGGCAATGGACCTTCCAAAAAGAGCTATTCCTCCTGCGAATCCACTCTGGTTTCTGAAAACCTTATAGTTTGGTGCTCAGAATGTGCAGTCCTGCTGGGAAGATGGCCCCTGCCCAAACACCAGCCTGCAGGAGCAGAAGGTGCATCCTGCACCTGCAATTTCCTACCCTCTACCTGCATTAACAGACAGGTGTGGCAAAATCACAAATGGGCGCTGGGGTGGGGAGAGGAAGTGGGCTGGTCAGAAGGGCAAGACAAAAGTGCTTCCATCTCTCATGCCAAGAAATAAATTGCAAGAGAGAGTGCATGCTTTGGAGAGCCCTGAGCTCATTACCAAGCGGTCTTTCTTCCCCAGCCAGCTTCAGAGAACCATCTGTTGATGTGTCCAGGAAATGCTGGCTGGGAGCTGACAAAGGAGCCCGGAGGTACCGGCCGTCTGGCACCTGTGTAAATGTCCGTCGCAGCTAGAGTGACCGACCCCGTAATCACCTCGACCTTGTTCAAGCACAAGTTCCCCATCAACCTGAGCCTGGTTTTAGCTGTATGTCCGTGCCTCCCCTTCCTGGGAGGAAGCCAGTCGAATCTCCCAGCTCAGGGCAGCCCCACAGCCCCATTGCGGGAGCTTCCCCTCCTCTCCTGAGGTGGGGGGAACACCCGGCTCAGTCCTGACATCAAGACCTTCACTTGGAGAGACCCCAGCTGGGTGCTCTCTTCTGACGCGTCAGCACTTTCAGCCAGCTTGCTCAGGAGCCTGGAATCCATTGTTTGTAAAGTAAATTCAGAGTCCGGGTTTACACACTCAGAGGAAAGGTTGTTTTTCAAGCACATTTGAACTCCGGTGGTTCTCAAATACTCCCTTTTCAACATTTCCCACCTGCCCTCCATCACTTTCCTGCCTGCTCAGTCATGGGTGATGTGACGTGTCATTTTCAACACATGTGAGGAGAAATTGATATGTGCTGAACTGATGCATGAAAGCACAGTCAATAAGTCAATCAAGTAGCAGGCATATATAAGTGCCTTCCAAAACACACAACAGTGTGACCTTTCCAGTTTTGGCTTTCCTGAAATCCAAAGTCAAAACTCCGTTTTGTGGATAACAACTTATATTAAGAGAAAGTGTATTCTACCATGCAGATTGCTCTTCAGAGTTCAAAGTTTCTTAATGCCATTTAAGTAAGTACACAAAGAAATAAATTTGAAAGGTAAAAAGATCATCCCTCAAGTGCACACTAACAATATCACTAACAATAAAGGAAACATGAATTTAACCAACTTCAAGGTATTATTATAATCATTATAAACCTAACTGAAAATCTAAGAATGATAAAACCTAGCATAATCAGTAGGATTTGAGTAAACCATTCAATTTTTTGTGGCAATGTTAATTGTTTCAATATTTCTGATGCTATATATATTAAGAGTAAACTCACCATTCAGATTAGCCTTATCGTTCCAAATAACCATCCCCAGAAATAACATAAAAAAAAACGTAAGTGACTTGTAGAGAATGAAAGGAAAATTAAAATCAACTCAAACACCATCCAAACCATTGGGATGCATGTAATGTACTAGGGCTTTCAAAAGAATGAGAGTGAAGGTTCAAGCATGAGGAGATGGTTATATGATGGCGTATCCAAGTGAGAGAATGAACTGAAGCAGGGCAAATGTCTCTTTTCCAAAGAAGCTGTGCTGACCCCACCAGCCCCCGAAAGCTGTTATAACAGTGCCTATCCCTCCGGTGCCCAAGGTGGGAAGGAACCATCTCCCAGGAGGAGAGTATAGACCAGCGGTCGCCAACCTTTTGGACCTCACGGACCACCAGTGGTCCACAGATCACCAGTTGGCATCCGCTGTAGGCAGTGTCAGGCAGAGTTTAAGAGCACAGATTTGAGAGTCAGCACCTAGGCTTCATTTGCCAGCTGTGTGGTCATGGGCAACAATCTTTGCGCCTCAGTTTTTCTCATCTGTAAAATAGCAAGCATAATAGTGCCTACCCCCTACTGTCTTGTTAGGATTTAATATCTGTGAAGCTCTTAAAATTTTCCAAGCATCTATTATGTCCTTGCTAAATAATGTTCATGTAGCCCTAACTGGTTTGGCTCAGTGGATAGAGTGTTGGCCTGCGGACTGAAGGGTCTCAGGTTCAATTTTGGTCAAGGGCATGTACCTTGGTTAGGGGCACACCTCCAGTGAAGGGTATGCAGGAGGCAGCTGATGGATGTTTCTCTCTCATCGATGTTTCTAATTCTCTCTTCCTCTCCCTTCCCCTCTGTAAAAATCAATAAAATATATTAAAAATAATGTTCATGTAATAAATAAGCAATATTAAGGTAAACAAAATGGACTTTTCCAAGTCTCCCCTCGCTGGCCAGGATCTGCAAGCAGGCTGTATGAGCTGAAAGTGGTCACCAGTAAACAGACCCTCGAGCAGAGACCTCAGTACTACAACTGCAAGGAACTGGCTTCCACCATCAGATGAATGAGCTTGGAAACTCCAAATGAGACGATGGCACAGCTGGTACTCTGACCGCAGACTTGAGAGACCCTGAGCAGCGGGACCCATCAAGCCATGCTCCAACTGCTAGTCTACAGAAGTAAGCTAAGTGGGTTTCCTTTTAAGTCATTACCTTGTCCTGATTTCTTGCGCTGAAATAGGTAACTCATACGAAGGGCAGAGGGTCTCAGCCTCATAAACAGATATGGCCTCTGAGTTCCCAAGAGGGTGAAAGTAGACTGTTCATCCTTTTCATGCCTCATCTGTCAGCGCAGCAAGTGGGGAAATGAGTGGCACTGGCCTCCTAGGGTCATTGTGAATGTTAATAAGGGCAAAAATATAAAGTGCTCTCGGGTCTGGAGCACAGGAAGTGTGTAATGAATATCACCATTCATTAGTAGCAGAAGTGCTGTGAACAAGGTGGTTTGACCCGCTGGTGTGTCACTGAAATGTGGTCACAATGGCCGTTCCAAGAGCATCTGCAAAGTGGAGCAGAACCTCTTCCCTAGTGGTACATGTTAGTCTCCCCTCATCCTAGAGCCCTTGGGCAATAGCTTGTCTCAGCCACTCATCTTCCTTGGGCCTATGTGAGCATCTGAGAACTGTACAATGTCTGAGCTGAGTAAGGGCTTCAAGACCAAGGGCAGTCCTCTGGCCTCAGGGTGGAGATGACGAAGCCTGGAACAAGGGACAGGAGTGCTGCTTGTCTCCGTTCTCCAGCTGTTACTGAAACATAGATTAAACAAGCAACTGGTGGAGACCAGGAAGGATCTGGGTGACTACTAAGGGCAAAGAGAATCCAGCTTTCCAGTCAGCAAACTCCTTCTTCCACCACTGTCCACCCATCTGAACAGCAAGTCCCCTCCCGTGATGTCTTCATGGGAGGACCCGCACAGCATTCCCAGCGGGTCTCCCTCTCACCATCTCTGCTCTCAGAGGGCCTGAAAGGCCTACTCTCCGTCATTCACAAAACCAGCCCTTTGCCAATGGAAGGCCTCAGTGTGGCCCAGAATTCTCTTTGGGGTGTCAGGATAATATTTTGGAGAGAGGGAGTCCTCTACTCAAGGGGAAGCAGTTAAGGACTAGCTGTCATCTACATAGCACCCACTACATGCCAGGCACTGCTCTAAGCTGGTGCACACATCTGGCTCATTTATTCCTCGGTGTTACTTTTTAAAGGTGAGAGTAACTTGCCATGGTCACACAGTAAGTGGCAGAGTCGTGGGATCCAAAGGGCCAGGAGGTCACGAGCTCTTTTTACAGCCTTTCCATTGCTGGGCAGGACAGGAAAGGAACTAGGATTTGCTCTTTACTATGTGTTGAGGACTTTAATGGATATATCTCTTTTTTGTTTTGTTTTTGTTAATCTTAAAACTCTAGGAGGTAGAGACAGGCAGAAAGACACACTCTCTCTCTCTCTCTCTCTCTCTCTCTCTCTCTCTCTCACACACACACACACACACACACACACACACACAGTTCTTTTGTCCTTTTTTGCTTTATTATTCTCATTATACTTATCACTAATATAGTGTATATTTTGTTTGGTTCTTTACTCATTCTTCCCCATTAGGATTTTCCCCCCTCCACTTGTGAGTTTCTCATATCTAGAACAAGTATGTAATGCATTTATAATGTAATGTATTTATTATTATAATGTTATATGAATGTATTGGTGCTGAATAAAAACCGTAAAACAAATACCTATTTTACAGATGAGAAAACAAACTCAGAGTAATGGTCTACCTTACCCAAAGTCACAGAGCTGGTTAATCACAGACCAGGGATTTGAACTCTGGGCATCTTGGCCTGGAACCCCATACTCTCCCATTCTCCTGTCTTAATCCTCAGAAAACATGTATGTATATTGAATTGAACCTTTTTGATGGCATTTCTACCTATTTAGTGATAAAAGTGAATCTCATTCCCTTTCTTCTTAACAGCCTTCAACATTTGCCATTAGTTATTGTCCCCTCTTGTGTGTAGCCAGGATCTCATAGAAGCAGCTGCCTCTTCTCTCCCTTGGACACTTTAGTGTGTCCTTCTAAAAACATGATACAGATCCCATCCCAGGATGCACAGAAGTAAAGCAGCAAGTCCAATGGGAGACCCAGGTGCTTGCACAAGGGGTCTCTTTGCTATCCCCCCATTGCTGCGCCCCTCAGCCAATCCCGATAGTGGCTCAGCCCAACCCTTTATCTTGCCCATTAACATGATGGATTCAAAATCACAAGCCATGTAATATGTCCTCTGCAAAGACAGTTACATGGGCAGAAGGCAGAAAAGCCACTGGCAGCCCAGCAATCCCATCTGTGAGGCAGATAGTTTGCCAACCTCCTGCAGCTCCTCTGAAATCAAGACTGAGCAGGTCTGTGCCAACGTCCCGTCCTCTGTTCAGACTTGGTGATATCACATTCCTCGCATAATTCCCCATCCTTGTGCCTGCGAGGCACCGCTGTGTGGGAAGGGCACCCTTGCCTAATGATCTTGGCTAAATTCAGTATCTTATTCATGTAGGTGCCCCTTTTGCCCCTGGGCTCATATTAAAGGTGGCCATTGAAAGTGGCTGTTGAAACTGAGCAAACAAGTCTGAGATGGAAATCTTCTCAGTCAAGTCTCAACCCTGGTAAATCCCACATCACATTTGTCTCTCTAATTTATAAAAAAAAGGTTGAGAAATATTTCCTTTGCCTTTATTGCAGGATGGCATTGACCTGCACTTAAATTATCCACCAAACCTGAAAGGGTGTGTTGGCTCGCACACAGCTAGTGAAAGCACATGGTATTCCTGAGTTCCGAACTTCCTATTGATCCTCCTATCGACCACCACTCTGGGGAGAATCACGCCCATCTGATCATAGTGCTCTTCCCTCCTTCACCAAATCAAGAATGTCTTTGCTTCCCTTCAGTTGCCAAAAACAGCTCTGGTTGGAGCAAGGCTGAATGGTAGGTGGTGTCTTATGCCAAAGGACTTTTCTTTCTGCGGCATTTACCTTTGAGCCTTGCCTTTTTTCAGTGGTGGCCTACATGAGTGCAGTAAGTTCTGGGTCTTCGAGAGCTTCCATCAGAAATCTTCAGAACATTCTGTACACTATCATGCCTAATGGAACTATGGCTTGGCAGACATTAAAATGCCCATTTTTTCTTTTTTTTTTTTTTCCAAATAGGGGAAGTAGGCTCTTTGAAGTTAATGGCATTCAAAAGCATTCAGAAGTAACTTGGAAATGGCACCAAAGCAATGATTTTAAGTACGAATGGCTGTTTTGATCTTGGGAGTTACCTGTGCAGGCCTTGTCAGCAGCTGTGCACACATGAATCATGACTGCCGGCCTTCCGTGGCTTCTCCCCGGTGGCGGCTCTGTGCTCTAACCTGATTGTCTCCTGGGGGGAAATGTTCCTGCTCCTTGGTTAAGCAGCCAGTATGCTTGGCATTCTCAAGTTTCCCGCAGTGGTGCTGTTCTTCCAATCCCAGGTGGTGCGCGTTATCCTAAGGCAGTGGGCTTTGGCTTTCCCTTCCAAAATGGAACACTAAGGAAGCTGCAGAGATGAATCCAGATGTTGTCCGCAGGAGACAAGCAAACTTCACCAATTAGCCAGGAAAGAAAGCTTGGCCTTCTGACTGCCTAGAGTTGAGAGCAACTGCCTTTCCCATGGCTTTCCCCCCACAAGGAATAGTTTATTTTTAGAGAGAGAGGAAGAGAGAAAGAAAAACATTGATGTGAGAGCACGACATTGATTCTACTGCTGCCTCCTGCATGCCCCTCATGTCCCTCATGATTGAGCCAGCAACCTTTTGGTGCACATACAACACCCAACCACCTGGGCCACACTAGCCAGGATGCTTCAAGTGCTCTTCCACTGCTCCTTGAGCAACAACATGGGATCCAGCTGGTCTCCCTGCTTCAGCTAGGCTTCTCCAAAACCATTTCTCTACCCAGCAGCCAGAGTCATTTTCTTAACACTTATTTTCTAACATACCCCTCCTTTGCTTCACTTCCCTTTCAGAATACAGGTCACACTCTTCTTCACCCTGATTTACAAAATCCTACATGATGTGACCTGCCACATCTCCCAGCACCCGGGCTTCTTTCTTTCTTTTTTTTTTTTTTTGAAGTTGACAAGCATATTCTCACCTCAGAGCTTTAACTCTCTATTCCCTTGGCCTAAGAATGTTCTTCCCCTGATTTTATTTAAACAATGCTAATATAGCAAGGGATTTGTGGCAACAACTTTTAACTTATCTTTCCTGATCTTCACGTAGTTACTCTTCTTGCTTTTTACATCTCAGCTTATAGGTTAACCCATCAGGGAGGGCTTTCTTGATCATCCACATGGAACGATCTAGTCACAACTCCCCTTTTTCATTCTTTGCCTTGCTCTTGCCACTACATGGTGTTTTCTTTCTTTGTATATTATCCTCTCTCTCCCACTCTATGAAAACAGGACAATTGTATCCTTGGAGTTTAAGACAGTCAGGGGGCGGGGGGAGATAAACTCAGTCATTCTTTTTTGAGGAACAAATGAATATAAAGAACACGATGCATTCCCCCACCACCACCACCACCCATTTTCAGTGCACATGTCACTCTCAAGACAGGCACAATTATTTATTCACAACCTTGTAAGAACGTGATGTTCTCCATGTGAATGAACTTTTAAAATTCAATTGCACTACATAAATGACAATTTGAACCCCCAAGTGGGTAAGGATACCATCCTAATGACCATGTGTTTGTCTTTAGGTCTTAACACAAGCATTCTATTCCTTAATCTCTCCTACCGGAAACCCCGTTCTTTGGCATTAAAAAAAAAAAAAAATGCTTCCATGACAAAAATATATCCCATTCCATATGTTACTCATCTTTAGGGACCTGAAGGTATTTTGGCTTGAAATATATTGATAACTAAGGAACAGGCAATTTTCAGGTCTTCATTTATTATTGAAGAAATAATCAGAACTGAAAGTACACTTGGGATTTTTTATTGAACTCAGATATTTTTAAACTCTTTTTTTTCTCAATCAAGACTCACAGTAAGAATTGAACTTTATATCATAACCTAGAATCCATACATATCTCTCTATATAAAAGCCTAAGCGACTGGTCCAGTGGAATGACCCAAACGACCAGTTGCTATAATGCACACTGGCCACTAAGGGGCAGATGCTTAACACAAGAGCTTCCCCCTGGTGTCAGTGAGCTCCCACAGCAGGGAGAAAAAAGAAACCAGGCTCAAGGCTGAAGGGTGCAGCTGCCAGGGAGTCGGGAGCCCCTCCTGACTCCACAGCAGCACTACCAAGCAGCAGCAGTAGGCACAGTGGACCAGATGAGCATGAGCAGTGCAACACCCGGCCCTGATTTAGGCTCTCCCTGGCTGCCTGCCACTTGGCCTGCTGCTACATTCCTTGAGGGATGTCTGACTACCGGTTTAGGCCCAATTGATCCTGATGCCATTCTCTGGAGAGGGCAGTCAATCTGAACAACTCAGTGACTCAGGGAAGCACAGGGAACTCAGGGTAAGCCTGCCTCCACGCTTGACTCACCCTCTCAACGGTGTTCACAGGACAGACCGTGGTGGCCTAGCCCTTGCACATGCAGCAGCTGCTGAAGCTCAAGCAGCAGGCCGTGCAGCAGCAGAAGGCCATCCAGCCACAAGCCAGCAGTCAGACATCCCCCAGGGGGTCCTGGACTGCGGGAGAGTGCAGGCGGAGCTGAGGGGACCCCCACTCCAGTGTGTGAATTTCTTGCACTGGGCCTCTAGTATATTATTGAAGTTAATGATTCACAGACCATTTGTACCCTTACTATATATAATATTCTCCTATATTTTTGTTCTGTTCTATTACATTTTTCAAAAGGCTGGCCCTAACTCATAACCCTGACTTTACAACCCAGTAATGGTTTATAACCTACAGTTTGAAAAGACTGATTTGAGTCTTTTTCTTGCAAAGAAGAAAGCACAGCCCAGAACTTGTGAATTGCCTAGGGTTCAATAGCTAGTGAAGAACTTGGATAGAGCCCAACATGGGGCTTACAGTTCCTATCGGAACACCTGCTTCACCTCTCCAGTAAGAAATTCCATTCATTAAAACAGTGATTCTCAAACTTTTCATCTCATGACACACATAAATTAGTTGCTAAAATTCTGTATCACACCAAATATATATATATATATATATATATATATATATATATATATATATATATATATATTGCCGTTCTGACAAAACGATAGGTATAATTTTGATTCATTCACATTGGACAGCTATTATTATATTGGTTATTGTCTATTCTTTTTTATTTGACAATCTGAGGGAAAAGAAGTCAGTACTCCTGACTAAATAGTCATGTATTACCTGCTTTAAAAATTCTTGTAGCACACCGGTTGAAATCGCTGCATTACAGTGTTGTCTTTTGGAGCCAAGACATGTAGGCAGTGCTCAACAATTAGCAGTTTGTAGACAAGGTCCAGTTGCTGATGCCATATAGATGATGTCATTTCTCAGTCAGAACATTGGCTGATCCAAAAGGACCCCCCAGAGTTAATGGCACTCCTAAAACGCAGACCCTGAACTTGGCAGAGTGTGCACACAGGTACAGAGCATTGTGCCCAGATGGGTAATTACAGTGAAATCAGTGTGTGTGTTTTTTCACATTTCCTCAAAGATAATGACCCGCAGATCTAAGATCTTATACACAGAGGAAAGGGATTTTATGAGATGATAATCCCAGCAGAGAATTCCAAGGTCAAAGTTAAATGGCTAGATACACACTAGAATTAATGGACTCATTAGTTCTCAATACAAGGTAAGCCCTAGAATTCAAAAGGGAATGTTTAAGACATTCAGAGAAGGAATCTGAACCAATAACGTATGATATTTATTCTAGGTTTAAGGAAAGAACAAGAAATACCAGACTTTATGTGTACACTCTTAGTGGGTGGTTTGAGAAAGAGCACTCAGGTCCTCAGGAGGACAGATGTTGCCCCTGATTTGTTCAGTCAGTCAGTCCTGAGCTATGTGAGAGCTACACCTACCTCTGGGGCAACTTTGTGCAGAGTATATGAATAGTAAATGAAAAGTACAAGCAGCTGGGAGTTGAAACATTCCTAAAGGAAAAGTCAGCCAGGACAGACAGGCAGCATGAAAAGCCCAAACCAACAAATAGAATGAATTTGACTCAAACAACAATGGCCATCGTTCACCTGGGTCATTCAGAGGTGCCTTCGTCCCTTTATCCTTGGCTACTGTGCTCTCCCAGGGCCCAGATTCAGGGCTGCAGAGTATGCCTGCCTTAATTCAGGAAGCATGGACCGGACTTCCAGCTCTCAGCCTATGAGCTATGTCCCCCACTGTCTGAGCCTTCCTCCCACACAGAAGCACCCGAGGCACTGCACCTGAGCTGGGGCGGGTGGGGTCTGAATGCCAAGTCCAGGTGTGGCAGTTTGGGTAGGACTTGCTTCTGGGCTCTGATGCTTAGAGACAAGGGAACCAGGCAACAGAAAAAACACCTTATGTAAAGAACAACATCGAGACAGTTCTTCCCAGGGGGGATAGGACAGACTGAAGAAGCCGGTATGAGGGGAATCCAATATGAGTGGTAACGCCTGGAATAATTCATTGAGGCATGAGAATACATCCAAGGCCAGCCTTCTGAAGGATAGGACAGGAAGAAGAGGATGGATAGAGTAGAATAGGAGGAATAGAAAGAGTAGGGTAGGATAAGGTAGGGTAGTATGGATAGGATAGGATTATATTATATGTGCTAAGGGCATGGATCATCCTGTGAAACATTCATTTCAGTAAGTGTATGAGTCCTGGGTTATGATGTAAAATGCATCTCCTACTAGGGACTTCTTTATGGAAATAGGCTTTGGTCATCCACTGCAGTGTGCTGGAAAGGTTGCTGGGTATACAGTTCCATGGAATGGGTTCACAGGACAGACCATACAAAGTGGCCATGTTTCCCCAGCAGAGCACTCCCAGTCGCCTCAGAGGTCAGGGGCCTTTGTTTGGTGACAGCGGCATCACCTCCTACACCTCGAAGGGCACTTTTCTGAGTTGGCCTGGCCTGAAGAGAAGGTGACCAGCCCGCTGGCCTATGCCCACAACCCCGCCCCACTTCCCACGTGGCTACTTTTTCTCACACGGGAGCTATGCGTTAGCCAGGGCCGAGGACTTGGCAATGACACCCAGGAAGAGATGATGCCTGGACTCTGAAGCACAGTCGCTGACAGACAAGGATAAGTAAGTAAGCACCTTTTCTCTCTCCATTGTTCTTACTCTTTCTCAGTCAATTGCTGTACCTCTCATGGGCCCATGAATTTTGTAGTACATGTTTAAAACAAGTTGTATAGACAGGGCCCCCGCCCTCCCCCCACCCCCTAAAATGCTTTCCCGAGCCCTGCAAACCTTGAAGCTAGCCCTAATGGGAAGGGTGATTGCCTGATGTTGGCCTTTAAGCCTCCTCTTTGCTGGACTCCTTCAAATTGTGTCCATCGTGCCAAGCACAGTGCCCCACATAGAGCCAGTCCCCAGCAAATATGTTCTGGAAGAGAGAGAGAGAACTGAGGACTTTAGCAATGCTTCTAATGTTTTATTTTTATTTATCTCAAAAGCAGTGCCTGATATATGGTGAAATAAAAGCACTCCCAGGAGATGAATCTGAAGGTCAGATTTTAGGCAGACTTCAATTGAAGTTCAATACATTTTTATTATTGATTCCAGAGAGGAAGGGAGAGGGAGAGAGAGATAGATACATCAATGATGAGAAAGAATCACTGATCAGCTGACTCCCACATGCCCCCACTGGGGGTCGAGTCCACAATCCGGGCTTGTGCCCTTGACTGGAATCAAACCCGGGACCCTTTAGTCTGCAGGCCAACACTCTATCCACTGAACCAAACCAGCCAGGGCAAAGTTTAGTTTTAGATAAAAGTAAAGTTCTCAGCCTAAAGCTGCTCAGGGATGACACCGTGAGGCAGAGTGTGGGGGCTGAGTGGTGGACAGTGGGGCACGGGAGCCTTTGAATTCCACTGAATGGCCAATTTCACTGCAGATTAGGAAGCACGCAGGAGTCACAGGGATAAAGGATATGTTCTCAAATGGGAAACACACAAAAGAACGTACAAGTTCAGAAATCATAAAAGTTCCAGAACAGACAGCGCACTCTGAAAGCAATATGCATTTCATCACTAGTGAATTTACTGACTTGCTTCAGTTTTATGCCGCTGGAAGGACCTATCTTGGCAGGATTTTCACGTTCAGATCACTCTGTGCTGCTGCTTTTGATTTCTCCTTCCTTAGTGGTGACCTCTAGCAGAACTCCTGACTCTGAGCCACGATGCTCTGGAACATGCTGCAGTGCCAAGCCCAGGCAGTCAACCGAATGATTGCATTCGAAACTTCCCTGATCGCTTTTCATTTTGCAATTTGGGTTGAATATAGAGTTTGAGAGCAAAATACTCTTTATAAGCGGAGACCTAACCGGCACTAGCTTAAATTGCTAAAATTTAGTCCAACATTCAGGCTGCCCGGCGATTTTCTCTAAAATATCCTCACAGGATGTGCTAAAACCTTTGCAAGGATGAGCATTTCCCAGCTGCAGAGGAATAGGTGAAGCATGGCCATGGGTGATGTGTAGGGCAGTGAAACTACCCTGTCTGATAGCAAGATACACAACGGAGCCACTGTCACATCCCTCCTTGCGGCTGGATAGCATTTCTGATGACCTGCCTTCCCTTGTCTAAAACCCTGGTCAATACTTAGCTCCTCAATATTAAAGAATCCGGATCCAGGCTGCCCAGTTCTCGCCTCTCATTTCCACAAAAGGCAGCAAGATGCAGTCGGGCTGCCAGAGAATTATTTTCCCCTCTAAGAAATTCACCTGACTTTCACCTTTCATTTCACATAATTTCTTCCCAACTTTGAAAAATACTGATGCAGACTATTGGATTTTCCAGATTGGGAAATGGCTACAGGAGACTTTTCCAGCACCTGCCAGCCCCTACTCATAGAGGCCGTAAAGGCCCACTGCGCCTGACCCTCCTGCACGCACCATTCAGGGTATCTTTGCTTGCGAGGACGGTTATCATCTACAGCTGTGCATTCCCTGAGGGTTTTCCTTTGCAGTGACCAAGAAGGTGAGCTGGTTTATGGGCGTACATTTTTGTTGGGTGGATTAATGCGTGAATTCAGGCTGCAATGGGCACCGCTCTGCCCTGCAGAGGATGGACTCTATGAGCACCTGCCATTGCATGACATCCAAGGCACACACTTGGAAAGAACAGAGGTAGGAGAACGTGAGGACGATGGGTGTGCCCAGCCTTTAATGGGAACCGCTTTCAGAGATTCCTGGGAGGAAGAGCGTGTCCCTCTGCCCCTGTCCTTCCTCCTCCATGTGATGCCATTGGGATCCAGGCTGCCCAGTTCTCTCCTTTTGTGTCCACAAGAGGCAGAAGGGTGTGCTCTGAAGTCAGGGCTACCATAGAATTATTTTCCCCTAAAGAAATACACACAATGATGTAGAAGATTGTGATGACAACTAGGCAAGAGGCATCCACAGCAACACAAGTATCCCAAATGAGTGAAAAGAGTCATTCTGCAGCCCAAACCATGCCAGCGGTGCCTGGAAATAATGGTTTTGTAAAAGCTAAAGAATTGTGAAATTTTAGAGTTGGAAGAGATTTTTAGATCATCTCGTGAACCCTAAGGCAAACCATGGGCTTAGTTGATAATTGTGTATCAGCGTTGGCTCATCATAATAAGAAATGTACCACACCAATGCAAGATGTTAATAATAGGGGAAACTGGGGCATGGGGGTACAGGAAAACTCTCTGTACTTTTCCCTCAAAATTTCCTGTAAGTTTAAAACTGCTAAAATAGCCGAAACCAGTTTGGCTCAGTGGATAGAGCATAGGCCTGCGGACTGAAAGGTCCCAGGTTGGATTCTGGTCAAGGGCATGTACCTTGGTTGTGGGCACATCCCCGGTAGCGGGTGTGCAGGAGGCAGCTGGTCGATGTTTCTCTCTCATCAACGTTTCTAGCTCTCTATCTCTCTCCCTTCCTCTCTGTAAAAAATCAATAAATTATATTTAAAATATTTGAAAAAAAATATTTAAAACTGCTAAAATAAAAGAAGAGTATTTCAATGAAGAAAAAATCCTCCTCCACTGCCCTCCTTTTAAACAATTCTGGGAGAGGAAAAGAAAAGGAGAGGAAGAGGAGAGAGAGAAACATTACATGACAAAAAACAATTAGGAAGAACACATAATTTAATAAATAGAAGAATTTCAAATATAACTTAAGGAAAATAATAAATTCCCCAAGTGCTTTACACCCCAGAATTTTCAAAACACATGCTAATGCAGGAATCTAGAACGTGACTGTGATCTAGCCAAGAAAAATGTAAAATAACACTGATTCCAACAAGGCAGTAGAGAGGTTAATTAAATCTCATGTCACAAAATAAATTGGCAGTAACATGAGTGCAGTGCAGAATTCCATCTATCCAAGGCCGGATTAGCACCTCGAGAAGAGCAGAACTGGAAACACGCACAGTGAACACTAGATGGGCTTGTGGTAAAGCTAAATCCCGCCTGAAAGTGAGGGTTTGGGGTTCTGACCTAATGGTGTCCATGAGAAAGGTTGAGCATATTCTCCTGTGGCTTGGGGCCACCACTAACCCTTGACCATGTAAAGCAGTGGTTCTCAACCTTTCTAATGCCACAACCCTTTAATACAGTTCCTCGTGTTGTGGTGACCCCCAACCATAAAATTATTTTTGTTGCTACTTCATAACTGTAATTTTGCTACTGTTATGAATCGTAATGTAAATATCTGTGTTTTCCGATGGTCTTAGGCGACCCTGCTAGCGGTTCTCAAGCTGTGGGTCGCTGCCATAGGAAAACACAGGGTTGCCTAAGGCCATCGGAAAACACAGATATTTACATTACGATTCATAACAGTAGCAAAATTACAGTTATGAAGTAGCAACGAAAATAATTTTATGGTCGGGGGTCACCACAACAT
Source organism: Pipistrellus hanaki (assembly GCF_964339955.1). Lineage (NCBI taxonomy): Eukaryota > Metazoa > Chordata > Mammalia > Chiroptera > Vespertilionidae > Pipistrellus > Pipistrellus hanaki. The sequence continues at coordinate 61,226,690 of NC_140508.1, forward strand.
GAGGAACTGTATTAAAGGATCGAGGCATTAGGAAGGTTGAGAACCACTGATGTAAAGTGTCTTTGTACAAATTAGAAAAAAGTCACCACTTTAGGAGAATAAATTGATGAATAAGACTGTACCAGTTAGAAAAGGCAGCCCCTCTGAGCAGAGAAAGTCATACAAGCACCCTTCCTCCAGGCTGATGCACACTTTGCTGGGGCCATGGCTTGGGAGAGTACAGGCTGGGTTTCAGCTCCCATGATGCCCCCTTGCATATACCCTAGTTCAGGGCACACAACCTGCACAATGGTACCTGAATTCTTTAGGTGGCTAGATTCATCCTGCAAGAGTGTAACCCATGCCACCCTCAGTCTCAGACACCTGGTTGACAAGCAACTGCAATGTTGCCTAGAATTTTTGACCCAGGAAACCCCAGGCCACTTGAGGAGGCACAGTTACCGCTCTTTGTTGAATATAGTAATGTATCAATACATGGGCCTTTAAAAAATATAGAGATGAAGTAATTCAAACTTATAAGATTAGTTATTTGTGTTAAATTTATATTTATAAATAGAACAGTAAAATTGCAATTTTAATTAAATATTCATTTGCAGACAAGGAACTCATAAAGAATCCTTTCAATACATAAAGTCACTGCTCTAACATTAAAAAGAACCCCATAAAACAATAGGCAAAATAGGGTTTGAAAAAAAATGAAGCATAGATTGAAGATTATAGAATTGTAGAGCTGAAGAAATTAATGGAGCATGGAAATAATACCATTATGGAATCAATAAATATATTAGTAACAGCAAGAAACAAAATAGTTAAGGTCAGAAATCAATTGCTAACATAAAAGAATGGCTTCAAATAATCAGAGTAAATCAAAAGGAAAAAGACAATTTATTTATTACACTTTTTGTTGTATCTGATTTCAGACACAACAAAAAGTGTAATAAATAAAATGTGTCCTTATAGAAAAAAAGTCAGCAAATGAAAAACTGAAAGTCTTCAGAATACATCAAGTAAAGGATGCAGGGAGAAGGGAACCTCAGGATCATGGGACACAATTTCCAGAAAACTGGTACAAAATGATGACTACAGAGACTTTGGTTGTTATTAACCTTTCAGATGGAAAAAAAATAAAAAATAAATAAAAAAATTTAAAGAAAAAAGAAAGAAAGAAAAAGAAGAAAAAAAGAAGAAGAAAAAGAAGAATTCTTCTTCAGTCACTCAAACAGAGAAGCTTCCATGAATATCTAACTGGCTTCAGACTTGTCCACAACAATATTCATAGTCAAAACACATTGAAGCAATGTTATAGGGAAAGGAAGGATAATCCAAGAGTGTTACACTCAACCAAGATGTCATTCAAGTACTAAAAGTCTTGAAAATTAAAGAACTTAAGAAATAGGTCACCCGTGAGGCCTTCTTGAAAAGTTATGTATCGATGTAGCCAAGGGATAAGTGGAGAAACTGAGGACTGATATTTACTGCCAGAGATAGTGAAGCAATGTTTACAAGATTCTAAGGAAAGTGATGCAGGAATATGATATCCAGCCAAGTTTTCCTTTCAAGCATTTACGAATGAAATCCAGCCAACAAAGTGATAAAATAAAGAAACAAGGAGTAGAATAGCTCTAGAAAAGGAGCTAATGGTGAGTAAGGAATCATTCACAAAGAAAACTGAGGCTAAACAATCTACAGTTACAAAGTAAAATATAAATATTATAAAACTTAAAATCATAATAGAACATATAAGAAGAGTAAAAAACTCAAATGTCCCAATTTTTACGAGAGTGAATTTATTTTGTGTAAACATGAAATGTACTTTAAAACAACTAATAGCTCCTACCACTTACTGTTTTACTGATCTTTTTCTTTCTTTCTTTTTTTTTTTTAAATATATTTTATTGATTTTGTACAGAGAGGAAGGGAGAGAGATAGAGAGCTAGAAACATCGATGAGAGAGAGTCATCGATCAGCTGCCTCTTGCACACCCCCTACTGGGGATATGCCCGCAACCAAGGTACATGCCCTTGACCGGAATCGAACCTGGGACCCTTCAGTCCCCAAGCCGATGCTCTATCCATTGAGCCAAACCGGTTTCGGCTTACTGATCTTTTTCATTAATTACGAATGAATCTCATAAGGAAATAATCTTTCAGGGAGAAAACAAAGCAAAATATTAATCTGAATTCCTGAAATCCCTTTATGTTTACATATGCTTCTGCTAAATTTAAGAACAATTAAATTAATTAATTAACAGTATGGTCTCATGTTTATAAGATGATGTTGTATGTCTGTTTTTATTTGTATATGTTCATTGAAATCTGAAAGTTTTCCCTAGCCGATTTGGCTCAGTAAATAGAGCCTCGGTCCTCGGTCCCAGGTTTCATTCCTGTCAAGGGTATATACCTCGTACTTTGGTTGCAGGCTCGATTCCCAGCCCTGACAGAGCATGTGCCATGTGTAGGAGGCAACCAATTAATGTGAGACACATTGATCTTTCTCTGTATCTCCCCTTCTCTTCCACTCTTTCTAAAAATCAATGAAAAAATATTCTCCCGTGAAGATTATAAAAAAAAAACACACAATAATAATAAAATAAGGAAATTTGTTTACTTAATGCTAATGCTACTTAATCTTTTGTGATGAGTGATGGGGTGATCTTTTTCTTTCTTTGTATTTTGCTGAATTGCTTGAATTACTTTTACAAAAAAGTTATTATTCTTAAAGGAAAGTAAATCGGCATCAAGGTAAAGGGATGGAAAGGGAGAGGGCTAGTAAATTTAAAAGGAGTTCCTAGAGGCACAGAACTATCCTTAAAGTCAAGCAGAGAAGACACTTGCCTACATTTATTTGAAGAACACAAAAAGACATCAGTCCATAGAAAATTATCATCCCTTTGAATTATCAACTGTGGTTATATTGACTTGAACTCACAAATTCCCTTTTAACCTGCTGGTGGCTGAAAGACAAAGATCCAAAGGGATGGCAGATGTGCACTGGCAGCCTGTTGAGCTAAGAAAGGCAACACCCAAGGTCAGCAGGTGCCTGGGGGCTGGAACCCTGGGATAATGAGGTGGAAGAAAGCAGAGATGGTGGAAAGAAACTAAACTGGCCATGGAACAGGTATTTGCATTCTAGAGATCCCCAAAGACTGAGTATAGTCCCCAAAAAAGTAGCCAGCTTGAGAACCAAAGTCACTTAAGAACTAAGGGGCAGATAGAAGGAAATAATAACTTTGAGGCAGACACTAAGCATAATTTCCTTTGGGCAGGAGTCATTCGCCAGACTCTCCTTTAGGAGGCCCCAGGCTCCCATTAAAGGCTCAGCTTGCCAATGTAGGCCCCTGAGACAAGTAGTGATAAAGCTAATATGTTAGGCCTGGTCTGAGATGGGCAAGTTTGGATAGGGTCCCATAAATAGCCTGGGAGCAGAAAGAGACATTTGAGTCTCCCCTGGGAATGGAGCACAGCGTGGTCTTGAAAAGAGGGGTGTGTGTGGAGAGAGAGGCAATGTGTAATGAAGCCCCAAAGATCCATTCCACAGCCTTCATACCTTCCTCTATTTCTAAATAGTCTTACACACAGACCGCTCCCTCCTCCCCTGCCTTATAAGAAGCCAAGGTGAAGATGCCTAAGAACCACTAGAAAAAGGTGTGTTCAGGCAGCAAGCAGCTGGCTTCATTGTGACCGGAAGAAGGGGACAGATCCATGCTGGTCACTCTGTGCACACAGCCACGTGCAGGACTCTCACCTGTTCCTGAATTTGAGACTGGTTGACCCCAGCCCAAGGCTGAAAGCCTGCTCGGCCCCTGTTTGCACAGCCGTCGTAGAGGCACAATGGCACGGAGCTTCTGCTAAGCTAGCTGACTCACCCTGAAGCCCGGGATTTAGTTCCCATTAGCAGTGATGTGAAGAAGAAGGTGCTCCGCGAGCAGCCTCAGCACACTCCCAGTGTCAACACGGTTCCGGGAGACTGTGCATGGGAGCTCTCTTACGCAATGGGCCAAGAATGGAGGCGGGATTAGTTTCCAGCAAGAGAAATTCATTTAAAAACCACCATTAGTCACGTCAGTGCACACCCAGGGATTGGCAAAGGCCATGTATGCACACAGCCTCGCCGATGAGAAACTTGGAACAAAGACTAGAGAAAACAGGCGTGCACATGGCCAGATTAGGAGTAAGCCACGAATGGAGTATAATCAACAGTGTTTACCCTCTGAGAAGAGGCAAGATGTCTCCCTTTAAAGAAAGTCCAGGACCAAAGGGATGTTCTAAGCTCAGCTGCTGAAAACAGCTCCTCATTTTCACTCCTGTCCTGTGGCCCCTGCGAAGACCACTGTGCAAACACTATTCCTACCTACCAGCTATGAGGATGCAAAAATACTCGGTAAGTAGTATTTGTAGCTGAAGGAGGTAGAATCATGTGGTAGAAAACGAGTGCTGTCAGGAAATGTTTCATTACAGTCCTTCACTAGCTTACAGTCTAGCCTCGGCCAATTATTTGAACTCCTGAAGCCCCACTTTGCTCATGTGTGAAACGATGCACTGTTTGTCATCGCCATCCACTCAGCCCCAAACCACGGACCTGGGCGTCGTCCTACCGTCTTCAATGCCTGGATTCTTCAGCGGGTCAGTGAGTCCAGTACACTCTGTCTCCTAGTATATTTTGCATCGTTTCCTCCTCCCCATCCCACCGCAAACACTTTGCCTCAGGTCCTACCTCCTCTCGCTGACTTCACCACAGCAGCTTCCTCTCTGCCCGAATTTCACCCTCTTCTACCATCCCCATGACTTCTGAAATGATTTTCCTAAAACATAAACCCTAATAGGATTCTCCTCTGCGGAAGCCCTTTTCTGGTTGCCCGTGGCTTCCTGCTTAAAGTTAGAGCCCCTTGACTTGACCCAGGGGCGATGCGCGTGTGAGTGATGCCCACCTGTCTGGCCTCGTCCCCGCCTGTTACCAGGTGGCCAACCATTGGGTTTGCCTGGACTGCCCTGGTGCTTGTCCTGGTTTTAGTCCTGTGTTCTAGAAATGCCCCCAGGCCCCGACAAACTAGGATAATGGGTCTCCCCATGGGGCCCTTCTTTACAGCCCTAAAGTCTATTTATAATGCCCAAGGGCCTCCATGTTGGGCCTTCACCTTGGTATTCCATAAGCCTAGAAGAGTCCTTTTTATTACTTCTCAAAAAAAAAAAAAAAAAAAAAAAACCACCAAAAACCAGCTGAGCATCTCATCCTCTGGGCAGTAGTTCTCAAAGGGTTGCCTCCCCACCAGCAGGTCCAGCATTCCCTGTAAACCAGTTGAAAATGCAAATCCATGGGCCACACCCAGGCGAAACAAACTCTGCAGGGTGTTCTGATGCTCCCTGAAGCGAAGGGTGAGAACTGCTCCAGAAAATCTCCCTGAGCAATGGCCCCTCCCCTGAGCAGCCTGGCCAGTTCCCTACTGTGCAGTACCAGGAGGCTCATCACACTCAGTTGCCACAATTTGCTGACTTATCTAGCTGCCCCATCTGACTACAAGTTCTTTGAAGCAGCATTGCACTTTCTGTTGCTTTCCAGGAAGCATCACCCTGTGTTTACAAATCCACGACAGTTGTATTAACTCTTGTATTAAAGGAACAGACTTATTAAATTATATTTAGTGTCCTCAGTCAAACCATTTTTGCAGAGACGTGTGCAGTCCTAAGAGAAAGTGTCAGAGAATAACCAAGGAGCAGGTGTTTACATGCTGCTTAAAGTGTCTGTATTTGTGAGTTTTTGTCCTAATTTTCATTAAAAAACCACTCCTCTTAGTTCCTCTCATTAAATCATGATGACATTCTTATTTATTTATTTATTTATTTATTTATTTATTTGCTCAAAGGATTATCATTACTTTTCAAAATATTTTATCTCTTGGGCTCTAAGGCTGCACACTGAATTTTTAGACATAAGAAAACTCTGGGGGACTGAAAATTGACATTGAATATTTCACAGCCTCTGAGTTTGCACTGTCTTTGTACTTGGAAGAACTACACTTTTGGTCTCAATTTAAAACATTGCCACATGTCTGCTATTAATAATGACAGCAATTTACTTCTGTTGAAATTGAAAGCCTTCAATTCTCTTTGAAAAACCTAAATGCATTTCACATGGTTTTACAGACATGTTTCAAAGCTTTATTCTTCCTTTATAGTTTTTTTTTTTTTTTTTTTTGCTTTTGTATTTTTTTAATAGACTTCATTTTCAAAGTTTATAATTGCCTTTTGGTGTCTGAAAGATATAGCTCTACGCTGATATTGATATTTACTTGTTGTGGTCAAACAAATAGTTCTGCCTTCTGAGACAGTTTGCTATAGTTCTTGTGAATATAATTTAACTTTTTTCCCTAGCATTTTTATTTGACATTTTAAGAGTCAATGAAACTATAAAAAATAAAGAAAAACCTTTTCAATGAAGAAACATAATTGTTTTCAGCAAACCACATGTGACATTTTAGATGTATGTTTTATTTGGTATTATCTTGAAAGAGTATACACTTGGGAAGATTTCTTAAAGTAAATCATTAGGAGGAAACCTAAAACAACTAATTAACATTCATTAGATACATAAGAAAAAGAGATGTGAGTTGGACCACATCAAATGTTCAGGTTCTTAATAGTCCAGTTTCATACACTGAAGATTTTAAAAGCAGATTATGATTTTAAAAGATTATGTCCTTCCCCAAACAAGTGCATATGTTCTAGAGTTGCTGGTGTGGGTCAGGAAGACATCTGGAAGCAATTGGGACAAGAGTTCTCCGATACCCAATACGAAGCAAATCCTACGCCAGAGCCCTGGGTTTCTCAAGGACTCAAAAACTAAGGGTCAAAACTTGGATTAAGTAGAAAGATTGGAAGGCAGTAAGTTGGAAAATTTATTTTAGTTATCTTAAAGACATTAATAACAAAGTTTGGGATTGACCATGTACAGTTTAACCATGTTCGTTGATCATATTTGTTGAAGTAGCTTAGTCATTCCAATTTGCTGAGTAGACACAAAATAAACCCATATGCAATCATGTAATTATCTACAATATAATTTAGTAAAAAAAAAAAAAAAAAAAAAAAAAAAAAGTTCTCTATTTAGGATGAACCAATTGAGCAATTTCACATTCATTTATTTGTTTAGTACCAAAGTATTCATTTATTTGTTTGGTACCGAAACAGTGTTTTGTACATTGTAAATGCTCAATAGATTGGATATTTTAAATTGTTTAGTAACTACTGCAAATTCCTTACAGATACAATGTCCTTTGCCACTTACTGGTAACTTTATGTATAGGAGTTGAACAGACGAAATAGTTTAGATTTATCCAGTTTGGCTGTATTCAGGGACATGATATGAAAAGAGCATATATAATATATATAGACTGGGCGGTATTAATGAGAAACTGGTTGGTAGTGACAATAGATTGATGAATCAAAAATAAGTGGGTAAATACATTGAAAACCCAAATGCTGCTTGCTCTATTACTAACTCCATGGGATTCTGTGATTAAAATCAAGTAAAATATCAATCATAAAGAGCTATCTTAAAATAACTAGATTTCACTGACCATGTAGACTATATAAATCTTTGTATAAAGTTGATGTGCCATAAACATTCTCTAAACTTCCACTTTAGAGTGTATTATTGACAAGAGCTCTGATGTTATTTAATAACCCTTTATTTAAATGTATCAAAATTAGAAATTAAACCAGACCTTTTAAGAAAATAGAAATTAGTCCGGCCAGCATGGCCCAGTGGTTGAGCATTGACCTATGAACCGGGAGGTCATGGTTCAATTCCCAGTCAGGGCACATGCCCGTGTTGTGGGCTCAGTCCCCAGTGGGAGGTATGCAGGAGGCGACGGCCAATAAATGATTTTCTCCCATCATTGATCTTTCTGTCTCTCCCTCTCCCTTCCTCTCTGAAATTAATTAAAAAATAAAAAATAAATTAAATTCAATGGACCAGAGTTCCTTTTACTATATTCAATTGGCTAACAACTTCTGTATTATAATCTATTAGAGGCCTGGTGCATGAAATTCATGCATGGGGGTGAAGAGGGGTCCCCTCACCCAGCCTGCACCCTCTTCAATTTAGGACCCCTTAGGGGATGTCCGACTACCAGTTTAGGCCCCATCAAATATCCCTTTCATAATCCTGAACTAGCTGGCTTCTAATAGTTCACATGCCTGCCAGCCTAGTCACCCCTAACTGCTGGCCTGGTCACCCCCAACTGTCCCCACACCATGCTGGCCCGATCATCCCATGCAACCTACTGTTCAGTTGTTTAGTCGACCTTCACTAACCCCCCTGCTGGCTGGTCTTCCTATGCATCCTGTTGTTCAGTTGTTTGGTCATCCCTCACTAAACCTCCCTGCTGGCCTGGTGGTAGGCAGCCATCTTGTGAGGGTGTGAGGGTCAATTTGCATATTACATCTTTATTATATAGGATTGCTATAATTTCTTTTTGATCCTTACTTATTTAGGTAATGTTTAAAAATATGTAACAATAAATATATTTACAAATAATTCAACATGTAGAATTATACACACTTTAGAAAGTTAATACTCTAACTTTGTGGTTAACTTTTTATTTGAGACACAAAATTAGTCAAGTTCTTAATTTTGCTTAATATGGGGCATGAAAAAAGCCTCTAACCAAAAGAGAAAAGATCATCTTCCATTTGCTTAATCTGTAGGAAGTGATTGGATTTCTTCCAGTTTTATAAAACATCTGGAGCTGAGGTCTCTAAAATACTTTTTATTATATACCATCACTTAAAAAAAAAATAAGCATCACTCTGCTATGTCCTTAATAAGATATGAATAGAGATTATAACTTTAAAAGGATGAAATAAAAGATAAACTAAACAAGATCTATTATTAATTGTACAAAAACCTTTTTGTTTTATCATTGACCATCCTTTTTTAAGAATCTTTGGAATCTTGCTTTAGTACTTTGTTATAAAGAGATTTTAACTGCTTATCTTGATTCTTGCCTGTGATAATTATGCTGGCTGACTACTCAAAATGATTAACTTCAAATGAAAGAAACTTTATATTAGTTGTTCTAAGTCATGATATTCATTTTCCAATCCTAGCCATCATTTTTATTAAGGTTTTTATTGAAATTGGCTAAACAATGTCCATTTTCTTATATCAATCAAGATTTTGTATTGTCCTGCTTCTTTGCTAATCAGAAAGTTATGTAATTTACTGTTTGGGGATTAATTAGGACAGGTTAGAAATTTTTCTTTCCAAGTATTTTATGACTAGAGATTTGAGGCCTTTTATATTAATTTTGCAACAAACCATATAATAATCGAAACAATAGCAAACATCTATTTTCACTATGTTGGCAGCAAGAGTCTCTTCTGAAAAAGAGTTTCTTCCTCCTTTATTTTGTTAACGTCACCTGTGCTTTGAAAGTAAACTAATAAATATTACTTATTTTTGAGCCTTGCTTATCTAAGAGAGTGCTTTCCTCTTCCCCACCAAACAACAACACCCGACTAAGTAACTTCCCACTGAGGTGAGTGGTTATCACAGGAGAAGATAAAATTTCTGAAACATGTTGCCTTTCATTAAGAAGAAAAAACACACTACTTATTCTTATATTAGGCAACTCTCCTAAGAACTTTACCGTAACAGTAAATCTTAAAGTGATACCCAAAATGTTCATGTGAACCCACAACCTCATTGCAAAGCTTTGTAAATATTTCCCATGTGCAGTTCTTAGTCTATGGAAATGCAAAGGAAGTGGGAGAGAGGCTGCCACCCACCGCCTGTGAGGGTCCCACTGGGGCTGTGCCTTTGACAGGTGACCTGAGACCTGAGACCGCCTGATAGATAGACCAAATGAGGGTATACAAAATTAGAACAACTTCATTTTTTCTTACTTTTAACGTAAGAATAGTAGTCAGTAGAAGTGCTGCTATTTTCTTCTGTCTGCTCCCCTATCCCCCCACAAGGCCAGAAGTGCACAAGGACTGCTCTAGAAATTCCAATATCATGTTCGGGTGGGTCTGTCCTCCCGTCCCCAGTCTAAGGTCTGGGACTAGGCAAAAAGTATAATCAGGTTGTATGATGTCAAGTCTAAACATACCAGTGATACCCAGAAAAGTTGATGTTGGTTAACTATTTTCTCTCCATATGAAGAACCTGAGGTCAAGGAGGTGTCGGTGGTCTTTCCTGTCCCGGCTTAGCTAGGAGTAAACATTCCATGGGCCTCCAGTAGTGGCACAAGGAGCTTCTTCAACCCTCCTCAGTACACAGGGTTGGAACTCAGAGAGTCCGTGCCAGAGCCAGCTGATAAGGAAGCCAGTGTTCTGAGCTGCCTTCCCAGCAACCCAGGTGCTCACCATGCTCAGGAATGCACACCTGTGTGCTGGGGGTATTGAGTCAGATCTCTCGGCTGACCATTCTTCTCAACAGACAGTGATCTCTTCACCCATATTCACATCCCCACACATAGCTTTTTTTCTTTATTGATTAAGGTATTGCATATGTGTCCTTATCTCCCCATTGTCCCCCCACCCTCCCACTCATGCCCTCCCCCCTCCCCCCCCCGGTGTCTGTGTCCATTGGTTAGGCTTATATGCATGCATACAAGTCCTTTGGTTGATCTCTCCTTTACCCCCAACCTCCCCTGTTTTCCCTCTGAGGTTTGATGGTCTGATCGATGCTTCTCTGTCTCTGGATCTGTTTTTGTTAACAGTTTATGTTGTTCATTATATTCCATAGATGAGTGAGATCTTATGATATTTATCTTTCTCTGACTGGCTTATTTTGCTTAGCATAATGCTTACCATCAATGCTGTTGCAAATGGTAAGAATTCCTTCTTTTTTACTGCAGTGTAGTATTCCATTGTGTAGATGTACCACAGTTTTTTAATCCACCCATCTGCTGGTGGGAATGCAGACTGGTGCAGCCACTGTGCAGAAGAGTATGGAGTTTCCTCAAAAAACTAAAATGGAACTCCCATTTGACCTACTGATCCCACATCTAGAAATATATGCCAAGAAACTAGAAACACCAATCAGAAAGGATATGTGCACCCCTATGTTCATAGCAGCACCATTTACCATAGCTAAGATTTGGAAATGCACACAGCTTTTTATTCCCAGTTTATTTTCCCTCATTCAGGCCCCGATATGCCCTCTTCAAGGAGGTCACCAGTGTTTGCCTTTTGAACTTCTGGGAAGACTTGAGGCTGTTACAGGTAGGTGGGGTATCCCAATCCTGGCCACCGTCCAGTACCCAAATATTCCTTAAGACAAAGCTCCCTACTGCTGCAATGGACTCTGACCCGGGTGGCAAAATCAGGCAGCCCCTAGAGGGCAGCAGCGCAAACTGCCTGAGTAACAAGAGCCTGACCTTCCCCAAGGAGTAAACTCAAGGGGTCCCAAGGATGCAAAACCAACTCACCTCCCCGCCCAGATTTGTAGCTGAAGCTGTGCTGACAGGATGGGTCCTGTCCTCCAGGAATCCATTCTGGTTTGAGTGGGCAAAAGGGGCGACCATAAGCACTTCACAGGGGACAGGGGCAGCAGTTGTAGTGGCCATTTTCAGGGTCCAGTACCAATGGTATCCCCAAGGCAGTCTGCGCTGTCTTGACTAGACCAGCTCTATGCTTTCTGTTAAAATTAAAGTTGGTCTCTGTTCCTTTGCAGCCCACAACCCTAGCTCGCACAATTGGATTTCAACAAGGTGATTTCAAGACAAAGGTGAAGAGTTGCGATAAGCTCTCAGAGTTGGGTGCTCGCATGGGCTAGCACCATCAGGGGCATGTCTGGACCGTTTATCGAAAAGGCTGCTCAACTCTTACCACCAAGCACTCATTTGCTGGCACTCACGAGGCACCAGGCACCTTGTGCAGAGCGTTCTGTGTCATCGCCTCTCATCCTCACAACAATCCTGTGAGATTCCCTACGAGATTCACACTGCTGTGGTTAGCATGTCACAAATGAGAAAACAGGGCTTTTAAAAGATTGGCTAATTTGCCAAGGTTTTTGAAAGATTGGATAATTTGCCAAAGTTGCATAACTAAAGATTTGAATCCAGGCCCATGGGACCACAAAGTCCATGCTCTTACCAGCTGTACTATTCCAGCCCGTGCATTTATTACCATGCCTATCAGCAACATTTCTCTGAGCCTGACTGGACCTCACAATTTGATCCGGTATGAACTAATTTTGAAGTGGGGTGCAGTTTCGACCAGGACATTTGGATCTCTGCTGCCAAAATGCTGGTTTGAAAAACAGCTGTCAAAACAGCCAGTGCAGATCACTGTAGATGTGGTTGTGACCTGCAATGTAACTGAGAAAAAAAAAAAAAAAGAAAAGAAAAAAGCCTAAGCCATTATTGACTCCATACCCTTAAGTAACAGAAGAGAAACCTATTTTTTCACCATTCAGCGGTCTGTGGGTATGCTCTCCTGAGAGCCTTTGAGCACACTGCCTTGGAGGCCAAGTACTCAAAACCCCAGCAACGAATAAGGTAGCCTAGTGGTCTTATCTTACCCAAAAGTCACCAGGAGACACTATCTGAACTATTCCTAAGCCTCTGACCCATCTCTCTTCCTTCCTGTCTTGTCCCAGTGAGTCCTAACCACATTGGTGCTACATAATCAAGCATCTCTTCTGTTATCGGTCTGGAGGCTGGACGTAGCCGTCACTAGGAGTTGGGACAATAGAAAATCAGTGCTCTGGATGCTCATTGAATGCAGACACAAGCCCCAATAGCACCTCCCTGTGCGCTGCCTTCCAGCAGATGGTTTGGTTTAAGTTTTACAAAGCCATGTTGTCTAATCTAGTGACACCATCTACGCTGCATATACTTCTTAAAAGGAGTTGGTTCTGGACTATATGGTTTTAATATTTTCTCTCTTTGTACGAATGTTAGTGTTAAAATGCTCAAAGGAGGTTGTGAACTGGCTGACAATATTAACTTTGAGTTGTTTTGTTTTTCTAGTTTGTTCATATTACCATGTGTAGTCTGTGAATATATATAGCAGACAACATACACACATGCACACACACATACCCACATACAGCTTGATTGGTTAGCAGTTGCCTGAAAATGGGCTTCACTGCATAGTATGATACAATGCCAATTAATACTATTATTTTTCTTTGTGTATGTAACTGACTGGTTTTTAGGCATTTCGTATGTTTTATAGACTGTAAGTCAAAAAGCAAATGAGTTAAAGCTGAACTCTTCCATTTCTCCTTTGTAACCATGTCTGTCTCCACTTGAGATTAAATTGACTTAATAAATTGAAGATGCACATCTTTCTAGTATTAGAAGTTGTTCTACTTTGAATGAAGAAAATAAACCAAGGGGCTATTTTAAACAAACAGGAAAAACCCACCTCTCAGCAGGACTAGAAGGAACTCTGCATTTCCTCTGTGGAAGAGCCACAAGACTTACTGCAATCGGGCAAACGAGTCTAGTTTTACTGTTTGTTTTCTAACTTTTCTATTTATTTTAACTTGAAAGGGTTTTGTATCCAAAAGGAGTAAAAATTGTGAAAAATTACTTTGGAACTCTGGCTAAGAAAATATTTCTGCTCTCACCTGCAATAACAAACCTCTTTCCACAGAAAGAGAAGCAATCGGAAGGCATCTGTAGGACTCTGTCTGGTTGGTTTACTTAAGCCAGGTACACCAATTCTCGTGATGAGCTATAAATAAGTTTGTTATAGCCGACATCTACATACCAAAGTCCTGGATGTGAAAATAGATTTATCTTTTCCTAAGGTAACACTGGTATGTCAGAGTAAATTACTTGGGTCTTGGTTCAGCCATACCCCAGCCCCAGGCCACCATCACCACGTTCTGGATCTTTGACCCATCGGGAGCTGTCTAGGGTCTGCAAAGTCCATCATGACACAAAGTGCTACTTCCAGATGCCTACAGCATTTTCCCATTTCATAAAGTATTCTTGGCCATCACGAAGGACTGGCAGAATATTCAATTATGGGATTGTGGTGGGCAGTTAGACAGACATGAGCAGAGCAAGGACATTGGGCCAGGTACAGAAGGTCACCAGGGAAGAAAGCCCTGGTTGCCTAGCAAAGGACAATTGTAGGGTGGAAGCTTGTCCCCAGGGAGACCTTTCTTCCCTTAGCATATCTCTGGTCATTCGGTTTGGACCCCCTGACCTTTTCTCCCTAGAGAGAACATCTAGGCCTCAGTTGTATTTCAACTCCAAAGCTAGACAAGCAACACCATGCCAGAGCTGACCTCAGGACCAGCTGCATTGAATGATGACCTCCTGCCCTGGCAATGACCAATCAATTAGTAGAGACCCCAACTCCGAAAGGATACACCTAGAAAGCTGATGAATATTCTATTGAAATCTTTCCCTGGGACCTCCCCTAAAGTCTTACTTTTAAAACCCTTATTACAGAGGACCCAGTGGGCTCTCCCTCCTGGGAGTACTCTCATGCCTTTCTTTACCTTCTCCCTCTCTCCCTGTTCCCAGGAAGGCTATCTTTACCTTCCTCACTTCTAAGCACCAAAGGCCCTTCCTTTACCTCTATAACTTGTTTCCTAAGACCATTTCTCCTACCAATTACTTCTTCCAGCTCTGTGTTTTTCCAAATAAATATTCACTTACAGTTTGAGTCTTGGCTCTGAATTCTTTCCCAGCTAGATTCAGTATGAAGGTTTCTGAACCCACGTCCAGTCTGACTCCACTGTTCTAACACTTGGTGCTGTTCTCGCTGCCCCCAACAGGACCATTATCTAGCTCTTGAAATACATCAACATTCCACCAGTGAGGCCACTGGCCAGCAGAGAACAGGGACCAGGAATCTTGAATCTTCAACTTACTGATGATTGAGAAATCAGCACCAGAAAATGGGAGATAGAGTTATCAGGACAAAGCATGGAATGAAAGTATATAGAATTTTTTGTTACTGCCCTGAATGTTGTCTTCTCCCAAGTAAAACCTTATAGAATATATTAGGACTGAATAAGTGGGAGAAAAGGAGAGAGGAGAGAAGAGGAAGGGGTGGGGGAGGAAAAGGAAAATGGAAAGGGAGAGGGAGAGGGAGAAGGAGATGAAGAGAGAAGAACAAAATATGAGAAGTAAATAATCCTATCTAAATAAATATTTATGATGATTATCTGTAGCCAAGTCCCACTCTTTCTCTTTGCTTTCACAAGAGAAAGGGAAGAGTTTTGTAACCTGATTAATGCTTCAGATAATATAGATCCTGAATTTATATTACATAGGTGGAAAACAGAATAGAACTAGATAACAGTAACAAGTTAGGACAAAACCAAAAGGCAACACTCCAGTGGCATTACCAAATTCTCCACCACCAGCTAAAAATAATAAATAAAACCATCAGAGCCATAATGTAAATGGAAGAGAAATCTGGCTTTCCTGAGTTCAAAATAAACACAGCAAAGCCAAGTCTCCTTCTCTCCCTCACTCATACCCCCACTGGGGAGTGCAGAGGCTCAAGGCAATGCAAGCCTTAGCAAAGGTGAGATGCCCCAGGGTTGGGTGGTTATTCCAGATGGTGCCTTTGTATCAGTGTTGCCCTCTCCTTCCAGCTGATCCCTGAAATTCCACCTTTCCAGTTTCATTCTAGCTCAGGGTTTCCTCTATAGTTTAAAAGCTAACACTTGGGGCTTAGCAATTGTTTATATTTTAGCATTAATGGATTGCTGAGATCAATTCTTGTTTTGTTAAAGAGGAAGGGCAGAGTACATGAGGGCACTCAGGTATCTATGGACAAAGAAGGAAGCCCCATCGGACGAGTTCTAGGCCTGGCAGAGTGGAGCATAGCCCAGGGCTGTGCCAGGGAGGAGATGGGAAATGCATCTTTTTGAAAGTCTCTTCTCTGATCCTAATGCTCGTCTGTGCTTTTCTAGGGGGAAATAGTGGTACACTTGTGTAGGCAGTGTCTGAACCACAGTCGATGCTCAATAAATGCTTATTGAATGAATAAATGACTTAAAGTAGATACTAAGGCTCTTTCTTAACCTATTGCTTCAGTTTCAAGCAATAGTCATAATGGGAGACACACAATGTGGGAAAACATGAGAGATAATCCAAGCTACAGCCCAGAGGGGCCTAACCCTCCAGGTTCCTGGTGTCTTAACATCTGTGAGGCTACTGAAGCCAAGCACTGTGCTGAGTGATTTACATGATCCACGTCCTTATCCCACCCACCAGCTTGAAGAGGTAACCATTTCACTATCATGACGGTTTCACAGATGATAAGCCTAAGGCTTGGATTGCACAAGGGCTCACAGACAGTAGGTAATAGAGACATAATTTTAATCTGGTTCTGATAGAACCCAAGGCCTGCCCTGCTAACCACAGGGCTATACTGCCTCGTTGTTGCAGAAGTGAAAATATGCTGCCATGTGTATTACTATGCTTCCTT
Organism: Pipistrellus hanaki; assembly: GCF_964339955.1. NCBI lineage: Eukaryota > Metazoa > Chordata > Mammalia > Chiroptera > Vespertilionidae > Pipistrellus > Pipistrellus hanaki. The sequence continues at coordinate 61,243,105 of NC_140508.1, forward strand.
CTACTATTATCACACTTGTTTGGAAAGGTCCTAGACATAATTTTGTAGATACTCATGGGAAATTATTGGAAACCAATGATTTTCAAATCAGGAGTATATTTGCCAGCAGTAATTTCCACATACATTTGAATATACTTGTATCTGCAAATTTTAATTTTCAAAAATATTCTCCAAGCTACATATATTCTCAAAGGTGCATGCATGTGTGCATGGTGCACATGTGTGTTGCTGTATACATGTGAAAGAGGGATGCAAGAACAGAGAGAGCAAGTGTTGTGCCTTTGGGTACTGTGCGTGTCTCATCTTTGACATCACCTTCTTTACAATGAGCTTTCACAGGCTCTTCAGAGAATGTGGAGCACTCGGATGAGCTGATGGACAATGTGCGTGGATGTTATCCTGGTTGATCTTTGGCGCCTCTCTGTCCTGTCCTGCAGCAGCCACCCGTTGCTCCCATGTGCGCAGCTAGTTCTCCTGCCCTGCAGACAGGCACACGTTTGCTCCATCTCCCAGGGAAGCACACATGCTTCTTGTCTTCCAAGGCCCAGCTCTATGCCAAGTTGAGTCAAGTACAGCGTGGTAGTTAGGACCCCAGAATCTGGAATTAGACATCTGAATACAAATCTTGGTTCAGCCTCTTTTTAGCCTTGGAACCATGGGCAATTAGCACCAGTAGTAATGGATTTCTCTGTGGGTAAGATGGGGATGATAATGGCTTATTACTCATCAGTTATAAGAATTAGATGTTAGCCGAGACTGGTTTGGCTCAGTGGATTGAGCATCGGCCTGAGGACTGAAAGGTTCCGGGTTCGATTCTGGTCAAGGGCATGTACCTTGGTTGAGGGCACATCCCCAGTAGGGTGTGTGCAAGAGGCAGCTAGTCGATGTTTCTCTCATTGACATTTCTAACTCTCTATCCCTCTCAATTCCTCTCTGTGTAAAATCAATAAAATATATTTTTAAAAAAAGAATTAGATGTTAATTCAGGGGCAGCCACAGTTCAGCATCCACAGGAATGTGAAAGATAAGGGACAAATAGTCTCTACACCTTAACCTGACACATATTTAAATCTCATTTCCATGTCTCTGTTTCAGGGTCACTGGGAAACACAATACTTTAGCAGGTCAAATTCCCACACCAAATAAAGGATGCTGCTACTATACCAAAAGGCTAGGTAGGTATTAGGATCCAGTGTGCTCTCCTTCCTGGAGAGCCACTGTCACATTGAGTTGTAAGTTTTTTATATCGCATATACCCTAGTCATGCATATCCTTGGTTCTAAATTTAAGGAGGTTGAATAAAAATGTCATTCTCGCCGAAACCGGTTTGGCTCAGTGGATAGAGCATCGGCCTGCGGACTGAAAGGTCCTGGGTTCAATTTCGGTCAAGGGCATGTACCTTGGTTGCGGGCACATCCCCAGTAGGGGGTGTGCAGGAGGCAGCTGGTCGATGTTTCTCTCCCATCGACGTTTCTAACTCTCTATCCCTCTCAATTCCTCTCTGTGTAAAATCAATAAAAATATATATTAAAAAAATGTCATTCTCTCAAAAGTAACATCCTTTAAAGAACATCAGTTATGCCTCCAATGGCTTTGGAACACTGAAAACCAGAATGCTGGGAAATCAAGACGGCTTTAGAATTGCTAGTGGCTGCATTCTCTCCACCCAGCAAAGTCCAAATAAAAATTCTCTGCTTCTCCTTTGGGGCAAGACTCAGAATAGGGATGGGACTAAGGAAGCCCTAATCTTGCAAATGGGGAAACTGAGACCATGAACTGTTCGGAGCAGAATTAAAAATAAACCCCCCCCTACCTATCTCTTCACTGTCTTCCAGCTTTCCCTGTGGTCTTGTGTCACCCCATCTTAGGTTATCAACTGAATGTGTTTAGAAGTTAATGATTCTCAACACACTCCTCACACTGGCTGTGAGCTACCAGGAACAGGGATTTGATTGGATCCACATTTTTATTTCTAGCACCTAACCAGATGCCTGGAGCATAGTATTCATTCTTTCAATCAGTGAGCAAACATTTATTTAATGCATGATTGTGCCATGCCCTGTCCTGAAAGCTGGCTTGAGGCCCTGGCTTCCCACACCCTCCCAATAATGAGAACAGCCTTTCTTATTCAACAAATATCTATTGAGAAGCAAGTCTTATTACTCCTCTTACACTCCCCTCATGTCTTAGTTTAGGTATCACTTCTTCCTGGAAGCCTTCCTGGATCTCAAGCCACACGTGCCTCCATTTCTCCACGGCAGCCATATTTGTTGAAAAAAGAAGAAAGGTTTTAAATATTTCTCTTTCTATGCTGTTTGGCTCTCACTTTATGTCCGTTTAATTCTCAGATTGCTCTGTAATGTGATTTTTCCTTATTCTTTTTTGTTCCTGTTCTTTAGCTTATTGGAAACAGCGATATTTGTTTTCAAACTGCTTTGCTACAATCTAATTTTAGTGATTGTTTCTGCAAAAGTCTCTGATCATAGACATGTTCTACCATCAACTTACTCTTTGAGTTAACCTGGCCAGCAAGGGAGCACCTACATCAGCATCATTTATCATCCAAGGTGAAGACTTAAAAAGTGATGGAGCTGGATAAATGACCCTGGCGGTCACTGTAATAAATACTTACGTCTGCCCTGTGCTTCAGGGCTCCTCAGCTCCAGCACCCACCTTCTACACCAGGCTCCACCTTGCACAAACACTTGGGCTCCGTGGCAAGGACATTTCTCTATGGCAGGGCAGCAGGTGAGTGTAGGGAGAGGAGAGGGTTGTCATTGCAAAATTATGTGCAAGGTCTATTTTAAACCTGTTACTGAATTCAATACAATGTGTGGCATTAACCATCTTCAAATGGCCTTCTTCTAGCAAGAAGTCCCTCCTCTAAAAGTGTCATGTCTCATGAGGTCTGTTTGCAGCAGTAGCTTCTATGGAATTCAAGACAAGGGAGCACATGTTAACTTCAGCGGTGCTGGCAATGCCTTAGTCTCATTCCATGAGGCACAGAACCAACCTCTGCCCTCTGTATAGGCCATGTCTTTAGGGCTGCTAAGCCTTGCATCCTCAGCATCTCCAGCTGTGCAGCAGCAGAGAAAATGTCTCCCAGGCTTCTTTGTCCACTAACCTACTGAAAAGATGGGTTAAATTTTCCGATTGAAAACCAGAATGCTGGGAAATCAAGACGGAATGTGTACCAGAATGTAGCCTCTAATGTCTGTCTTTTATCCATCTCTGCAACAAGAATAAACGCTTCAGGAGTCTTCTCCCCATGGCTTGCCCTCACAAAGTCACAGTGGCTATGCTGTAAGGAGGGGCACCGGGAAACAGAGGCAAAAAAAAAAAATCGTGATTACTACAAATAGGGTTCAATTTACAAGTTTCACAATGTTAGAAACTTATGATTATAAGCAAGAGTGCACTGTGAAGCAGAAAGCACTTGAATAGTAGGATAGAAGAACCTAGATCTCTGGGAGCAGCAAAACCAGAATTGATGCAGTAAAGGAAAGAATAGTAAAGCAGATATACATGTAAGAGAAAATTTGAATTGCAATTAATTGAACAAACATAATGCCTCATGTGGTTCTGCCTTCCAAGTTTTTAATCATTACAGAAGAGAAAATATAGATCTGTGAAAGTGGAAGGTGCTGTAAAATGAGATGGGGAATCTAGTGTCTGGCCCCAGCTCCAGACCTGAATCACAGTTTGTGTGACTTTGGGAAAGTCTGACTTCAAGGGGCTTCAGTCTTCTCATAGCTCTGAGCCCTCTGGCTGTGACCCAAGATCTTCAACGCCCATCACAGATAGTCTCCACCTCCCCAAGTTCAAGAGTATCTGCTTGGCCTTTCTCCCATCTATTTTACGGTCAACGGTTTCACTTCTGACTGTTCTGGAGTTGCTCAACCCTTCTCAAATTCCAAGATGAAAGAAGTGAGGTCTGGTGTAAATGCAGACAGCCCGACAGTGCAGCTTGACCACCTGCTCCATCTCTGGAGCATCTGTGGACACCATGTGTGGTGGTGACTGTGAGCCAACCTCGCTCGCAGTCATGCTATTCTGCCACAGCTGTATGGCCATCCCCACTGACATGGGGGTCAGCCAACTAGTCAGCGTTAGGCTCTGACACAGAGAATCCTTCCTAAACAAGCTGGCTCTCTTGTTCGGGATGAGTTTACCATCTTGTTGACCCTTGCTCTATGAGCTTGGTTGGTGTGTTTGATCCAATTTTTTACCTCCTTGTTTATTTTCCAGTATAATTTTTCCAGTAATATTTGTTGCTTTTCATTTGACTCAGTGGGTCCATTGCAGGAAACTTTTGAGAGTTTAGGAATAGCTACTAATTTTGTTACCAGGCTAAAGCATACAAAAAATTCCAGAGACAAAATGTGAGAAACTAACCTTTATATGCATGTGATGTTTTCCTAGATTGATATGGTTAATTTATTTTCAACTGAACTCTGTGGCTTTTTGAGTGCCTGTGTCTATTTATAAAAGCTTCCCCCCTGCTGTCTGCCTAAGGTTAGAGGCAGCAAAAACACAAAGTTTCTGTATAAGGAAAAACAAAACCAAAAAGAATCTAAGTGAAGGTCTGATATGCTCCCACATAAATGAAGTATTGTAGAAATTCAGATTGTGGTGTGTTGTATGTCTTGAGAAGATCTGTAGAGACATTGTAAACCTCTCCCAACTTCAAGCTTGCATCTCTAAATCAGAACAGCCCTGGCTGTCGTCTGGTCTTCACAAAATTGCATGAAGATCAAAAGAGACCAGCTATTTGGAAGTCTTTTGAGAATTACAAAGTGTTAAAAATACAAAGATGAAGCATCGCTATGGATTTTGTGACCTTGAATTTAGTGGCTTAGGACAGCAGTCGCCAACCGGTGGTCCGTGAAGTCTGAAAGGTTGGAGACCGCTGGCCTAGAAGACTGTTTTGTTTAATCTCAGCTCTGAGTTAGAGCCTAGCGCTCAGGTAGATGGAATGTGTTTACAATGGCTGTATGGCACAGTTAATTGCTTTGAATATGCACAACACAAAACACAGTAACACAGACATGTACATCCTTAAAGGATTGGTCAAGTCCTATACTGAAAAGTTCAGAGACTCACAACAGCTAGTAGGATGCATTTTAGTAGCTATCTGGTCTACACACATATTTTATAGATTTGTAATATCTGTTCTGAAAACTAAACTGTTTGAATATTTTACACATAAGACCATGAAATGTCACACCAAGCATTCAGGACCTAACTATAATAAATGTCCAGATAGTTTATACAGCATTTTCCTTTTAGCTTGAATGTCTCAAAACACACAAAAAAAATTAACTTTCTACTCCTGAGAAGTAAAAAAAAAAACAAAAAAAACCCCACATTTTTTGGGGGTACAACCTTAGAGCTGAAAATAACATTTTACTGGGAGTTATAAAACCTATTGATTCTACCTCATAAATTGTATGATTTTCAGACAAATCACTCAATCTCTTTGTCCTTAGCTTTTTCCCATTTGTAAAGAGAGGCTAATAGTCAAAGTATTTACGTAAAAAATAAACAATATTGAATGTGATGTTATGTTAGATGCTGGAGGAGGAGAAGAAGAAAAGTATCTACGTTAAAGATAAACAATATTGAATATGATGTTATGTTAGAGGAGGAGGAGGAGAAATATGAACAATTAAAATGGCAGATGTTTAGTTGAATTAAAATAAATTTTGTTTTGTATAATGAAAACATATCCAGTGAATTAAAGAAATACTTATCATAAATGTTTGATATGCAATTATTTATAACAGGACTAATCTTATAGTAAGTGTATCTCAAAAATTCTGTGCTGGTTTCAGGTGGATGGATTCCGAGTAGGAGCTCATAACACCTTCTTGGACATGCCTCCTCCCAATCCTATTACTCTAAGCATATATCCACATATAATCACTCTAAGACAAGTGTAGACTGCATTCCCCCCCATCATTCTCCTCCAGAAGCGAGTACACTACAGTGAACGTGAAAAGAATCTAGAAAGGGAACCCTAGAGCTATAGTCTGTAGACAAGCAGGAGTAGTGGGAGCAGCAATTGCAGCTACAGTGGTGCCTCACACAACGAACTTAATTCGTTCCAGGAGCAAGCTTGTTATGCGAAAAGTTTGTTATGTGAAAATCGTTTTCCCATAACAATACATGTTAAAAAAAATAATTCGTTCTGTAGCATAAAATATGCTAAGATGACATAAAAAAAAATATGCTACGATGACATATTTTTATTTAGATACATCTAAAAACATAATTTTTTTAAAAAAAAACACACATTTTTTTAATTTTAAGACAGACTAAGTAGAGTCTACCGAATCTTGCACATCTTCATCCATTTTCTGCTTTTTGGCCAATGGTTTCATGAAAAACCTGTCCAAAGTTCGTTGTGCGAGGCGTTCGTTATGCGAGGCACCACTGTAGATGCTATGTTGAAGGTCGAGAATGTAAATCTATGACGCCGCTACATGAAGAAAATAAACTAGCAAAAAAATTTCAAACTGGTGACTTCAGCCTGTCTATGTTTGTATAACACCAGTGAAACCAGTTGGAAAAACAAAAATTGAATCATCTTGACTGTCAAGATGACACAAATTATGCTGACCTGCTGGTTTCCCTCTTCTTCTTTTTTATAGAATCAAATAATTAAGTAAATGTATTATTTAATTGTTGCTAACATGTGGTAAATGACCTTAACATTTTTAATTACTGTCAACCCAGTTGCTTATACATAAACACATCATCCCTAATACTCTCTTCTGTTGTTTGCTTCTTTCAAATATTCCCTGACAGGCTAAAAGGCATCAAGTGACTAAAAGACCTAGAAAAGTTAGACACGGCCTAGGTGTGTGCTTGATGATAAGGCTGATGTTCTGCTTAAGCAGCTAAAGATGCTGTTTAGATCATTTTCAACTGCCCAGCACTCTTGAGGAAATCAAGTTGCTGTTTGAAACTTGACTGACCCTTGGGCAACATTCAAACCCACAAGTCATCACCAAACCCAGGAACAGAGACAAATGAGAGTGACCACAAAGCGTTGAGGAACAAAGCTGACCCAGAAAGATGCTTGCAGAGCAAGGCCAACTCAAAACAGTGCTCCTGCTCACAGGCACTATGGTGACAATCTTCCCTTTTTTCACAGGCAGGGAGTCTTTCATCTTCAAGATTTGCAAACACCGGCACTTTAATCCTCACAACATCCTTGTGAGCTAGGCAGGTGGTATGAATTATGATCCTTCATATTAAAGATGGAAAGGTGATAAAAATTAAAGCACATCAAACAGTATCAGCTCTGTCACATCAAAAGACCCATAGGTTTCTCAGGGAAAAAGAAAGAAACAAAGAACGAAAGGAAGAAAGAAACACAAGTAAAGTAAAAGTGGAAACTTACATATCTATTTTACTAAGTTGCACACTGATGTTAAGGTCTGACTAGTTTTGAAACTCTAAAGCCTAAGGAGTTAATGATGACATTGTTGTAAGGGGCAGAGCAGTCTCTTAGAAAAGCAGGCATTCTTTTTTAAATGCTTTATTTATGAAAAACACCAGCACAATTGAGTCAAAACATGTTCTCTTGATTCCATCTGGTCCCATGGCCTCCCCTTAGCATGAGGAGGAGGTAACTTTTGCCCAGGAGACTGAATAAACCTGCTCCTGGGGAACTAAGAGGTGGAAGTCATTTTGCCTTTGGGACTTAAGAGCAAGAGCTGTCCTGGAGGAGAGGACTGCTCACAGAAGGGGCTTGGGTGCACTTTGTGGGGGACTGACAGGGAGCAGTCTGCTCTGAGATTTCTCCCGTGTTTCAACAAGTCCTCTGCCTCTGGAAGGGGGAGGAAAGCAGAAAGGGCTCCTGCTGCCTACACCATTCCCTCACAGGTTGGGACCTGCGGCAGGGCTCCCTGCTCTCCACCGGAGCCCAGGCACTAAGCTGTGATGGGGATTTTCAGTTACAACAAGCGCTGCCCTACTGAGGGAGCAAGGCACTGCGGCATCCCCACCCTGAGCAACTGTCCAGGACTCAACACTTCTCTTCTCTTCTCTTCTCTTCTCTTCTCTTCTCTTCTCTTCTCTTCTCTTCTCTTCTCTTCTCTTCTCTTCTCTTCTCTTCTCTTCTCTTCTCTTCTCTCTTCTCTCTTCTCTTCTTTCTCTTCTCTCTTCTCTTCTTTCTCTTCTCTCTCACCCCAATCTTTGCAACCCACCTTTTCTCAGACCCCACTTGAGACTCGCAGCGGGGGGCGCCCCACCCTCCCTCTGGAGCACCTTCCACAGGTGGCGCGCCCTCCCAGTTGAGGGAACAGAAAGGGTCCCAAGCTGCTTGGAGTGGCGGCCGGGAGATGAGGGCACATTGTCCCCCTCCAGGCGGTGCCAAGGCTGTCAGCCCTTCGCAGAAGGAAGCTCCCAAGGAGTGGGCAGCTGGGGAGGAGGAGGGAAAAGGTTGCGCGGAGCCCGGGGGCAGGAGAGGGGCACCTTGGGGAGCAGAGGGGTCCGGAATGAGGTGGGCGGAGGGAAGGAGGCCTTGGATGGGGAGGAGGAGCGCGGGAGAAGAGGCAGGAGAGAGAGAAGGAGGGGAGGGGAGAAGATGAGAGGGGGGGAGTAGAGGGTGGAGGGAGGAGGCTGGCCAGGGAGGGAGAGGCGGTGCCCGACGCGCCTTTTCAAGTCTCCGCGCCCCCATCCCCCAGCGGCGGGCGGCCCAGGGGGCGGTGGCGCGGCGTCGCCTCCCCCGTCGCCTCCCTCCCGACCCCTCCCCCGGCCCCTCCTCCGCCCCGCGGCCCGGCCGCCCCGCCGGCGGCGCCGGGGAAATATGAAGCAGCGGCGCTGCGGCCGCGGCGGCAGTGGCGGCCCCGGCAGCTCGGAGAGACGCGCGCGGCGGCGGCGGCGGCCGGGGCGGGACGCGGCGGGGCCGGGCGCGGAGGGACCCGGAGCGCGGACACGGTCAGGCCGGGCGCGCGGGGCCCGCCGGCGCCGAGGGAGCGCGCCCCCCGCGGCCCCCGCGCCGCGCCCCCCGGGGATGGGGCCCCGCGCCGCGGCCGCCTGATCGCCGGCCTGGCCCGGCCGCCCGCAGGCTGGGGCGGAGGAGCCGGTCCGCCCCGGTGTCCCCGCGCCCCCCAGCACTCGCCCCGCTCGCTGCCGTCTTCCCGGGCTGGAGGCAGGGGCCCCGGACGCCTAGCGGCTCGAGCGGTTCGGGGCGCGCCGGGGGTCCCGGAGGAGGACTGGAGATGTCCTGTCTGTGCCGCCTCCTGCTCACCTGCCTGTTCCCGGCCCTCCTGCTCCACGGTGAGTTCCGGGGAGGAGGCGGGTGGCCACGGATGGCCCGCCGGAGCCCGGGGGTGGGAGCCCCGCGAGCCGCAGACATCCCCCGGCGGAGCCTGAATCCAGCGCGGCGGCTCCGGTCCCCGCGCAGCCCCGCTGCCTCCTCGCCCGGTTCCCAGGCTGCGCGCCCCTCGCCCCCGGCAGCGCCCGGAGCCCGCGGCTGGAGCGTTCCTTCTGGAAGCGCGCAGAGCCTCCCACACCAGACGGACTTTTTATCTCCTCCATCGGCTGCCTCCACCCCCGGGAAAACTTTTATCCACTGCTGGATTTCCAAGCTGCAGGCTGTCATGAAATCGCAGGCTCCGCGATCTTGTTTCCAAAGTGTCAATGCAGGACGGGCTCTTGATGGGGTCCACGCTTTTAGGGGACCGGGAAGAGAAACTGGGATTATTGAAGCAGAAAAACTGCTCGCGCGCGGGGTTTCTGGGTCCCTTCCTAGGACTAGTGTTTTTCTGAAAGGCTGGTGATGGGGTTCTCTCCCAAGTAGACCAGACGCAGCCTCCAAGCGCAGGGGGACTGCTGATGGCCAAGGGGTGATAATGAAAACCAGTCTCCTAAGTTCACCGGGCCCTGACTCCTTTCCCGCCTCATGCCGTGGCTTGATCGTTTTGTGGCTGTTGCTCCATGTGCCACATTTTTCTCAGGAGCTCTAATAAACTCTTACCCAGAGAACACCAGCGCCTTAAAAGCGTTCCAGGAATGGCTCTGAGAAAAAGAACACACTGGCCTGGGAGCCGCCAAGGCAAGTTGTGGGCTAGCCTGGTGTTTGACCCTCAGGACACAGGGTGCTGATGCAGAGGTCCTGAGCCAGCTCCCTCCGTGGGGACACCTGACTGTGCCGCGGAGTGTCTCCACTAGGAGCGGGACTCTCCGTCCTCAGTACCTCCCACAGCCGCCCCCAACCTCTGCAGATCCCTTCAGCACCCTCCAGGACAAGGACATTTCTGAGTAGGACCCACAGCGGATGGATGGATGGATGGAGCTCATTGTAGCGAGCACTGCCCAGCAGGCTGTGACCACACTAGAAGACCTAGGAAGGTTAACCTGCACGCTTTCCCTGGCTGTTTTTTTTTTTTTTTTTTTTTTTTCCTTCTTTTTTTTTTTTTTTTTTTCCTGGAGTCCTACTTGGGGTAGGGGGCTTGGGCGGTGCAGTCCACAGGCCTTGCAAACATGTGGGGCTGGGCCAGACCTGCTTGATCGCCAAGGTGTATTCTGCACTCTGGTGATTCCCAGACTTTAAAAGTCAGGGTGGAAGGCTTGCAAATCGAGGGCCAGAGAGAGAAGGTATAATTATAGGGTTGCACTCCTAGGCCCATCTGCTTGGAATTACAGAGTAGTTTTCATCTTTGGCTGAAACATGAAACAAATCAGAGCCAATGAACAGATCAAACAGCAGCTGCCACACACACCAGGAAAAAAAAAGAGGGTGAGGGAGATGAAACAGAGAAAATGGTTCTCTTTTTAAAAATCTGTTGTAATATCTGTGCAGAAAAGGGATAGCATGGTGAAATGGCTTTAAAATGAAAAATTACTTAACATTTGTCAAAAGCAGATTCTTTATTTTATTTATTTATTTATTTATTTATTTTGCACGAAACATTGACTTTTGAAGTACAAAAGCCATCCTCAGAGAGGCAACCTGGGCCAGTTCATTCTGATCTTGTTCTCCCGCCTCTGAGAGATGGGGGTTGTAATTATACTTCCTTCCCTATTCTACCCAGCTGGGATTTTAATAGCTGGCAGGTCATAAGAGCCCAAGTATGTCCACGGTGAGGGCCGGGGAGAGCCCCACACCTCCAAATTTGAGTCTGAGTTGGCTTGAATCCTTGGGATCGGGGGTTACCCAGACCCAGCTGTGCCCTATGCTGGGAGAATGGTCTGAACTCCAGATCCTGGAGGACGGTGGGGCCAGACCTTGTGTGTGTATGCACACGTGTGTGCACACTATGTGCATGTGTGCGTATGACAGAGAGGATAAAAGATTAAAAAACAAAGGTCTGCCAAGTTTAACTTGGATGACATGGATAACCTACAAAAAGTTATCCCCATTTTAAAGTGAATCTACTATGACAAAGTTATTAATATTGAAGTCCCCCAAAGGATCTACTTAGATCCTGCAGAGAATGTCCGACTCTAAGGAAGAAAATAAACAGGGGGTGGTCATTCAATGTGTAAATCCTCAGGACGTAAGAAAGGCTTGTCATAACTCATTAGGATAAAGGAAAACACCAGGAAAGAATTGGGTATCCCCCCCCCTTTTTTTTGTGCCTGATTTGAAGTAGTTTTGACAAAAAGTGGGTATTAGCCTAACCTAAGAGAATGGCTGGGTCGTACTGTAGTTGGGGGTTTTGCAAGCATTTAAAATTCTGTAGTAACAGATGGTGCTTGATCACATATTTTAGTAGACATTATGAGTCTGAGGAAATTACCTCAAATCTCCTTAGAATGGCTTAATGATTCCTTCCTGATAAATAAGCATTTTATTTTGCTAACCATGGGACACCTTTTATCTATTAATGGCAGTGATAAGTAGGCAAAAACGTACTTCTGTGATTATAAATACTCTGTGACAAACATTCATAAATTTAGTTTTAGACATCATTAGACATTGTTACATTGACAAGTCACATTAGTGTGGTTAAAAAGTACACAGGCCATCATGAAGATTCTGTGTGAGAATGCTATTAGATTTGGCATCCAATCTTTTTTCTTTTTTGGTTACCTTTATTCCAACTAATTGCAAGTTATAAATCACCTTTAGGTCCTGTTGGTGAGAAAATTAAGCTCTGGTAAGACTAGAGTCCATTGCTTATTTTTGCAGTTTTTTGGTTTTTTTTTAAACTGGAAATGTCGTGCAAACTCAAGTTCCAAATTTGATGGCATAAAAGTATACATGTCAGTGTTACGTTCCTCTCCCTTTACTTCTAAAAACAATTGCATTTCTTAATCCAAATAAAACTATTGGCTGTCGTGAAGGTATGCAGCTGGAAGATGTCCATTATCACTGTTTTCTTTGCTTAGATGAAAAGCCACGAAAATCATTCACTTTCAAAAACACCGATTAGCATGAGGTATTCCAGAATAAATGGCGCTTTAATGTAGAGCAAAGTGATAATCCTCTTTGATTTTAAGTTTTGGAGCTGATGTTGACAGAGATGTTCTTATTCCCCACTGCTGTTTACTTTTGAAAAATTCATTGGCTTTTCTGAAAAGTGAAGACATTTTTTAGTTAGTCCCTTTTATTCAAGCATATATTCTCTCAAATTTTTTAAAAAACTATATTAACAAGTGATAGCTTACCCAACAAAATGTGAGGAAATATTTTAAATATATATTTTATTGACTTTTTACAGAGAGGAAGGAAGAGGGATAGGAAGCTTGAAACATTGATGAAAGAGAAACATCGATCAGCTGCCTCCTGCACACCCCCTACTGGGGATGTGTCCACAACTAATGTACATGCCCTTGACTGGAATCGAACCTGAGACCCTTCAGTCTGCAGGCTGACGCTCTATCCACTGAGCCAAACCGGTTTTGGCAGTGAGGAAATATTTTAAATAGGGTAAAAAAAAAAAATCTTAGAAATGCCATTTTACTGTAGATAGCTCTTATAAATATGAAAACATTGTCTTTTCTGCTCCTTTCCCCCCTTAGTCATAAATGAAATGTTAAAAAGGAATATGACTCATCTTTTCATAGCAGGGCAATGTTCTTAGCAGATGTTAAATATTATTTTGTGAAATAAATTGACTTGCTTCAAACATATGGTTAAACAGATCTATAATCGCCATGTTCATTCTTTTTTTAAAGAGAGAGGAAGGGAGAGGGAGAGAGAGATAGAAATATCAATGAGAGAAACTGTGAATGGGTGCCTCCTGCACTGCCCCCCCCCCTCTTCCCCCTGGGGATAGAGACGGAAACCTCTGATTGTCCCCTGACTGGAATTGAAACAGCGACCCCCTGGCACATGGGATAGCATTCAACCAACTGAGCCACACTGGCCTGCTGCCATGTTCACTCTTTCTCTACCTAAATGATAAAAGAACTAAACATGAGTGGGTAATAGAGCAGTGTAATTGCATATTGTTTAGGGACAGGTTGCAAACTTTATGTAATCAATTAAAGTAAAGCATAAAATGTTTAAGACTAGAAACATAAAATGATAGGTTAGTGATTGTGTACCTCTACTGAAAGCTTACATAGCAGGGCATGTCAATATTCTCTGCCTATAGAGTCGAAATGATGACAGAGGAAACTTCAGTGAAAATCCTGCCATCATTGTCCAATTGTGGCTTCTCACTCTGTCAAGGTCGTTCAGTTCTCTTCAATCTGGGAATAAAACTATTCTAGAAAGTCACATGATAGGTATCTAGGTGGAAAAGGATATGATGTCACTCCAAAATAATTAACGATATTCTGTTCTCGGAGGTTTTCCAGATCATTCAGCTGCCCTACTATGTGCCACGTGTCACTGCTTGCCAGGGACAGGGGTTGTGAGGAGGAGCAGTCCCCCTTTCCTGAAGAATCCTGCAGAATATCTAGGGGTGAGGAAGAAGACCTATTGCAGAGCCCCAGAGCTGGGAGGATGGCGCTACCATTGGCTGCAGCCTTTTCTCCTCTGGGAGTCCCAGCACACCACACACACACACACACACACACACACACACACACACCATACGCACACAACTGTGCTGAAGATCATGGGTGTGGCAGCAGTAGTGAGCTACAGACCCCAAAATGGTAAATTCAGCAAATGATGGTCCAACCCTGATGTCTAGCCTGGGGACCATGGCATTAGAAGAAAAAGACATAGAAAATTACCTGGTGTCAACTAAAGTCAAATGGAGCCAGGAATTTGAAATCTTGACTTCATTATACTTCTCCTTTAGATATGAAGTTTTAAAGATTGCAAAACCAGCTCTCTTTGCTTCTTTCTACTACTACTACTAATACTACTACTACTACTAATAATAATAATTGACATAAAAATAAGAGCTTGTTAAGCACAGGTACCCATATGGTAGTAAAATCTAGTAAGTCTGTGATACATACATGCTTTTATTCCCCAACATGAAAAGCTGTGCTGGAGTTTATCTAGAAGTATCCACTTCAAAGCACACATTTACTGTAATGACTGCTTATTTAATTGGGCAGGGCAATTTCATGGCTAAGCAATTACCTGCATTTAATCTAATCAGTCTCATTTTATCTGCTTCAAGTTTTGAGGTATCACACCAGTTCTAACTTGAGAATATTTTCTCTCTCTGATTATCAAAGGACTGCATGTCACATTATATAAAATACAGAAATATGCAAAGTGAGCAAGAAAATGATCATTTAAAACCCTCTACCCAGAGACAACTGTTGTTATTATTTTGATATTATACTTAGCCTTTTTAGTTGGTGTGTGTGTTTTTTTTAAGCATTAAAGTACTTATAAAGACACTAATCCGATCAAAGGTTAGTTTTCAAAGTGTGCTTGAAAATTGTTTCCTTCCCAACTAATTTTACATTTCATTATATGTAACCATTTGGTTTGGAACTTTTGGTTCTAATCTAGATAGGCAGGTGAAAAACTAAAGAATATATCTAGAAAAATCGGGAATGTGGGTATGGAATATTCTGTCTGTACTTTTTCCTCTCCCATGTTAAAAAACAATGGTCCATGCCTAAAAGATAACCTCACACCTAGTAGTCTCTCAACTCTTTATTGAATGAATGAATATTGACTTTCAAAAGGCAAGCAGTCACTGTACCCCTTCACCCTTCTGTGTGGTCCCATCATTGGCCTGGGTTGCTCTGTGAAGGAAGGCACCATGGGTTTAGGAATAAGCTTCACTGCTGAGGACTGCAGGAGAAGCCCTATCTTTGCCCCTGTGTAAACTGCTAAGGACTGCTTTCTGAATGCATAATCTGACCAATTCAGTTAGCTGGTCACAGAAGCTTTGTATTTAGGATGTAAATCTCTGCAGAAATGGTCAACCCCATGCTTGCTTGCTTTCAGGAAATCTGTTTTTTTATTTGATAGCATTGGGATTTTTTGCTCTCAGAAGAGTAGACTATTGCATTGATGACAATAATTAAGATCATTCTACAGTCATTTACGATTATTGTGGAGTAATTTATTCCTTGGAGTAAATCACTCATGCATACACACACACATGCATGAATACACACACATAGGCACACACACACACACACACACACACTCAAACAGGTGCACACAGAATAAACACTCCAGAACCCCAGGATCTCATTCAGTTCTCTGGAAGTGGTAATCAATGAAATTGTACCCTGAAGTCTTCAGGAGTTAATTTGTTTGCAACAGGTGGACAATTTCCTTCCAGAGTCTACTCTTTTTCTCCTACACTTGTCATAGTATTTGTGGTACATAATAGCTTCTTCTGGGCCCAGGTCATGGACCCTGATGCTGGAGACCATTTTATAGTGAAGCGTTTTGATAACCTCCAGATTCACAATTCCACTGGATGAGGAACAGTGCTAAGGAGAGCTTCCAGTGTAGCTGGCATCATGGACTAGCTCTTTGTGAAACATGTGACAATAAAATGTGGTTCTCCACTTACTCCTTTCTTTACCTGTATAGTAACCATCATTTGGCAAATGAGACAACATATGCATAAAGCGGATTATAGGTGTTTACAAACTTTAGTTATCACCATTATTATAATTATTACTTTATATAGGAAAAAGGGCACATATCAGATGATGTAATCCAAAGCTACCTTGAAGACTGAAAACTCACAGCTACTTTTTTACTTTATGGTTGTAGTTTAATTCTTAGAGAAACTTTTTTTCCTTGGATTAATTTACAGCAAAATCTTAATGAATGGGAACCCAATTAATTAGTCTTCTCAATTAGCCAAAATATTTAGAATCCTCAATTAACCAAATAACACACACGCTTTCTCACTCTTGTCTTATAGGAAAAACAAGGGGAGGGGGAACCCCTTCATGGTTTACACAGAGCTGTTACCCTGTTCGCTCCAGTACCTCTGTATCTAAAGTTCTGTCCTTTGGGCAGGGATGTTCCTAAGAACCTGGAGCCACTTAAGAACCCGAGTCATCTGAGAAAGATCATCTTGTCAGCTGCATTCAACATACAATGACAGAATTTTCAACAACCAAATACTGTGATTAGGCAGAGCCTCCTTCATCATCTCTACCCCTATTCTCTGACATCTAGGCCAGTGAGACCTTAAGAGCTTCAAAGAATAAAGAAAAATGTATTCTCCTTTATGCCTTTGGCCTCTAAACTATGTTGAGTAACAGTGAGTAGGTATTTGTTAAACTGAGTGGAACTTGTCAACAACCACAGAAATCAGCACTTTGAGTCCTACCCTCTTCTGCATTGGTTAGCTATGCCCGAGAGCCCCGTGTCTTTACTCCTCCCCAGAGTCAGAGTGAGCCTGGCTCTGGATGACTTTCACCATCATTGCACCAGTACTGTTAGCTATGGAGGACTTTCTGAGAACGGTCTAAGAGCCTATTATTATTTAAAATTAAAATAGCTAGCATTTAATGAGAACTCTGTGCCAGGCCCTGTGTTAAAGAAAAGAAACCAACTCTAAGAGATGGGTAGTGTCACCTCCTCTTTGCAGATGAGCAGATTGAAGCTTGGAAAGGTTAATTTAAGGTCACAGTGCTAGCAGGGTATTTCATCAGTAGTAAGATACACACACACACACACACACACACACACACTCACTCACTCACACGCACATATATAATATTTGAAGATCTTTGCAATGGATATACACCTTAAGGTCAATAGGGTTTCAGTCTCTGTTAGCCTGCAGACTGCAGTTATGAGAGGATGACACTGTCTTTGCCTGGACGCAGCTGATCATCACATGCACAGATGCCATTACATCACTAACTTCCTGTGCATCCCTCGTACCTGTATCTTGACTTTAGTGGCAAATATGCTGGTTTTGAAAATAGAGTAAACATTTGAGCCAAGCAAGTTGTTTTTTCCCCCCTCCCTAATTCTTATAAATTATATTTTCAGCAGCGAAGAAAAATGACTCACTGCGAAAATCAGGCCTCTTTTGTTAATTCTTACCTGAGGATATGTTGCCTCCTGTACACTCCTGGACTGGAGATAAAACCCACAACCTGGCGATGTGCCCTGACTAGGAATTGAACCTGTGACCCTTCGGTTCATGGGGTGATGCTCCAATCAACTGAGCCACACCAGCCAGGGCAGACAGGCCTCTTGACCAAGCAGTGGAGTGTCGTTTGACATTAGTGAAGAAAATATTGATCACTGGAGAAAGAACTTCAATATTTTCTCACAGGGCAACCATCACGTGCTTAAAAAAAGATACAATATATCTACAGAAAGATGAGGATGTGTTTGTGTTGTGTTATTGAGATAGGTGCAAAGCAAAGGAATTATCTGTTATACATGAAGCCATGCAACTAAAGGCAGGAGAGTGCCACATCTTTTTGAACAGGTCAAAGAAATGTCAAAGCAGCCAGAGGCTGCTATGCTAACTCATGGGTATCTCAAGACTGTTAACGCATCATGTCATCATTTAAACACAAGTGCTCTTGCCTTGTAATAAAATGACAGCGTATCTTAACTATTATGGAAGTCTTGGGTTGGATGAAATTCATTAAGTGGCACATCCAGTTTTTAACTCAATCAGCCTAGCTCTGGAGATTTCACCCATATCCACTATCCTCCAGGCTATTTATCTTCATAGGAAAACATTTGCAGGGTGTAAAGGGTTTTACAAATCAATTTTTAGCACATAGCTTGGTTGATAGTGAGTTGATGGCATCTTTTACTGAATGTTTAGTGTCATATTTTGAGGAGAACCTTCCTCAACTCCCAGTGCCTCATGACTTGAATTAAAATCTTCTTTGTTAGCTGTATCATAATTGATTACCAGACAGCATGCTGTGCTATGTTTTATTTCTTGATTGCCTAACAAGGAATTCAGGAAATGGTTCCTATCATCAAGATAATTATTTGGGGTTGGTGGAGTTCCAGTGAGTTGTGTCTTTCTCTCTAGTTCAGAGTTAACTGAGAAATCCACACAGGTGTCAGGCAAATAGGGATCACATTGGAAACCATGATAAATACTTGTTCAGAAGACACGGTATGGACAGCTGTCCATGGTAGGATGGCGAATAGTTCATTCCTGGATTTCCACCTGGTGCAGTGACATAGCTCAACAACTGAAGAGGCAGCGTCCTTACCATCCTGTGGGTTTCCAATCTCCCTTTACAATTTTCATTTAGTTGAATCATACGCATAGTATCTTTGCCTCATTGCCTTTCACTTAATTTAAGCTCTTTGAGAACAGTCAAGGCTGCAGTTCCACCCTAGGGGAGCATTTTACTCAGAGGAAGAACCTGAGATTGCCCCTGCATAAACTTATCTTCTCAGTGCTTTCTATGAGACTTTTCAAAAGACCTTTGATAGAAGTCAACACTCGGATCAACCCTCTGAATCTTGGCAAATTTCTGCATATTTTATAAATATTTGCATATTATCAACCGGCAGGTCTGAGTTTCTCCAGTAGATTTTCATGTTGGTATAAATCGCTGTATTCTGGGTTTGACTTCATTTTCAGAATATCTGTGATAAACCATGGTTACTTTTTGAAATTATTCAGGTGTATATAATTGCCTCCTCATAAGGAGCATGCTAATGAATGCATTTCATCTATTTTGCTTACGTTTAAATTTTATTTTTGTACATATGTTTAACTAGTGTATTCCTTGCTAACTTAGTGCTGAAAATGTAGAAGATCCATAATAAAGACCTATCGAGTTGTTAATTCCTTCAGGAGTGAATCTCAAAGGAAACAGTGAGCTTTCAGATTATAACTCCATTTGTTTTTATTGCTTTATTCTCAACTAGACTGGTGAGAGCTTACTACTGTTTGTAGTGTAAACTACTTATGCTGCAGATGAACTTAGGCCTAGTATTCCTTTTCCCCTGGGAAATAAAAAATGTTCAGCCTTCTTGTAATCACTCTTGATTTTTAACTCTGCATTGTGTATCTAGTCACCGATGTTGTGGGGGTGAGATGGGGCCCTACTTGGAGGATATTGGGGGGAATGTCATGCCTCCATTGTAGGGCAGGTATATGACTTGCTCCACTGACAGGGCATCCATTTGGAGACCGAGAAACCAGAAGACGCATGCCCTGATGGGAGCAGATGGGAGCCACATGAGGGAGCAGATCACAGTTAGGAGTTTGGGGAGCTGTTCCATGGGCCTTTTTCCATCAAAATCCCTTTTCACTGAGGCTGGTCTCCTCACTCTCCCCCTTCCTCACCTAAATGTGCCACTGACTTGTCACCCTTCCTGAGGACCCCTCTCTCACCTCTCCCTTCAGTGCCATCTCCTCCTCTTTGGAGTCTCTAGAACAGGCCCATTTTTCCCCTCTGCATGCCCAGTGGCATTTGTTTGTCAGCACTGCACAACTGCCCATGTAGAGGCATGACCTTTTGTTATTTCATAGATGCATGGATCAGGGCTCAGGCTGTGTTAGGAGCCATCCAAGTGACCTCATGCAAGTCCATGCTCATGATCACCATGGACCTCAGGTTTCTCACCTGGGAAATTATCTCCAGGACACTTCCCACTTTGGGCTGTGTATTTCTGAAAGTAGAGGCAGTGAGAAAGCTTAGTGGGGTTAGGGTAGGTGTGTGTTTCCCACTGGCAGTGATTTTCCTGTCACAGAGGTGGGTCTTCGGCCTTGATGCACATCTGTTGTTACCCACCTTTCTGCTAACTCCCGCTATTCTTTTTCAGGGCTGGGAGAGGGTTCTGCCCTCCTTCATCCAGATAGCAGATCGCATCCGAGGTCCTTAGAGAAAAGTGCCTGGAGGGCGTTTAAGGAATCCCAATGTCATCACATGCTCAAACACCTCCACAATGGTGCAAGGATCACCGTGCAGATGCCACCGGCGATCGAGGGCCACTGGGTGTCCACTGGGTAAGCGGGCCGGGGCAGGAGGGACCCGGGAGCACCCCTCTATGGGAGGCCCTTCTTAAGGTTTCTCAGACTCGGATGCATATAGACTATATAATATACAGTGATTCAGGTGTTGTCTACATTCTAAGGGCCAAACAACGCTTTGAAGCTCTGGTTGGTAAAGAAACAGAGCTGAGTGCTGTAGAAATAGCAGCTAAAGCCAAGAGATGGTATTGCACCACAGGGTGTGAGTGAATAGGTCCTTGTTTACCAAATCGGTGGGACCACTCCTGTATAAAAAGAAACCATTAGCAAGTGAAATTAGGAGTCTGTGTTTCCCCAACCCTGAAACATGACTTGCACGTTTCTGATGGTCTAAATATTCCAGCCATATTCTGGTAATTTAATAGACGGCTTTAGGGTTCTAAGAGTACGTTAAAAGGCTCTCAAGCTACCTCGACGAGGCTGGCTGGAGTTTTGGATTCTTTTCCGGGCTGCGGAGCTGAGATTTATCCCAGTTTGAGCTCCGGCTTATCTGCCATTAGAGCTTTTAAAAATAGCCTAGTGGCAGACTTGCAGTTTTTCTCCTACCCTTTAAATTGTTGAGAATTAACAAGGCTAACTCTGGGATCTGATCACTTCTCCCCTGCAGCCTCTGCGTACCTTGGGGAGGGATCAAATAAATATGCAGAAGAAAAAGGAAATTTATAAGATGATGAAGACCCAGAGGTTATTTTTCCCATTAAATAAATGGGGTTTCTCAAAATAAATACATGATAAATATTTGCTCAAACAATGTTAATGTGATATTCTTTTTCAATAATTTATTATTTTCTTTAACAAATATTTACTGAGTATACAAATAATAACTGTGTGCCAAGTATTATTCTAGACTTTGTGTTTATAACAGTGAACCCAGTAAACATGGCCCCTGTCTTCAGGAATTTTACAAATAAACACACAAAGAAGTACTATGATGAGGGGTGAAAACAACAGGTGCCACAGGAGAATACCAGGGGCCCTATTTTAGGACAGGGTGGGGTCAGGAAAGGTTAGCAAAGAAGAGGACACTTGAGCTGAGATGTGGTTGGCCATGCAAAGACTAGGGGAGGGGCTCTCCATCTGGAAGAACTAGCAGAGCCTGGGTGGAGAGAGCGCTGGTGCAGAGCCCTGTGGCTGGGGCATGTACACCAAGGAGAACAGCTCCAAAGGAGGCTGCCGAAGAGGGCGAGTTTGGCTCCCAAGGTACCTGGAAGCCAGGACTCCTCTGTGAATTTAGCTTTGAATCTAAGAGAATGAAAAGTCACTGATACGTTTTCAACAAGGGCCATGCTTCAGACATGACCCAGCTCTGGCACTCAGGCTGCCGTGTGGCACATGGATGGTAGAAAGCGTGATTTGGGGATGACCAATGAAAAGACTTGCAGCAGTGCCCGCTAGAGATGAAGGAGGCGTAGGTTAAGGATGGCGGTAGGGTGGACAGAGAGGTGGACAGATTTGACATGTGCTAAAGTCCAGTGGCCAAATCAGCAGATTATCAGTACTTAAATAAAATAATTAAATAAAATAATTAAATAAAAATAAGTGATCTTCTTAGCTAAACCTCAAGGGACGTTAATCGCTGCTCATATTAAACTCCTCTTTCTCTGGAGGAGAAATGTACCTAAGTTAAAACCTGCTGGACACAGACAACAGGGGGGTAATGGGGGAATAAGAACACAAATGTAACACCTTAATCAAGAAAGAAATTAAAAAAACAAACACAGAAAAACCTGCTGAGCCATTTGTGCTCTTGTTGTCCCAGTCCAAGTATTTCTGGCCAAGGAATCTAGCATTTATCTCATGCCACAGCAAAATACATTTTGCTGTCAACACCTGCAAAACAAAAGGAACTTTTATTACTTCTGTTATGTTAGCTTTATTTTACTAGTTGCCTCTTTATCTTTCTAGGGGGACATTGATTTTGACTGGCTGGGAGGGTGGATTTCTGATTGCCTTTAAGTGACGCCTCCCCAAGACTAGACTCCGTTGCAGGACAATGGACATGTAGCCCTTGCCTGATGTAGACAAGCTCCATGAAACAGAATTCAGGCATTTTTTGAACTTGCATAGGGAACTTCTATCAGCCAGAAATACACTGTTTTCCCTTCTTCCTACCAACAAGGGAGACAGTTCTATCAGTTGGGCCTATGGGTGGAACTTCTGATGGCAGGTTTCTACTCTCCTGGCTTGTTCGTAAAGTGAAACAGAGGCTTTGTGCTGTAGAGTGAGTAGACGCATAGCGTGGGGCTGGGTTGCCCTGGGTCACCCTCTGGCTCTGGTGCTGGCTGCTTATATGACCCTGGCCATGCTTCTAAATTGCTTGTGCCTCTGCTTCCCCATCTGTAAAATATGGGCAATAATGATGCCTGCCGAACTCATAGGCTATCGTGAGGACTTCATGAACTGGTACCTATACAGGACTTAGGAGCGTGTAAGCATGTTGTTATTATTACTGTACCGCTACAATGAACCTTAACACTATAAGGAATCTCTACCTCGTGCCTTTGGGCTCAAATAAAGTCTTCCTTTCTCTTTTCGTCCCCAGCTGTGAAGTGAGGTCAGGCCCAGAGTTCATCACACGGTCTTACAGGTTCTACCACAACAACACCTTCAAGGCCTACCAGTTCTACTATGGCGGCAACCGCTGCACCAGCCCCACCTACACGCTCATCATCCGGGGCAAGATCCGCCTGCGCCAGGCCTCCTGGATCATCCGCGGGGGCACGGAGGCCGACTACCAGCTGCACAGCGTGCAGGTCATCTCCCACACGGAGGCCGTGGCCGAGAGGCTCAGCCAGCTGGTCAACCGCACATGCCCCGGCTTCGTCCCCGCCGGAGGCGCCTGGGTGCAGGACGTGGCCTACGACCTGCTGCAGGAGGAGGACGGCTGCGAGTGCACCAGGGCCGTGAACTTCGCCATGCACGAGCTGCAGCTCCTCCGCGTGGAGAAGCAGTACCTGCAGCACCACCTGGACCGCCTGGTAGAGGAGCTCTTCCTCGGCGACATCCACACCGACGCCGCCCAGAGGACCTTCTACCGACCGTCCAGCTACCAGCCCCCGCTGCAGAACGCTAAGGTACCCCGAAGTGGACTGTCTCAGGGCCTGCAGGGAAGCAAAATGAGGTGTGTTGTGTCCATGGGGTCGGAGGGACCCCATGGCAGAGAAAGAGAAAGAGGGGGGGGGGGGAGAGAGAGAGAGAGAGAGAGAGAGAGAGAGAGAGAGAGAGAGAGAGAGAGAGAGCGGGCGCTGAGCCATGATGGAGGTAGTGGTGGGAATTGAGAAGGATCTCAGAGGACTTCTGGGACGGGGACACATAGCCAGCGTCTGGAGATCTGGGTCAGTCACCAATGTGCTCTGTGATGTGGGGCCTCAAGTTTCATATTTGATGTGGGTGGTGGTTCTAGGGTTGGTGGTGTAGTAGGGTCTTGGGTGGTTGTGTGGTAGGGTCCAGAGGTTCCTCTCAACTTGAATTCTCTGGAAACATTCTCTGGAGTTGGGTGATTAAAAAAGGAAAGCATGAAGGCAACATGGAGACCTTCTAACCACACGTGGGAAGACAGAAGAGGGGATCCCAGCCCTGGGGTAGGCAGGAGGACCCTGGGAGCAGTGACTGTGCTGTGTGCTCTGGTCTGTAGACCCTGTGAAGATCTCCCACCCCCATGGCTGCTTTCAGACTTCCCAGCAGCCCTCTGGGGAAGGTCTTTGCACCCTCATAGCAGAAGAGGCAGCTAAGGTTCCAGGGTTTAGCCTCCTGCCCCAGGTCACCCAGTAAGTTTCAGGGGAACTTGAACCCATACCTCCTTCTCCAGACCCCACACTTGACTAAATTAAATTAAAGTTACTGTGATCAAAAGGGAGGATGGGGGTCTGGTAGGGGCAGGAAACAATGACAACCTTACACTGTTCTTTTCGTGAGTGATTATCCAATGACTCTATATGGAATTCACAAAGCATTTTCTTCCCGGGGGCTCAGAATTCGTGGAACTCGAGTGTTTCCATTCGAAAGTTAGGGAAGCTCCAGGCTGGGAGGGGAAAGGGGGCGTGTGGCTCAGATCACAGAGGGTCAGGGTGGCAGGCCGTTTTCTCTAGATCAGCAATTCTAACTGCAGGGTCTCCTTGGACTTAGGTTTGGCAGTGTATTCATTTTTTTTTAAACTCGCTTTTTCTTCGTAGTCCTTTGAGCTCATTCATGACTAGTAGAGAGATCACAGAATCCTTCCCGTGCCAAAACCACTCAGTGTTGTCTTTTTAGCTGTGCTGTTGTGAGCTCCTGTGCTGAAAGTCCCCCGGTATCAGAATGGTGGGACATCTGCTGAGGAAGCCCAGCTGGCAGAGGCTGCTTCCTCTGGACGCTGGTCAGGGCAGGTCTCCTGTGTGAGGTGAGGCCGACGGAGGGCCGTGGGCATCAGACCCAGTGCTCCCCAGGCTCTGTGCTCTTAGGGAGCTCACCAGCACGGCTCACGATGCCTTGATGCCTCGGGGTAGCTTCGGTGGAGAGCAGGAGTCAGGTCCATGAAGTGCCAGAGGCACTGAGGCAGAGAAGGTGAATTAGGGCAGTGAGCAAGAGGGCACCTTCATGCCCACTTCAGACGTCTTCTTGGGATGGGTGAGGTGGGGAAGGGTTCTGCCCATGGGTGCAAAGGCATAGGAGGAGAATCTTCCTCAGAGTGGCACCTGGGCAAGGGCCTGGTTTGGGGGGAAATGGAGGAGTAATGAGCTTCCGGTTCCATCACGGGACCTTTCTGGTTGGTAGCATTATCCAGAGTCTGTGTTGACTGCTGCAGCTAAATAGCACTTTCGTTGAAATCTTTGGGAAAGGGGATTTTCATGCATAAATTTGGCTTCTTCAGTCTAGCCAACTTATAGATTATCTCTGGTGATGGGAGGTAAGAATGTCATGAATAAAAATGGTCCACAGATAATTCAGAAAACTCCTGCTAGCCAAGGACGCCAGCCTGTCTCACTCTGAACCTTTAGGGAGATCAGCTAAGCCAGCAGAGTCCTTTTCATTCCCGTCACCCTGCAGGGGAGGCATTAATGAGCAGCAAAACAGCCACAACTCCACAACTCGGGGGCAGTGAGGCGAGGGGTTGAGGAAGGAGGAAGGAGGCTGAGTTGCTCAAGGAGGTAAGGTATAGCCCAGAGCTGCCTGGGTGGATTCAGGACCCCTGTACCTAACCTTGGGCTGGTCATGTGCACACACTCAGGTTGCAATTCCATTTTCTCACCTGCAGATGCCTACATAGGCTCTTTGATCTCTTAAGTTCTTTTTAGGACTCTAAGAAAAGAAGTATTACTATAACTGTTTTGTATTCTTACCCCTTTCTCATCTCCCTCAAATTTACCGCAGTCCTTCTGTTAGCATGGCCCTTTCCAAAACCTAGAAGGTGAAGCCAGTATTCCTAAGACTTGTAGCTACAGGCGACTCTCTCTCACTCCCTGCCCTGGCTCCGGAGACAGGGCCTCTCCGGTTGGCATCTCACTAAATGGAGCCTGGTTGTGGGGAGAGTAAAGGCATACGGTTGTGGCTCTGGGAGGAAAAGTGTCCTGGAAGTGAGTTATTGACATTGGCATGAAGAATTAAGATGAGAGTTGTAAGGCTGGCCACCTCAGAATTTTTATAAACAAAAAAGTTGAAGCATTTTATTGTTTTGTTTTGTCCCCTCACTCAAGAAATATTAAGGGTCTTCGATATTATCCAAGATGTACTGCTAAGTAAAAAAGAAGAAAAAAAGTACAGATTAGCATGAAAAGTATTATACCATTGCTCAGATGGTGTAGCTCAATGGTTGAGAATCGACCTATGACCCAGGAGGTCACAGTTCCATTCCCAGTCAGGGCGCATGCCCAAATGGCAGGCTGGATCCGCATTACGGGCTGTGCAGGAGGCGCCTATCAATGATTCTCTCTCATCACTGATGTTTCTATCACTTTCTCCCTCTCCCTTCCTCTCTGAAATCAATAAAAAAAAATATTTAAAATAAATATATGCTACCATTGGGTAAAACTAACCACAAAAGAAGAAGATAAGCTTCCAAAGGAATTCGTGTTCTGGAAGGGTTCTTAGGAAGGGTAAGAATTGCTTCCGAGGAGGAAGAGTGAGTAGCTGGGACAATCAGTTACTTCAGGGAACCCTTTTGTACCTTTTAAAATTTGTGCCTTGATCTTAAATGACCCAAATACAATTACCACACAAAATCAAAATACATTTACAAAAGCTCTCGGACTCCAAGGCTCAGAGTGCTGTGGCCACAGATGACGATGGCAGTGGGGCTGGGAGGAGGATGCAGGCAGGCCTCCAGGGCCCAGCGAGTGCTCTCCACCACCGGCCTGCCCGCTGGGGGCGGGGTCCCTGGAAGACCAGGCCCAGAGGCCCTGCGAGCTGAAAGAGCTCCTTCTTCTCTTGTTGTCCCTGGCATTGTACGTGTTGGCCTGCAGCGTGCAGCAGAGTCTTCAGGAAGTTTTCAGATCCTTCCCCAGGACAGCTATGAGAAGGAATAAATGGACTTGGCCCTTGGTGCCTTTCCAGACACCAAATGCAACGCCCCAGGTGCTCCCTGCCCGCTGGGTCTGCGGGGAAGGAGCATCCGGAAAGACCACACGCACCCCCTTCCCCTCCCCCACCTTTGAACTCCTTGCCTTCCCTAATTGCTGGTCCGTGGAGACCTGGCTGAAATTAGTTTAAATGCTAAATTGAGTTTCAAACCACTAGTCTCAGCCCCTCTGGAAACGGGACACCACGTAAAAATAGAAACTTTAAATCATCTTGTTTTTCTAAGCTTTATACAGCTTCTCTGTGAGGCTCGGAG
This sequence comes from Pipistrellus hanaki, assembly GCF_964339955.1. Taxonomy (NCBI): domain Eukaryota; kingdom Metazoa; phylum Chordata; class Mammalia; order Chiroptera; family Vespertilionidae; genus Pipistrellus; species Pipistrellus hanaki. The sequence continues at coordinate 61,270,243 of NC_140508.1, forward strand.
TCCTTCGGCAAATAAATTGTTTGAAGAACATCAGGTGTGGGAGGAGAGGATTCTTTCGGTATGAAATTGCTACTCTTCATTTTAGAAAGTCAAGGCCACCTAAAATGACCCTGAGAGAAGGTGCTTTGCCTGAACTGAGTTTAACATCCAAGCTGCCTCTACCGAGAGAGTCTTGTGCCGAGGAAGGGTTAGGGAGGTGCGTTTTGCCCCGTGGTGGAATCAAAGGGTAATGAAAAACAAACGATTGCTGCGGTTGTTGGCAATGCCAAGCCTCGGTATCAGACTTGTTAGCAAACGGAGTTGGTCTTTCTCCAAAATCCTGCATGACTTAGGCTCAGGGTCGTAAATCAAAGGGTTTGTCAGAAAACCAGACAGCTTTCCCCAAGCTGTGTACCTTAAACATTCTGCCCAGCACGCATACAGCAGGGGGACTGCACGTTGGAGGGAGAAAGCACCAATGTTTTCAAGAGGAGCCGGGCCCTGTGAATGAAGAAGGCATTACTTGTGCACTTTCTTGAAATTCTAGAGAAACCTGTGTAAAACTAGCTGCGAACGAACAAGCGTCTGTTTCTGAGGAATCTTGCCTTTCAGAGTATGTGAAAAATGCAGATGAACTGTGAGACTGTCTGATGCCTGTGACAGCAGAGGGACTTTGGATGAGGTGGCCAGAGGCAGCAGACTTCTCCGCCCCGCTCCAGGAGACAGGTCTGCAGCAGAAAGGGGTCTCTCCGTAGCCATGTGCGTGGTGTGGCTCCCGGTGGGAGGGTGAGCAAGAACAGAAGGTGCCAGGTGCTCATAGGAGAATGTGTGTCCCTTCTTTTTCTGCCAGTGTGGGGGAAAGGAGAGGGATTCAGAGGGGGTGGGGGATGGGAGATGGGAGATGGAAGAGGTGGTAGATGACAAGACCAGGAGGTTTAGGGCGTCATGACCTTAAAGGGTTTGAGTTATCCTTACTGTCAGAGGGGCTGGGTGTTTTTACTGTAAGGCAGCAAATGTAGCATGTTATGTGAAATTGAGGTTGAATGATGGGGTTTTGACTCTGAAGGGCTTGCTCGTCTGAGCATTTTATGTGGGCCAGGTATGAAGTGGCACATCATTGTTGCACTGCACAGATGCTCACATACACAATTATTGCAGAAACAGTTTCTTTGTTTCTTGATTCTACAGTATTTCAGCAGCTAAACAGGCATGCAAAGTTGTTTTTTTTTTTTGTTTTTTTTGTTTTTTAAGGAATTAGCAGATCAGGAAATATTTGTTGTCAGGGGCAATGCAAGTGGTAAACATTTCATCCCTTAAAAGGCAAGAAAGCTGAGAGGCAGAATGGAAGCCTGAGCAAGTAGGAAGTCAGCTGTTCAGAAAATTGATATTAAGTGCCTACTGTGTGGGAGAACTAGCTGCACACTGCCGGGAGAGAGGGTGAGGAGAAATGGGCCAGACTGTGAGGCCACTGCATTTACAGCAAATTTAATTATTAAAATGAGTCTGTTTTAATATTTAAATCAATTTAAATTAATAGAAAAGAACAAGTAAAAATAATTTTTTTCCCTCTGAAACCATTTGAAAGCTATTTCTATGAAAGAACCTGTTTATTATGGTTCTTTTTATGTAGCTGTTGAGACTATACATAGTATATATATATGCATAGGCATGGTGGAGGCAAAATTATCTTTTGTGATTTTCTGATTTCTTTTAAAATAAGAACCTGACTTCTTAGGTTCTAAACTTCTTAGAAAACCCGTATCTGGGAATGTGGTGTTGCTTCCCAGGACAGACAGACTACCTGGTCCTAGCGGTGACGCTTCAAGCGACAGTTATAGAGACCCAACGTGTATGGCCATGGTTATTCACCTTGCTCCTTTCGTAGCGTAGAGTCATCATGATCACCTCAGGGCTCAAAACGAGCCTGCGATCATAAACTCTCAGGATCCCACATCTGAAAAGCATCCCAAGAGCTGCCCCATCAGGCAGGTCCTCTATCATGATCTGTGATAATGCTGCCTTATTCTATTCCTATTTTTAAGTACCCACTGATATGTTTCTGTCAATCACTCAGTCCAGAACCTTTGTCATATGCACTGCCCTCTCCTCGATGTCATGGGAAATGTGAAAAAAAGAGAGCACGTTGATCTTGGCCTTAGAAAACGGATAATGAAATGGAGAGAATCTGGGAAGGATGTATGTGTAGGAATTAAATAAAATCAATGTAATCAAAGACGTGCAAATTGCAGTGGTAAAGAAAGTTTTCAACATCAACCACTGGCCAAGGTAGGCTTCTTCCTGAGAAACATTCATGTATTCATGTATTATCCCAGGGAACAAAACTCTCTGAAAGGGACTTTTCATCATCTATTCCCATTTCTCCTTCTCCTTGACCTAAACGTTTAGCCCAAGAAATTTTTTATTCAGCCTGCTTCTCTAGTTGATCTATTCACAACAAAATCATATCAACTAATTTCTTCCATTCTGGGAAGATGCTGGAAACAAGTGGATACTGTAAGCAAATGTTGACGAACCAACTCTCCAGAAATAAATATTGGCAGGGAATGGGAGCAAGCCTGGAGAATCCCTGTCAGCCATTGGCCAGAGAAGACCTTTTCCAGACACTGAGACATGTGTTCAGCCTCAGAGGCGGCCGGGGGCTGGGTAGTAGCTCTCAGCAAGCCCCAAGACCAAATTATGTTCCATCTTCTACTTTTGCCTTATAAAGTCATCTGAGCCACGTTATTCTCCCTCTCTGCCTTGGTGGACTCATCTTTAAAGTGTTCCTATGGCCTCTTTGGGAGGTTGTAAAGCTTAAGGAGGCGATGTACTTGAACTTCCTCAGAATCAAATGCCCTGTCCGTGCAGGCTGCAGTTATTACATATGTGACCACGGCGCTGGGCAGGAGTCCGAAAGGAGAACGAGGGGAAACCCCACTCTTTCCCTAGAACATTGCTCACTTATAAAGTTTAAGGTTGAATTTTCACTTTCAGATTGAGTTTGGTTCCCCCTCTCCCCACAAGAAATTCTTTGTATAAGGATCTTTTTCTCCCCTTCCCTTTTGGAATTAAAGCTTTTTAATCCTTGATGTAAAGAATAGCTACAAGGAAACACGTTCTGGTCTCTGCTTTAATCTTCAGAGCTTCTGGGTACAGAAATGCTGGCTTTAAAATAGTCCTTTCTGAGCTTCAGGGGAGGGGAGTGATGTGACGCCCCATCGCGAAGCCTGGGAGCATGAGCCCTCACAGGAGAGTCATTTGTTAGAACGTGGTCCAATAAAAGAGAGTCACTTCATGAAGCAGACAATTTTTCATAGCACAGATTACTCCTCATGCTGGAAAAGTCTTCCCTTTTATTAATCTTGGAAGACTACTATTAAAAAAAAAAAAAAAAAAAAAGCATCGTGGTAAAGAGAAACACTAGAGCTCAATGCAATATGTAGGCTTTAACTTCTGCTTCCCTTTGTGGTTCCTGTAGGTATTTTGGGTTTTATTCAATCGTAGAAATGAAGAGAATACATTTAAAAAAAAATCTGTCTACAAAACAGAAAGGTGTTTCCTTTATCCAACTGTGGCTAACCTGTCCCTTTGTTGACAGTAACCACAGTGGGGCCAGAATTCACTCTTGTTTATGACATCTTTGATTCCTTAATATTAGCTAAAGAGTTATTTTAAAATGTAACTAGTCAACTAAAAAAAATCCTATTGAAAATGGGCAAGACATTTCTCCAAAGAAGATATACAAATAGACCCTACGCACATGAAAAGATGCTCAACATCGCTAATTATTAGGGAAATGTAAATCAAAGCTACAATGTGGTATCACCTCATACCCACTAGAATGGCTATTAGAGAAAAATGACAATTGTTTGTGAGAATGGAGAGAAATTAGACCCCTGGTTCATGGCTGGGGGAAATGGTGCAGCTACTATGGAAAAACAATATGGGAGTCCTCAAAAGGTTCAACATAGAAGTACCACACATGATCCAGCAATTCCACTTCTGGGCATATATTTAAAAGAATGAAAAGCAGGGTTCGGAATAGATTGTTTATCCATGTTCACAGTATTAGTATTTATACCAGCCCCAAATTAAAAGCAACCCATGTATTCACCAATAGATGAATGTATAAACAAAATGTGGCTTATACATGCAATGGGATACTGTTCAGCCTTAACAAGGAAGGGCATTCTGACATAGGCTGTAACATGGATGAACCTTGAGGACATTATGCTTAGTGAAAGAAGCCAATCACAAAAAGGACAAATATTGTGTGATCTCACTTACATGAGGTACCTAGAGTAGTCAAAGTCATAGAGACAGGAAGTAGAATGGTGCTCGCCGAGGCCTGGTCGGGGGCAAGAATGCAGAGTTGCTGTTTAATGGATACTGAGTTTCCTTTTGGAAAGATGGAGAAGTTCTAGAGATGAAGTTCTAGGTGTTGGTGTTGCACCTTGTACCACTGAACCATACACATAAAATAGTGAAGTTGGTAGGTTTTACATGATGTTTATTTTACCACAATAAAAAAGACTAACTGGTGTAGGAATTTGGCAAGACCAGTAATACCCAAAGGTCCCTCACTCCCTCCCTAAATCTTCACACACCCAGCTGATGCATGGATGGATGGCAGGCTTCCCCGAAACTACCTGATCTACTCTTCTCTGCTGAGAAACGCTTCAGCTCAAGACCTGTGCCCTGTTGTTTTCTTTTTTTTTTTCTTCTTCTTATTCTTCTTTTTTTTTTTTTTTTTAATATATTTTATTGATTTTGTACAGAGAGGAAGGGAGAGAGATAGAGAGTTAGAAACATCGATGAGAGAGAGTCATCGATCAGCTGCCTCTTTCACACCCCCTATTGGGGATATGCCCGCAACCAAGGTACATGCCCTTGACCGGAATCGAACCCGGGACCCTTCAGTCCCCAAGCCGATGCTCTATCCATTGAGCCAAACCAGTTTCGGCTGTGCCCTGTTGTTTTCAAAAGTACCACGTGAACACCAGATGCTACCATGCTGGCGTGGCACCTTCCTCGAATAGCCTGGGCCTGACAGCTGTGCCCAGCTCCCCTTACTAGACCTATTCCTTTCCTGATCTGCGAAGTTCCTGAGTTGATAATTGGTGCTGGAGGAAACAAATCTTTTCAGAGATTAAGGCTCATGCCTTCTTAGAATGGCCAGAAATAAAGTGGTCTCCACTGATGTTTTTCAATTTCCAAATTGCAGGTGGCAAAGCAAGTGTGGGCCAGAGGAGGAAGGGGAGGTGGAGGCGGGGCGGGCCTAGAAGTAAGCAGGCCGTTTAGGTCTGCCCGCGAGCAGGTGGGGGAGCGGTTAGGGAGCTGCCAGCTGCTGAGCTGCCAGTGGAGTGGCGTGGAGCTCTTCACGGGGAGCCGTGCTCCTCGGGTCCTTCCTGTCTCCAGGGCTGCCTCCTGCAGAGCTCAGTGTCCTTGTGAACAGGCATCGGCACCGGGACACCCTCTCCTGCCCGTGAAGTCTCAGAGATCTGAAGCTGAGCGCGGGCAGGATTTATTCAGGCCACGTGGGGCCGGGGCCGGGGAGCAGGGACAGTAGATGGGGTTTGTTAGCAGTGAAGGGGCTATTTCCTGGCGTGGCAGCTAAGATGATGTTACACTGAACTCATACTAGCTTCCCACCCAGATTTGTGTCAGAACATCTTTGTTTTTGTTTTTCCTTTTATGAACTTTCACCTCCTGGCAGTTTACTAAGAAAATACATAATGAATGCCAAAGTTACTGAATTTGGCGATGCTTTCTTTTAACTAAGTGTTAGTAACATGCGTTTGAAAGGTAGTGGCACATGCAGTATGGCACATGCGGTTTAGTTTCCCTGGGAAGGCCATGCATGTATGTGGTCCCACCCCCTGGCCTGCCACTCTGAGGAACTCTTCTCACAGTGGCCTGGAGCACCGGGGAGGAACCCCCTTAATCTGCTGCTCATGTCTTGCAGCAGTTGTGCGAGCAAATATAACAATCCCCGTTTTATAGGTGACCCCGTATTATAGGTGACGGCTTTGAAACCTAAAGAGGTAAATAACTTGCCCCAGGTCACCAGCTGCTAAGCGACAGTGGGGCCTGGCAAATGGCCCTCAGGAGCTGGCTGTAACTGTCTCTTTCTGTGCAGTTAGCAGCCCCAAGGGCTGTGTGCAGGTTTCAGACAGCATCGCGCTGCTGACCACGGCTGCCGAGCAGCTTCTCCCGAGTGCCCTGGCGCCCTTTGTAGGAAACCATAGGCCCACCAAGGTACAGGGACCCCGGACAGCAGGTCCTCTGCCTTCATCTCACTCTGTGGCTGTCCCTTTGATCTCATTGTCCACTAGTTGCAAACAGTGTTAGCGAAGGAACCCTTCTAGTCCCTGAATCACAGCTGTAGCTCATCTAATGAGCACAGCTCCCAGTGAGTGAGCGCTGAGCTCTCGTGGGGGGAGGTAGAAGCTGGCAGCCGGAAGGCCCTCTCCTCACTGCCCTCCGCTCTCTGAGACGGCTGAGCGTTTTCTGAGCAGCAGCCGCAGCTACATCACATTGAGTCAGCGCTTGGGATGAAAGGGCTTTGAGCTTTGTTTTCTGACTTTAGAAAACAATTGCATGCCTGTCAGAGCGCCCCCCTGCCAGCAAGCTGCTGTACCTCATGGACCCCTGGGCAGGGGAGCGCAGGGCTGGGTCTGTGGGCTGTCCTCAGAACGCTGAGCCTCAGCCGGCACCGCCACCAGAGCATGGTCAGATTGGAGTCCTGCTTCTGCCATGGCCAGTGCCTGTTGGCCCAGCTGGCTTTTTAGCCCCCCGTGTGGGAGGGAGAAGAGCAGAGGGATAGATGGTCCCCACACCCAGGGGAGGCAGGCTCGCAGGTAGCTGTGATGTAGGGCAAACACCTGGACTCTGCCAGTAATAGTCAGGAACCAGCCTTCTATGTACTCTCTGAGCCCTCTGACCACCAGCATGTACGTGGCTGACGGCGTCTGGCCAGCCTACTACGAGGTTTTCTAGCCACAAACCTGTTCCAGGCCTGGGTTAGTGTGAGAAGGCAGACTCGGCAAGAGGGGAGCCCCAGCTATCTCACACTCACTAGATGGCTTAAAGCTCTAAAGCAGGAAGCAGAATAAGAGCCCATAAATCTCCCGGACCCGAAGCCGGCAGACACAAATGAGCAAAGGGGTGCCTGCTGCCTTCTGAGGCTCTGCCCTGCCCTCCTCCGGCCCCTCCTTCATCCCTGCCCTCCTGGACAGCTCCCTTTCTCAGCCACTGCAGCTGAATGCTGTCCTTTAAAAGTCAAAACAAAAACGCTTGTGTGTCTTGTCTCCTAATTGTTTTTAATGAAAAATATCTAATCGTGGTAAAATGCACATATCATAAGATTGACCATCTTAGCCATGTTTAAGCATACAGTTTAATGGCATTAAGTACATTCATATTATTTTGCAACCGTCACCATCATCCATCAACAGAACTTTTTCCTCTTTCCAACTGAAACTCTGTTCATGAAACACTAACTCCCTGTTTCCCCTCCCCTTGCCCCTGAACCACTATTCTCCTCCCTCTCCCTATGAATTTGACTACTCCAGGTCCCTCGTGTAAGTGGAATCACACGGAATTTGTCCTTTTGTATCTGGCTTATTTTACTTAGCAGGTCATCCATGTTGTAGCAGGTGTCAGAATTTCCTTCACTTGGTAAAATTGTATGTATTTCATTGTATGGGTAGACCACATTTTGTTAATCCACTTATCTCTCAATGTACATTGGGTCATTTCAAAGTTTTAGCTATTGTGAATAATAGCTATGAACAGGGTGAAAAATATCTCTCTGAAACCCTGGGTTCAACTCTGTTGGGTATAAATCAGAAGTGTAATTACTGGATCATACAGTAATTCTTTTTCACAGTGGCTGCAACATCTTACCTTCCCACCAGCAGTGTGTGCACAGGAGTTCCAATTTCTCCATATCCTTATTGACAGTTATTTTCTGGCTGTTTTTTTCATACTTCTTTTTGAAAGAGTATCTAGCATAAATACATTCTGAAGATGTAATGTGATTCTAAAGAGAGACTATATCTCTTTATGGAATATTTAAGTGAGTTTCTTATGTCAGCCAAATACGTGTGCACTTGTGAGTATGCACACGCACACACATGCACACACATACACACCGTGTGCCCGTGCCTTGCAGCATGGCTCCAGGTGCTTCTTGGGGATCCAGGTCACACAAGTCATGGGGCTCAGGGGCTTCACCCACCCCAGCTGCGGTGCTCGCTATTGCAGAAAGCACGCGTGCACTGCCCTCTCGTAAGTCAGGTCTCGCCTTGTGTTTGTCTCTTGGCCGCAGAACCACGACCACGCCTGCATCGCCTGTCGGATCATCCACCGGTCGGATGAGCACCACCCTCCCCTCTTGCCCCCCAAGGCCGACCTGACCGTCGGCCTGCACGGTGAATGGGTGAGCCAGCGCTGCGAGGTGCGGCCCGAGGTCCTCTTCCTCACGCGCCACTTCATCTTCCACGACAACAACAACACCTGGGAAGGGCATTACTACCACTACTCTGACCCCGTCTGCAAGCATCCCACCTTCACCATCTACGCCAAGGGCCGCTACAGCCGGGGCGTGCACTCCTCCAGGGTCATGGGGGGCACGGAGTTTGTGTTCAAAGGTAGGTCTTCTGCCTGAAATCCCAACGAATCAGCCCGATGCATGAGGCAGAGGGAGCAGGGTTGTGACTTTTGTTGATGCAGTTAACCCCGGGGGAAAGGTCCTCTTTTCTGCTGGAGATGTTGGAGAAGAGATTAGGGAACGCTTCCTGCCCCAAGGTCAGCACTTACAACAGCCTCTGTGCTCCTCCCTGCCAGCCAGGGTGGGGCCGGGGAGCCCTCACCCTTTGCAGGGTGCCAGGTGTGGCCCAGGAGTATGCCACGCGGAGTAAAGTCTCAGGTCTGCACATTTCCTTTCTTATGTGCAGCTCCTGGCGTATCCTGAGCTGCCCCTGTGATAACATCACCCTGACTGCATGCACTGTGCTTCTTTTAGTGGGCGGTACAAAACGGGTGTGAGTGACACTTCAGGGGCTTGGAGCTGTCGTTTCCAAGCTGGGCTTGCCCTGCGCAAGGTGATGGTCACGTGCTCGAAGATGGGAGGCTTAGAATACATAATGAGTGAGGAAAGTGAGGGATGAGGGTCACAGGGCTATTGTCAAATCAGAAAGAGAGTCTTTGGGGCTCTACATCTAGATCTTTTTAAAGCTTGTACACCTTTGTAAGATGGTGTTAGCCCGGAAGGGGGATGGCCTGGACCCTGGGGATGACTGCTCTCAGGATAGTAGTCAGTCTATTTACTCTAAAGCATTTCTGATGACCCAGATGAGTCCTAGGGCATCTTAGTCCTCATCTTAAGAAGGGGAGATCTGCTCCAAGAAGAATGGACCTTTGATCACTGTGGCCAAGGGAATGGACACATTTGTCTGATGCGACCCCAAAGCTCTCCTGGTACCCACAGAATGCAGTCCCCTGGAAGGGCCTTCCAAAAAGGTCCTCTCATTAGTTCGGGGATTTGTATTTAATATATGTATTCATTTTTCTTGCTTGCAGCCTAATTTATTTTAGCTGCCCAATTTACGGGGCCAGAATTAACTTGCAAGACTTCTAACTAGTATAGGTTATTTGATACCAAATCTATTTAAAAACCTTAAAATCTTCTCATTAAAAAAAAAAAAATCCAGTTTTGTTGAATATTTTGTCAATCCCAAAGAGTCAGTGTCACCGAAAACAATTGTGACCCATTGCATCCTGGGCTCATCCCGTGTACGCCAGATGTAGGCCATTTTCACTGACAGACATCTGATGTGATTGTCATCCAAAGCAACACGCTCATCTTCCCACCCGAGGGTGCTTTTCCGAGGGCGGTGGTCGGGTAGGTGGGCATCAGGGCTGGTTTAGGTCCGAAGGCCTCATTGGGGGACACAGTGCTGTGAGCAGGTGCCCGTGGGCTTTCTGCACCCACCGCAAGCTCACTCTCCGAGAGTCACCGAACTGTCCCCTCTCCTTTGCAGTGAACCACATGAAGGTCACCCCCATGGACGCGGCCACCGCCTCGCTCCTCAACGTCTTCAACGGGAACGAATGCGGGGCCGAGGGCTCCTGGCAGGTGGGCGTCCAGCAGGACGTGACGCACACCAACGGCTGCGTGGCCCTGGGCATCAAGCTACCTCACACGGAATACGAGATCTTCAAAATGGAACAGGACGCCCGCGGCCGCTACCTGCTCTTCAACGGCCAGAGGCCCAGCGACGGGTCCAGCCCGGACAGGCCCGAGAAGAGAGCCACGTCCTACCAGATGCCCTTGGTCCAGTGCGCATCCTCTGTGTCCCGCCCCGAGGACTTCTCCGAGGACCACAGGGCTCACCAGTTCAGGAGCCGGGCGCCTGGGGGGAGCACCTGTCCCCTATGGCTTGCTGCCCTTGCCTGCCTTTTGACGCTACTGCACTGGAATATCCTCAGATAGAAATGTTTTAAAAGTTCTATTGGATCCAAAGCAGGTTTCCTTACAATTGGCAGTTGTGTGTGTGTGTGTTTTTTTCCCTTAGGAGAAGCGAGGACATTGCTTCCGATGCACTCGAGTGCCCAGGAACTGTCCTGCCCTTTCTCCTCGCCTCACCCCCTCCTCCCCAGCCTGAGTCATGAGCAGCTCTGTTTGAAGTTTCTGCTTTGAACTCTGTCCTGTCTGGGCCCTGGCCCGGGTGCCTTCACAGTAGTAATTGCACTTTAAGACCGCAGCGCGTGGGGTGGAGGGAGCAGAGGGCCAGCGAGGCCCTCTTCTTTTTCTTCCTCCTAATGATGATTTGGTTTCTGAGGGGAGAAGCGAATAACAGGCTACAGCTTTTTATTGTGGCTGCTTCCTGTCTCCCTTGGAAGATGTCTCCTCTCGGTGTTTTACAGCCTGGGATCCGGCAGAGAGTTGTTGGTTCGGGACTGCAAACCAGACACTTCTTTAGGAATCAGGAAGAGACTTGGGTGTAGATATGTACATAGCGAACGGCCCGCGATTTACCTTAGCCACCTTGACAGCCTTGATGCAAAAGAGGGGAGAATCCAACCTTTCAGATGTTGAGTGGAAAAGTCCTTGTGATTAAAGTATCCAAGTAATTTAAACTGTTGTTGTTTTAGCTTGTTGGGAACCCAGGTGGTGGTCAGACGCTGCTTTCTGGGCAGTTGGAGAATGCTTGCTGCTTTCCTACCTGCTAAGGAGACAAGGGCAGCCGGGCAAATGTGGAAAGCGGTCCTGTTACCAGCCGGCCTATGGGATGGCGCCTGTGTTCAATGCCACATAAACAACAGAGTGCCCCTGGTTCTACAGTTTCCTCTCCGGGGGGCCCTCGCCTTGGCTCAGGCTGTATCTATCCAGGGCAATCAGACGGTGTTTCACTCTGGTGTGTCTGCTGCCTCCGAAGATGAGCAACAGAGACCACACGGTTGTACAAGGGCCGGGCTGCCCAAGGAGATGCTGGGGTAGCTTCTGAAGTGGGTTGACTCGTGTGAAACCCGGACTTTGTGTATAGTCTCCTTACCAGGGGACATGCCAGCTTGACTCAGTTCCTGTCCTGCCATTACTTTGGCTCTGTCACTGTCGAGTCTCGGGTCACCTGGTACAGACTGCGAGCTGCCTTCTCACAGACCAGGAAAGGGAGCAGGAATCACGTCTGCCCATTACCTTGCCTCATTACAAATGGTGCTATCGGAACACCACGTGGGATTGCCAGGAGAGGCTGGTGGGGGGAAATGATGAGTAACTGGAATCCTGGATGTGGCTCCAGGCGAACATGGAAACCATGATCGAGTTCAAGCATCACACTTGTATTTAAGAAATAAATTTATGAGATGCTGTAGCATTCGCTGTGGTGTTAGGTTACAATGATGGCACAGAGTGCCAAAGTGCTTTATCTCTAGGTTGTATTTTAAGTTGTGGTGCATACGATGGGGGTTTATTCCAGTGAAAGTACTAACTTAATATCTGCCAAGTTTAATAAACAAAGATGTCAAAAATCCTCCCAGAAGATACAGTTTACCTGTGGATCTATTTAATTAATACTAATGCTATCTTTAAAGGATATAATAAAATTATATGAAATCTATATTCACTGCTGAAGAATACCTCAGTGATTTACTATAAAAGTGGTAGACTTATAGTCACTTAATTCACAGCTTAGACTTATCTGTTCAAACCTTTAAAAAGTACATTTCATATATATGTACATACAAATATATACACACATATATACATAAACCCAAATATATATGTAGTAACATATATACAATGTAGTATATAATTTAGAAATAACATGAAATTCATGCAATCATATCATTTCCTAATGCAGAAAATGACCAATATGTTTTGTGATACAATTAGCTTATACCTGTTGCTTGTTTTATCACCCACATATATCACATCTTATCTTGTTTTATATCAGTCATGTTAATATAAATATGTGTCTTTAAAAGTAAGCCCCTGCCCTAACCAGTTTGGCTCAGTGCATAGAGCTTTGGCCTGTGGACTGAAGGGTCCCAGATTCGATTCCAGTCAAGGGCATGTACTTGGAAGCAGCTGATTGATGTTTCTCTCTCATCGATGTTTCTAACTATCCCTCTCCCTTCCTCTCTGTAAAAAAAAAAAATCAATGAAATATACTTTTTTAAAAAAGTAATCCCCCATGTATCTCCTAAATATCTTTCCAAGTTTTCCTATCATCTTGAAGAAATATAGTGATTTATCTTCAAAAGTCAGGGGTAAGAGCCAGAAATTTTAACTTAAGGCCAAGATGCTGTTTCTGAGAAAAGTATGACTGAGTACAGAATATTCTACAGCAAGCTTAAAATACTCCATAATAAGTACCCCAGAGCTGGCAAGTCTACCCCTAAGTTAGTAGCAGGTAGTTCTACTTGCAAATACTAGGTTTGGGGAATATAGTGAGTAGTGAAAGGATGGCTGTTGGAAACTTCACTGGCTTGCTGGGACTGGAGAACACAAGTACCAATTGACTGTAACAGGATATTTATTATAATCTAATCTAGATCATTCATAAATGCCTTTTATGAAAAAGTTTCCATCTTTTTTGTATACAATTTGCAAAACTAAAGCAGAATTAATGTGCACAAGTCTGCTAAGAGTGAAAATTTAGGCCAGGGTAAGTGATTTATAAGTTACTTTCAAAAAACTGTTGGCCACAACTGGGCCTTCACGTGGCCTTTCTTTTCTTTTTTTTTTTTTAATAAAAATATTTGATGCCAGCCTTCCTTCCACTGCCTGAAACTATAAACTTTTTTTAAATGAGTTGAAATTAAGGAAGCACTACATATACTAGAAGAGAAGAAAGTTCTGTTAGTTTGAGATATCAGCATTCCCCCAAGCCAGGACAGGTATCTTGGTGAGAGCTGGAATAGAATGTGTGTGTGTGCAGATGGTATCCCTGAAGACTCAGAGCTTCAGAAAACCGTGAGTGGTCCAGCTCATAATTCTCTGAACTGTCTCGCCAGTCTCTACGCTGGCTAGATTAGGCATAACCAAAAACGAAAAGCTCCTATTCATTCTACTCTCCTGGAGCGCTGTGACAGCATTTACTGACACCCTGGCATGTCTTCCACATATGGCATTTATGGTATTTCTTCAAGTAATTGCCAAAAGATACAGGGCCATTTTATAATACTCACACCCATTTTGTCTAGATGTTCAGTGGATCTATACATCTCCCTCTGGAATTGATTGTAGCAATTATGAGAGGACCTTTGACTTTTCCCAGGCTTTCACTGCATAAGGCAAATGCATTTCAACACTGTGTTCACCTTCATCGGTCTGCAGAGACTTGTGTTCCGACATTCCTGCCTTCCATAGTTCTCTACACATTGTTTGGTGGATACAAGGTCACACAGAGGGGTTCTCTATATACCCACATGGGCAAGGGCACCTCCAGAGAGGGGCACGTGATGAGAAGGCCCGAGGATGAAAGTTCTTTTAGTAATTGATGGATTCACTGGTTTGTAAGCATGAGCAGCACAAAAGGCCCACAGTGTGTATATCCTGCGTGGGGTGCAACAATGGTTCTAACAGATCTTTTTATAGTTTGTTTTGTGAAAACCCTGCTGTCATGAAGGCTGTGTTCTAGCTGCTGGCTTCCCGATGGCAGATCACTCAATTGGACATCTTGGTGCCTATGCCACCCAAGGTGCAAAAGGAGGCAGTGTGGCAGGTGCAACTACTGGAGCAGACCAGATACCTCGGACCCAGCACAAGCAGAGGGATCATCCCAGCCCAGGGCCATGAAGGATGGGTGCAGCTACAGCACCCGTCACCACCAACTTCAGTGTCCTCCAGAAGATGGGGACCATTGGGGCTTCAGTGAAGCCCTGGGAGCCCTGGCCCTGCCCCAGGAGTTGCGGCTGCTCCCAGCCTGGGCTGGTTCCAGGAAGCTGCTCCCATGACCTCCTCCCCTCCCAGTGGCTTCTCGGAGCCACCATCAGTGACCCCAGCCCCTTGACCCTGTCCATCCCATCCCCCCACCCCTGCAGGACTTCTGCCCATTTTAAAATCAGAGGGCTATATTTTTTGTTTTGTTATTGTGTTGTAGAAGTTTCTGATATATTTTGAATAGTAACCCCTCGTCAGATATAGATTATATGCAAACATTTTCTCTAATTTCAAAGGTTGCCTTTTCACACTAGGAATAAACTGAGGAGGTGAAAAACTTGCACCCTGAAAACTGCAAAACACGGATGAAAGAAATTATTAAAGACACAAATAAATGGAAAGAGATCCCATGTTCATGGACTAGAACAATTAATATTTTAAAATGTCCATATTACTCAGAGAGATGTACAGGCTCAATGCAATTTTTATTAAAATTTCAAAGGCATGTTTTGCAGAAAGAGAAAACAATTCTAAAATGTATCTGGGACCACAAAGGACCCTAAATAACTAAAGCTATCTTGAGAAATAAAAACAAAGCTGGAGGTACCATACTTTCTGATTTCAAAATATATTGCAAAGCCATAGTGACTAAAATAGTATGCTATAAACCAGTATGATACAACATCTGGCATAGACCAATGAGACAGAATAGAGTCCAGACTTAAATCTACATTAATATGGTCAACTGTTCTCTGACAAGGTTGTCAAAATACATAAGGATAGTCTCTTCTATTAACTAAAGGTGTTGGGAAAACTGGATATCCAGATAAAAAAGAATAAAATTTGACCCTTGCACTATTCACAAAAGTCAACTCAAAATTGATTAAAGGCTTTTATATGAAGACCCAAAATTGTAAAGCTCCTATCAAAAAACATAGGAAAAAGGCTTCATGCCATTAGTCTTGGCAATGATTTCTTGGCTAAAAAGCACAGGCAACAAAAGCAAAAGTAAACAAGTGGGATTATATTAAAACAAAAAGGCCTTTTGCACAGCAAAGGAAGCAATAGCATGAAGGAGCAACCTAGGGGTGGGAGAACATATTGCAAGCCATATCTAATAAGGGGTTAATATTCAAAGTACGTATAAGAAACAAAACCTCAAACGAACACAAGGGATTTGAATAGGCCCTTTTCCAAAAAATTATATTTTATATTGTGTCTTTCTTGATTTTTTTTTTTTTTTTTTTTTTTTTTTTGCCATGGAAACAACGGAATGATGTCACAGATGGATTGCATAAATATGGAAGTTGAGGCTTCACAAAACAGTTGGTCAAAGATGAGAAATAGCTCTGATTTCCAAATATAAATAATTTCAATAGCCAAGAAAACAAAGTCTCTGGTACAATAAAATGTACTCTCTAAAGAATCCTCTTTGAATGTGTTCCAGCACAAATGTCTATCTACAATATTTATAGCAAACTCTAGCCAACCTCCGCATTTCCTTATTAGCTTGAAACTAAATGGCAGGAAACACCCAGGGCACCAATAATACTTCAGAATATTGTGCCAATTTTAAACTGAGTAGACTGTACTATGGAGCTAGTTTCTAAATACTTTGAAAAATTCCATTGAAATCAGAGATAACAAACTTGAAAGGCAAGTCCTTTTCTGAATCAATAAATAAAACATCAAAGTGATTATTGAGCCAAAGATCCAAAGAAGTCATGTGCAACTTTCAGCATAATAAAGCAGTGAATATGAATTCAAATGAGCAGCCTGACTTAATAAAAACAAACAAACAATACTATCTATTTCTGGAGCAACCATTCTCCTAGGGAATGATGTAGGCATTAACATCACTGTACTCTGCCCAATTGTCCACTTGTACCTGGTTTCTGAACATTTTTCAGACCATAGAGGGCCAATAAATTCATGTTTCACTTTTAATTCAGCTGAAGAGCAGCAAGATGTTGGAGAGAAGGGTGGTGCTAAAAATAATTAAAAAGTAATTGGAACTCTGGAAGCCCACAGTTCTGTAACAATATATAAATTTTGTGAAGAGAATATAAAATCTCTCACCTTAGCTGACCCATCTAATGATTTGTAAGAAATCCAGAAAGACACAGATCTTGTTGTGGGAACTGCTCTCTCATTTTGCTGCTTCATCTGATCAAGTTGGGCAGAGCTGTCATTTCCTGCAGCCTTTCTAGAGTTGCCTTGTGCTCTGTGCTTTAGCTTTTTTAGACTTGTGGTGGAAAGAGCATGAACTTTGGAGCAAACAGACATGTGTTTGAATTCCTGCTTGCCCACTCCCCTCTGGCCCCCTTTGGGTAAGTCCTTCAGCTTCTCTTTGCTCAACATTCCCACTTATGTAATGAGAATCATGACCTAGTTAGAAGCTTTCATAACAGACCTGCATTTATCAGTGTCCTGGATTCATGGACTCTCCCATTTCCGCATGGAAATATGCTGGCTAATGCCCATGACCTTGGTGCTTTAGCACCTTGCTCCCTGGAGTGTGAACCATTAGCATTGCATCTCATGTGAGGTTGTTAGAGATGCACAATCCCAAGCTCCATTCCAGACCTGCAGAATCAGAATCTGTGTTTTAATTAAATCTCTCTCTCTCTCTCTCTCTCTCTCTCTCTCTCTCTCATTCTTGTACACATTAAAGTTTGAAAGATGCCACCAGCTGAGTTGTATGCCCATTAAGTTGTTTGAATTCTCAAGCTTATTTATGTTGGCTGTGCTTTTATGTTGTAATTATAGAATTAATTTCAAAGCTGATGTTTAAAAAGAGAAAATTAATAAACAAAACAATTATTAAATATGTTTCTAAAGAGTGTTTTCTCCATGAAATCCAAATTGAATGTATTGGGAAGACAATATAAAAGGTGATGAAAATATTGCTGTTGAGTAAGGTATAAGTAAGAGAACTTAAATTACTGGTTAGGACAGGGGACAAAAATGTAGAAGGGATCGGAGCTCTAATGATTTCACAGTATCTCTACATTCTTCTTTCTCCTTGAGAGAAACCAAAACTGGAAATTGTGGGCCATGCTTTATAAGTGAGATGTTTGCAAGAAGTTGGTGAACCAATCAGTAAGGAAAGTTCCTTATAAAAAGATTGATGAGTAAATATGTTTATATATTTTTCATTAAAATATTCAAATTCATAAAATCTTCTCTGAGACCAAGATTCATAATTTTAGTACTTATGTTTTCTTCTATATGAATTTATTGTTTCAGATCTTATATTTAGGTCTTTGATCCATTTATAATACATTTTTGTACTATGGGCCCTAGCTGGTTTGGCTTAGTGGGTAGAGTGTCTGCCTGAGGACTGAAGGGTCCTGGGTTCAATTCTGGTCAAGGTCATGTTCCTCAGTTGCACGCTTGATCCTTGGCCCTCGTCTGGACGCATGTGGGAGGCAACCAATCAAAGTGTCTCTCTCACATCGATGTTTCCCTCTCTCTTTCTCTCCCACTTCCTTCCACTCTCTCTATAGATCAATGAAAAAATATCCTCAGGTGAGAATTAACAACAACAAAAAATTTGTACATGGGTAGTTAAGGGTAAAAGGAGCCAAATATATGGTGATGGAAGATAATTTAACTTTAGATAATAGGTACACAATCTACAGGTCACAAGTCATAGAAATATATACTTGAAACCTGTGAAATCTTATTAACTAATGTCACCCCAATAACTATAATTTAAAAATAAAAAGAAAATATTCAAGGTATGTTTGGATCATCATCTATGATATTCTGACTTTAACTCACTCTAGGTATTAGTTGAACAGTTAATCATTCCTAGTGGTGCGTGCTCCCCTGTGCTATCCACCTTGCAGAATTGTTGTAAAGATTAGAAATGATGAATGTGGATGGTTCAGAGTGGCTGCTCAAAAAATAAAAGTTATTAGAAGGTGGTCATGCTGCTTGTCATAGTTCGTCTTAGGACTTTAATGCATCTTTGGGGCCCCTCTCCTTTGTGAGGCATTTGACTTTAGGGGCTATTATATGTAAGACGATGAAAGTGGCACTGTGCAAAGTGCAGAGATTAACACACTGACTCCAACTTCCAGGAGTTTATTGATAAGGTAACAGAAATAATAATCATTTAAGTCAAGGTGTTTTGTGTGCATTTTGATAGTTATTCAGTTTTAGAAAAATTTGACACACAATAAGGTGTAGACAGACAATGTCTATAAACAACCATTTGAATAATACTGATTCTATTGTGTTTAAAGTCACATAACCTAACACTCATCGTTTTAACCGCTTTAAAGTGTATAGTTCAGTGGCATTTGGTACATTCACAATGCTGTGCAAACATAACCACGATATGGTTCCAGAACACTTTCATCATCCCCAAAGGAGATGAATACTCTTTAAGCAGCCACTCTCTAAACCCCTTCCCCCAGCCCCAGGAACCCACAAATCTGTGTTCTGGTCTCTATAGATTGGTCTATTCTGGATATTTTATTTAAATGGAATCATGCATTATATTGCATTTTTCTATCTGGGTAATTCACTTATTATGTTGTAGTATTTAACAGTACTTCATTATTTTATATGGATGAATAATATTCCACTGTATACTTTATTTTGTTTATTTATTCATCAGCTCATGGGCATTTAGGTTGTTTTCATTCTGGGGGTATTGCAAACAGTGCTGTTATAAACATTCATGTAAAAGTTTCTGTTTGGACAACTGTTTTCAGTTCTTTGGGGTATATATCTAAGAGGAAAGTTGTTAGGTCATAGAATAAATCTATGGTTCACTTATTAAGAGGAAAGTTGTTAGGTCATAGAATAAATCTATGGTTCACTTATTAAGAAGCAAGTGCATAACTTCACACTCCCACCAGCAGTGGATAAGGGTTTCTATTTCTCTCCATCCTTGCTAACATTTGAATTTTCTATTTTTTAAAGTTATAGCCATACTAGGGGCTGTGAATTGGTTTTGCACTGTAGTTTAGTTTGTATTTCTTAATGACTATTGATGTTGCACATCTTCTCATGTGCTTGGCAGCCATATGTGTATCTTATTGGGACAGCTTTTTCCAGTCTATTTTGTATAAGGTTGTTCTGTGTTTTGGTTGTTGAATTATGTGATTTCCTTATATATTCTGGGTCCTAGACCTTTATCAGTCTTAAGTATACCTTAGAGATGTTGCTGGTTCAATTTCAACCATCACAATAAAGTATCACAATAAAGTGAGTCACATGATTTTTCTGTTTCTCAGTGCATATAAAAGTTATGTTTATACTATACTGTGATCTATTATGTGTACAATAGCATTATGTCTAAAAAAAAGCCTCCATACATACCTTAATTTAAAAGAACTTTATTGCTAAAAAATTGCTAACCATCATCTGAGCCTTCAGCAAGTCATAATCTTTTTGCTGGTTGAGAGTCTTGCCTCAATATTAAAGAAAATGCAGTATTTGAGAATCTCAATAAAGCAAAGCACAATAAAACAAGGTATGCCTGCTTATTATTTACAAATATTTCTTATGATTTTAAGGGTTTTCTTTTCCTTTCTTGATTGTGTCCTTCGATGCACAAAGTTTTTAATCTCAATGCAGTCCAATTTATTTATTTTTACTTTCTTGCTTGTATTTTTGATATGGTATGTAAGAAACCATTGCCAAGTCAAAGGTCATGAAGATCTCCTACCTTTTTTCAAAGAGACTTATAGTTTTAGGTCTTACATTTAGGTCTTCAAACCTTTTTGAGTTAATTTTTGTATCTGGTATGAGATAAAGGTCTAACTTTCTTTTTTTACATTGTGGATATTCAATTGTCCTAGCACGATTTGTTGAAGAAACTATTTTATTCCTCACTGAATGGTCTTGACACACTTCTTGAAATCAAGTGACAATAGATGTATAACTATTTATAAAGTCTCAATTCTATTCCAATATCAATAAATATGTAATTTTATATATACCTTTATTTATTATATATCCTTATGTCAATACCACATTATTTTGATTATTGTAGCTTTCTAGTAAGTTTTGCAATGTAAAAATATAGGCACTGAAACTTGGTTCTTCTTTTTCAATATTGTTTTAGCTATTTATAGTCACTGGCAATTTTTGTGAACTTTAGGACTGGTTTTTCCATCTCCGCAAAATAAAAGCTATTGAAATGTCATAGAAATTCCATTAAATCTTTAAATTGCTTTGGGGAATATTGCAATCTTAACAATATTATCTCATTCATAGACAAATTAAAAAAAAAACACTATAATATCACACTCAATGATGAAACACTGAAAAATTATCCTCTTCATATCAGGAGCAAGACAGAATGCCTACATTAGCCTTCCCTGGTCTTGGGATTTTTAGAAAACACAGTTCTCTTATTTGTGTGTATATTTGATGTATGTGGCTCCAGCATTCCGTTATTGTTTGCAACACAGTGGTCTTCCATTCCAGAGTTCTTTGTAGCAAAAGTTGACTTTCATCCTTCAGTTAAATCTAATTAAGAAAATCAACTGAAGGAATGTCCCATAAAAGTGAGATGTTATTATGTGCTAATGAAAGGCAGATTGCCTCCCAGTTCCTTAAGTCATAAACACGGGCTGTGTTCCTATGAAAGGGTCTTAATTACCTGTCCCTGGAGTGTTCTCATAATGATGGCTATTATCATGTGCTGTAAGTGCCCAAACATGCCGTCTGCATGCAGAAAATAGTCTACCAAGTATTTGAAACGATGGTTTTTGTTAAGCCAATCCAAGTTTAGACCCTAAATTGCTCTACTTTATAGCAAAACCATTTACTTTATAACCTCCATGTAGAAGGTTGCTTGCTTTTCTGATGTATCCAAGGATGTTTTTAGACAAACTATATTGTTGAGGAAAGAGTGGGAGTAAAGTGCCAATCAGGGAGTTCATCTTATTGACTTAACCACAGGTGGGTCTTGATGTGGCCAGCCTCATGGTCTCCTCTCTCCACCAAATCCATTTGCCTCAGTGTCATGCTCCTTCACCCCAACCATCTCACACAATGGTTGGCATAGGAAATGTATTTTCTTTTCGTATTCCCCTGCCTAGGCAACCTAGCCATAATCAATTACGTTAGACCTTAATGGTATTTTTTTTTAATGAAGAGTCAGCTGGATCTCAGAGCCATGGTGTAATATCAGAAATACTACAGAGAGAATTTTTATTTCACTAGGTCACAAGTTATTCCCTTGTACTGTTTATTACCCCGTAAGTAGTGGGCCTTAGAGCTGAGTTCCTCAAATGCATGCTCTCTCCTAACTTCTCTTTCTTTTCTAATTTTTTGTAGAGGTATTTTTTTTTAAGTCCTCAATACAAACCAGTTTCTTCTCTGAGAATTCCCTGCTCTCCCTAACAGAGGTAGGGGTGTGTGTGTGTGTGTGTGTGTGTGTGTGTGTGTGTGTGTTTATTTGTATCACAAAGCTTTCTTTTGTCTTACAAATTAGTGTCCTAGGCTTTAATGGATGACTCCTTCTTGGCTGGATCTCAGCTAGCTCTCAAAGGGGAGGAAAAGGCAGTGGCCCCTAATGAGTTCTAAATTAGTTTTAAAAAGAGTCCTACACATCCTTATCTTCCTTGGGCCAGCATGAGCTGGGGTGGATGTCATCTCTAGCAGCAAGCACCACATTGAGCGATGAGCACTGTTTCCGTTTTGTTTTATTCTTACTGTTGAATGTTAAGAAGCAGCCTCCCCTGAAATTCTTTACAATTCAAGAGTCAACCCAAATAAGGCTCTATTTCCAGTCAGCTTCTTCCCTCCATTTTCTTCTTCCAATCACAGTTTGTCCTCAGTTCATCTTTGTATAATTACAATAACCACATAGGATTCACAGATTATTCCAAAACCATTCATCCTAAAGATCAACCTTCAAGTGTGAAAAATACCAGAGTTATCTGATGTTTCTTTCCCCCAATTCTTATGTTCTTATTCCTCAATCTTCTCTGCCAGTTTTTCAGGATTTGAGATGTAATCTGTAGCATGCTAATCAAGCATCCTTTATTCAGTTGATAAGTGTCCAAGTGCCTGGTTGCCTATCACTGGTCCTCATTTACACCTAAAGTATAGGTGGAGATCCTGGGTACCAGGTCCCCAGTCTCAGTACCTTACTTATCAATCCATATATCCTCTTCCTTAGACTCTCACCTCACTAACACTTTCCTGAGCTGTTTGAGATTACACTCATGCCCATCCCTCCCTAACTCACCCCTAGGCAGGCTCCATTTCCTTGGTGGCAATTTCCATATTTGTCACCTTACAACATGTTATTTACTACCTGACACTTCTGCTACAGAGGGAAATCTTTCAGGGAAGGAAGTGTGTCTACCTTGCTCATGCTTTGTCCACATCCTAGACCTCAGTTCGTTGCAAACGTGTTCTGGATCAATAACTACACATCGAGTGTGCTCTCTCTTTTCTCCCACTCACCATAAAGCTTGAATTCTTTACAAATTGCCTCAGACAGAATTCAAAGTTACAGAATATGACAGAATTTGAAACAGAGCCAACAGATTTTACCATAGCTTTAGCAATAAAGTCAGCAGAACTCTAGCTTCAAAAAACTTTCTTTTGATTCAATTCAGCATGTTTGATGATGTTGCTCTAACTCTCTTATCCAGAACTCTTGTCAAGAGCAAAGTTAATTGTAAGAGCTTCCCTATGCAAAGACACCCATGGCTTGTCTAAGAAACAGAAAGGGAATTCTTTACTCAGGAGGCAGAAAAAAGAACCTTGCCTGGGGAAATTACACACAGATAGTCCCAGAAACAAATGAGAAGATATATGCCTTTTCAGTTCAATGTCTAAAGAGCAAGGCAGCCAAAGCCAGTCGCCAGGAGCCCAGAGCACTAATTCGGCCGAAATATACGGAGCCGGTGAAAGGAGGGAAGCCATGCCTGCAGTAAGGCTTCTAAAGACAACCAAGCTGTTTCAATCAATTGATACAAGAAAAGTTAATGTCGCTTAGTTTTTCCATTTCTATAAATTTGTATTTTTAACAAGTTAAATATAGGTTATAATTCAGTAAGAGAATTTACTGAAGAGACTATTTTCAATACCAAAGACTTAATCCTATATTCTAAAGTCACCTGCTAGTTCATGCTTACCTAGCTTATAGGTACAGTCTTGTATTTATACATCAAAACTATAACATCAAAGTTCTACAATGGCAAAGGCGGCAGCTGTCAGAAGCCCTTCCAGGACATCTACTTCCTCAGGTGGATTGCTGCTGTCTCATCATACTGACCTAGGAGTGGGATCTCTCTGTGTTTGTAGGATAAGCAAAATCCCCAGAAATGAAGAGAGAGAAAATTGTTGCTAAGGTAGAAACTCTCCCTAGAACCATCTGCAGGCACACTACACCCTCATAACCATCTGTCTATGCAGCTGTCAGTGTTATATGTGCTGCCTACGAGATGAAAATGTACAGCTCAGTTTTTCTGTCCCCAGGTAATCCTTGGTGGGTGGTAGAAAGCCACACAAGGAGTGTCCTTCCAGGGATAATGAGGCCAGTGAGGAGAGCAGCAATGAGCTGGAGCCAATATGCCAGGCCAACAAAAGAAGCTCGGGTAGGGCCTGTGGGAATATTGAAAATGTTTGCCATGACTCCGAGGATGAGCTGAAAACACGAGCTGGAGTGGCAGGAGAAACCCGAAACATGACACACAAGAACATGATGTGGGGCAGAGTAGGGAACTAGAAGCTTGATTTCTGGGTGGGGATGGAGGAGGTCACTGGCTAGGTGGGAGCCCAAAGGAAGAGCTGCAGCCCTTGGGGAACAAGGACGAAAGTGACAGTTCCCAGCTGTTGGAGACACCCGAGTGTTGGCTGTAGTCTTTCCCCTCCCAGTTTTTACTTTTATCTATTCCCGCCTTTTTCCAAGCAGTTCCCAAAGAACGAATGGAAGAAGCACATTTTTCAAAGTTATCTGTCCCAGTCCTGGTAATTTTAACTGATCTCAAGATTCCCGGGTTAGGAGCCAGAGGTGGATTGTGAGAAATATGATGAAGTCAAGCAAAACATTATCACTTCAGCTCCAAGTTCATCTGCTTCCTTCACCTTTGGGCTGTGTCATCTTCATTTTCCTTTCCCTCACACTTTCCAATTTCCCCTCGCCTCTGGGGATGGGCAAAGCACTGGCCGCTCGCCTTCAGCCTTCAGTCCAGCAGGTGGGGGCACACCCAGGGCCTGGGTCTGGAAAGCTGAGTCTGGTATCCCACCTTTGGGAGTTGTTGCATTTTCTCCTGACCCTGAGGAACTACTGAAGCTGTTGAAACAGGGAATGGTGAGATCATACAGTGACATTAAGAGTGGATGAAGGATTCTAGAGGTTAGAGTGGTGGCTGGATGACTAATCAGTTAGAGCAGGTTAACCAGTACTCCAGAAGGTGCCAATGGCAGCAAGGATGGAGAGTAATGAGCCTACGCATGATAGATTAATGGATCAGCACACACCTTCTGTTGGAATTTTCAGTTCTGTATGATTACTATATAAGGATATGTTATATCTTAGTATTACCAGTGCTTCAGTGGTCCCAAGAGGTCTAGTGTCATCATTGAAAGTGCTTCCTAAATACCTGTCACCAGAAGAGAAGGTTCTTTGGGGGCTCTGGGGACCGTGAGAGCTGGAAAGGATCTCAGCCTTGTTGGCGAGCTCTCAACTCCCCCGTGGAGTCTGGGTTTCAACAGCTGCACTTAAAGAAGATATCTTCTTTAAACTCAACTGTGTTTAGTTGCCTGCTGAGTTTAGGTAGTCAAGGAGATACACAGGAGAAAAAAAAAAAAAAGATAAGCATGGGACTGCTCTGTGCGTGCTGTGATGTCCCTGGGATGCAGGGCCAGCACGTCTCATTTACTGAAGATAGCACATGTTTAATGGAAGTGCCAGCCATGGTGGGGTTTAGTGGCTCTCCTGTCGCCTGACTTGGTAAGCTAGGGATATTAGCAATCCCGAAGCCTGTGGACTCCCACGTGAGTCAGGTGTGAGGGATTTTAATGTCTTCGGTGGGCTCAGAGAAGATTCTCTGCCCACATTTCTCAAACACTGTCCTGTGAAAATGAAATGCGAAGGGCAGTAATGATGATGGTCACTATGGCTCACTAGGTTCCAGTTCTGGGCCTGGTGTTTCGGAGGGTTATCAGTAAAATTGACACAGCTCCCCAAGACAAGCACTTGTACTTACCTACCACTGCTTAACACACTGCCCCAAAGCTCAGTGGCTTGAAGCAAGAATTGGTTATTATTGTGTGAACGATAGTGTGGACAGAAGTTTGGAGAGAGCACAGCCAGAGGAGCTCACTCTGCTGCATGGTGTCTGCGGCAACAGCTGGGAAGGCACTAGTGGCTGGGGCCAAAGGGGCTGGGCTGATGGGCATCCCCCCCTCCACACACAGACCTGCTGGCAGCGAAGGCATCATGGCAGGGTGGTTGACTGTTCAGGGCTCCAAGAGTGACAGGAAGTGGGAGCTGCCTTGCTCTAGGACCTGGACCCTGGAACAGCATCACTCCCTCTAAGTTCTATCAGCCAAAGTAGTCACAGAAACTTTCCCCTGGGGCATGTTCAAGGGAGGGGACATACCCTCCACCATTATTATTACCCCTATTTTATAGAAGAAACTGAAGCCAATGTCGTGGTTCTTGTTTCAGCATTAAGTAGGGTTCAGCAATCTGGAGAAAGGCTGCAGTCCAGAGATGAAAGATAATTTTGAAAGGCATTGGGGGTCAGAGGAGCCTAGCTAAAAAAGCTGTTTTTCTTATCTCGGGACCCTTGCTTTTTATTAACACAATTTGTTTTAAGGCAAGGTGGAGATATACACTTCAAAGGGTAAGGTTTCTGTACAGAAACATTGTCAGAATGGAGAATAGTCTATGGCTGTTCAGGTGGTTAGCCAGTAGAAGGCAATAACATGTAGACTAAGATGCCCTGAGCTGTCTGGCAGCAAATAATCAATTTAATGCATCCTTTTCAGGTTTGGGGAAATGCATTTAGCCATTCCAGCAGGCTATAACATATGAGACTCAGCCCTTGTTGAATCCCCCAAGTTCCATCAACCTTTTGTTGAAACTCTTGCAATTATGACATGCTGGAATTGGCTTCCAGCAGGCCAAGTAATGGAAGACACTGTGTTTCTTCCTATAAAAAACATAGCTGAGCCCTAGGCGATTTGGCTTACAGACTGAAGGGTAGTGGGTTCAATTCTGGTCAAGGGCACGTACTAGCCAGGTTGGGGCCCTTGTGGGAGGCACCCAATCGATGTGTCTTCTCACGTGGATGTTGGTATCTTCCTATCTGTCTCTCCTTCTCCTTTCCACTTGCTTTAAAAGTCAATGGAAAAATATCTTCAGATGATAAGAAAGGAAAAAGAGAAGCACAACTGAGGTTGGAAAATATAAGTAACTATAGGTCTTTTTGCTTTTCAGCACACATGTGAGTGAACATTTGATATAAATAAGATAAAACTTAGTGAGGGGCAAACTGCTTTTCTGACAGGACTTAGAATGAAACATAGCAAATCACTTTGCTACCACCTCTTCATACCGTATTTCACTAGCTGGCCAGGCCCAGTCCAAGGCACAGCTGCACAGCTTGAGAGGTTGTTCAAGGTAAAGGAAGAGGAAAAACACAAATGAATAAAATCACCAACTTAAAAGAGAAATACCTGGCTCAGTGTGGGTTTCTTTCCCCAGAGGACACTATTATGTTTATATAATGAAATAAGCCGAGTCCATTGGGAACCCCTTATTATTAGGTTTCCTCTTAAGATGGAGTTATAAATGAAAACATAACTTGCTATTTTAGTATTTTGTTTTTCAAGGAAGAAAAACCTATTGCAAAAACAAATTTAAACAAGAAAAACTTACCCATTTCAAGCACTTGTTTATTTTCTTATTTTCCAGGCTAAAACTGTCTCCTTTCATCTCTGATTTTGTTGGGGGCTGATGAGAAGAGGGTTGTGTTTTTTTCTTTTTTTTCTTTTTCCAGAATCTGGAAAGTCGCTTCTCAAATGTGAGCAGTACTAAATCCTCCCTAATTGGAGACTAGTTCTGAATTCAAGCCCTCCCCTGCATAGCTGTGGGCCAAGAGCTCCGCACAGTGGCAGGAAGGGGAAAGGCAGTGCTGAGGAGCGGGGACGGGGGTGGGGGGTGGGGAGGTGGCGCTGCAGGGTTTCATCGAGGATTTCAGAGGCTCCACTGGATTACCGGGATCACAGTTGCTCTCTGGATCTTTTATGTCTCTCTTCTAGCATGTGTGCTGCCAGAGTGTTGCTATTCTATCTCATCAGCTACATATGAATCTTCACAAAAAGTCTCCTGCGGCTGCTTTGCAATCCTAGTGTATTTTGTGGGCTTGACACTTTCATGTTTGAATTTCATGTTTGAATATCGTTCATATCATAGACTGTGATCGCTTTCTTGGCTTCCTTATCAATATGTGCTAATTTCTAATCACACACGTAGAAGGAAGTTGCACTTGAGTAAGAGACCTGTTCCTGAAGAAGATTTTCAAACAGAGCCCAGACTTTTCCTGCATCCAGTCTTGAAAAAGGATGTGTGTTGGCTCCCTTGCTAAGGGGTCACTCCACTGTGTCCTCACTGTCCACACTGGCCCCCTGACAGTCCTCCCTGTCCTCACTGGCCCCCTGACAGTCCTCACTGACTCTCTGGAATAGGCCAGGCACACTCTGCCTCACCTACATATGCTATCCCTTACCAGCAATGCTCCTTGTTCAGATGGACCTGTGGCCCAGGCCATTACGTCTGCAGCTCTTCATCTAACTGTCACCTACCCAGTGAGGTAACTGCCACCCTCACACATGCATTGTCCCAGCACCTCTTTCTGCTCTTTACTTTTCCTAAAGCCTGGACACCACCTAGCATTCCATCTACATTGCCTTATTTCCTCTTGTCTCTCACGCCTCACCCGCACCCTCCCTGCCCTTGCATGTGAGCTGTGTGAGCACCAGGCAGGATTTCTGTCTGTTCTGTTCATGGCTCTAACCTGAGCTTGGAATAGTGTCTGCTTTGCAGAAGCCACTCCATGAGTATTTGTTGAATGAATGTCTAGAGAGTAAATAGGATAAGCCTAGCTCACAAGTCTTAACTCCTGACAGTTTCAAATTGTGCATTTCTTGGGGAATTTTTAATGTGGAAATGCATGTCATTAAAAAAAATTTCATTGATGAAGTCAGGCATTATTAATATTTTAAGTTTATTATTTCAAATTTGCATAATTTATATTTACACAAAATGCAAACACACATGAATATATTCCCCTGGCAATAAAACTAAATTATTACAATTTAAGACTGAAGTCCTTTTTATGGTATATCTGTAGGATACAGTTTTAAAAAGAACATTTATCTGGAAGTTGTCTAATAAAATAAACACTAGGACACTGGTAAGCCAGTTCAGTACATTGGTTTCAACTTTCACTTGAAGATAACTGGCAGAGTAAGTTCTATATTTACTCTCTTTCTTCTTAAAAGTAATATGCATCAAAACAATTGTGTTGGCTAAAATGGATGTAAAAGAAACATGTTATTAAATATTTTGATGAGCAGATCTTTCTAGCTTTACTATATGCTGAACTCCTGGGCAACGATGCTTACCTTTGTGTACGAAATAACGAGAGGTATCACTTTTATGTGGAAAATTCAGTTATGAAGGCAAAGGCTTCCAGACTCGGACTCTATAATCCAAAGTAGCAATCACTTCTGTGTGGGGCTTGTGTTCGTAATAGCATGTGCATCTAGTGCCACCGTGTGTTTAGTAGAGAGAACTACAAAAACTGCAGGCAAAGACTAATGAATGCCATCAGGGCAATATGCTTATCACATCTGTTAGGGATGTTGCTTTCTCAACTAATTGTTAACTTATTTCAGTCATATCTATTAAACTCCCAAGTCTAATTTTTCAATTACTAGCGAAATTTCAAAACAATAATAGTGCATTGTGCATAGTAAAGTGCCCTGTGATATTTTTTTTCCCTATAAAAACATCTGGAAAATCTATCATTCGTCCATGCAGCTAAGCAGAGACGTTAGGTTCGTTGTAATTAAACTGCTACAAAAAAAGAGGTCATTTCTCTGTCCATTTGAGTGGCTTGAGGGTAGATTTGGAATCATATGGTTCTGGATTCAAACCCTGATTTCCCATGTATGGTTGTTTTTTTGTTCGTTTGTTTGTTTTGTTTTTGGCAAGCTACTAGTACTTAGCTTTTCTGAGCCTCAGTGTCCTTACATGTGAAATGGGATAATAATAGTGCTTTGTGGGTGGCCCACATAATCCACTTAGCAGAGTCTCTGACAAATGCTAGTTGCTCAAGAGTTGTTTGTCTCACAATTGCCAGAGAGCCCAGGATCAGGGTCTTAGCGGCTGGCCTCCATCAGGAGCCTGGAGGGTCAGGCGAGCTGAACAGTGCTGGGTCCACTCCCAGCACCACCTTCCTCCACTCCTCCCTGCCGGGCAGAGACTACCATGGCACTGAGGCTACCTTGGGCTCTGTGCTTCGGTTTAGGTGATGCTCTTTGCTGTCCTGTGCTAAGAGGGAAGAGGCCTGGCAAGTGTGGTGCAGCCCTGCTGGTCTTACTCCATTTCACACACTCTCTTTCTTGCTCCGTGTTTGAAATTCTATTGAAAATATGAAGAATGTTTACATGACCTGTCCGTGAAAGCTTAAAGGGGGAGAGGCTCGGGGAGCCGTGGAGAAAGCCCAGCGAACAGGAGCAGTTGACAAGCTAAAGAAATCACTTTGAAGAAGCATCCCATCAAGGCTCCCGAGGAAACAGCCTCTGAACATTCTAAGTCACCCTTCTGTCCTCCCACGACAGGGCGGGTTATTGTGGGGCAGACATGACAAGCCATCAGACAAGGCCCGAAGTAGGTGCCATCAGCGTATTGTAAACAGGCTCTGCAGTTGCAGGTACGGGAACAATTCATCACCGAAAACCACATGTTTGTATTATGTGCCTGTTCCGTGTGAGACACAGTTCTAAACACCAACAAACAAAACATCCCCAAACACCTGACCTTGTGGAGCTTAAATCCACGGGGAGAGACAGACAATAAACAAAAACGTAATAAGTAAATGATATCAGGTGGAAGAGGAAGAGTAAGGGTTCTGTTGAAGGTGAAGATCTATTCGCACTAGGAAAGGTGAGCTGGAATGACAGAAGAAGGCTGCTTGAAATTGATACTGTGGAGGACACAGTGATGGGTAATTAGTAAGGTCAAGGTTATAATCCTGGGATTGGTGGCTGAGCCTGCTGGGTTAGAGACTGAGACGCTGCATAGACATTGCAGAACTCATCTATGTGGCTATTGAAATCACCATGAATTATGAATTGAGCCAACTGTATTACTAGGTAAGTTTGTAAAGGTCGAGTGATTGACAGTAATGAGCAGTAACAGTTCGTGTTTGCTAACTGACTGGCATAGGTGGCGCTCCAAAGGCAAAATGAAGATAATGAATACTTCTAGCTGCGGAACAAATGTAACATGTGATCACACCAACGCATTTTCACTTGAAAGGGAAGGCCAGTCTCCGGGAGGGCGGCGGTTTCTCTTCTGGTGTGCTCCCTGCTGCTTTTCCGGTGCTTAGAGCAGTGCCTGGCACATCTGAATTGTTCAATACGTATTTGTTGAATGAATGCATGTAGGAATGAATGAGCCAATCTCCTGTAGTCGGCCCACAACGCCGGGGCCCAGGTCCAAGGAGCTCACGGGTCTGCCACGCCCCCTGCGCTCCGCGCCTGCGCAGTGCCCGCAGCCCTGCGCCTCTCCGGCTGGCGTCCCCGCCCCGCCCCACTAGGTTTGAGCCCTGCTGGCCCCTGTAACCGCAGGGGTGTCCTGCTGTCCCGGCTTCCTACTCGGCGCTCCCACGCCTACCGACCTGGGCTTTTTCCTCCTACGTCAGCCGCTGGACCCCGGAGATGGCGGCTCAGAAGATAAATGAGGGGCTGGAGCACATCGCCAAAGCTGAGAAATAGTGAGTGAGGGACCCTGGACCTCGGTGTGGCCCTGGGCTCGTGCCCCTCTCTGGCCCGGGCTTAGCACCCCGGTTGGAAGGAGGAGCGAGGAAGTGAGAGTGGGGGTGTGTTGGCGAGACCGGCGAGGGGCCGGAAGCATAGTTGCCCCCACCCCCCGCCGGAAGTGATCCCCGCGCCCCTTCGGGGGTCGTTGGGATGCTGACTCCGCTGCTTTTGCTAACTGGGTGGCTGACCCTCGGCACTGGCACTTGGGGCTGGGGGTACCCCGTGGAGGGGCCGCCCTGCGCCCTGGAGCGTGATGAGCAGCACCCCTGGCCTGCGCCTTCTCGATGGCAGCATCACGCCTCTCCTCCCTCTCGGGGTGACAACCAGACTGTCCCGGGAGAGAAAGCCTGCCCTGTGTCGGGGAGTGGGCTGCAGATTTACCCTGAAACTCGGGGACCCCTGGTCATGGTCTAGTATACTCCCTGGGAGCAAGGACTGCGCTTCCTTAGCCTGTTTGTGTGTGTTGGGCCCGGTATTTGGTAGATCTAAATTATGCTGTCTCCTCCTTTTGACACTCCCATCCTTCTCGGTTGTATTACCCAACGGATCTGTACCTGGCTGTTCGAGATAATGAAAGGTCTGCATTGCGCTCTGTGTTGTTAGATGCTTCGCATACCTAATCTGACACCTCCACAACTTTCCCGATGGAGACTCTCATTTTACAAAAGAGGAAGCGAGACTCCGAGAAGCCTTCAAATACCTTACCCAGGGCTGCTAATACCTTACCCAGGGCCGCGCCACGGGAAGGTGGCAGAGACGGTTCTCCGCTGGTGGAAGCGCCAGCTCTTGATTTTGTGCTCTTGGTGCACGTGCCCACAACACCTACCTTTCAATTGAGAGCAAACACAGAAGTCTTAGAACAGTGTGTGTAATAAGGGTCACCCTAAAGCTGTTAGCTGTGCTTTGGTAACACGGGGAGAAGTGTATTCTGTCCCCGGGAAATGTAGGAACCTATTAACAAAGGTGATTGCTGAGCAGGGCCTGACCAAGAAGAAATTTTCAGAGGAGGAAATTCTCTGTGAGAGAATCTAGGCCCAGGATGTAGGTTGGGCGCAGGCCTGCAAACATGCTGGGGGAGCCTGGAACGTAGAGGAGGGCCAGGGCATGAGCTGGAGTGGAGAAGAGTTGGGGCCAGATGGTGAAGGGGCAGCATCTCTTTTCTGATGGACTGAACCTTAGCTTTTGCAGGGATCCATCAGAAGCCAGAGGGAGCCGGTTAGATTTAATTTAGGCAAAAGAAATGTGGTAATGTGGAGAAAGGCCTGGGAGGAGAGGAGAGTGAGAACTTTGGCATATTTAGTAAGCAGACATTTACAGAGTTGTCACCATGTACCTGTACACTGGCTGCTGGGGTTATTGAGGTAAAAAAAAAAAAAAAAAAAAAAAAAAAAAAAAAAAAAAAAAAAAAAAAAAAGTCTTTCCTTAAGAGCTTAGAATTCACAGAAGAGCAGACATGTAAACAGGTGAGTTTAGAAGTATATCATAGTTTCATTTGAGATGCCAAGTAAGGAAAGGGTGCTTTCCTCAGGGTGGAGAAATGGATGAGGGGGGCGACATTCCTAGGATAGAATTGAAAAGCTTCAGTGACTTGACCGGATGTGGCAGGAAAGGCTTGGCCCCTGTGTTTCTAACTTGGGAGATGGAGTGGTGGAGAGACCTTGAGCCCAAGCAGGGTGCAGAGGTGAGTGGGGCCGGGAGGCGCTGGATTGAGGCCTGAATGTGTTCTGTTTGAGGCTCGGTAGGTGGCAGGAAACATGGGCCTGGAATTGAGGAGAGACCATTTGATATTTCTGTCTTCTAATGATAATATGGTTCAATGTTGCCAAGTAGTTTTGTAATTATCATTTTGGGGGGTTTGGTCCTATGAACATTGATTAAACTGTTGGCCTCAACAGAATTTCTGTTTCTAGTTTTTTTGACAGAAGTAGTAAAAACTTAGTTATAGCCATTAAATGAAATTAACCAGAGTACCTTCTCCCTTCCAAATCAGAGATGCTTAGTGGACTGGGGATGATTTACTATATTTTAAGTCTCAAGCTCTTTCATATGTAGCCCATTAGACAATTGAATGATTATCCCTTGCTTTTGATGGAGTTTTTAAAATTTGGTGATATACAGAATATAATGAATGCTTTGGAGTGGGATGGAGGAATACATTTTTGTTTTATTGCATACTTCCTTAATTTTATGGATTAGCATGGTGGGCTACAATGTAAGGATTTTTCTGAGCAAAGATATTCTTGATAAGCTTTAGAAATTGCATTACAGATTTGCATCTTATACCAGTTTATATGCAAATACAAATATTAAATACATTTAATTGGGGGTCTCTGGGCAGCTCACACAGCTGTCACAGATGAAGGTGTACTTCTGAGGGAGGGCCCTAGGGGATGTCCCATCTCTCAGGTAAGGTTTGAAGCCAACACTGTGAAATATAAGCTAATTGAGTTGGAATGTAGAAGCTAAGATGGCTTAGCGTTTAACACCCAAGCTTGATAGTCACTTAGTTAATTTAAACTGGAAATATGAAATTATTCTAAATTAAAGCAAGAAAATAAAATATTGCAGAAACGGCAAATAAGGTAAATTGATAGTCCTTTGGTTTGGCATCTGAGAAGCCAGTGGTGATCCTTGAAAGCAGCATCTCTGTTTTTATAACATCCCTGTCTTTCTGGTTCTTCTTCCTGTTCACTGGTGACTAATTTGCAGCCGTTTTTGGTGATTCCCTCTGCTGTTCATCTGAATGTTTGTATCTGCCCTCCAAGGCCTCCTAGGGCATCCAAACTGTAGTATGTGCCTCCTCATTTAATCTCTCTGTCCTCTCCTGAGCTTCAGTCATACAACTCCGAGCAAGCGTTTACTTGATGCTGTGCTTTAGCGGGTTCAAGCTTTAGTGTGCCTCAGGGCTTGTTACACCCTGGGTTTTTGCTGCACTTCCAGAGTTTTTGGTTCCATGGGTGTGGTATGGGGCTCAACAATTTACTTTACTAGAACATTTCCAGCTGGCGTGGGGACCATGCACCCAGAGTCTGCTATAGTTGGAGTTATGCAGGTATTTCAAAAGGAGGGAAACCATGTCTATGGTAGTGAGAAGGAGAAAGGTGAGGTTGTATTAAATTGTAAGTCAGGTTGGATGGAGGTTGTCAAGATGGGGACTTGTTACCTGCTGGCTCCTCCCCCTATTTTTTTAATGACCCGTGAAGTCATTACAAGCAGAGTTCTGACTTATAAATGTGTTGGTAACTTCTAAGATACATGCCTTTCTTTCATTTTAGCCTGAAAACTGGTTTATTAAAGTGGAAGCCAGATTATGACAGTGCTGCTTCTGAATATGGAAAAGCAGGTATGTGTGACTGGCCCATTAACTCCAAAGTGTAATAATCTAGTAGGCTGATAGCTTCCTCTCAGCATAATACTTACCCCCAATGCTTCCTATAAGATTCTGATAGTTAAACTACAACAACAACCTGCCCAGGCCCTTGCATTTTTTACATCATTATTTTCAAATGTGTGGAGGGCTGGGTAAGAGATCTCCATAATTCTGCCTCTTGTGAGAGCAGTGATGAGTAAGATTGGCAGAACCTAGCTGCAGGTTTTTAGCATTGTTTATGTATTCCTAAACTCCAGTCGGTTGCATAGTGTTTCGGACAATTAAGGGTTTTATTACACTTCCTTTATTGAATAAAGACTTTTGTTAAATTTTTAAAATTAGCCTTATAAGAAGATCTAAAATCATGTATTTGACACCAGTGGTGTTTTTTATGAGCTTCACTTTGAGAGACAGCGATAACCATTATGAGTGTTAAGCTGCATAAATATTAGAATACATTTATCTTCTGTAAGATAAGAATGATTTGAAATATGGGATAGACAGGGCCTTTACTATTGTAATATATTTATGTAATGATAGCTTTCAGCATATTCATGATTATTTTGGACATGAAGCCTGTACAGTCTGAAGTACCCAGAATACATTTACAGTTGTGTTTCAGTGATAGACCTGATCCCTTTTGTTATCTTAGCATATCACCAAAGAAAAGAAAAACAGAATTGGAGAAATTGAAACTAATTAGTACAATACGTGTTACTTTCTAGATATTAAAAGAAATGACAACAAATGAGTCTTTAGCACTTTTATTTAAGAATTTACCCTGAGTAAATTCTCTCTCTTATTTATAAATCATTTTTAAGGGGGAAATTATTAACAGTTCATACTTTAAATGGGTTTTATGAACACCTTGTATAAGAAGCTTTTGTAACTGGAGGGCACATATTTTGCAAATTTCCATAAGGGAAATTTGACACAGATTTGTTGTATATACATCTGAGACTATGTGCTGCTTTCAAAAAATAAATATTTCAGGTCAGATTTTCCGACTAAAGCTGTCTTTCGTTTATTTTCTTTAAGGGCTTATGCATAATACATTTATAGGAATAAATGTGGAAATTCGAGGGAATTAGTTTTAGTAGTTTATTTTCAATATTTTATTAAAGAGAATTTTAAGAGTGCATTTTTAACAAATAACTTTTTTCTTAAAGTTGTATCCTTTTTATGTATTTGTAAATAACCTTTGGTATTGGTAAGTTTACCAAATCTGCAGCATCATATTTTAGGGCTAGTCCTCATAGCTTTGCTCTGATGATGACATTTTACAACAATGAGCAATGTATTTTAACATTTTGGATATTGAGATTTTCCCCCCCCCCCCAAAGAAACTTAAACCATGCAAAAGCTTTATTTTTGAAAAATGCAGTCTTAATTTTTTAGAAATTTATTTAAAGATTGTTCCAAAGAGGAAGGCTTATTATAAAAACATTTAATGTGCTTATTGGTCTTTATTTCTAAACTAGAGGCCTGATGCATGAAATTCCTGCAAGGGCCAAGCCCTTGCAGCTGTGGCTTCCTTCGGAAGGTTGTTTGGCTGTCCAGTCTCATTAGCATGTTACATTTTTATTATTTCTAGCATGTTATGCTTTTATTATTTCTAAACTAGTGGCCCAGTGCATGAAATTTGTGCATTTGAGGGAGGGGGGGGTTCCCTCAGTCCAGCCTGCACCCTCTCCAATCGGACATTTGGGACTGCTGGCTCTTAACCAGTCAACTGCTTGCCTGCCTGATTGCCCCTAATTGCCTCTGCCTGCCTGCTTGGTTGCCCCAATTGCCCTCCCTTGCCAGCCTGATTTTGCCTCCTAACGGCCCTCCCCTGCTGGCCTGATCTCGCCCCCAACTACCCTCCCCTACTAGCCTGATTGCCCCAACTGCCCGTCCCTGCAGGCCTAATCTTGCCCCCAACTGCCCTCCTCTGCCAGCCAATTTGGTTCTGATTGGTTGGTTTCTATGCCAATTAGTGTCAAAAGCTCCACCTCCTAGGCAGCCATTGGCTCCTCACACTTCACCCAGATTTGGTTCTGATTGGTCAGTTTCTATGCCAGTCAGCAACTCTGGACTTATCAACAGTGCCTGATCAGAAAGGTTGGGCTGATCAGCAGCCCGGTGGAGGCCTGGAGAGAAATGGAGGTGCAGCTGCTGGCCCGGGTGGGAGAGAAAGAGCAGGCAACTGCTGATCAACAGCTGCCACACAGGCTACGGATCAGACCCTGCTTCTCTCTTGAGGCTTCTCTCTGGGCCTGATTCGTAGTCCCCTCAGCAGTCAGTGCTGGGTCCCTGTGCCATGGCAACCCAGTGCTGACTGCAGGACTGATTACCGGTTGGTTAAGCCTCTGGTTGTGACAGACCCAGGGTATTTATATATTAAGATAATTTAAAAGATGGAATAAGTTATAACTAAAGCACTAGTTTTTTTAATTACTATTATTAAATGTAAGACTGGTGAAGTAAGGTACTGCTTTTTGTAATAGTACCTCTTATTTGGGAGCATTGATTTGGCTGATATGATCTTAAGTTCTCAAAGCTTAGATATTGGTATTAGAAAGACTTCTTAGTTTTGAGTGGAAGTAGCACTGATTTTTAGTGAACAGTCTACAATTAAAACAACTTTTGAAAATACTTCTAAGTTATTGATCATGAAAAAAGTGGTAAGAAAATTGCTTTAGTAATACTTTATAGTTTTATGAAACTTTTAAAGTATTTGATTAAAATAAGTATACATGTTTTCCAATTCTTTACACATGATGCAGATTTTGGTAATGATTCATTTGAAATTGTAAATGGTGAAAATAGAAAGTCTTTCTGTTGTTTTATTTCAGCTCTTGCTTTTAAAAATGCCAAACAGTTTGACCAAGCAAAAGATGCCTGCCTGAGAGAAGCTGTGGCCCATGAGAATAACAGGGCGTATCTTTTTCAGCCTTTAAAAAGGATTTAACGATCCAATAATTTTGACAAAGGCACATTTTTTCTTATTATAAACTTGCTACATGTGGAGTATAATGCTATTAAATTAGAAAATGGTTATAAAATTCTGCATATTTAAACTCTGAAGGAGCATTTATAGAAACTTCTGATCATAAGGTTCATACAGCTTTCCAGAGCTACATTTGAGAATTTATTTCCTTTTCGTTTTTTGGATTTGCTTGATGATGGTTTTATTTGGGATGAGGTGAGGAAAATCTGTAGACAGGCACTGAAGAATGAAGAGATAGCACAGGTATTGGAGATATATAAATACTATATAAATATTTTAAAAATATTTAATTAATATTTTTAAGGCATAGTCTTTCTCAGACATTTGAAATATGGTTTATAAGCAGTTCAAAACAATACATTTTCCTGAAGTTATGTAAAACTTATGCTGCAAATGTTTCTTTTGTCTCACTTGCTAATATTATGCTTATAATAACATTGATTTTTAGTACAGCTCTTCAGATTAATGCATAATGAAACTAGTTTAAAATCTGTGTGGTGTTCTTGTGGATTACGTAGTTTTAACAAACATTAGTAGGCACTAAATTATTTCTTCTTTACCTGTTTTTAGGATTTGCCTTTTGGATTACAACTAAAGGCAGTTATTTAGTTACCTTTGTCTTTTAAACAGTAAATACTTAAAAATGATTGGTTTGCTTTTTTTCCTTAATTTTGACTTTGTTACATCCATTCAGTCTTTTTCATGCTGCCAAGTAAGTAAATATTTTCTCACGTTTTCATGTGTTTGCAGATTATTATGTTTTAAATGTTTTTCCATAAGTCAGTAAATTTTTCCTAAATTATAAATTTGTAAATAGTGGATTATTTTGTATTGATTTAAATAAAAATCATTTTCATTTGTTTTAGTCTTCACCTGAACCTTAAAAAATAAGCTTTCCTAAGATATGCAGTGTTTCACCTCGGCATTTTTAGGACCATTTTGTTCAGTAACTTATGAAAAACCAAGTAAGTTAGAATTTATTTCCCTCTTTCTTGATAGTTAATAGTGTTTATGGAGAAAACTAGGAAGCTTTCTCCTCCTTTTGTGGAGAGTACTTGTTCCAGATTTAGACTTGTCAAATAGAAGCTCACTTATCCATTCTGTATCATACTTAATTTTGCATTTGCAAAATAAAAACCCTTTAATTTAGGTGCCTGATGTTTCTAAGGCAGAATTGTCTGTGAAAAGAAAAAGAAAAAAACATGTGTGCTAATACAAGACTAAAGTAATGTGTAGTGCTTAAGCCAGTTAAAAGTGATGAGATAACTGCCCTAGCTGGTTTGGCTCAGTGAATAGAGCATCAGCCTGCAGACTGAAGAGTCCCAGGTTCGATTCCAGTCAAAGGCACATGCCCAGGTTTCAGGCTCAATCCCCAGTGGGGGATGTGCAGGAGGCAATTGATCAGTGATTTTCTCTCATCATTGAGGTTCCTATCTCTTTCTTCCTTCCTCTCTGAAATCAATAAAAATATATTTTTAAAAAATAAAATAGCTTCCTTTATCTGTAGTATCCTCCTCCTATTTCATTAAGATCTCATCCGGGAAATTATATTCTCTTTGCAGAGCTTATGAGCAAGCTGGCATGATGTTGAAGGTCAGTAATGTTCTGTAAGTAAAATGAATTAACTGCATGGTGTTGAAGTTGAAAAGTCTCCTTGTAGGGTGACAGATGTTGTCCAAAAGCAATGCTAATTGGGCCTACAAGGTAAAATGTGTGTCATAATATAGGAATTTCTGAATGTGAAATTTAAGAGAGAACATGTTGGAGGAAACGGAATCCCAAGCTTCTAGGCCTTGTAACCAGGAGAGATGTATCACTAAGCTAAACAGAGCTATGTGGGAAGTTCGCCTACTTTTGAGAAATTTATGACAGCTTACAAGTATATATATCTTTATTGCCCATGTGTTATAGAGAGGAGAGATTTTTTGCTTGTTTCACATACAGCAGTTGGCATTGAAGAGAACCAGACTTAAGCTGTTGCTGTTTAACTGATTCTTCCTGAATGAAATATTTTGGCTAGTGTGGCTATGCCCCTTATTTATTTCTCTTCGTAAACACAGGTTGGAAATTAATATTCTGTTGTGCAACAGAACACATTACTTTATGACACTGACTTTCAAGGTATGCCATTGATGACATTCAGCAGGGAAGATGGTTGCAAACCCAGATGAACTCAGGGCATAATGGAGGGACTGAAATGAAGGAGGTGGCCTGGGTGTGTAGGGCAGTAGGGAATGGGGGGAATTGAGGCTACAGGAGATAATATACCTCCATCAGGACAGCTCTTACTCAGCCCCAGCGTATTATGGCCATGTGGGAATGTAAGCGGGCTGATGCCAAAGCCTTTGATATTTTTTTAACGTAGAAAGTCATAAAACAACTTTTATGAAATTATTGAATGGTTCACATAAGATGCACTTGGAAATAAGATGCAGCCCTTGGGATGCAGTTTGCCAACTTTGGCATAGGCCTTGTGTACAGTAGGGACTCGGCAAATATTTAGAGGTTTGAATGCTTACAAAACAGTAAAGAGCAAATATTTTGATTTTTATTTGTATAGTTTTCCTGAAATTCTGCCATGTGATGATGAATTCTGTGTAGAAGTTAACTGATACATATTTGGTTTGGCTAAATAAAGCCTGATAGGAAGAGTAACCATGTTGAAGGCATTTCATTTTAAGTATATTTTTTGTATAAAGTTTGAGTCATTTACTTTTATGAATCAGGGATAAAATAATTGAATTTCAGGTTAACTTTGCATTTTTAAGTTGATGCATTTACCGATCACACTCTGTCCTTCGTCTGAAGGAGATGCAGCAGCTCCCACAGGCTGTGCAGCTGATTGAGAAGGCCAGCATGATGTACCTGGAAAACGGCACCCCCGACACAGCAGCCATGGCCTTGGAGCGAGCCGGGAAGTGAGTGTGTGCAGCAGGCTCTGCACAGAGTCAGCATCTTTTTGTTTTAACAAGTTTTCTATTTCTCACATAAATCAATTTTTCTTGTCTAATTTAGGCTTATAGAAAATGTAAATCCAGAAAAGGCTGTACAGTTATACCAGCAGACAGCTAATGTGTTTGAAGTAAGTTTGAATTTTATTTCTTTTTCTTTAAATACACTTAGAATGTTTAGATTCATAATATGTGGGAAAATAGAGAAATGTAGCGGCTACTTTTTAAACCTTTTCTGTGCTCACAGCTGAGCTCCGTCTCTGTTAGAGAGTGAGGAAATGGGTCAGCAGCTTTGGCGTTGTCCTCTCAGCACCACCCCCTTACCCCCGCATTGAGTGCCATTACTTTTTTTTTATTAGATACTTATTGGAGGGAACAAAGATTCCTGCATTGAAGCTACCAACACTCTCTTTTGTTTGATTCCTTTAGAATGAGGAACGTTTACGACAGGCAGTTGAATTACTAGGAAAAGCCTCCAGACTGCTAGTACGAGGACGCAGGTGAGTTTTCTAAACCGTGTTCATGTGTGTCCGTGTACACCGGTGGTTCATGTTGGAACTGTTCAGTAATTTTGGGAACAGCTTGTTAAGCTTCTTAGTGTGAGCCATGGACGCACCAGGGGACCCAGTAAATATTGATGTCTGTAAGATGGCCACATTGGGTTAAATATTAAAAGACCTGCTGTTTTTCTAAGGTGTAATCTCAAAAAGTGTCATGTGCTGTATTCTTATTGGCTTGGCAGCATGAGAGAGGGAGATATATCCTCACAGTGCAGACTGCTTTCTCTTTTTGGCTGTTGGGATGAAAGAAATAGGTAAAGATTCAAATTTACTAAAGATTCAAATTTACCCAGTCACAAGTTCAATGTTAGTAAGGGAGTCCTAGAATTAGGAGTACAGGGGTAGGCAAAAGTAGGTTAAATTACCAGTCATCATTACCTGAAAAATAAATCATAAGGATATAAAATAATAATAAGACAAATAACACAAATAAATAATACAATAATAAATAGGCAAGAATAAACTCTGATTCAGGTACTCACAACTGTACACCTAATTTTGCCAACAACCCCTGTCTACTACAGCTTTGCTGGGAGAAGCTCTGATTAGGGTTTGATGGATTAGGGTTGGGGAGGAAAGAAAAGGCTGGGGTCTCAGAATCACAGGAAGGTTTTCGGTGATGCCTTTCTCTACATTCTGCCATCTGAATGGGATGGGAGAAAAGGGAAACGTGTGAGAGTAGCAGGAAAAGATGAATGTTGAGGATGAAAGGTAGCAGAATGATATTTCTAGTGTCGACTTGTCTGCTCTCCACTGCTGCCCTTTTCAGCACCAGGTGCTGGGGTCACCGGGGCAGCCGTGAGCATGGACGGTGAGGGCAGAGGGAGAGGGGATTCTTCAGCGGGAGGCGGTGCTCTCGGGGCACCTGGATGGCCTCTCAGTGGAAGGAAAGAAATCTGGGGGGATTAAATTGAGGGCTGTCTCTCTCTAAGACATTTCACAAACATTCATAAAGTAGTTTGTTGAATTTGATAGATACTGATTAATGAGTGATCCTTACCAGACTTAAAACTCTCCATTTGAAGTATCCTATCCGTACCTTCTCTTGCTTTGACTGTCTGCTTGATGCCCAAAAGGGCAGGGTGAGCATTTAAAAGAAGCCATATGAGTAGAGCTCATGGAAATGGAGCTGTTGCTGAAATGCCTGTATCTTCTTTATGTCTTTAAAAACTGTACTATCAAATACATTGTAAGGATGGCCTGTGCTCTAGATCATTTAGACCTGCCTTGTTTGACATTTCTTTGTTTTCATTTTTAGGTTTGATGAGGCGGCACTCTCTATTCAGAAAGAAAAAAATATCTATAAGGAAATTGAGAATTATCCAACTTGTTATAAGGTATATTTTGAAAGTGCTTATTTTTGGCTTTACATTAGATAATTTTTTATATTGGTGTCCATATAACCAGATTGCATGGATATTTGTCTATTTTTTTTAAATAATACTTTCTGGCCTCTGTATTTAACCAAGATGGAATGAGCCTACTGCAGCCTCTTCTATTGATTACAACTAAAACTTGCAGACAAAATAAAAAAAGCAATTACTTTGAAAAGTAAATAGAACAGATTGATGGAGAGAAGTAAACACTTGCAGAAGCAACCAATAGAGGAATGCGTTTCCAGGATTTTTCCTGTTTCCCCTTGTGGCATTGGTTTAGAAGCCCCAGTCATGGAGCTGGGCCACCGAGGCTCTGGCAGCTGAAACGCCTAAAGAACCCAAATACCGCATCTTTCTAACCAGAGGAACTGGATTTGTCTGGTTAGAAAAAGGCTCCCGTTTTCCTCTTTTTCCCCTCCCTTGGCTTTGCAATGTGGGGAAGTCCTAGTCATGGAGCTACGGTTGTGGTGGTGGCACAGGCCAGTTAAAACGCTGATGAAAACCTAATCTCTGGTCAGAGGAACTGGGAAGATGAGCTAAGAGAGCAAGGAGAAAACCCCAGAAAAAGGAGCTGGAACAGGGAATCCCCTGAGTATGTGTGTGTTGGGGGCAGGGAGGGGAGAGAAATGGGCACGCAGGTGTTGGGTTTACTCTCCAGCTGGACCTGTGCAGGACAGACCCAGGGGGAGAGCATGCGCTTTGAGGACTGCAGTACGATTAAACCACTGTTCAGGGCTCATAGCGCCCTTGCCAGGCTCATGCGTGGGGCAGAGCCCGCCAGCAAAGCTGAGGGACTGAACGGAGATTAGAGCCACTGCCCACCAACAGCAGACAAAAATGCAGTCTGAGCCTGCCGAGGTGATTGCCTGCTGGAGGCACCCAACTCTCCTGAGAATGATAGGCCAGTCTGTGCAGCATAACAGTCACAGTGTCCAGCGTGCAGTCCCAAAGGACTGAGCACAGAAGAACCAGGACAGCAGGACCAGTTTTCAGGGGAAGGACAACTGATGCATACCCAGGCATGGCGTAAGTGTGCGATTTATCAATCAGGGCTTTGTAGCAGCTATCGTAAATGCGAGTGAGCCAAAGGTAAACACATGTGAATGAATGGGAGATAGCTCTTCTTAAATAGAAACTATAAAAATGAAGCAAATGAGAAACCAAAATAGCTGTGTCTAA
Organism: Pipistrellus hanaki; assembly: GCF_964339955.1. Lineage (NCBI taxonomy): Eukaryota > Metazoa > Chordata > Mammalia > Chiroptera > Vespertilionidae > Pipistrellus > Pipistrellus hanaki. Next base: position 61,314,088 of record NC_140508.1, read on the forward strand.
AATAAAATTAATATGACAACTGAGATTTAAAAAATTCAAGGAACTTGAAGGTAGATCAATAAAAGTTATCTGAAAAATAGAGAGAAAATATTGAAGAGCTATTTTGCCAAGAAGATAAGTCACACCTTTAATCTTAATACTTTTCTTGGCTTATAAATGGTATCATTGTTTCTGTTATCTAAAGTTTTTCCTAGTATCTCTTTAAGAATTTCAATGAATAATAGTAGAGTTATGCCCCCTCTCGTTTTAATTCCCTTTTCAAGATTAAACCTATATAGGTTTTTAAAAGAAATTTGCTTTAAAATGTGTGGTGGTGTCTAAGGCTTTATTACTCTGTGGTCCTTAGACTAGCAGTACCAAGGCCACCTGGGAGCTTGTTAGTAGTCACTGCAGGATCTCAGGCTTGCTGCGGGTCCACGGACTCAAAGACTTCATTTTAACAAGACCCTGGGGTCATTTGTGTGCACAGTAGAGTTTGAGATGTCTACGTCAGTATATTTTCCTCAGATGTCCTGTGGAAATCACTGCAGAAATTATAAATCTTTCTGTATAAAACCAAAACTCTGAACATTAAATTCTAGGTGTCAGGAAATTAAAAATAAAAAATATATTTTATTGATTTTATACAGAGAGGAAGGGAGGGAGATAGAGAGTTAGAAACATCGATGAGAGAGAGTCATCGATCAGCTGCCTCTTGCACACCCCCTACTGGGGATATGCACGCAACCAAGGTACATGCCCTTGACCGGAATCGAACCCGGGACCCTTCAGTCCCCAAGCCAACGCTCTATCCATTGAGCCAAACCAGTCCTGGCAAGGAAATTAACTTTATTAAGTAGATATAAATTTGACTATAATCACATCTTTTGTTTTAGAAAACAATTGCTCAAGTCTTAGTTCACCTTCACAGAAATGACTACGTGGCTGCAGAAAGATGCGTCAGGGAGAGCTACAGGTAAGGCGCTGACTGTGCTGTCCTGACTTGGAATGTTAACATTTCTGTCAATTTGAGGCGACTGCTTAGACAATAATCCTGTCCGTGAAACCGGACTGTTTTTTTAAAAAAGAAATAAATTTCATAGTGACAGCAGCACTTGACTTCAGCTTTTACAGCAGGAGTTTTACAAGTTATGTTCTTTCTTATGTTTTTCCCCTGGGGACTTCCGTGGAGGTGATTGACATGGATGATTTTTATTATATTTGCATTCTAAGAAAAAAAAGAAAAATACAAAAAGGAAAGTTTTCAGAACGTATGTAACAGGAAGATCTGAATAAGGGCTTTTCCTGTCAGAGATGTTTAAAATGAGCAGTCTCAATCTTGGCACGGTTGACTTGGAACTGTATAATTCTTTGTTGCCAGGCCTGTTCTGTGCATTGTAGGCTATCTAACATCGTCCCTGATCTCTGCCCACTTGTAACAGTTAAAACGTCTCCAGATGTTGCCAAACTTCTGCTGGGGGGGCAGATGTACCTGGTTGAGAGGGAGCAGGTAGAGCTGTGTGACTTGTGCTTGCTGTAGCATTCCAGGGTTCAATGGGAGTGAAGACTGTGCTGCACTGGAGCAGCTGCTTGAGGGATATGACCAGCAAGACCAAGATCAAGTGTCAGAGGTCTGCAACTCGCCCCTCTTCAAGTACATGGACAATGATGTAAGTGGCCTTGCCTTAGCTTTCTTCTTTCCTCTTGAATGGAAGAGGCTTCCAACAAGATTACCTCTTTTACTAGTGGCCTGGTGCCCGAAATTCATGCATAGGCGGCGGGTGAGGTGGTTTCCTCAGCCTGGCCTGCACCCTCTTACAATCTGAGATTGCTGGCTCCAAACTGCTGGCCTGCCTGCCTGATCGCCCCTAACCACTCTCCCTGGTGGCCTGCACTCTCCCTGGTGGCCTGCTCACCCCCAAGTGCCACCCCCTGCTGACCTGATCACCTCCAACTGCCCCCCTCTCTTGGCATGATTGCCCCTAACTGCCTCTGCCTCAACCCTGCCACCATGGCTTTGTCCGGAAGGATGTCCAGAGGTCTCCCAGTCGAATTAGCATATTATCCTTTTATTAGTATAAATGGACTTTGAGATTTTTCTTCTGTTTTTCCCCCTCAAGATACTTCTCATTTTGCATTTGCACTTTTACATTATAGGTTTGGGTTTGAATGTCAACCATATAAGTTTATAGCCAGTTACTTATCTATCTGTGTTGACCATATATATATATATATATATATATATATATATATATATATATATATTTTTTTTTTTAATTCATCCCCATTTTTCCAGCTTCTTTCATTTGTTGGCCTCTATAGGTTACTTAGTGTTGCTTTTTTTTCCATTCTTATAGACTCATTGTCTGAAAGAGACCCATCATTTATTGGCCTGAAATTCAGTAGACTAGTTGGAATCTCACTTCAGTGATGACTAACTGTGTGATGCAGGTTATTAATTAACTATCTGTAAGCCTCAGTTAACTCATGAAGAGAAATGGAGAGACTGATCTCTGTCTTGCCATCCTGTAGTGATGTGTAGATTAGGCTGTGTTCCCAAAACAGCCTCCTGTGCTGCCATATACAGAATGTGAGCCATGACAGTGGGTATCTCTTCTTTCAGATTTCCCTTTTTAGATTTGTGAGCACCAATTTTTTAAAATATATTTTTATTGATTTCAGTGAGGAAGGCAGAGAGAGAAAGAAACTTCAGTGATGAGAGAGAATCATTGATCAGCTGCCTCCTGCACACTCCACACTGGGGATCCAGCATGCAATGCAGACATGTGTCCTGACCCGGAATCAAACCATGACCTCCTGCTCCAAAGGAGTAACTTTAAACTACTTGGGCTTCTTAAGATACTGGTTATTCAGTTACTATATATGACTGTACTAATTGTTACTTGGTGAGATGGACAACTTCAGTACATCCTAGTTCATAGGTCAATGCTCAACCACTGAGCCCCACCACCTGGACAGCACCAATTCGTTTGATTTCATTTTGCAACTTTAGTTTTATGGCATCAGATCAGCTTAAGATCTTCTATTTTTTACCACAATGTATATAGAGAAAACTTTTTTTCCTCTCGATAAATTCTTAATAGGTTTTATGAATTTGCAAATTTAAAAAAAAATTGTTCATAGCTTATACTCTTCATTTACTCAAAGATCTGTATCTCATATGAACTATAAGTGTTACTTAACTCACTGTGTCCCGATTATCTCATTTCTAAGTGTATAATTGACATTTTTGCTGGTTGTGCACCTGTCACATTATGGTCATGAGCCATCCGAGGGCAGAGCAATGTTGAGTTTTCTTGTGGTTGTTTTTCCGTCTAAATGGTAGTGTTGGTTTTCATGAGGTAGAAAGCTAGGATCTGCCTTTTGTTGAGAGATCACATGCGGAGGTTCTAGTTACCCAGCTTTTGAGACATTGCTTTGTCGTTGACAGTATGCTAAGCTGGGCCTGAGTTTGGTGGTCCCGGGAGGAGGAATCAAGAAGAAAGCTGCAGCAGCGCCGGAGGCCACACCTGAAGGCACCACTGCTCCCACTGCCACCGAGGAGGAGGATGAATATGCGGGAGGGCTGTGCTAGGCTTTGCCGAAGGGAAACATGGTCATACTCCATCCATGGACTTGGCACTTGTCTAAGGGTACCCACATTTCATTGCAGTCATGGCTTTGAATGCTAATAAAGGTAAATTTTGTTTACCATTTCCTCAGCTCACCCATTGTACCTGCTACCTGTGAAGCACTTTTTTCTTTCTAAATACACCAGAAGGAATTAACAGGAAAAAGCAGTGTCACATTTTAATGGTTGATTTTAAAGTTTGCAAGCCAAATTCTAAGACAAATTATGTTCTAAGCAAAACAAAAGAGCCAATAGGTATAGATATTCTTTTTTTTGTGATTTATTGTTAGAGAATTTTCTTTGCATTTTTTTAAAACAATTGCTGCTAAAATTGAAGTTTACTAGTTAAACAAAATATTTTAAACATTTGTTTTGTTATATTTTGAAAAGGAAATTTATCTCCCGTAATATTAGCTACATTTAAATTAAATCTTTTTAGATGAGAGATTGTAATAGGAAGCTATTTTGATCTTTACGATGTTAATTAGCCCAATAAAGGATGCATTTAAAGTCTTCTATGTAAGTTTGAACATTCTTAAAGTAGCATATGAAAATAATTCTGTCAGTGTCTTCAGTTCTCTGGGAAATATGGGTATTTGTCCCATCAAAAAACCCACATAGTTACTGTCTCCAAAATCACTTGATTCTTGACTAAATGAGAACTAACCTGGACCTTTTTATGCATCCTAACAAAGAAATAATGTTTCTGTCAATTTGTATATACTTATTTTTCCCTCCAAAATAATTTGATTCTCTTAGGGTTATAATAGGACGGTAACATGACATGGGAAATACTGTGTACCCCATTTATCTGAAATGGGTGAGTCGTTTTTGGGAATAGACGATGCACAGCACATTAAAAGTACTGTGCTGCCAATATTTTGATGTTTCCTGAAAGGTATTTTGAAGCATTCCTCTTTAAGCCTGTGTGGCTTAAATCCATCTCCCAACCTATTCATTTGAAAGGGGCTCCAAACACCAGCCGTGTGCATTCTGCAGGCAGATGCTACCCAGAGTGGTTTCCTCTTCATTCACTCCCTGTCTCTCTGCATAGAGTCCTAGCTGATGCAGGTGCAGTCTGCTTAGCTTTGCTGGACTTCCGAAAACACTAAGGAAGATTCTAACACGAGTGGTTTCAGTCACGGTTGGTTCTGTGGGAGAGCTTACATAGTATAACCTCCTTATTTGTGTGCTTGGGGTGGGAGGATATTTGGATAGAAATCTTTTTTGAAGGTCTCATTCAAAACACTAATAAATTTGATGTTTTGTTTCCTTAAGTTGCTTGCATAATTTAGCAGGTAGCAACTAATTTTCAGCAATTGTTTGGATGTTAACTTTGAGTTACCTCAGTAAAACTATTGTTAGGCAGTTGAGTTGAATGATAATATTTCAAGTATCCTATCATTGCTATTGTACCCTATAGATCCAGTGAGAAGCTTTCATTTGAGCTAATTAGCAATCTGTTTAAACAGACCTGGAAGTGCTTAGAAGATATACCATTTGTTTATAGACCATATTATCCATTACAGCCTCGGAAAATTTTGTTTACTTTTATTCTTTTCTTACATATTAAGCAAAGTGAGAATGATTCAATGCATTCTGTACCAGCAATGCAAGTGAGTCTTAATGTTAAAGGTTTACATAAGCACAACCTCTCACCACCCTCCCTGCCCACATTTAAGAACTCAGAACCATAAGGACTTGTGGATTTCAGGGTTATTTCTCTATGGTGTCCAGTAAAAAGCATTGCTTCCACATTTATGCATTCAGTTTTTCCACCTATACAAGTCTTTATTTTCGGAGGATAGAGTGGATAACTTGTGTTTACAAAAGGAAAAATTGTTTTCTAGAACTCATGTCATTACTTTTACCGAAGTGGAAGTCTGCATGAACATGCTCAGAATCTAATATTCAATGTTCTGTTATAGTGTAAGTGCAGCCAGCCTGCAAAATATATTTAATATATTGAATTTATTTGTATATATGCAGAGTATTTGTGCTTTATTCCTATTTTTTTCCAGCTCTTTGATGAGTAGGATATTAAATGTGTTGTTACGGAAATGCAGATTACTGCTTTAATGATAAGATAATTATGAAAATAAAATCTGAAACTATATAAATACGATTATTCTTTTTATTGTTCTTCATTTTGCTTTGCTTGTTTCCTTTTTTAAAGGACACATTGTTATTTATATGATTCCAGTTATATTTTACAAGAACAGTATTTGTCTGAGTTGTATATTCTGCTCCATAGGAGTAACTTTGAACTACACAGACTTCTGGTTATCCGGTTACTGTATATACGACTGCACTATCTGTTACTTGGTGAGATGGACAACTTTAATACATCTTCCAAAAGAAATAATTTTTTCATTAAGTGAGGTAAAAAAAAAATAAAAAAACATGATTAGGATGTTAAAAAAAAAAACTAAGTGAAATTACATTTCTTTTTTACATTTAAGCATAGTTAGCACATTAAAAACCAGTGGATTTGCTTATAATTAATCAGACATTTTTCCATGTTTTTATAGACTGGGAATCAATATGATTTAATAACTGGACTTAATAGAAGAAATGCAGGGAAAGCAATAGCTCTTGGCCATAATGCGATTTTGCATTTCTTTGAGGACACCTTGGATTGTTCTGAATTGCTCTGTGGTCACACTGGTAGTCTCATCTTAATGCTAGTCTCCCTCTTCCCTAACCCCCCATTGTTTTTATTAGGCTAGTATCAATAAAAGGCTCAATGCTGACTTTAATTTGATGCTAAATTTAAGAACATTAAAAATGTCTTGAAATAAAAAGAACTGAAGCAAATACAGTATCAATTTTGAAAAAGAGAGCAAACCTCTTCCATTTGAGTTTTTTTTTGTTTTATTTAATGGTTCCTTATAGGGCTTTTAGTTACATTAAAAGGCTTTGAATAAAATTTCCCTAAATAATTAGCTCCAGCTAATAAACTAGGTTAATTAAATCCCCATATAGTTTAAACCTTAAACATTTTAAATTACATTTACAACTTTTTTTTTTTTTTTTTTTTTTTTTTTTATAATTGATTTTTCCAAAGCTTTCAAAGGGACATAATTAGGATAGTCTTAAAGTTTTCAAAATCTTTGCAGGCACTTAACTACTTGTAAAGCTAATAAATTCAAGTTAAATGTATAGTAAATAAAGTTTCCAAATTTTCAAGTACTGCTTGTGAACTTAAATTTTCAAATTAATTACAATTAAATATTTCAAAAGAAAATCAGAAGGTTAATTTGTCAAGTTCTGTTAAATGTTTCAGGAACCTTAAATATAAACATACACCGATTATCACATTAGTTATAAAATGTCTAGCCTAATAAAGTATGATCACCATGGGGTTGACTTACTTTGTCAATTTGAAATACTTTTTTCTTCGTCTACCAAGGGTAAATCATCTAACTTACCAATTTGTTCCAATTCAGGGGAACAGATTTGCCATCTTGGATAGGCCAAAATGTCTGGGAGACTAAGATGCGGCCCTGGTTTGCTAAATATTTGTAGGATGGTTGGCACATAGCACAGAGGAGCAAACTTGGCCTTTCCTTCGGTTCTTGTACTGAGTCAACAGAAGGCAGCAAGCCTTTACTTTGGCTCAGGGTTTAGTCACACAGCACTGTGGACCACACACCCTTTCGGCATTTTTAGAACTATCCTGCGCAGTTTTTAGGGGTTTTTTTTTGTTTGTTTTTTTGTTTTGTTTTGTTTTTATAACCTCTTTCAACATTTTGTAGTCTTCATTTGGGTGAATATAGTTCAGCACCTATAACTAGTTTGAAGATCATTTTCTCCTTGATTTGAAGTGTTACATTTGGTTTCTGCATCTTTTCCTATTTTATGGATTAGGCCATGATTCAGTAGTTTCTATATTGATAAACTCATAATTCATTAGGCATCATTTTAATAAACGTAATGAAACAATTGCTACTACAGATGATAGTGTAATCTGGATTATAGGAAAGGCATGACTTCCTGAAAAGTGAACCAGTCAGGAAGGGCCCGATCATGCTTAGTAACAACCAACCTGAGGATCGTCTGTGTTTAAACCCACAAAGGTTCATTTTACTCATGCTCCATGTGCATCTCGGGTCAGCGAGGGCTCTGCTCCCTGTTTTCCGCTCTGAGGGCCAGGCCATGACGGATCACAGTGGCAGGGGAAAGGGAACTCGAGTATCCTGCCAGCTCTAAGCAGTCCCTCCCCAAAGTGACACACTGACTTCCTTCCACTCACCCACCGTGGGGATGCCAAGTCTACTTGAGCCTTAAAGCACTTGTGGTCAATTATGGGTTTTTCCTAATACTCATTATAGGATTTTAATAGGAAATAAGTTCAAATAAACATGCAGAGTGGTTTCACATGTATCACGTGTAGCCCTGACAAGCATTCTCTCACCATTTGCAGGTGAGTAAGCAAACCTAGAGGAATTAACTTGCTCTGAATGTTTTCACGGTAAAGTTTCTTAATTGGAGATGTTGCTTGAACTGGCTTCTTGAATTTCTATCATTTATTTGAAAAGAAAAACAACTTCAGCAGGCCAACTTGGAATTTAAGTTTTGTGTTTTGTTTTTTTTTAAATCCTCACATGAGGATATGTTTTCCATATGAGGATTGAGCCTGCAACCACAGCAGGTGCCGTTGACTGGAATCGAACCCGTGACCCTTCAGTCTACAAGCCAATGCTCTAACCACAGAGCAAAACTGGAGAGGATATGGAGTTTGAGCTTCTAATTAATTTTTAAGTAGGATTGTGAGCAGTGTGTTGTTAAAAACGTTAGAGACCTGGCTCAGACTTTGTGAATAAAATGTGAGCTCCATTAAATTAAAATGCGACCTCCATAAAAGGAGGACCTTGATGCTCCTCCTCACCAGTGAATCTTCCAGAACAGTGCTTGGCACACAGTGGGCATTGGATACGTATTAACACTTAACTTGAATAGAAGCACTCAACGAATGTTGTTCTGTGTTTATTAAAATGGGCTGGTCTCCTAGTCATATTCTTCGTCACTCTTAATTTCTATTAATCAGCATTTATCCACACTTTTCAAACCAAATAGATGTAACGTTACTAAGGTCATGAAAATGTTCTTTAACTTACAGAATTCTTTGCTTCTCCCACCTCCCATGCCTGACTTAGAGGGACTACACATGCCCTACTGGACATCAGACAAGTCACACTGAGGATGGGGATGTGCTCAGAGGAACGAGTGAGCACATGGAAATGCATTCAGATACCTGCCTCCCAGAGCCCAGCAAGGGTCTCTCGGGTGATTCTTGGATCCCAAGTTTTCCAAATATCAGAGCCAAACAATGAAGTTGTTTTATTGCTTGAAGCTAACATGTGATTTCACAGGGGAGATACTTTGGAGGAATGGTGATTAGGAAAGAAAAAAGAAATCTGAAGCAAAGTTGATTTGAACTGTCCTGTCCAACAGTAGAATGTGTGTGCACAGTGGGTGGTTTGTAACAGAGTTGGGTTTCCCCCGAATGTTTCCTCTTCATAGCCTTAACTTTCCCACCCCTACCTCCACCCAAAATGCTTAGGCCGAGGTCCATACCCATGGCGTAGCTGTGCATATAAACAGGTAAACACCCACTGGCAGCCAGATGATCCTGCCATCTTGCATGGATGTTTAAGAGGGATATCCAACTTTATTTTCAGAGCTGAACATGGGCTTAAGTAATTTAATGCCATAATCCAGAGTCTCTTGGCAAAACAGCGATCTTACATATCTGTTATCAGAGAAGAGTATAGAATGCACAAGAGGAAATGAGTGGGATGGAAGTGTTACAACTTACCAAGGCCTGACTGCCATGGAAGCCCAGGAGACTCCTTACACCATCAATTCTGAATCATTCAGTAAACACTGAGACGGAACCATGTGACTACAAAGAATAGTGAGCTGTGGTCTGTGCTCACTGTCTAGCTGACTCCGCCTGCTCCCCATTTTCTGATCCCCTTGCATCAGCTGGGTGCCTGTGTGTAGCTGCAGCCAAGGCAGGAAACTTACGGGCACAGATTGTCCTGTTGATTGCCACAAAATCAAAGTCAGGGGCAGGATGACCTAGTGGCAGGCAGACTGGCCCGAGCATCTGGAGGAAGTTGTGTATCATCTCTGTGCTGCAGAGCATCCAGGCCCAGGATATGCCTAGATGCCATCCTTCGAGTGACCTAGAACTTCAGGGCTCCCAGCAGTTTCCCCACAGCTGCCCAAGATCCCAGCCCAGCCCTCGTGACTCCTACCCAGCTCCGGCCAGTCCTGAATCTGGACTTGGTAGGTGCTCTCCGGCCAAGACCAGTTACATGATTTGGAGAGGCCGCTACAAAATAAAAACGCAGGGCTTTTTGTGAAAATACCAGACAAAGCCTCGCTCCTCTGTGTCTCTCTGCCAATTATAGTATTTTGCACATGCTATTCAATTTCAGTCCTTTGGGAGCAGACTCTCCTGGGGGCTTGGGCCCTGCCATGACATTGGCCCTCCTCATGCCCAGGTCACCAGAGCAGAGGGCAGCAGCGAGTTGGAGGGCAGGACAGGGAGTGGACTACCGAGAACCCAACCTGGGAAGAGGTGGGTCCCTGGCACACCCTCCACTGTCCCCACAGACTGCTTACAAAACCACAGATACGAAGATAAAATGATGGAGAAATGCAAGATGACCCCAGGCGTGGGCCCCTCTGACTGTGCCCTGTGCAGCTGTAGTGGTTCCCTGCCCAAAGCCAAAACAGCAGGCAGGCAGGGCCTTCAGGGCAGCTATACGTTTCCCCTTCGGGCCTGCAGTTTCTACATTAGGATGTGCACCAGGGAACCCCCTGTATCCCCCACCCTCAATATTCTTTTATCCTAGAGGGGTTCCCCGTGGACCCTGGGCCGATCGGGGGAGGGTGGAGGTGGATCCTTACAGCCCGATGATCACGGTTCTACGCAGGGGTGGGCAAAGGCCTTCCAGGACCTGCTGCCGAGTAAATAAACACAAATAGCCTTCCTCGTGCTAATATTGATCCCTTCTCATAATCCAGCTTTGGGAATAATTAAACCAAGAGATGCCGTGGGGGTAAAGGGAAAATATAGCTATGGGGAGAGAAGAGAGGTTTAAGGCAAAGAAACGGAGACATTATCAGTCTGCAGTAGCAAAGCCCTACCAGGGGTCCTCAAACTTTTTAAAGTGGGGGCCAGATCACGGTCCCTCAGAGAGCTGGAGGGCCGGACTATATGAACTACTAATTCCTACTGTAACACCTCGGCTGCGCTCACTGCCCAAAAAACCTGGCGGGCCGGATCAGACTCCTCTGCGGGCCGCATGTGGCCCACGGGCCGTAGTTTGAAGAACCCTGCCCTAGACTCAGCATAAACAAGCAAAATACAACTGCCAAAAAAACACACCACAAAACACCTCCTTCATACAGAGGTAAATTAAGCTCAAAATATATCACTCCTCTAATTAATCTACAGCAGGGAAAGCAATCATTAGTGTTGCAGGGTTCGCCTGGTCTGGAGTGACAGCAGCAATAGAGGCACATCAAGCAGGGACTGACCCTCCAGCTGTGACGGGGGGGGGGCATTGGACCCCTGGGTCTCACTTTTCTGTGAGAAGAGGGGCTGCGGCCAGGTGCACTTCAAGGTCCCTAAATGTTGAAAATGGAGGATTTATGAAAAAAATGACCTCATGCCCTCTTCAGTCCAGCGTTAAGTTATTTTCCCTCTGCTTTCACGGGCATAAAAATTCCATTCCTCACGTCTCACATACATTTACGGCACCTGTAAGCCCTGCTCAAGAACTAAAGGTGGCATTAGGCATCATGCCAGACTTCTCCATGCAGGTGGCTGCAGGAAGCCTGCGATAAGGCCCTTTGCAGAGTGGCAGGTCTGCAGAGCCGGGACTCGGCCAGCTAGGGTATTGGAAACACGCTGGGTCAGGCTGGAGGAAGGGCCTCAGCACCTCCCGTTAAAACTTGTCCATTTATTAAGGTTTTGTGTCTAGCTTCTACCTCCCACACCTGCCCCTTCTTCCCACGAGCATTCGCTATGGTGAACAGACGTCCCGCTTTTGGCGGGACAGTCCCGATTTCAAACAATTTGTCCTGCGTCCCGCGGCGTTTTAAAAAAGTCTCGATTTTTCCCCCCCAAAATCGGGACTTTTTTAAAACTCTGCGGGACAAATTGTTAAAAATAGGGACATCTGGTCACTTTAGCATTCGCACAGGTGCCCTCTGTGTTATTTATCTAATTCTGATAATTAGATACAATTAGGTAAAATCTATGATACAGTCAGACTGTCTGGACTTAGGACAGGGACTAGGTTGTACTGTCAACTTGCCTTTTCATTCACCCGCTCCCTCCGAGAGTCTGTGCACCACCTTTGAGGCTTAGCCCCATGAGCCCTGACAGCTGCAGTGCTGATCTGCGATCCAAACCTCACACAGATACTCTCTAGAGAGCTGCGCTTGGTTCCCAGGCAGAGTGTCCCAGGCTTGTTTCCCAAAGCAGCTTATGTCTGGGGTCTTCTAAGACTGGGCTACGGTCCTCAACACGGTGCACATATAAGTTTTTGCAAAATGTCCAAATGTAAAGCATTTTAAATACAATTGGGTAAGACTGTCTCTTTCCATTCCCACGGCCCTTCCCCATCACAAACACCCTGGTGGGAAATGAGTAGCCTGGACAATAATGGGGCCCAAACAATGGGGGCGGTGTGTGTGTGTGTGTGTGTGTGTGTGTGTGTGTGTGTGTGTGTGTCCCAGTTCCTAGGGCTGCTATAACAAAGAACCGGAAACTGGATGGCTCAAATCAATGGGAATGTACTCTCTTGCAGCTCTGGAGACTAGAATCCCACTGTCAAGGTGACAGCAGGGCCCTGGGGAGAAGCCTTCCATGCTGTTTTCTGCCTTCTGGCAGCTCCCTGAGCATAGTGCATGGGAGGGCCTGAAACGGAGCAGCAGGATGTGTTGCTGGGACCTTTGCAAGGGCAGCAGATGTGGAGAGAGCAGGCAGGACTGGGCACAGATGGGAACCCTGGGTGACAGTTCTCTCTCAGCACCACAAGATGGCTCTGTGGGGTCCATCCTAAGCCATCCATGGCTTCAGTTTTATGCTGAGTATCCTCACTAGGGAAGCAAATGATGAGAAGAGATTGACTGGAACGCCCCACTGTCAGTCACCCATGGTGTCAGCTACATAAAACACCGAAAACGAATGCAGTTGACTCTCTGTAAATGCTGGAAATTAGCAAATCCTCACCTCTGGCCATCGCTTTGGGGCTTAAGTGAACATCTCAGGGAAATGACCAGCATGTACACTTCCTTACCAGTGTACCACAGAGAATTTAGTTACTTAGTGAAAATACAAATCCATTTATTTTTTCAGACTCAAGGCAAAATAACTCCAATTATGCTGTCCATCAAATTCAGTTTGGACAAATACCAAAGCAAGTTAATGGATTTTTTTTTTTTTTGCGGGGGGGGGGGGGGTTAAAAAGTTGTTTTGATTGTAAATCCTGAATTTGGCTTGAAAAAAATATGATTAAGAGCTAGAAAAGGGTTGTGAATTATGTATAAGCCCAGAGACTCACTTATGGGGAAGGTGACAAGGAGAGGACAAGGCTTTTAACAAATTGCAAATTATTATCCAGAGCGTTTATCTCCCCAGCGGGGGTAAAACTCAGGGCAGGCTACTGATGTCTTTGCCGCATGGTGGAGATGCAAAGGGCAACCCATGACCCAATAGAAAATTAGAGGCCTGGGTCTATCAAAATCAAGCTTTCTTTCTTTTCTCCTTTCTCTCTCTCCTTACCTTTACTCTCCCCCTTCTGTCCTTCCTCCCTTTCTTCCTCCTTTTCATGCTTCTTTCTTCCTTGCATTTCTTTCCCTTCTCTTCCCTTTCCCTCCCTCTTCTTTCACATCCACTTTTCCTCCTTTTTTCCTATCTTGTTTTCTTTCCTTTTCTTTTCAATTTCCTTCTCTCTCCCTATCTTCTCACTCCTGTCCTCTTTGTCTTGATAGCTAATATTCTAGTTACTGGGAGGAAAAATGTCAAGCTAACAAAAACAACCCAACCAACTGAGACAGAAATACATTCGTTCGTGTAGCCTCAAACTCAAGGGCAACGCATTAATTACATTTGTTTTTTATCATAGAGGGGCACGCGGTCCCCAATGCTAGGAATGCACCTTTACCTCCTAGAGTAGAGGTGTCGAACTCAATCAGAGAAGGGGCCAAAATCTAAAATCCAGCCTAAATCGCAGGCCGAATGATTTACTGAACAGTCATAAACTGACAATGTCATAAACTGACAGCGGAGTGCAGTGATGACAGCGCGGTGCGGGCCACATTGCAAGGCCTGGCGGGCTGGATTTGGCCCGCGGGCCTTGTGTTTGACACATGTGTCCTAGAGTAAAGAATATTTACCAACTTCAAGCCAACACGCCAGCCCATTTTCATTCCTTAAGGAAGTGGGGAGATAGTCAGTTGCATGGTTTGGCAGCCAAGAGGCTGTGGACAAAAGTGTCCATTGGCTCAGTTCCTTGGAGGAGGGTGAGCCGGGCTCCAGGGGAACTCAGAAGTGCAGAGTTTTTGTTTGTCTGCCAAAGAGGATGTGTGGCGTAATGACTGAGAGAGGTTGGGTCACCATTTTCTCCCTTTCCTTCATGTGCTTTGCATCTCCCTTTCCTTCATGTGCTAGTTGCCATCACAACCTGCGAAGTGACCAGCACAGCCTACAGAGTTACCAGCAGCGCCTACAGAGTTAGGTAGAAGGCTTATAAAGAGGTAAAACACACACAGTTATAGGGATAGAGCGTTTAATGCAATTTACTAGATGGTCCTATTTTTAGTTTAAAGCTTGCACTGTGAGAGCCGGTAGGTTTCCATTCACCTATCCCTTATCTATTTTATAACTATTTTAAGCTTGGAATTCTAAAGAAAACAAAACAGCATGGCTAAAGAAGACCTCATGCCTTAAGAATTTGGACTAAGCCTCAAGAATTAAGAGGATATGAACAGAGAAGGCTCTGGGGCAGTGAGGCAGCAGGAGGAGGGGGATTTGGGTGGAAATGGCTTGAGTTGCTGAACCCCTCTGTCCTTGGTCAGAAGCCTTCGGTCCATATTTCTAACACACACAGATCACCACACCTGACAATGCAGAGATTTATTTGTCTACTACCTGTCGCCAGTTTTGCTAAGCCTTATTTTTCAAGGAATTTGCTCATTTTATTTAAGTTGTCAATGTTTTTCCATACCCATTTTCTCTCTTCTGCAGATTGGATAATTTCTGCTAATATTTCTTCAAGTTCACTGACTGTTTTCACTTTCATTCCAATTAAGCTGATAAATATGTCCATTTTTTATTTTATTTTAGGTATACTATCTTTTAGTTTCAGAATTACCACTTGGACTTTTTAATGTTTTCCATCCCTCTGCTGAGAGTTCCTCTTTGCATGACTAGATGCTTGCTATTTATTGGCCCTAGTTGTCATCACTGATTTAAACTGGTCTGCTAATTTTGACATCTGACTCACATCAGGGTAGTCTCTATTGTCTTTTTTTTTTTTTTTTTTTAACATGCAGATGATTTTAGTTTGTGTTCTGATCATGGTCAATGGCCTGCTGTGGAGACTTTGGATTCTGACATATTCCTCCAATGTGTGTGTTGTTTTATCAAAATTAATTTGGTTGGTTTTAGACCACAAACTCTGTCTCTTGAACAGCAGCTCCAATCTCAGTTTGGTTCTCTCCTCTTTAACTGGCTGCCTCTCTGCAGTGCTTAGATCCCAGTGGCCAGGGAATCTCACACTCACCTCTCTGGCTCTCTCCTTCCCAGGATCCCCTTCCTCACTGTCCTCTCCAGGAACCCTGAACCCAGACCTCTTTGTCTTCAAGTCAGAAAGACAGAGAGTTGCTCTGTACTTGGGCCTCAGGCTTACCCTTTGCCTTTCCATTCTTCAAATGCCAGCCTATTTCATTCCTGTGCTAGTCAGTGCCTTTGAGCTGGGTTCCTTCCTTCCTTCCTTCCTTCTTCCCTTCCTTCCTTCCTTCCTTCCTTCCTTCCTTCCTTCCTTCCTTCCTTCCTTCCTTCCTTTCTCCTTCCCTCCCTCCCTCCCTCCATCCCTCCTTCCCTCCTTCCCTCCCTCCCTTCTCCTCCTCCTCCTCCTCCTCCTCCTCCTCCTCCTCCTCCTCCTCCTCCTTCTTCTTCTTCTCTCTCCCTCTCTCTCTCTCTCTCTCTCTCTCTCTCTCTCTCTCTCTCTCTCTCTCTCTCTCTCCCTCCCTCCCTCCCTCCCTCCCTCTCTCTCCTTCTTTCTCTCCCTCCTCAGTATTTTGTCCAGTGGTTTACCTTGTTACCTGCCAAAGGGCTTTCCTGCTGAGAGGTACCCAGAGGGCAGCTCTAGTAGAACCAAGTAGCTCTCACAGATTTGATCACGGCCTTGTCTTTCCAGAGTCTACAGCTGAGTCCCAAGGAGAGGATGAACTCCAACAACAAAACAAAAACAAGACGTCTGCTCTGTAGCTTCTGTGTGTCGTCAAGGGTTTAAGGTAGCACGTCAGTGGTCCATACAGACACAGTGACTAGGAAGACTGCCTGGGAAAGGGGGCGTCTCTCTATTTCCCCAGGAGCCAGGCCTGTGGGCATCAAGGACTCCAGGGCTGCAGGGCCACCCTGCCGCCTCATAGACTTTCTTCAAGGGGGAGAGGACACAGACCAATGTCAAGGAGACACATAAAGAGCTGATTCACAAGCACATGAAGCCCCCTTTGTGGGATCTCAGAACTGCCTGGGCCTGACTTTATGGCGGATCAGGAATTCAGGCTGGGACCTGCAAGAGAGAACCTTCATTGCTGTCAAGGTGACATTTTCTTTTTCTTTTTTTCTTTTTTTCAGTATAGGAGTAAAGAAATTAAAATATGTGTCATGATGTGAACAAAGTCCCCAGGACAGCATGAGAGATGGAATCTCCCTCTTCCCAGGCTCCCAGCCAAGGCAGCTCTGGAAAAGCCTGGCCCATGTCCGCACACCCCGTCAGCCTCTGTCACGGTGATTAAAATGTCAGCGCGTCGGTGGCAGCTGGGGAACTAGCCCACAGGAGCTGCATGGCTCATTTCGTTCTTTACAGGCGAGAGGGCACATCGTCTGAAAGTCAACTAGAAGGGGTAGGGATGAAGGAAAGAAACTAACATTGAAAGTGCACGTGAATATCTATTCTACCATGGCTGCGATGCCCCTGTGAATCATGAGGCAATTAGGATAACATTTCTCTTTTTCTGAGTTTAGCCAGTCTCAGAGAATTAATGTTTGTCTTTAGGAGGATGGGTATTTAAATAACCTTGGCTTACAGCCTCATTAAATGGACATACCCAAAGGCCATTGCAGGAGTTGGGTTCCATGTTTAAGGCTCTCCCCAAACACCCCCTTGCACCTCACCCCCTCCCAGAGGCTGCTGCAGAGAGAATCCTGAGGAGCTGCAGTTCCCCGTGGCACAGCCTCAGTCAGGACTGGTGTTGGTGTTGATACAGCACTGCCTGGGGAGGGACTCATGGTCTGGAGATGTTCCCCCATAAATCAGGCTGAGTGATCCATCATGGGGTTGGGGTGGATGGGAGAAACTGGCTCAGGTTACCTTGGAAAGACCTAAGAACTCTGGAGAGATGTATCTGCTTTATCAATAGAAACCCGACTGCTGACTGAAAAACATAAGTTTGACTTCACACTGGGAGGGGAGCCCCTGGAACCAGCTGCAGGCATGGGGTCTGCAGAAATCCTCATTAAGTCACCTTGACCTTTCCTCAGTTCTTGCCCCGAGTCCTGACTCATCCTCTTTGGAATATCTGGCCTACACTTTATCTCATGGTTAATAGAACTTTCAAATTGTGTGAGGAGAAGAGACTCTTCTAAAATCTGAAAACAAGCAGCAGCTGGCCTCAGTGTTTCCCCTACCTTCCACTAAGGGGCCTCAGGTCCAGCACTCACAGCAGCCTGCCTTGGTTCACAGCTTGGCTATCCGGGGCACCTCCAAGCCTAAAACAAGTAGCAGACATCTGCAGATTGCTCTGGAGCTCATGCTGGGTGGTGTCCACATCCATAAGGAACACACTCAAGGGGCAGATTTGGTGAGCACCAAAGCCCCACTGAAGCAAGTCCTATACCTTTTTAGTGCCTTAGCATGTAGTGGAGATTAGCAACACCAGAACGAAAAGAGAGAAAGGAATATGAGCTATTTAATGGAGAGGTTTTCCAAGTTTGTAATCTTCTTCCTTCTCGTTTGTTCCTGGGAATATGTAATCCCTCCTGTAGCTCATTTCCTAGGTCATTCTCATGAGGGATCCCGTATAGCTGTCCTGAGCCTGACGATCCACAGGCAGACCTCATACCTCTCTCTTGTTGAATCTTGTGGCTCATTTCCCCTTTGGTGTTCCTGTGGAGACTGGTTGACTCCATTGTATTCTCTCTGGCCAAACCCTAGCTTGGGGAGGCAGCCTGATGGCATGGTTAGGTTCCCAAGATGATTGTTATCTGCAAGGGTCCTCAGAAAGATTTTGTTTTCAGAATATAAACTGATATCATAAGTTTTATTTTTAATGTTTTCTGGGTTTTCCCCTTGTTTTTCTTTTCTTTCTTTTATTTATTTATTTATTTTTTAACGTTTTCTGGATTTCTTGTCCCAAGTTTCTTTGTCCCAGGAGAGAGCTGCTTGCTATTAACTGCTGCAGGCTCAGGGCAGTACTGAACAATGTGAGACACAGCCATCTGCAAGGTTCATTAATAATTCACTGCCTTGCATCAGTCTGGGTGCCACGAAGCAGTCTAATTCATAATTTAATGCTGTTGGTATGCAGTTTCCTAATGCATCATTAGTGTTTTATGATGGTCTGGTCCATGGACCACTGTGCATATGTGCTGGCAGCTTCAGAGGTCAAGTTCTGGGCAGCTCCTCTGGGCCGCAGAGGGGAGAGTGTGCTGTGTGGAGCAGTCCAGCGGAACCGTCAGTGAGCCAAAGGCACAGGGAGTCAAAGGAAGTTATTCCAGAACTTTCCACAACTCAATGTGCTTCTGTTTTTCAAAAAGCATTCCTACCTGGAGATGAAACAATATTCATGCATGTAAAACTTGTCCAGAAAAATATAGCTCTGATTGAGATTGTATCCCAAATACGAAAACATTAATAAATTACAAAAAATAGCTAATGGATGACAAAACAACTTTACTTATATAAGATTTTAAGTGGCTATATTTGTACACTTGTAAGTATATGTACTTATGATTTGGCTTTGTTGTAGACCTGGTAGAAAGCTGACATGATCTCTAACTTTTGCACATTCAGTTGAATATCACATCTTGTAGACAAGTGAGGTTAGGCCCAAGGAACAGAGGCATTCAACATTAGTCCAGGCTCTCCAGGCAGCATGCCGAGGTGAGCTGCTTCCTTGGGAGCCTCCAATGCCCTCACCTCTCAGCCTTTCATATTGCCTGCTCATCTTCCTTTCGTATATTGAACCACACACTTGAAGCTAATACACTCCTGGCAAAATTTCTGGGCAGTGTGTCATCTCTCCAAGTGGTGCTTACATGTGAGCATTCTCCCTATCTAAGTTTGCAAATTAATTTTCCCCCTCAAAAAATCATATCATTCAATGGGGGGAGGGGGATGACTTCATGTGAGGTGTGAGAGCCCTCATAGCGTCACTGAACCCATACCAAGTGGGTGACTCGCTGACTTCTTTAGTTAACTGAGAGGACAGGCATGAGGCCACCAGGTATACCTCATTTATCCTCACTTATTAATGAGGCTAGCCAGGCATTTCCAAATATTGGCTACTTGGTTTTGAGCCTGGAGACTCAAAACCAAAATCAGCCATATTTCTAAAGAGCTACAGAAATTCATTTTTCTCCATAAAAGTCACCTAGTTTTCCCACTAGGAATTTGACCATGTGAAAAAATGTGACTAGGAAGTGAATGCAGAGGAAGTGGATACTGGGATGATGCCCAACCAACTGAGCCACACTGGCCAGGGCTATCTTCCTTCTGAGACCCGGAAGCTCCTGGACTGTCTGAGCTGCCAGGTTTGCCTCTCAAGTTAGGTTAAGTGACTGGATAATGCCTTTTTACCCAAGGTGATAGTTCCATTTCTAAGCCTAGAGCCTAATACCTCCTGAGTAATTAAACAAACAAACTAACAAACATCTTTTAAAACTGTAACTTACCTGTGAAGGAGAGAAAAATTCATTTAGTATAAAAATGACATGAGGTGTGCCAATAAGATGTGAATCCCCACAGTGGCAAAAATCCTATTATCTTTTAGGGGTTTTGCCTGGAGGTCAGATCCTACTGGGGGCCTCTTTTCCCACTCCTTTCCCATTCTGAAAAATGGAAGCCTTTCCCCTCCCCCACCTCCCCTTCCCAAATAGTAACTAACATTGGACCCAGCAGAGGATGATGGTGCCACACGCACCAAAGGCTGGAAGAACATGAGAGAGGATGCTGGGGAGAAGTCAAGAAACTGAAAGGGCTGCGAGGCTGTGGGAGGGGATAGAGTGTGGGAAGGGGATAGAGTATGTGGAGGAGATGATCCCGGGGTGCTGACTGTAGTGTGCTGGCCACAGGTTCACCTGTCTGTGACTGCACCTAGTTACCAAGCCCTCAGATACATGGAATGCAATAGAATACACAGACACTTCAAATATTAGACCCACCGGGCCCCTCCATGAATTACATGGCTTGACGTAATAAAGTCACTAAATGCTCTTCCAGCATTCAGTTGTTTGCTTGTGCCATGCCAGCATGGCCAAGGGTAAACCTGAGGGGGGGGGGGGGATGTGGGCGGTGAAGGATTTAGAAAAGACAGACAAGAGAATAAAGCTGAGGCTCAGTGGGACGCTGCTTTTCTGATGGAGAGACAGAAACCCTGCCTCTAAGCCAGTGTTTCCCAAACTTCTCTCATGATGAGAATCACCTGGTGGAGTTGTTAAAACACAGATTCCTGAATCCCAACTAAGAAGTGCTGAACTAGAATTTTTGGGAACATATAGGTAAAATTGTATACTTAACTAGTGCTCTAAGACAGATGTTATATACAGAGCACTAAGTTAGGTATGCAATTTTACCTATATGTTCTCAAAAATTCTAGTTCAGCACTTCTTAGTTGGGATTCAGGAATCTGTGTTTTAACAACTCCACCAGGTGATTCTCATCATGAGAGAAGTTTGGGAAACACTGCTCTAAGCCAAGTCTTTATTTTATAGCCAGATTCCAGGAGGCAAAGTAAGGGCATGGTCAAGATGTTAATAATGTTTTAATCTACTCAATTACATGCACCTGAACTCTATCAAGCCCACCTTACCCAACCACGTGGGACCACAGGTTTGGACCATTAGGTCAAGTTTACAACCATAGCCTTTGGCTATAACTGTGCTGGGAGGGCTCTGCCCTCCAAGCTGGGACTTGCACGTGGCTTTGCCACGAGAGGACTGTGCCCTCTCATTAATCCGAGGCTTGAACCTGTCCAAACACTGTAGCCGCTCTCCGCATTTGCTGACATGAGGCTGGGTCCCAGCCACCAAGCCTGCGGAGCTCACTGAAATGCAACTGACAAGCTGTGCTAGAGCACTTTCCATAACCAGCCCTGTGGTTCTTTACAGAACTCAGCACCAGTAGCCCAGCGCTGCTCACCTTGCCTGGGACTCAAACCACCTTCTCAGGTGCTTCTTCACCGCCCTCCCTCTTCCTGCTTTCTACTGGCCCTGGCCAACCTGCACTCTAGTGGGCAGTTGATGATAGAAGCACTGGGTATCTTGCAGTTTCCTGAGGGAAGGTGGCCTTCAGAGGCTGTTTCTCAGACTTGGTGGTGGACAGACAGCAGAGAAATAGGGACCCAGAACCATTTAAATATCATTTGCAATTCCCAGAGGCTGGGGAGTTCAGTCTTTCACCACACAATCTGTTTTTCCTCAATCTCCTGGCTGGTATTCCTTACCTATGTTGCCTGAAAGAATGAGAATTAGAAATGTGGACATGTGGAAATAAACATTCAAAAAAAGATTGAGTGCTTGGCCAGTGTGGCTCATTGGTTGAGCATCAACCTATGAACCAGGAGATCATGGTTGGTTCTATTCTTGGTAAGAGCATTTGCCTGGGCTGGGGGCTTGATTCCCAGTGGGGGGCATGCAGGAGGTAACCAATCAATGATCCTCTCTCATCACTGATGTTTCTATCTCGCCCAGGCAGGTGACCAGGAATCAAGCTGTAATCTTCTGGTTCATGGGATGACACTCAACCCACTGAGCCACATTGGCCGAACTGAAAAGCAGTTTTTAATTTTAATGAGGTCCATGTCATCAATTGTTTCTTCCATAGAGTATACCTTCCGTGTTGTATCTAAAAAGTCATTGCCACACACCCTCTAGGTTTTCTCCTATGTTATCTCCTAATGTTGTAGTTTGGTGTTTTCCATTTAGATCTGTGATCCACTTTAAGTTAATTTTTGTAAAGGTGACATTTTAGCCTCTCAGCTCTCCCTCCCTTTCCTCTTGCTTTAGAGGAGGTGTCATAGCCCAAGAAGGCAAAACAGGCAGGGCTCTTTATTGGGCCTCCTTAAATCCTCAACAGGTGTTACTTGTTTTTGCTGTCGTTTTTCTCTCTCTCCCTCTCTCTCTCTCTCTTTTTTTTTCCTCCTGAGAATGCCAGGGTTCTCTAGAGCCAGTAATTTAAAACTTATTTAAAAATTAGAATCACCCTTTGAACTTTAAGACTCAGAGTGTGGTGTTCATGCCCTACATCCTTAGATTTGTGCTGTCCAGCCCAGGGGTGAATGTAAGTCTGGGCTTACATTTGAAACTTTTGTAAGCTCCACTTGATTATCTAATGTGCTGCTAAGGTTGAGAACAGCATGTCGCATTATGGACTAAGTCCAGGAATTTCTGAGGCATGCTGTGAGAGATAAAAACCTGATCAGAGTCCGAGATATCTGCTTTCTTAGGAAAACAATGCCTGTTCTATTTATTTAATTACCACATTAGTTATGAATCTCAAACTTGCTGCTTTTGGAAAATGTACAAAGGAACAAAAAGCTTTATCATGTAAAAGTTACTAAAAATATTGACTTACAAATTCTAGTGGTTTTACCCTTTGACACAACCAACTCCAGACAGAGCCTACAACTATTAAAATCTCCTGGGGTTCTAGTTACCAGACTGGAGACAAGTAATCTGTTAATAGACTATAACTAAGAGATATAAGGAGGAAAGTCTAGATATAAAAGCCTAGATAGAAGTGGCAGAAGTTTGCTGGGCTGGAAAGGAGCATGTCTAAGTCTGTCATGACAGTAGACTAATTCCATTCTCCAGTCAATGGTTCAGCATTGGATGGGGGTAGGAGGTTCAGACATGCCACACTTACTTTTTCTCACACCTGGATAGAAGGGCTGTGGTGCAGATGAGCAACATTTGTTCTTTCACCCAGTGGCTTTTACTCAATAGTAGACACCTGGAGGTTGGGATGGGTGCGGGATGAAGATGGTAAATGGAGAAAACAAAGGAGACATCTATAATAATTTCAGCAATAAAGACAAACTTTTAAAAATAGTAGAAACCTGTAGAAATCATGAAACCTATTGCTCAGACACCCATATTTTTCAAGTAAGTTAATATTTCCACCTTGACCAACTAACTTCTTTGTTGAAAACGTAAAGTCCACATGCCAATACAAATACCTTGCTTTTTCCCTGCCTCCATGTAATCTTCATCCCATCCCCTTCTTAATTTCTAAGGCATAAAAGGAACTGCAAAACTGTCATTCTCTGGAGCATCTGAGATCTTGCTCCTGGCAGATGTTTGGCTCAAATAAAGTCTTCCAAAAATTCTCTACAAGTTTGGACATTTCTTATGTCAACACCTTTGATATTTTCCCCCTTACACTTGGGAAGCTTTTTTCCCCCCTTGAAATCTGGGAATTGTTTTCTTGAGGAATATTACAATCCGATATATTTTGACTTTACAGTTCTTTTTTTCAGGAGCATTTTTCTACTTTCCTCTTTCCTAAATGTATTAGAACATGCTCTCTGGAAATTCCCTGTTGACATTTTAAAAAGAAAGAATTCAGATCCAGAAATATGCACAGTGATTCTTCCTGTTGTCGGGAAATCAGAACATGAGCCGGAGTTCCCTGAGTGGTTTGAGTTTATCGTTTCAATGATTGGAGTCGTTTATTTCGGCAGGCTGGAAGCACGCTAGCTTTCATAGTTCAACAAATATTCTCTAATTCTCTAGAATACACTGAACATCATTTGAACTCTGCTCTTTTTTTTTTAAGCTCTATATTCATTGTAATAATTTCCTCTGGAAATTAATTTGTTATAGTTATTTCCTGCTTGTATTATTCACATAGAGATCCTCCATGAGAGAAAAAAAAACCCAATCAAACTAACAAGTGAATTCTTATCTCAGTTAATTTTAAAAAACTCCTTGTACACAACACGTAAAACAATCAAATGCAAAAAGACAGAATGAAGAATATTCTTAAAATGACTTTGCAAGATGTGCTTTATTTTGAGTCAGTCCCGAACCCAAACTACATAGGATCATTTTTTCTCCACATAATCTAGTCCATTCAACGATTCTTCTCAGAAACTGTATTTTAATATGGAATGAAAACTACATTTCAGTCATAAATTTCCATGCTACAATGTTATTTAATGAAGAGGTTGTATTACCAGTAACAATAATTTAAGAAAAGACCATTGTTTATTTCCCCAAGCTCAATATACATATTTCTTTCATAATTATGAACTTAAAAAACCCGTCTCAGATGTAAAAATGTGAATTGGAATATGTAAACTCTTTGATATACCTGTAAAACAGGAAGGAAAAATGTCACATACGGAAAACCATTGTTTAATCATGGAAATGGGGAAAAGCGTGTTGGGGGTTGGAGAAGGTGGAAGAGTGCTCATGACCTCAGTTGATAAAGAGTTACAAAGTCAAGGTTCTCCACCTCTGCTGGGCGGCATTTCCCGTCTTTCTACTTCTTGTCTGTGTTTCACCAGGAGCAGTGATGGGCTCTCTGAAGTAGAACAGCCACCACCATGGATGTGAATCACTAGCTGAGTCTCAACAAAGCCCGTGTCCACCTATTTGTTTTGCTGCTTTTTTTTTTTTTTTTTTTTTTTTTTTCCTGAGAAGTCACTGGTGTTTATTGGGGAAAAAAAATTTTTTTTAATTAATCTTCAGTTAAGATAAGGCAGTAAGAGTGTCACTAAGTTATCTTTTTGCTTAGACTGAGGTTTATCCATCCACTGGCATCTTCAAGGGTCTCAACTCCCTCTCTCTTTTTCTCCTAGAAATAGGTTTAGGAGTTTTCAGCCTCCTATTGCTGTTGCATATTTGGGTTGTGCTGAGGTCCATCTATTCTCCCCTCAGCAGCTTCCCCACTGGCGACAGAGTGCCATGGCCTGTGTGATAGCATCTCCTTCAGAAGGACAAGGTCCCACACAGGAAAACATGGCGTCCTTCCTTCTTCCTTCTCTTCTGTTTCTCTGAGGGAGGAGCCCCATCCACGATTCCTTTACATAGTCTATCAAAATGCAAGACACTGTTGATGAAAACATAAACCAAGTAGCCCTGATTCAGAGAAATGGAAGTACAAATAACTTTTTCAACAGCGCCTGGACTTGCAAGATAGCCTTGACTACAAAAGGAAGCCAACTCCCTTTGGCCACCTGTCAGAAGAGAAACCATTTCCATCGAATGAGAAATGCATAGCTCTTATGAGAATATTGTGCTTTTTTTGTTTTTGAAAACTCAAATGTTATCTTGATTTGCAGTCTGTGTCCTAAGGTGTCAATTTGTTTTTTCTCTAGTCCATTTGATCATGGTTTCTGGTGAGCGGTACAGGAATATTAATTTGGCATAGAGATCTTCCTCTAGTTCCAGTTCCCCTGTCTCTCGAACTAAAAATATGTCCGTGCACAGCTTCAAAATTCGGTCCACATTTGGAAGCTCTTCAAACATGATGGAGTGAGAAATCCCACTGAAGAACTCTCGGACAAACTTCCCAATCACAAGGACAACTGAAGCATACAGTCCCATGATACTGAAAAAAAAAAACACAAAAAGTAGAAATTGTAGCTACCAGTTAAATATGGTCAATAGAACACATCTAAAAGAAAACCGTAACATTTTCTTTCCAAATCCATAGAAGATATGATAAACTTAGCAAAGCTTACAGTTTTTCTCTGGTTGAAAACATTTACTTTTTTTGATGATAAAAAAGGTAATTCATGCTCTTTCTTAAAAAAAAATTACACATTACAGAACTCTAAGATTTGAAAAAGAAAAGTCCTGTGAAATCTCACATTTTGGAATTTACTAATTTTAACAGTTTCATGTATGAACTTCAGGTGATTTTACCGCATATAATAACATGCATCAACCATATCATATATTTGGTGGAAATCCAAATGTACTCTGTATAGTTTTTTGTACCTAACACCTTTCACTTTAATAATACTGCATTATCAGAGATTCATTTTTATAATAAAACTTTTGCAATTTCTTAAGAGGCTTTTCCCGGAAAATGGAAAACTTTCTACTTCTACTTGTAGGGGATGTGACAGTGTCCTAGGATTTTAAGCATCAGAATGTAGTGAAAGGGTAACATTGGACTTGTCCAAAACTATGGTTTCTGATGATCCTATATCTACTAAGGGCATAAGGAAACCTAAGCAAATAAAGATAAATTTATGCTAATTTCTAAATGTAAACACTGAAGTGCTTCAATCAAACTGTGCTTAACAGGAAGATATAGTTAACAAGCTGGAAAGACAGCTTCTAGTCCCATCATTAGCATTGTGAGCCACACGAGGATTGGGACTTCTTTGGGACTCTGGTTCCTTATTTTTTAAGATGAAAGGTCAATGATCTGTGAATTTTAATATTTAAGCTACAAAATTAGAAAAATTTAAGAAGATAAATGGCTTCCCATCTTCAACTTTCTATGATACAGAAGTAGACTCCTTTTTTAAGAAATGATTTCTTTTTTTTTTGGGGGGGGGGCATATTTTTCAATTTTATTTTTCAATTACAGTTTACATCTAATATCATTTTGTATTAGTTTGTGAGGTCAGCATAGTGGTTAGCAGACATAGACTCTTGCAACTGTTCATTGTTAAAAGGGTCCTTACCCATAGCCAGCCAGGAAGCCCAGACTGGGGGGGCTGACTTTGTCATTGAAGACCACCAGCTCTAAGGCCTGGGCATGCTGATTGTAGAGTCTAGTTCCAGTCAGATTGAGAACCCACCACTCACTGTTAGATTTGGTTGAATTATCTCTGTACAAAATGATGGTGATATTCATGAAATTATTTTCTGGAAGAGAAAAAATATAACATCAAGTTAGCATGAGAATTTGGGGATTTAATGCACATCCACAACAGTCTTCAAATGGCAGAACCTGGTTCCCGTCCACAGCATATCATTCCAGGATGCCCGCCTGGCCATGTTCACAATGCAGTGAAAAGAAAGAGCAGGCCTAGGCGGGTGTGGGGTTTCTCTTTTTTACTAAAAAGGTCAGACACTTTGGCTACATGTGCAGGGCAGCAGAGTCACAGCCAGAGAGGGAAAGACCCATCACCTGGGCATCTTTCCAACAACTACTTAGACATAAATTCATTCTCATCACCGTTGTATGGGGAAAACACCATTCCTGGAGCACTACCATTGATGTGGAATCACCTGTGGACTGAATCAAGTACATTTCCTACTACCTTTTCAATTGCTCTTATTGTGGGGTCTTCATATTTAACACTGTAAGAGGCAGTTTTCTGCCATAGATATGGTTGCTAATAGAAACAAGTAAACAGACTGACTTAAGCAGTAATGTAAGTCATTAAATATGAATTGAGTCAATCAGGTTCTATACCAATAAACAGAAAAAGAAAATGAAGAACAGGTGAGCGAATGACTCCTCTGGCTGGTGAGCACAGCCAGGAGCCATAGCCTCTTGCAAGGGAAAGAAAACTGGAAAGAAGTTGGACAGAGGTTGAAAAATGCAAACCCTCGTGTGTTGAATAAAAGAAAGATTAAAAAGAATGACTGAGTGATTCTCTCTCATTCTTACCAGATAAAAGTTGCTTTATAGGTTTGGAGTTAGAATCACTAGGTGCTTTCACGTAATATGGGTAGATCCTTTCTATAGTCCTGTGCATAAAGAAAAAAAAAAGGTAATTGAGTTTTAGTTGTTTTACCCACATAAAATTGATTTTTATTGCTATTTTGACCTTATATCAAACAAATAATGGCAAGAGTCTTTATATGTCTATACAATGTGTAGTCACCACCATTTATGGATACTGGTTATAATCGGAATTCTCTGAAGCCAAACAAATTCATCAGGTTCTATCCCAATGCACACAAATAATCACTAAACACTACACACAAATAATCAATGCCTTAAAACTGCTGCAGGGATTTCCCCATATCTGCTACTGTTTCTGAAGCAAAGGGCTGTCTTTCTTGCTAGGAGCCTATAATTTGTATCAATAACATTGATCACTCTTGATTTTTAGGATTTCAAAAATATTGATAATTAAGTGGACTGCATTTGATCTAGTGATATGAGTAAGATGTGAGGAGAGAACTGGTGACCTGAATCTTATCCAGCCTCTGGAGGGATGAGCAGGGTTGCCTGCGGAGATTGTCCCATCGTCCTAGACCTGTTTGTGCATCTGGGAAGTGATGGAGGCGGATCTGACAATCTTTGAGGGACCTTCAACTTGATTGGTTAACAAAGGATGTTTTAGTCAGGAATCTGTCTGAGGATTGCATCATGGTGGTTCCCACATTCAAAGCATAAACACAGGGCCAGGGCAGACTGGCCACAGAACTGGCAAGTGGCTGGTGGACATCATTTAGCAGTTTTAGACCAACAGCACTTTTTTTTTTTTCTGCTGCTAGTTCTTACATTGGAATCTAAACATCACAGCTTGGATGTGTTTGAAATGGAGGACTCATGTGGCATGATAATATGTTAAGATATAATTTCCTCCTCAAATTTCTGTTTACCTTTTGCCAAATGCCCTCCGCGCTCCCCTCCCCCCCCCCCCACACACACACACATTAGCTAGGCATTCAGTGACCCTGCAGCAGATGCAAAAGGAAGGGGTCTTGCAGAGTCTTCCCCTGGCTTTTGGTGATTACAGAAGATGACAGCACAGCTTGCCGCTCAGGAGTGAGAGCAATACTCCCTGGCTAGGCGGACAGAGAGCGAGAGGGAATGCAATAGAGTTGCTTCAATCTATTATAGTACAACGAGGCCCCCAAACAGAAATCCACTAGAGGTACCAAAGAATGATGAGTGCATTTCTGGCACATGATGAATTCGTAGGTGGGGATTCTTTACCAGGTACATACACCTATTCAAGCTATAGGAACAGAGCAATCCACTTACACTGGCGTTGTGGAACTTTGTGTGTCGTTGCCAGCTATCATTTTAGCTATATTCTTTCGAGTAATATTTTTAAGAGGAAAAGAAAGTTTATCTGTTGCTATTTCTGCTTTTGCACCCAGACTCATGTTTCTGTTAAGAAAAAACATACAAAACGTCAATGTCGCTGATTATTCAGAAATCTGGAAGAGAAATTATCAACTCACTTGACTCTTAATGTTATTAATCTCACCAAGGTGTTATTGGGTCCACTACTGTCAACCCCAGCCCTTCCTGTCCACCTCAGCTGTATGTCCCATTTCTTAGACAACAGGTTAGTAAACCCCAGGGAGGCCACCCACACTTTCACACAAATGGCGGAGGAGGAGGAGGCACAGTCTGCTGAGCAAAAGAGAGAGCGTCCTGCTGCTTGGACACGCATTTCCCAAACCCTCTCTATGTCAATCCGGCGAAACTGGTGTTCCCGGTGACTAATGGAATCCACATTTTTAAAAGAATGTTCAATCAGAAGGTGATGTTTCCTGTTGTTGTTACTTTTTTGGTAGGTCTTCAAAGAAAGGCTAAGGAGTAAATTTTTTTGGCAGTACAGAATTTCATGTGAGGAATCTGGGGCATTTAAACGAGAAAATAAAATTAAAGAAACTCTTTTGCATGATCAACTATCCCCTTTTGGAATATTTCTTTACAATATTTCCTTGTGAATTCGCTTTAGATTCTAGAAGGCTTTCTTCTGTACCTATCATGATTGTTTCTTAATTCCATCGGAGAAGCTGGAGTGGTGGACCCACATGAACCTAAAGCTTGGTTGACAAATAAACTTGTAGAGAGTCCTCAGTCACAACTGTGGTGGAAGAAACTAATCAGTGGGTATATTGTGTTGAGGCCCCTGAACTGCTTCCCTAACACGTCTGGCGTTGGGATGCCAGAACTTTTCCTAAGACATGCTCAGTCTAAACAGGTGAAGGAGCGGCCACGTGCTGGCCATTGGCTCAGGTTCGGTGAAGAGCCATTTCCCTCAGCTCCACTCTCCTGGGTCTGCCAAGCTGCTCTCACATCTCATGCTTGGAGGAAAGATCTGCTAGGGCTCTCTGGATATTGAAGAGATGCAAGTGAGAAGCTGGGTTCCTAAGGCTGCACATTCTTTATTATTAAGACCAAATTTTCAGTGGCAGAAAGTGAAGAAATTAAGCAAAAAACATGTACATAACACATAGACACAGACAACAGTGTGATGATGGCCAGAGGAAAGGGGGGTGGGAGGTTGGTGGAGGGCAGAGGAGGGTGGGGACTGAAAGATACTTTGCTTGGGGGCAATGGTGGCATGGTGCAGTGTGCAGGTGATGCTTTATTGGGTTGTACACTTGAAACCTGTATGGTTTTATGAATAAATTTAGTAAAACAAAAAAAGAAAAGAATAAAATCATAAGAAGGCCAAACTTCAACCTTTTAGGGAAATCTTACAATACATCCAGGTTCTGTTTCATTTTATGAGTCATCTCCCTTTTTTTCTTTCTACCTTTCTCTCTTGCTCACAGAACTCACTGCCAGCTTCTCTTTGAAATGGAACTTAGCCCCGGCCCAGTGGCCTAGTTGGTTGAGCATTGTACTGTACACCAAAAGGCTGTAGATTCAATTTCCAGTCTGGGTGACATACCTAGGTTGTGAGTTCAGTCCCCTATTGGGGCATGTATGGGAGGCAACTGATTGATGTCTCTCTCTCTCTCTCTCTCTCTCTCTCTCTCTCTCTCTCTCCCTCCCTCCTCTCCTCTCCTCTCCTCTCCTCTCCTCTCCTCTCCTCTCCTCTCCTCTCCTCTCCTCTCCTCTCCTCTCCTCTCCTCTCCTCTCCTTTCCTCTCCTCTACTCTCCTCGCTCTCCTCTCTTTCTACAAATAAATTAAAAAATTTCCTTGGGTGATAATTAGAAGAAAAAAAAAACTTAGTAGAAAAAAGGAAATGTAATAAGTTTTAGTTTTGTCAATGATTCCCAGGCAAACCATTATTTAATAAACAAAAATGTTAGCTGTAGCATTGAATGATTGTTCCCATGATGTAATGCAAACTGAGATCCACATTAATATATTTCTTCTGTATTATTATGCTCCCCACCCCATCCCGAGTTTAGATTGAGGGAAAAGGGAAATTATGCATGGAAATACAGTAACTACCTCTGAATACTCCATGAAAAAACAACAGAGAAGCTACTATTGGGGTCCAGGAGCTCGTGTATCATTTTCTGCTTACTGGGAGGGCTGATGGTCCATAAAGAATTTGAGTTTCCTTCCAGTTCTGCTACTGTTATGTCTTCTTTTTCATAATTTTCCAGAAATTGCATAGCACCCTATATGCACACAAATACACATGCATAAATAGATCACATACACAATGATGATAAAGTTATCACTCTTCCTCTTAACTGACTGTTTAGAGATCCTTTCCTCTTTAAAAGGAACATTTCTATACAGATTATCTTGGTGTCCCATTGCACTGACTTTATTCCCCTGCCAGTGACATCATCAAAGCCCAGTGGCGGTACTGCCACACCAATACAGCTATGGAATCACTCAAATTAAATAGTAAAGGCAAATCAGATGACTTAGTGTATCTTTTCCTTCTCACTAAGAAGAAAATTTTTCAACTTTTGGAAAACGTCTCTCTGGTAAGAAAGTCACATTTCGTTGACCCAGGAATCCTGGCCCTGTCCTCACAGATGTTCATCTCTCAAGGTTGGTTTTGATAGTGTGCATCAGAGACCAATAATTTTACAAAAGAGAAACGCCTCTGTTTACCCAATCACTTTTTTTAAAAAAATATTTTGTCCATTGATTTTTTTTTAGAGAGAGCAGAAGAGAGGGGGCAGGTGGAAGGGAGAGAAGCATCAATATGAGAGAGACACCTTGATTGGCTGCCTCCCACAGGTATCCCAACCAGGGACGGGAATCAAACCTGCAACCCAGGTATTGGCTGCTGAGGAGGAATTGAACCCAAGATCCTCTGGTGTACAGGCCAATGCTCTAACTACTGAGATACACCAGTTAGGACTGCCTGATTCCTTTTTAAAAATTAAATA
The DNA here is from genome assembly GCF_964339955.1 of Pipistrellus hanaki. Taxonomy (NCBI): domain Eukaryota; kingdom Metazoa; phylum Chordata; class Mammalia; order Chiroptera; family Vespertilionidae; genus Pipistrellus; species Pipistrellus hanaki. The sequence goes on from NC_140508.1 coordinate 61,346,206, forward strand.
ATAAATATTAATTGTAGCCAAGCTGGTGTTGCTCAGTAGTTGAGCGTAAACTCAAGGACCAAGAGGTCACTGGTTCCAAGCCATCAGGATATAAGCCTGGGTTGCAGGATCCTCAGTAGGGGGCAAGTGGAGGCAACAGATCCATGGCTCTCTTTCATCAGTGTTTTTCTGCCTCTCTTCTTCTTCCTTCTTCTAAAATAAAAAAAGCCATATTAAAAAAAATGTATAAAAATTATTTGTAAAAAAATTTTTTTAATTATAAAAGGTAATTATTATTTTTTTATTACAGAAATAGCTTGGAAAATATTCAGACAACATCATATGTAAAGAAAATGCAAAGTATGTAAAGAAAATATAAAGCCCCCTTCTTCTACTATGACCACCCTTGGGTAGTCAGAGCTAATCAAATTCACTACATACACATGATTTATTCAACCAGTCCCTACTAATCCTCAAGCTGCTTCCAGTTTTTACTAATACAAGGAATGTTGTCAAAAGCAGGTACTAACATAGCATTTTTTCTATATTTTTAATTATTCCTTTAAGGTAGATTCTCAGAATAGACCAACCAGTCAAAAGAATAAATATCTACCCAAACTTTAAAAATTAAAAAATATTTTAAAAGGATCAACCCCTGTTGAGCTTACATTGAAATTTTCTGAAATAAAATTATGAATATTAACACATCCAATAATATAGAAATGATGTCTTCGATGATCAAAATGGCCAGTGGCTCGGAATCTGTTGTGTTCAGCTGAAAATCTCTGAAAATCCACCCCCCTCCCAGGCCATGGCAAATAGTGACTAATATGACAACCCCTCAGCTCACCTAGATGAAAGCTCTTCATAGAAGTCTATTATATACATTTACTTACAGTGTCACTAGAGAATGCTTTCTTAAAGCGCTCATACTTGGTATCGTTCATAACTTTCAGTTGGCTTTGCTGGGCGCTCATTGTGAAAATAGGCTGGAAAACAAGACACACAGTGTTGTGAATATTCTGAAGCTCTTCTCTGCCTCCTGGGTCAAAGGGGAAAGGTTTGCATAGGATGCCCGCCCCCCTGAGCACCCAGGGGCAGCTCGCCTCAGAGAGCTCTTTTCTGAAGGGATTATTCCTGCACCCCAACCCAGAACAGACCTCTCCTTCCCCTTATTTCCAACATCACAGATTTGTTGAGAAGTCAAACTTTAGATAGGGAATGTGGATAGGCAAACTCTAACTACACGTCCCGTAGGGGTGTATCAGGAAAGAGTACTGTGCGAGGAAAGGTACTTGAGCGAAACCAGGAGGAAGTGCACAGCCATTACCTGGTAACCACCCAGGGTGATTGTGACCGAGACATCCAGGGGCTGGTTGATCACGCCGGCAACAGATTTGATCAAAGACATGAAGAGAAGAGGGAACCAGACAATGCAGATGAGCAGGACGATGATCATGCCTCCCATGCCATACTTCACCACTTTCTTCTTCTTCTGCCCCCGGGGCTGAGGGTATCTCTGCAACAGAGGAGTTCACACAAGGCTCAGGCCGCTGACCCCTGAGAAGCAGGGGCGGTGCACGAGTGCTCGTCTCATGGGGTTGGGACTCAATTCAGTCCCGATTCTGCTCTGTTTGTTCTAACATGGGGGAGCAACCTTGTCCCAACCTGGGAGCCAAGGTAGGTGGTGACATGAAGACGTGGTGAGCTTCCTACATGTCCCCACCACGGTGCCACGTGGGACCAACAGGACCCCAGTGACTGTCTCCCTAAAATTGTTCGGTGGGTTGTGTTGGTGCTAAACCTCAGAACAAACGGATCAAATGTGGTGCTGAATAAAGCCTCTGGTTTTATGGGATCATGCGGGAGAAAGACATTTTACTTTAAATTCCCGAGCACTCAAAAGCTTTGTCTTTTTAACTGAGCCCTTCTCCCTCTTGCTGGGTGGAAAAACATTTTTCACATGTTGTCAAAACAATGTTGTTCAAGGCATGCCACACGATCTGCAGGATCAGCACAGTCCTCTGCTCGGGTGCTATGCTGAGAGGGGTGGGGTTGGGGGTGGTGACAGGTGTGTGTGTAGCACTTGGTAGGGCTGGAATCACTTCCATTTGCTTGGCTAAGAGACCCACTAAGCTCTGTCTTAGAAGATATGGGCAAGGTGGAAGGAGCCTGCTTTGCTGTCTGATATTAAAACTGCTCCAGCTCTATATGCATATTCCTTGCTTAAATGTTGCTTCTCAGTGACCTAGTTTCCTTCCAGGGTGACCCCTGAACTTAGGCTACATGTATCATCTGGCAGCTGTCGCCCCTTCCCTACCTGGGGCTCACACTCCATTAGGATGAATTCATTTCAGTACATTTAGGGCAAGAAAAATAATGTACATTCTACCTGGAGGCACTGAGCTCGGGGTTACACACTAAGAGAAAGGTCTGGAAGCCTGCAGAGACCTCTCTGGGGACTTTAAAGGACACTCATTGCCAAAGGGCTCGCCGAGCTTTGACACTGAGTAGTTCCTGAATATGGGCTCGGAACCATGAGGACACGAGCTGGGCTGGAGGGCGGGTCAGAGCCAGTATGGAAAGCATTATTGACTCAGTGCGAGAAAGATGATGCTTCTAAATGACTGCTGTGAAGTTGGGTGAGGTTCATATTAAGGACAGTATTTTAATACTGTTGCATTGGAATTTGATATTATGGTTTAAAATTTTTCTATTTTAAAGGAAAATCTAAAATATTTAACATTTGGAAATACATATTCATACACCAGAGATTTGTTTTTTCATTATTTTCTCAGCGAGGCCAGTTTAGACAATGGGCCACTTAACCCACTCCAACAGCACCCTAGTATTATTATACATAGTGGAGAACTTGGTGAGTTAAAGGAGATTTATCTATTCTCTGTCAAGAGCAGTTGAGTCTCTTCTGCCTGTTTTGGGACCATGTTGGTTCCTCTTTGGGGTTTCCCTAGAAAAGCTCCCAGTAATCCCCATACCTCCTCCCCCTTTTCTACTCACCCCTGCATGCATTTTCCAGGAAAGAACAGGACCAAGACCTTTGGCCTCTCTCTAATTATGAGGCTCTCTTTCCCTTTAACTTTCAAAGCAACTGTCACCTTCCTGTTCTATGCTGCTCCATCACCCCTTTCCTAGGTGAGCCAACTCTTGACCAAGAGTTCCAGTTTGTAGTTCCAGTCACACTGCATTTCCAAACAGCTTCTTAAAGTGTTTTGGCACAGCCTGTGTTGCTCAATGGTTGAACCTCCACCCATGAACCAGGAGGTCACAGTTTGATTCCCAGTCAGGACACATGGCCAGGTTGCTGGCTGATCCCCAGTAGGGGGCATGCCAGAGGCAGCCAACCTATGATTCTCATCATTGATGTTTCTATCTCTCTTTCCCTCTCCCTTCCTCTTTCTAAAGTTAATAGAAGCATGTTAAAAAAAAAAAGTGTTTGGGGAAGTGGCTACATGGAAGTCATAGTAAAACATGACTAGGAGTGAGTGGCTTGCATTGTGTGTGCTCATGCCAACACGGGCCTCTCTTTTTTAAAAATATATTTTATTGATTTTTTACAGAGAAGGAAGGAGAGGGACAGAGAGCTAGAAACATCGATGAGAGAGAAACATCGATCAGCTGCCTCTTGCACACTCCCCACCGGGGATGTGCCTGCAACCAAGGTACATACCCTTGACCGGAATCGAACCTGGGACCTTTCAGTCCACAGACCGACGACGCTCTATCCACTGAGCCAAACCAGTTCCGGTTACTTATTGTTGTTTCTTCATAAAATGCATTCATGAAACCCCAGGAACACATTACATTCAATATGGAATAATCCCCAAGAAAAGTTACTTTTAAAAGAAGCGTACTCTTCTGCTTCATCTTAGAAAAGTGATAGTTACTGGTAATGCTTCAGTCTCTTATGGGATGAAGTAGAAACTAGTGTCAGATTCATTTAGACATTTGATACTTACCTCTCACATACCCAGGTTTCTCCAGATATTTTACCATGAGTGATTTAAATAGCCAGAGACTTAGCATAAGGTAGAAGCATATATTTAAATTAAGGAGATACATTGAAATGTGGCTTTTATTTATTTATTTATTTATTTATTTATTTATTTTTGTTTTTTAAAATATATTTTATTGATTTTTTTACAGAAAGAAAGAGAGAGGGATAAAGAGTTATAAACATCGATGAGAGAGAATCATTGATCAGCCGCCTCTTGCACACCACCTACTGGGGATGTGCCCGCAACCACAGTACATGCCCTTGACCAGAATTGAACCTGGGACCTTTCAGCCCGCAGGCCGGCGCTCTATCCACTGAGTCAAACCGGTTTTGGCTTATTTATTTATTTTTTAAATTTAATTTATTGGGGTGATGTTAGTAAAATTATATAGGTTTCAGGTATACACTTCTATAATACATCATCTGTATATTGTATTGTGTGTTTCCCACCCCAAGTCAAATCTTTTCATCATTATTTATCCCCCCTTTACTCTCTTCTATCTCCTCCTCCCCCCTTTCCCTCTGGTAATCACCATGCTGTTGTCTGTGTCTATGAGGCTTTTCTCTTTTTTTCTGCTTAATCCCTTCACCTTTTCACCCAGCCCCCAGTCCTCCTCCCCTCTGACAGCTCTCAGTCTGTTCTCTGTATCTATGGGTCTGTTTCTATTTTGTTTGTTTATTTTGTTCTTTCCACATATGAGTGAAGTCATATGGTACTTGTCCTTCTCTGACTGGCTTATTTCTCTTAGAATAATACTCTCCAAGTCCATGCATGCTGTTGCAAAGGGTAAGGGTAAGATTCCCCCCCCCCCCTTTTTTTTTAAAATGGTTTTAATAAACAGGGATTCCCTTTTTAAATGTTTAAAGATGTCTTCGGTTTCTTTTCTGTGATTCTTAGGAAGATCTTTATGTTCCATTGAAACTTACTGGAGCTTTTGTCTACCTTTCTTGGATCTTACAAATTAATTCAAAATTGCAATATATTTTCCAATATATCAAATAGTTTGCTTCTCCCTCCTCACATTTTTAAACTTCAGACTAAATAATTCTTGGTTCTTCCTCCTTGTTTTCATATGACATGATTTCCAGATCTTTTTGTCGCCCTGATTTCTACTGTCTCTTTGGTAGACTGGCTCTCATATTCTGTCATTATATCAGTTTTCTTGTACCTTGAAAATCAGGAAAAGCTAACACAATTTAAATTATATTACCAGCCCCATCTCTTTCACTCCCACAGATGCCCAAACACAGAGGCTATGGAGCTAATGGCCCCATGACTACAATTCCCAGAAGAAACTGCAGAATACAGAGATTACACAGACTAGAGGGGACTTTTTCAAAGAGATAAGAAAATAAAAAAGAAGACATTTCACACCACCTCAGCTAATGTTGCTTGAGTATTTCTATTGTTATTATGCAAGAGATTCCTGCTTTGTGTGTTAAACTTGAGAATCCTATAAATAATTGTAATTCTATTTTTAATCTTAATATGCAACCTGGCAGAATAATGAGGTATTTGCATTTCAATTTCCTTTGCACAAAGCAGTAACATTGTCTGTCCCTCATCAAAAAGCACATCAGGTGGTCAGCCTGAGTCCAAGCCACCTCACCCCACTTTTTTCCACCATAGCAAATTTCCTCCTGTTCCCCAATGAGTTGGTTAAGAATTATTGAGCCACACAGCAGTATATAATTTCTTCTTTTAAAAATAACTACAATACACAGTGGCCAAAAGAAGAACACATCTGGATGCTATTGCTAAGACAGCAGTATGTCCAAAATTCCCAACTCTAGTGGGGTGAAAATCAATAGGATATTTATAAGTCCTAGTAGTTTTGCCCCTGTCTCCATTTATTTGGCCACAAAACTTGCAAAGGTTCACATTAATCTTATAACCAGTCTGTATCTAAGAGAGACAAATGGGGATAAGGCATTTTTATTGGCTTACTTTTTCCGACTCCCGCCAACACTTCAGGATGAATATGTGAGCATAGATGTCCTCCACACAGATCCAGCTGGAGAGGCTCAAGGTCGTGTCTGTCCACACCCAGTCCATCACAGCCCTTAGCTCAGTCAAAAATGGAACAAGGCGGAACCTGGCAGAAACCACATGTTGTTAAAGAGACAGTTCTGGGATGGCCCCCAATATCCAGCTAACAATGGGAATGCATGCAGTTCTTAATGCTTTAGCTCTTAGCTCTTAGAAAAAAATTTCTCAAGGTGACCCTTATAATAAAATTCAACTTGGAATGCAACTGCTTTTCATTAGAAGTCTAATAAATGAGTTGGTATTTTCCGTTCCTTTTTTCTTTCTTTCTTTTTTGGCTGATGGTCTTAACAAACTGGGATTCCCTTTTTTAGTGTTTAAAGGTGTCTTCTTCAATTTATTTTATAAGAAATTGTACAAATCTTTCACTTCTTTGGTTGAGTTTATTTCTAAGTATTTTATTGTTTTTGATGTTATTGCAAATGAAGTTTTTTCTTTATTTTTTTCCCCAGATATTTCATTGTTAGTGGTAGAATCACAACTGATTTCTGAATGTTGGATTTTGTATCCTGCAACTTTACTGAATTCATTGATTAGTTGTCAAGTTTTTTGGGGCAAGTCTTTAGGATATTTATATATAAAATTATCTGCAAATATGTTTTGTAAGCATTTATTTATTCATGTTACGATAATCTGTTGGACACAGGCTTATTGAATTGATTGTTAGGGCTTTGTTGCTGAGTGAGCTGGGAAAGTTAATACACCTTGTAAGTGAAAACCAGGGAAATGAGAGCCATCAGAGGAAATAGGACATGTCATTGGGCCACACAGTAGACTTACTAGATGACTAAGGCCAACAGGACGCTGGCTCAGTCTCTTATATTTCAATTGGGAATGGGTTGGCCTGGGCTCCTCTCAAGTCTGCAGACTGCTCCCTGTTTCTTGACTGACAGCTTCTCCCAGGCTGGAGGGTCTGGGTTAATTTCAAAGCCCTCACATCATCTTGGGTTACTGCTTGGTATTCTCCTGTGGGCTACACAGCTTTGCCCAGAGAGCACTAATTCAACATGGGGAAGAAATATCAGCCCCCATACAGGATGCCACTAAGTGAAGCACTGTTCCACACTGGAGGTTCCTGACATCTGAGCATGCTCAATACCACTTTTATGACCAAGTCCCTAGCCCCCAAGTTTAGTCCTAAGGAGGAGCCAGCCATGCCTAGAGCAGACTGACTTTTATGTAATCAGCCTGATTTTTATGACTGATTTCTGAGCAAACAGAGAGCAGATGCTACCAATGAAAGGCTCACATGGACGAGCAATATGCTTCCTTCAGCAGCTAACTTACTACCAGGAATAAGCAAGTCACGTGGCATTCCCACTGATGTTAGGGGGGGAATAAATGGCCTATTCAATGCATGGACTTACTGTGCATGCAAAATTCCAAAGGTATTTTGGAATAGTCTAGGTTCCTTTTGTCTCATTGTGCCCAGAAATTTATTTATACTTAAGGATCATGAATCCCAAAATATTATCACAGTAATTATGCAGGATATAGAAATAGAAAATTAACCCATGTGGATGATCCCAGAACAACATCCTGGCCAGGTGTGTGGCAGCTGCACATAGAAAGGTATTTCAAAAAGCATATCTGTCCTGTTGCTAAATACTGTAAGAGTTTCCTTCCTGTACATCAGCAATCTTCCTCTTCCTATTCTTTCCCAGGTAGGAAGCAGAATGCCTTTCACTTGGTGGCCCTTTGTGAGTGACTTTGGCATACAGCATGTGTCCTTACCCTTGAAACAGGAAGAGGTTGACGTAATTGTAGCTCTTTGTGAGGAAGTTTCCAAGCACTCGTGTAGGGTAGCCACAACGGATTTGGTAGGCAGACAACCCAAAGTAAACACATTTTACAAAGTACCAAAGCTGAGCAACCAGGTTCTTGCTGAATTTCCTAAAACAGAAACATTGAGAAAAGTGAGGGAATGGACTCCTCTCCTGGTAAAAGGAAACCAGTTTAGGATTTTAACAGAAGCCTAATTGCCCCTCTAGCATTAAAGTCAATTCAGTCAATTCAAAGGAATTCACTATGTATAGTTGATCACTCCAAAGGCAAAAGGTAGGGTAATAAAAAGATCCTATGAATGGTGCCTCTAAGGTATTAGTGCATCAGTCAGTCGTTTAAGCCATAAATAAAATAAATTACTGTTAAGTAAATTTACTGTTAACATTTTTCTCACAATGTGGATGTTGCTGCTACTCTGTCCAAAATTAAAGCTCTAAAAGAAAAATGTACAACCATAATTTTGTAAAGTTCAATTCATTTTCATTCACACTTCTAATTAGCCACGCTTATTAACATGCTATTCTTAAGGCTTAACTCTGAATGACTCTGGTGCATAAGATCAAGTTCATGTTAAAAATGAAGACTTTTAATGATATTATTAAAAATATTTTTACTGCATCATATGGACCAGTCCATGTTCCTCTTCTGTGGACCCTTTATTATCATATCCTAACAGTTCCTATTTATAGCTGTCTCCCTTATTTTTCTGTTATCGATTGACACATTCATTCATTCGTGCATTAAGCACCAAATTTGAGGTGTGGGGTGAGAAGACCTGGGAAAAGTAACACATGGACTACAGAGACCTACAGAGTGACAAAGAAGAGGCACTGTGGGTTGGAGGCAGAAGAGAAGGGGAGGGAATGGAAGGGCTTTCTTTGGAGTGGTATCTTTGGAGGACTGAAAGTTAACACAGAAGATGCTTAGGATTCAAGATGATAGAGGGAAAGCTGGTATGAGCAGCCTCCAGGATCTTACCAGGCCTTTCCCTATCAAATTTTTGGCTACCCTTTGTAAATCTCAGTGTCTAACCCATCTTAACCAGCACCAACAGTTTCCAAAGTCCTTACCGCTCAGTCACTCCAGGCAAGATGAAGAACATCCAGAAGTGAATTCCAAACACAAGAATGACCTGAAAAATGACCTTTCCCAATACGGTCTTTCTGAGGTACAGTGCTCGGTCCACCACCATGGTTCCAAACTGAATGAGGACCATCACCAGAAACGGCCCGGGCACCTGGTCCTCGGACAGAGAAGACGTGATGTCTGCCGCTGCTGAGTGTTTCTGGGAAAGAGACAACAGGTTCTGGCCTGAGTGACGTTTCACAGGACACATCACTATTAGTCATTGGGTGCATGGTGGCCTTTACCTACCCCGAAGGCCCAAAAGCCAAAGACGATGATGATGAAGTCCACAGTGTCAGCCAGGAACATCAGCACATATACGTCGGTCACGGCACTGTAGTCTGGGTTGATGAGGTTGTAGAAGAACTGTCTGATGGGCACATAGATTTGCAGAGTCCTGCAAAACAGAGACCCCCACCCCTTTGCTTCAGGAGAGGCACAAGTGGAGAAATGACCAGATTCTACAGTCATTCTATTCCTCTTTCCAAACGGGTTACACCTCCCTCTCTCAGCCTTGGGACAGTCCTGCTGGGGTGGGAGGGAGGGCCTCCTGCTAGAACGGAGTGCATACAAGTTCACTGCCAAGGCAGGAGCACATGCCTTTTTTCTTGTGATACAGTGATATAAAGCCCTGAAATTTAGGTGCCTGCTTTGTCACCTGATTCATTTAGTCTGCACCTATGAGACCTTGAGCATGCTACTGAATGCTCCTTGTTTTCATTTCCTCTTCTGTAAAAGAAGGTAGTAATAAGACCTGAGGCATAGGGCTGGACTGAGAAATACATGGGAATACACCGGGGTGCTCATACCTGAAGTGCTGACCAGGCGCTAGGCCATGGTTAGCCAGCCCTGCCCTTCCCCCATGTGGGTCCTGGGCCTCTCTTCTCATGGTTCCCAGGGAGTACCCTGCGCTTTTGTTCACTTAGCTCTGTCCTTAGTTACCATGTCCTCCTGGCTCTGCCTTATCTTTACTGTGCTCTGGGTTTTACCTCCAGTTCAAGGCCATGTTCAGGTATGGATGGGCCTCCGGGCCTGAGAGCCCATATTCAGGACCAGCCCTGCTGCCTCCTCATCTGCTGTTGGTCTGCAGCCCTGACACTTGGGAAGAACCTGTGCACTTTGTTGGAGACTGGCTATATGCCATTGAAAACTATTTCCCCACCATGTGCCTCTGTTTCTCCTCTCTAGAATGAGAATGTATGACTAAGGTCTTTCAGGCTTTGACAACGAATTCCTCTCTATCCAGTAGTCCTTTCCATGAGAATGCCTGGAATTACATACTGTGAGCTTCTGAGATTATCTATTTATCCTGTTCAAATAGAAAATGTGTGTTTCTAAATGCAATGAATGTAAAACAAATCACACTTATTGAAAAGTGATTTTTAAAAATATTAACATTTTTTTCTTCCTTAAGAGGATATTTGTGATATGAGAAACCACTTCTCTGTTCTTCACCTCTGCTATATATGAACCATTTGTTATCAATTATTTCCCTAAGGCCCCCCGCCCTAAAATAAAACCCACACCCCAAGTGTTTGTATGCACTTACTTCTTTATGGTAAGTGCTTTTGCTCTGATTAAATGTTCTTGAAGCTTTTCCAGGTAAAGTTCCCTTTTGCTTCTTTGCTTGATGCTCAAAACACTGCTTCCTTTTTGACTGCTGTTTCGGGTGCTTGTGCTGCCTAGGAATAAAAGGAAGCCAAGATGCACTGTGAGGCACAGACTAGTTGACATAGACACCAAAGGAGTCCTTGGGGCCCTCATGGCAAAGGGATGGCTTGAAACTGACTCAGAGGGAAGAACACACGTGCCTATAGGAGCAGTGACTGGGCATTTGGAATCTGCCGCCTCAGCTCTGCTTCGGTGGTAAAACGCATCTGTGGGTTTGTACACCCAATGCTGAGTCATCCCTGGACTGCTATGAGATCTCTGTCCCAGGACGAAACACATGGGGAGAGCGGCTTTTTCAGTTCTACCTGGGGGGCTAGGTTGCAGGTTTCTCAGGTTGGGTCCAGGGCCCAGCCCTTTTCTGATGTCCTAATTTCTCTAATTGTAAAATGAATATGAGGACCTTCCAGCATCTGCCTGAAAAGTATATTCTGAAGATGAATATAGTCATGCACCAATTAATGATACATTATTTGGGTATACTAGATTCTGAGAAATGTGTCAGTAGGCAATTTTGTAGTTGTGTGAACAACACAGAGTGTACACAAATCTAGATGGCACAGCCTCCTACCCACCTAGGCTATATGGTAGACCACCATCATATATGCAGTCCATCGGTCATCTAAAAGTCATACATGCATGACTGTACATAAGTGTTTGGTAAGTTTCAGACAGGATATAAATACAAATGCTCAATTACTCCTAGAGTGACAATTGTAAGGCATATTTACTTTCTGATTGCACTCCCTACTTAGTAAGAAGTTAATGAATACATGAGCAAATTATTAGATAGTATAGCTGAAAGTTCCCATCAATGAAATATAAATATCTTTTTGAAATAAATTGTGATTTACAGCACTCTGAACAGACCCAGCAGAATTTATGGATCTGATTTTAAAACTGTGGTATGCCCAACACATTCTAGGTCCTAGCACTATGCTGGCCACTTTCCACAATTATCTGAAGTCCTTGTCCCGGAAGGAATTAGACATTTAGAGCAATGATGTGACAGGGCCAGGCCATACACACAGCTGAGTCAGCACTTGAATTCTTGTCTGATTTCAAAGCACTTTTGATTCACATCACAGTATCTGCCTGCTTGGTAGCACCCAATGAACTCCCTGCCCCAGACACACTGGCACCAGTAAAACGAGAGCCCCAGTGGGTATTTCCAGCCCAGGGATACCTCTTTGAGACCTATTTGAAGAAAAGCTGGATCTGTGGGATATCTGGGAGCCGCTGTTCGAACGGTTCCTCCTGACAGCCGTCAGCTGCTCAGGGAAAGACACGTGCACTGACTCCGTGGACGCAGCCAGGTTGATGGATTTCAGAGAATCAGAGGAGTCCCTTCTGCCGTGACTGAGGGACTGCTCTTCATCTGACTCTTCCTTGTCGGTGCCACTGTCCGCAATGTCATCTTCATCCCATAAGCCATGGCACTGAGAAAGCACGGGAAGGGGCAATTCAGATTGCGGTTTCAGGTGAGGGAGCTGGTGTTCTGCCCTATAATATTTCATCGAACAGACTATTCCCTTAGATTAGAAAACCAAAGGCAAAATGGAGTGATTGTATTTGGTAACCCTGTGTTATGTAACTGAAATTTGCAGAGAGAGTGGAACTTGAATGTTCTCATAAAAAAAAAAAAAAGGCCAAAACTGATTTGGCTCAGTGGATAGAGCATCAACCTGCGGACTGAAAAGTCCCAGGTTCAATTCCGGTCACGGGCATGTATCTTGGTTGTGGGCACCAGTAGGGGGTGTGCAGGAGGCAGCTGATAGGTATTTCTCTCTCATCGATGCTTCTGACTCTCTATCCCTCTCCTTTCCTCTCTGTACAAAAATCAATAAAATATATTTTAAAAAATACATATGTGAGGTAATGAATGTGTAATTACCTAGATGGAAAAATCCTTTCACAAGGTATGCATGTATCTAATCACCACATGTCCAGTTTAAATGTTTTATAATTTTGTCCATTATACCTCAATAGAGCTGTAATTAAAAAAAAGATCAGAAAACCAAGGCAGGGAAGAGATTCTAAGAAAGCTTATTATCAATAATTTTATGATGGTCCCAAGAGAGTGGATATGGGTGGGTAAGAGGAGAAAAGTTTGGCTAATTAAGTAAGATGGAGACAGCTGATGTTTGGTAGATGGAGAAAAGGTGAAATTACAATCTCTTGACTTGTTCCATGAGCTTACGACTAGCACTCCAAGTATCAACTTGAAGTGTAAGTGGGTGATTTTAGCCCCATTGCCCCATGTTTACTAAATATCTGTACTTGAACAATAATGCTGTCCCTCTCCAAGCTCCGTAACATGACGTGAATCCTTGAATCATCCATGGCTGACTCAGAAACAGAGCTGCAAATACTTAACTCAAAAATGTTGGCCCACATGTGAAACAGATTATGATGCATTCTGCAGAGCCTGGGTTTTGCTTCAGGGAACTGGGATGAAAGGGCTGATAAAGAGAGGAGAAATGACAGCGGAAAAGGAGGCGAGAGAACAGAGGCCTTCCTGGAGCATGATGCTACCTGGACCACAAGTTACCCTGACAATGAACTTGCTGCTGTTAGTCAAAGTTCCCCAATGAGCTCACAGCCTCCTGAGCGCTCAGACAGCCAGACTCTGCATTTATTCTGATCCCAGATTTATTATAAGTTACATTATTGAGCACAGAGTACTGAAGAAAATGTCCACTAAATGAATATGATGGTGTGTGTGTGTGTGTGTGTGTGTGTGTTTTAAAGCATACAAGTGAACACCATCCACTGACCCTTCAGCACTATCACCAATCCTAATGTTCACAGTCTCTAGGAATATTACAGGGACAACACTTATCAGCATGGACTGGTTAACTGTTAAAACTGTACCTTCAAAATTGATCGGTGGAAGAAAAGAGCCAGGAGCTGAATGAGATCATACAGAACATAACCATCTTTCTTTTCCACACCTATAATATTAGTTGGGTAGAAAGGTTTGTCCTTGTTCAATTCCACATTCTTATTCCAGGGAAAGAACCCAAATTGGAAGAAATACTTGATCACAATTGTCACCTATACATGGATGATAAAAATTATTAAAAAAAAAATCCTTGCAAGCATAGTTATATAGGAGAGACAGCAATATAAAACAACTAAGAAAAATTCATTTCACAGTTTTGATGGTATAAATGCACACAATTACATGAAACGATTACGTCACCGTTCTTACAGACCAATGGCCAGAACAGGCGCTAAATCTTACCCTTGTGACTGCCTTTGATTGTAGATATAACAGGGTCAGTCAGGTCACTCATGACACTACTTAAATAACTTGCCATATTTTTGAGAAGTAGGCTAATTTATACTGATTTGATACATAGCTAATAATCAGCTATTAAAATATGGTATTAGGACACAAGAGTAGGGTAATGTTTATGCCTTTATTATATTTTATGCATTGCTTTAACTTGCAATCTCTATGAACAATATTACGCAGGTTTGATGTACACAGTTTTCACTTTACTCCAGTCTCTTTCTTCTCCCTACTTTATTGCTCACTGGAAGTTCTTCTCAAGAAGATATAAAGGTAAACGAAACTAATTGGCCGCTTGTGCTGTTCTAAGTGCATAAACGTAGAAAAGTGGCATGCTGCGAGAGAAGGACAAATGAGAAAATTGATGTGTTTCATTTAAGCATTCCTCTAATGTCTATATCATCAGGAATTCATTGCCATATACAAAATTCATTAATAAAAGTACTTTAAAAGTCCTCTCTGGACCTAGAGTCTTCCTTTAGCTCTTCTCTCTCTCGTCTTCTCAGTCAGGCTTCTGTGAAGAACAGCCCTGTGTTTCTTATCTTAGCGAACATCCCCACGTACCAAATTCCAAAGCAGAAACCTGGAGGTCATTTTTGCCTCTCCCCTTCTTCTTCACATCGCAATAAGCTTTAGTCAATCACTGAAACCACATTTACCCACTCATCTTCAACCTCTTTGGCATTGCATTCAAACTCTATTACTTTTCACCCATAATTTAAAATAGTGTCCTAGCTGGCCTCGATGTGTCCACTTTCATTCTGTATAAAAACTTGCAAACACAAATCTGATCAAGTCATGCCCCTGTTTATTTCTTATCTTTATTGTTGAAAGTATTACATAGTCTCCTTTTATCCCCCTCATTAACCTTTTCTAGCCTACTCTCCATCCCAGGCCTTCACCATCCAACTGTGTATGTCCATAGGTTATGCATGTATGTATACATGTTCTTTGGTTGATCTCTTTCCTCTCACCCACTCACCTCTGCCTTCCTCCTGAAATCTGACAGTTTGTTCCATGTTTCTATGTTTCTGGATCTATTTTGTTCATCAGTTTATTTTGTTCATTAGATTCCACATAATTGTCTTTCTCTGACTGGCTTATTTTACTTATGATAATACTCTCCATGTTCCTCCATGCTGTCTCAAAGGGTAAGAGATCCTGAGCATAAACCCTGTTGCATTCCCACGCTCCTTCTGCTGCACTCTCCATGCACAGCCTGCCTTCCAGCCATCTAAACCACCTGTCATTCTTGGCATGTGCCAGGTTGTCTTACACCTTCATTTGTCTGCATGGGTTATTTCTGATGACTGGTGCTCCCTTTGCTTTCCTTCTTTTGGTGACTTTATACTCATCCCTTAAGATTCAGTTCTAAGTTCTCTTTCTCTGAGAAGTTGCCATGATACCTAACTTCTCTCCGCCCCACCAGGCCGCGTGAGGCACAGCACCTGTCTAACTCTGTAGTCTCTTGTCCCCTCACCTGTGATGGAAATGAGTTGGCAATTCTCCCTTTCTGTTATTCGGATTTTTAAGTGGGTTATTATATAACTTGGTGTTTTGATTTAGGGAAACTGGCCTAAGTTTAGAAATGGGATATATTCTTGCTGCATTAAACTGTATTAAAAGGGCGAACTATAATATATTATTTAATTCAGTATCCATTCATGGAACAGTCCCAGGCTCAGGCAATATGCTTGGGTCTGCATAGCACTGTTGTTACCTTTGTGGTTAATATCACAGGACAGACAACCAGGCTCGAGGAGTCAGCCCCGCCACTCACTAGCTGGGTAACTTTGGGCCAATTGTTTAACCTTATTAAGGTTGGTCCCTTATCTATTAAATAGGAATGATATTAGCACCTATTTCTGTGTGATGTGTAAAGTGTAAAAAGATATAGATAAATTACACGCATGAGGTAACTGTTAGGTATGTCATTTATACCTAAGAATATACATTTACTGATTGTTCTGTGTTCAACTATCTGGGAGTCGGGGCAGGCCCACCTATCGCAAATGCCCCATGCAGCTTGCAGAAGGTGGTACCCCAGGCCTACCTCTGTGTAGACAATGGCCATCATCCAGAACCGTCTGCTGGGCCTTGGCACAGACAGCATGGCCCAGAGGAAGATCAGAATGGGGAGCACGAGGGTGATCACGGAGGCGGAGACCATGTGGTTCAGGATGATCACAAAGTAGCACACCATCTCTGAGCGGGCCACCAGCGTGTTGTACATGGCATAGAACAGCAGCAAGAACCGCGGCTGGTCCACGTAGAACTTCTCCGACTCCTCCAGCTCGTCATCGTGAAACATCCTGTGAGCATAAGCACGACAATCCTTTCATCTTCATTTCTCCAAATTCCTGATTGTCATGTTGCAAGAGCCTTCCTGTCCTTTCCCTTTCCTCTGCCTCCGGATTTCCTTTGGACCCCCCCCCCCCCAATGTTATATTACAGGACACCTGAGCAGCGTCTACTGTCAGCTCTTGCTAGTTCTACCGTTAGGGATAGACGTGCCGAGCCTGTGTTGTATGTGCAGCCTGAGGAGGAATGAGAACTGTATCTGTCTGCTGTAAACATGCAGGTGGGTGTTTGTACATAGAATTGCCTCTATGTGCAGCCCCAGCACCTGGCTCCCAGCTCCTGGCTCCCAGATGCCTCCCCATGGCCTGCGGGCTCTTACTTGTTCAGCAGCAGCTCGCTGGCAGTCAGCTCGTGCGTCAGGGACGGGAGGATGCTGGACCCCAGCCTGTCCTCCGAGCGGCTGTCGTCGGGGCTGACGGCCATGCGGCTGGGCCCAGCGGAGTCCTCCTGCGAGCCGAAGGACAGGCACTCGAAGCTGACCGCCTTGCTGTAGGACGGCGGGACCTCCATGTCTCCGTCCTCCGTGAAGGTCCGTGGTAGCTCAGTGTCTGGGGTGAGGCCGGCCTCCTCAGACTCCTCGGAGTCCTGGGCCTCCTCTGCCTCTTCTTCCACCTCCTCTTCCTCCTCCTCCTCCTCCTCCTCTTCTTCATCCTCCTCCTCATCAGACCCCTCATGCCCATCTGGCCCCAAGTCCACCTCGGCCTCACTGCCCTCATCATCATCGCTGTCCTGGACCCCCACGTCCTCATCCTGCTGGGCCTCCATGTCCTGGCTGGCCTCCACCTCGTCCTGCTCAGCCTCCACCTCCTCGATGGTCTCGGTGGTCCCCTGGCGCGAATACAGCATGGTGCACTGCGTGGGCTCGCTGTCGGGAGAGAGGGACGGGCACAGACCCTGGGCTTAGCACCCAGCTCCTCAGCATCCTCTCCAACTCTCCAGATACCTCCTCAGGGCTCCCAAATAAGACCATCCAGGCAGATGGGCAGTTAGATGCCACGTTTCCCTTCCCTACGTCCCATCTGCTTTGTTCCTTCGGGACAGTCACACCTGGTCTGCAGACTGCAAACCGCACCCTCTGAAATGCAGGAGCTGGCAGTGCACACACCCAGTGGAAAACCAGAGCAAGTCACGTGGCTTCCACGATGCTAACCCCACCTGGGCATGGAGGTTTTAAAAATGACCTCAGGATTCACAGCCGTGCGTTCCAGTATTTACCTCCAAACTGAGACCCAGCACAGCATACCTCCCCTTCTCTACCCTGTAAGCAGGCTACATATGCAGGTGAGAAGCATGGCGAGTTTGGGTCTGTTGGTGCTGACCAAGGTAAACTCTACTGTCAGTCCTTGCCACTGGCTCATCCACATCCAGAAGGATGGTAGGAATAAAATAGTGGCTAAACAACTGCATGCTTTATTTTTAAAAAATGGCCCACTTCTTTCATAATTGTTTCTTCTTCCTATTTCTCACCCTTTGCCTTTTTCTTGTTAGTGATTATCACATTTGACTGAATTTTCACCATTTCTAGCTCCTAACCACCTTCCGATCACTTCTTTGCCTGCACATGGCAACACCCACCATCTCCTCTCAGGGTGATCTCTCCCTGGGGCTGCCTGCTCCACCCTCAAGGGTCAGTCCAGCTCTCTCTCCTCCCAACGATTCCCGCTGATGTTCTCTGCCAGCCCCCCTTCTAGTGTTCACTTCCGATCAGCTCTCCACCCTTGTCTCACTCTCTCTTTTTGGCATCCTGTCTATTTCTTTTGCACCATCCTCTCCTCCTTTTTGTGTTCTATCCTCTAACTTTCCCTGGCAGGCCCATGCAGAAAAAGTTGGAAATGAAAATAGAGCTGGCCCACCAGTGAAATTCATGGCATGCGTTTAATATTATTTACCTCAGACACATCCATGGAATCTGTGGATATAAAACTATAACTTGTTAGATCCTGAAGCATGCACTATTATCTATCTGAATGGCATATGTGGACAACTAGGGTCCAATAAACACTGAAATTCTCAAATGCATAGATTATGCCCATTTTTCTTGTCATCGACACCAGTGTACACATGTTAATGAATAAGTGAATGAATGGAGAAACTTGGCTGAGTCCTGAGGCTGAAGAACCAGATTTGCGTGAGTTCTTGGGACCTTCTCAGGTGTTCAGTATTCCCAGGGCTTTGGCCCTAAGCTGCATGCACATCACGTAGAAGGCTCTTGGAATGTCATGCCAAACTGGAATTTTGCTAAGACTTACCTCCAATAGCCTCCTAGGAAGGCCATGAAATTGACTGATCACCTCAGGGAATTTTCAGACCACTGGAGTCAGCTCCATACCTGTTCTAACTTCCAGTTACACTAGATCCAATGACAGGAATGCTCTCTATGGTTTTTTATTTGGTCTGTCCCCAAAGGGATTCAACAGATCCTGGTCCCTCCAGGAAGCAGCAAAGTGGAACAGCATGGCATGTGTCTGCCAGGAAACCTCTCATGACAAAGCATTCCACCAGTGCCAGGCCTGGCATGCTGCAGCACTCTATTAGGATACACAGCTGCCAGCAAAAAGAGGCTAACGGCCCTCTGATTTGCCAAAACTGAAATTCGTTTCGGTTTGGGTTATTTTGGTGTCAGGATAAGCACAACACAGCTGATGCTCCTGTGTCCTGCTGACCATTCAAAGGCAACTCAAATAAGTTTTGGGAGTTCACTTAATTTCTAAAAGATTTTTATTTGATGATAGGGTTTAATGAGGAACTTAAGCCCAAAGTCATCTTTTATAAACAAAACAAGTCACAGTCTGCAAATGTGAACTATTATATCTATTGCATCATGCTATTCTTTCTTAAAAAATCAATGGTAAATCTATTCTGACTTTTTATGTCAGTTATGCATATAAAATGTGGGCAGATTTATTCTGTATAGAAAGGATCATATGTGGCAAATTTTCATAATTTTCCCTACTGCATGTATCTTTTGATGAAATCATGAGAAAAATCTCATTTCCCCCTGTGAGGTCTGCCTACATGAGCTCTCAACCAATGGGGAAACATGCTTATTGCTTCGAAAGTGAAAAGTGTACAATACTTACAAAGTGGAGGACAATGTTTATAATAAGCGTTTTTAAGAAACTCCTAACAGACAAAAACTAAAGAGCAGTCAGTTTCCTAGAATGCTGTCCTGGGAATAGCCAGGTATGTCCCAGGAAGGTGGTGGTTATGCTTTGGCTATTCATGCAAATTCTTAAAAAGAAAAAGAAAACATCCACCACACAAACTTATATTTGCAATGAGACGGGAGGGGGGTATAAAATCAGAGAACAAAGCATGCACAAGTTAAGCACCTTGATACTAAACTGCCACTGTCAGCTGATGAGGAGGACATATCCAAGCTGAGCATTTTACGGAGCCTAGGTCGAGCACGCTCACTTGTTTTAGGAACAGTTTCTGGTCCATCTAAATCATCAAGGGTAGACTGCCTTGAGAACAGCATGGTTGCTTCAGTGTAGCAGCTAGCAGCGCAAACAGTTACAGAGACACAGTGTTAAAACCCCAGTGGAAAATCAGTTCACACATTGGATCAATTGACCAACACACTGCCATGCAGCAGACCACACACGACACCAACACCATGGCAATGACGACCACCACAGCAGGGCTCAAGGGCAGGGAAGGACCTGTTTGGCAGGACAATAAAACACAATAGTACTGGATTTAACAAAATACGTTGGTTAAAATATATTGGTGAGTATGAAATGTCACTCTCTGGCTGGGACATGGAAACAGAATAATTATAAGTCCCGACACTCCCCTCACAGAGAAATCATAGCATTATAACTTTGCAACTGAGGTGTTTTTTATTTGTTGTGTTTTTTTGTTTTGTTTTGTTTTTTTAAATTGAGACACATGCTTTATTTGGAGCTACTTGAGTTCCTTGACAGTATTTTGTAACCAAATCGCTTAAGCAGAAATATCTGCTCACGTAAAATTTACATAAAATATTTCATTTTTTTTAAAACACAGTTTCCAAATGAGAGAGGGAAGCTCAGGGACGATGCAACAAGCTGAATATTCCACCCCATTTTCTGAGTGATATTCAGTGAAGCCGAACTAGATGCCTTGCATGGAGAAGAGATGCTGGTTTGATATGCAACTGGATATAAACCAACATTTAAAAAAAAAAGAAGAAATAAAATGGTACAAAGAAAACAACAGAGGAAGTCTAGCAATGGCAGGGTCATTTTGTCTGTTAACTTTTCATTTTGCCTCATGAATGTTTCCTTCTGCATGACTGTTAGGTCTTGATGGATAGGGTAAGAACCCACTGGCCTCAATCCTCACCTCCTGTTCCCCAGTGAAGCAACAACTGGGGAGGGAATGATGGCAGACTCAGGACTGAGATGCTACTGAGTGACGCTACTGAAGAAGAAGCAAATAGAGTTATGACATAGACACGATTTCAGTTCAGACATATAGCTTAACCCCAAAGAGCCTATGGGGTGGTTACTGGAATATGGGTCTTCCAATTTGAATGCTAACCACTTGGCTGAGCCGGGAGGGCAGGCCTTTGTGGTACAGGATGGCTGATTCCCCAGCTGACACTGTTAGGCTGAACATCTATCTTTACCAGGTGACTGCAAGAGGAGACCTACTATATACCCAACCTGCACAGCCGATGACCTCAGGCAGTGATTGTGAGGCAGAAATGGACACCATTCAGGATGTAACAACTTCTGGGGGCTGCGGAGGAATCTGAGTCACTCACTCATGGAATCAGTTAAAGGGCTTGTCAGGTTCCAGGTGCTCTAGCATAACCCCACGAGGGCTCCAGTGGAGCATCCTGCTATGCATGTCACAGCTACATGGCCAGGAGAGGGCGAGGGCAGTGAGAGAGGCGAGACTGTCAGCAATCCAATGGTCTCTAATAAGGACACAGAGACGGGCTTAAAAAAAAAAAGCCATCATTCCTTTAGATGTCACCATGTCCTTCACAAAACGAGATGACAGCAAGGAAAATTAGAAACATGAGGACAAACACAGGGAGGACTGGACTTGAGTCTCCACATGGACATTAACTGGCTGTTCAGTGTTAGATGAGTCAGTTCCCCTCTCTGGGGTCCCCATTTCATCATTTCTGAGAAGAGGGACCTGATCTTTGCATCTCTGTATTTCCCTTCATATTTGTAGAGGTGCAGCCCCATGGCCTTTTTGGAGTCTGCAGGCAGAGGGACATGGTGCTCCCTCTCCTGCAGCACTGCTCAGACTTTCCGCATGGGAACCACTGCTCTAATCCCTACTTACCTTGCTAATTCCTGCACTGAGTTCTGTTGTCCCACCCGCCCACCTTCAGACCCCATGCGATCGGGTTATTCGGAGTGAGACTGATTTGTGGCCCAATCCAGGACTTTTTTAAATGTAAAAGGGAAAGGGAGGAGCTTTATAAAAACAGGCCCAGAAAACAAGCCTACATGGATGGTTGTCACCTTGCAGGGTCACACAGCAACCTCTAGGGGACATTCCTCAAAGGATCATCAGTCCCTTCACATCCAGGAATGATCCTTGGGATGTCACTAATGTTTCCCACAAGAATTTAAGCCAATGCATTTTCTGGGAAGGCAGATGATATCTGATTTTATACCACAACTATGGTTAAAATAATTGCTATTTTACATCTGGATTTGATGGAAATCATAACTATTTTAATAAAGTCAAAGGGAATACAAAATTGTTCGGTAGGTTCCCATCCCAACCTCCTTTACTGTAAGCCCAGAACGACAGATGGGTGACATGGATGCTGGAGCGGAAGCTGTGGCAGGTGGGAGGGTCCACCCAGGCGGGGGCTTCTGCAAAGGGGCCAGGGCCACACTGAGCATGTGAGTTCCTAGACCCTGCCCATCACACAGGTGTTGAGAGCAAGCTTCTACCCTCAGAAAGCCTTCCAGGGAAGAGTACTGCCCTTCCAACGATCAGCATGGCCTACTATAGACTCTGGCATAGACAAACGCTAAAGATTTGAAGGTTTTCTTAAAGCAAAGAAACTAGGAATGCAGCTCAGCCATTCATAAGAGGGCAAATAGGTGAATTCCGTTTCCTCACAACAGACATCATGGCATCATAGACACTATTGTATCTCCCCTTTCTTTAGGTCGAGAAAGAAAAAGTAAAAATTAATTTTAGAGGTACTGGTTTTTAATAGTAAATTTGTTGATGGGTTGGCCATTTTAAAATTTGGGGGATATTCTGTCTTTGTTAAAAAGCGACTCATGGCTTTAAGTATCTTCTACCTCAAAATTTTTGATTATGGACATAGTTTTGTATTTGTAATTTTAACAAATATGGGTTAGATGTAAGGGGAGTTGTTTGATTGTATTTGAAATCGTTCTTTTTTCTTCTATTTTTATAATTTTAGTTAATTTTTAATTGCATATATATTCTAGAAGTAGAAATTATGTATGTTTATTTTATGGATAATTTATTTTCAGTTCACTTTCCAATGTTCTCTTTGCTCTTTTTGATTAGTCTGATTCAGAATTTGGTTCTGGAGCAATTATTCTCCAGTCATGTTCATGTGTAATATTCAGGAGGCTTCTAAAACCCTTGAAACTTTCTGGAAAAAAAATTTGTATTTCTGAGCAAAAAAAAAAAAAAATTGTTACAAGAACGCATTTAACAAGGTTGGTAGCTTCCAAATTGGACAGTCTTTATGGGCTGCAAAAATAAACATAAACCACCATGACTTTTTGTCTCAATGGCGTCTGTCAAAGGAGAATGAAGCTTCCTTTCAGCAACGCTGATTGTGGCACGCTCTCAGGAAGACACACAGGAGGCACTGTCAGCACTCGCCATGCAAGAACACTATTTTCACTTTGCAACTGACGTCACCCATGGTTTCAGAAATTAATTACTGAGAAATGTGTGTATGAGTGGGTAGAAATAGAACGAAAAATTAAGTTTTATTACCATGCACAATGTTATAACAATGAATTATTTTATTCTAGGAACCACAAGCATTTTAAACAGCATCTCAATTAGCAAATAAATGCTTTTACCTTGAAATGCTTAAGAGTTTCTGTCCCTAAGTGTTTT
Organism: Pipistrellus hanaki; assembly: GCF_964339955.1. NCBI lineage: Eukaryota > Metazoa > Chordata > Mammalia > Chiroptera > Vespertilionidae > Pipistrellus > Pipistrellus hanaki. The sequence goes on from NC_140508.1 coordinate 61,369,558, forward strand.
TATCTGTTCACAAAAATTTACAATGGCTGAAATATATCTATTATTTTGGAACTTATAATAGATATTCCTCAAAGGATTGTAAAAGAATCAATACCTATCGATATTTTCAGAGGACTGGAGAGGTTATATCCATAAGGATTTTTTTGGTACAAAAAAATCAAATTTAAACCAATATATGTATGAGTAATATGTTTTTTAAATAAAAATGAGATTTGAACATGTATACTATTTTTTCTCTATACCCAAGGATACATTTTTATTGATTTTAGAGAGAGAAAGATGGAGAAAGAGAATAAGAGAAAGACACACATATACACAGAGAAACAGTGATCTGAGAGAAACAACTATCAGTTGCCTCCTGGGCGTGCCCTGACCAGGGATTAAATCCGCAACCTTTTGGTGTGCCACCGAGCCTTCTGGCCAGAGCAACACATGTACTATTTAAAAACTTGAGGGTTCTGTTGGTGTTTTATTTTATTTTTTATTTTTTTATATCTTTCCATGCCAAATTGCTTTGGATCCACATCAAATGATTAGAATAAAGAAAGGCACAAGTGGAGAAGTTAAAGTACAGCAATTCAGCAACAGCTAAAAACAGCATTTCAAAATAAATATATTTTTACTGACTTCTCCCCATTGAGGTTGCAATTTCAACTTCTAGTTACCTATTTCAGGTTTGGTATTTCGGTATTGATAAAATAGCCTTCGTTCCTTCCCCTCTTTCGTTTTGTAACAAATGTAGAATTTGTGAAGGACAAATAGCCCAGTAGAGCTTGGTGCCTTGCTCAGCATCGCATCTGACATGTGACTGGGAGTGAACCAGAGGCGTCTAAACCAGCTGTGGGAATACAGCCCATCTCTGATGTCCTTATACAGCAAGAATTTTAACCCAGAATTCCACAAATGATTCTGTAGGTGAGTCTTTCTTCCCAGGCTCCAATCAGTTAGAGACAACTCAATCTTTATGTGTCTATCCCAGAATCAAGCAAAGGGCCTGGCATGGTATAGGTGCTTTTTAACCTATTTAATAAAAACAATGAAGATGCGAATGTTCTCAGTGATACATTTGAAGATGGACACAAGGTGTAATTCATTCAGTCTAGCTCAGTGGTCGGCAAACTCATGAGTCAACAGAGCCAAATATCAACAGCACAACGGTTGAAATTTCTTTGGAGAGCCAAATTTTTTAAACTTAAACTTCTTCTAATGCCCCTTCTTCAAAATAGATTCTCCCAGGCCGTGGTATTTTGTGGAAGAGCCACACTCAAGGGGCCAAAGAGCCGCATGTGGCTCACAAGCTGTGGTTTGCCGACCACTGGTCTAGCTAATTACCTCAGGCATGTCATTTTCCTCCTAGGACAGGACTTGCGCTTTAGCGCTAGAGCTGGATCTGTACAATTGACAGCAGCTATCTAGAACACTGTGGTGCAAATCATTCATAGGCTTTTCTGGGATAGGCAGTAAGAAAGACAGGTCAGTTTTCAAAGTCAGCCTGGAGTGTGGAGGAGGCAGTGAGAGGCAGCATACTGTATGGTGGTTGTGAGGATGGGCTCTGAGCTGAACTAGATGGTTTTGGGTCCTGAGTCTGCTTATACATACTTTTGAGCTGTGTGACTTTGGGTAAGTTACTTAACCTCTCTTGTCTTCTGCAATAGGGGGATGATAATATTATGCATCTCATAACATTATGAGGTAACCTATACACAGACTTGGTGCTGGCCCAAGGCCAATGAATGTTATGTGACAATGCGTGTGATCACAGAACTCAGGGAAGATGGGAGCTGACAGAATCACTTCTTGGACTTTTATTATAAGTAACGAAGAGATAATTCTGAAAGAAAAATATCAAAGATAACAACATATGGTAGAAGATTCTAGTATAGAAGATACTTTGTGGAGTGGCATTTTAAAATAGAGATAAAGCCCTATTGGCTCAGTGGATAGAGTGTCGACCTGCAGACTGAAAGGTCCTAGGTTCGATTCTGGTCAAGGGCATGTACCTTGGTTGCAGGCATATTCCCAGTGGGAGGTGTGCAGGAGGCAGCTGATGGATATTTCTAACTCTCTTTCTCTTTCCCTTCCTCTCTGTAAAAAAATCAATAAAAAACATTAAAAAAATTAAAATAGAGTTAAAGATGCAGCCCTTGACACACATAAGTCATTTTGTCATTGGGAAGGTTCATTCTTACTTGCCTCCAGCTTGGAAACCACTATCCTGTGCCTAGGAATCATACAGGTATCTCTCCTAGTTTTTTGTTGGTACCTGATCTTACCTGGCTCAGTCTAGGGGAGGACAATGGAGATAACCTGAGGAGGGTGGGGATCCATGTTAAGTTCTGATGAACTTTCATCTCATACATTCATTTCTCACACTGATGAAGCCCACCTCTTGTACCTTTGCCAAAACCAAACCCACTGCTTAGAACATGAAATACCTGGAGATACTGTCATGTGAATCTGTGCTATCCATTCTGCGGGCTGTCTGTGCACCTGACGCGGCACCAGGACGTTCGTCAATGGTGTCCAGTCCAGACTCTCTGGAGAGGTTCATGATGTGGTTCTGATAGTACATGTGGATGCTTTCCCGAGTGGGAACGTTGCCCTGCAGTGAAGGAGACATTGCCACAGTTCTTACTTGACTCTGCAGCCACCGGGCATTTATCAACACTGACAATTCTCAGCTATCAAGCACGCCTGGAGTGATGAACACAAAGCTGGTGAAGCTGGGGACTGATGTCAACTCATGAATGGTACCCAATGTTATTGGACAATGCTACACAAGAAACCCCTCTTGTTTATGGATGAAGATGGTCAAAAGGTATAAACTTCCAGTTGAAAAATAAGTAAGTCATGGGGATGTAATGCACAGCGGGGTCTCTATAGTTAACAATATTGTATTGTGTGCGGGAGTCCCTCCTCACTCACAAGGGATGCATTTTAAGACCCTCTGAGCGTGACTGAAACCATGGGTAGTACTGAGCCCTACCTGTACTATGTTTTTTTTTTCTGTACACACACACCTGTGATAAAGTTTAATTTATAAAGTAGGCACACCAAAGAAATGAATAGCAATAACTAACAATAAATTAAAACAATGATAATGTAATAAGAGGGGAAGATGACCTCTTTCACTGTCTTACAGCAAACTAGGACAGAGCTTTTCTCTTCACAATTTCACCAATAGAAGATTCTTTCTCACCATGGGTCTTAGCAACTTTAATATATTGTTTTTCACTTTCCTTATGAAATCAGTAACTTTCACCTTTTCACTGACAGTAAGCTTTATGGCTTGTCGTTGGCATACCTTCATGTCCAGCATCACTATTCTCGCACGTTGGGCCATTTTTTAAGTAAAATAAGGGTTACATGGGTGTAAGCACTGTGATAGCACCACAGTGGATCTCATAAGCCAGCTGGCTACTGAGTGACTAACCGGCGGGAGTGTACTCAGCAGGGAGATGCTGGACAGAGGGATGGTTTACATCCTGGGCGGGATGGAGAAGGATGGGATGAAATGTCATCACAATACTCAGCACAGTGTGCAATTTAAAACTTATGAGGGTTACTTTCTGGAATTCCCATTTGATAACGTTTGGACTGTGGTTGACCAAGGATAACCCACAGAAAATGAAACCATGGATAAGGGGGAACTACTTTATTTGAAATTTGCTTAAAAAAAGTAGATGTTAAAAATTTACAGGGAAAAAATTGTAACTATGTGTAATAAAAGTTACATAGACTCATTGTGGTGATCATTTCATAATATATGGAAATATTGAATCATTATGCTGTACACATGAAACTAATATGATATTGTATGTCAGTTATTTTTTTAATTGTTTTAAAAAGGAATCCCTTCTTATATGTAAGTCTGTAGCTATGTATAAATATGTATGGAATAGTAACGTATCCAGAAATGAGCTATTATTTTAAAATATGAAGTATATAAATCTTATATGACTATATTTTTGTTATTCTGCATATATCCTAATTTTTCCTCTGAGAAGTTTCAGATCAAAATTCTCAGACTAAACAACATAATCCTTTATGAGACACAGTAGAGTCTGTGCACCTGCAAACTCAGATGAGGCGAGGAGATAGGATGAATTAATTGGCCACTATCCCAGGACTGGGGTGTGTGTGTGTGTGTGTGTGTGTGTGTATGTGTGTGTGTGTGTGTGTGTGTGTGTGTGTGTGTGTGATTTTAATTCTGAGCATGGCACAGATCTAAATAGACAGGAAAATAAAGGGGTTCTGTAGAGACAGTCTGGAAAGAAAGGATTTTGTCTTTTGCTATTTAGAGTTCTGGATATTGACTTTCACAAACTATATAATGTGGAAAGAAGCAAAGAGAATTATTCCAAGAGTGTTACCTTTTTAATTTCTCTGGTCAGCATGCATCTTTCAATTCTCAGCACTGTGGATATGTCAATATGCTCCCTGGAAATGGAGTTGAGCCAAGTGGTGAAACTGTCCACGGTGGCCAGAAAGAGCACCCAGGTAAATTTCAGAATATTAAATATCCTCTTGATGATGTTATCTAGGAGGAAGAAAAAGAAACACAATTTCAAAGGAACAAATGCGGTCAGCCATTTTGCCGTGGGAACACAGGGGTGTTTTACCAAATGCAGACCTGCCGGAGCCTCCCTGCCTCATGCAGAATGGGCCTGGACTGGGCCCGGACTGGGCATGACGGGGTGTGGGGACCACTGCAGCTTAGGAAGCCACCATCGTGCAAACCAAGCGAGGACGGAATCGTTAACCTTTGGTCAAGACAGCTGCCAGGACATATTCCTACATTTTTGGTTAAAAGTAGAGATTGCCTTCCAAGATAGTTATGTTACTGAACAGGGATACAAACAGTATGTGTTTTCCCAGGTAACTGGGTCTTGTAATTCTTTTTCTATAAGTTTCTTCTTTTCTTTAAAAACACACACACACACACACACACACACACACACACACACACACACACACATATATATATATATATATATATATATATATATATATATATATATAATTGATTTTTTTACAGAAAGAGAGAGGGATAGAGAGTTAGAAACATCGATGAGAGAGAATCATCGACCAGCTGCCTCTTGCACACCCCCTACTGGGATGTGCCCGCAACCAAGGTACATGCCCTTGACCAGAATCAAACCCGGGACCCTTCAGTCCGCAGGCCGAGGCTCTGTCCGCTGAGCCAAACCAGTTTTGGCAGTTTCTTCTTTTCTTAATAGTTGTTGGAAACAATTCTGTTGATTCAGTAAGAATTTGATGCTTTCTATTGCAGTTGCATTCAGTTAAATTATTTAAAACAATTCTTTAGAACTCAGTATGCGTACTAAGAGTATATGTGTACACCACTGAAATATCGCTATTCTTAATTCTACTGAGCTGTGCTAACCACAGAACAACGCACATGGGATCCACCCTCCGGAAACCAGCAGAAGCTGTGAAATTCCTGATAGAATTGGGTTCTCTTCCTTATCTGTGCTGTGCCTGGGGGCGCCTGGGAGAGCTGCCCAGTGGGATAAGCTCTGCTCCAGGTGCACCTGTGCCCCAAGCATGTCTCCATGCAGCACGCCCCTCGCCAGCTCTCAGAGAAGCCAACATGAACTTCTTGATCATGATCAGGTTTGAAGAGACTCCATAGCTGTGACCTAATTTTATTTTAGGTCTGAATCAAAATAAAAGAGGAACGATCCCATATGAACCATCTTGTTAGTTAGTTCCTGTAAGCCAATAAGTTGTCAACTAGCATACAAGGAATCCTTGAAGACATGCTACCAAATTTTGATCAAATTGCGCCTTTCTTTTAACTTGGCATTTAAAATTTTTAATTTTTTTTAATGATTTCAAAACCTTGATTACAATAAAGCAGACACTTAGTGAACATAAGAATGAGTTAAGAATTGTCTTACTGTTTATTGAAAACAAACACCACCAGTAAAAATCCAACTTGTATCTCACTCTTTGCCCACCAAATAAATAACTAAAACCAGATTTAAGTGTCATAGTAAAACCTTAACGAACTTACAATTAATGATTGTAGCCTAGCTATTACGATCTTGTGCAGGGGCCAACCAACTTTTTTTCTGAACAGGGCCGAGAGTAAATATTTTTTGCTTTCCAGGCCATACTGTCTGTATTTCAATGAATCACTCTGCTGCTGTCCTGTGTAAGCAGCTATCGACAATGAGTGAATTGTCTATGAATGGGAATGACTCGGTTTCCAATGAAACTGTATGTGCAGATACTGAAATCTTAGTTTTACAATGTTCATATATCATGAAATACACTTCTTTTTAATATTTTTTCAACCATTAAAAATATAAAGATCATCCTTAGCTAACAAGCCTTATAAACACAGGTGGCAGGTATAGTTTCCTGACCTGGAATCTAGTATGATCAGATATGACCACTGTGTGACTCAAACCTTCTCCCTGTATTTTAATTCCTACACCACAATGTGAATCAGAGTTTAACTTTGTAATGGTAAAAAATAAAAAAATTATTTGTGAATTGAGTGGCCTAGGAGGAAGGCAGATTTTCTCCTGGGTAAACATTTGCTCTTCTCAAAAGGAAAACACCACAAGCAGCTTAGCTCTATGTGGGATGGCCCCCTGACGGAGCGGAGATGGGCAAGGGAGACAAAGGAGGGTTTAACAGTTCTACCTGCTGGAATAACAAGAACCTTGGAGCAGCCAGCAGGTCGCTAAGAAGGAAACTGGAAAAGGATATGGGGGTTGATTAAATGAGAAGGGCCTGGAGGGAAGGGGCCTGAGCCACAGGTGGCTGGAAAGCCAGGCCTTAGAGACACCAGCTGGTGAGCGATCTGCCCGGATGGGAACAGTGATCACTAACTTCTCCTGGAAATAGTGTCCTGCTATGCATGCTGCCACTGCCTCCCACTCTCCCCACAAACCTCGGCAAAATCGTGTCACACCTAACATCTTTACATGGGGTACACTTTAGGAAGTAGGGACACGAGAGAATAGTTTCAATTAAAGAAAGAAGGCCAGGAGGCAGCAGGTGCTGAGGGAAGCTGAATGGAGTGGAGTTGGTACAGATTCCACAGAAGAGCAATTCTGAGCCAGAGAGGCCTGGACACCCTGGGGACACTGACACTTCTCTTTTCACCCCACACTCCTGTTTCTGTTTTGATCTTGATCAAGACATGCAATTCCCGCAGTAGTGTGGATAGGACCTCTAGCCATTTGACCCGTGGAGGCGGGAAGACTTGAAGTTAGTTACAACTATTAAGAAACATTAGCAAAATCTTATATTTTTGACATCTTATTTTTTCCCCTCATATTCACAGTTATTTCCCTAGAGGTGGTAAAGATAAATATAATTATTTCACAGTTTTGCTAATGGTGGTCTTGATGTTAAAACTAAAATCACTGTGTTGGAGACCTGTATAACATGCACTTTATAAACTTGGGTAATCACTAACTAACATGAAATTGGGATTTTTATTGATACTTTTTTTTAAAAAAAAAATGATAGAGGTAATAGGACATAGACATTAAGAGCACAAACTCTGGGTTCAGACTCCTTGGGTTCAAATCTTCGTGCTATGTAGCCTTTGAAAAGTAGTTACTCTTTCTTTGCCTCAGTTAAGAAACTGAGTTAAATGGGGAAGAGGATCTTTGCCAGGCTTGAACAAATCAATTTGTCTAAATCTCTCAGAAAAGTGCCTGGCAAAGATGTGAAATCTAAGGGGTTCGCTATTATTATTTTATAAGGCTTTTAGCAATAACAGAAGATCTGGGTTCACATACGTGTGAATAAAATGATCTGGAAATGGAGGCCAGGTTTAAGAATTGTGCCACAAAGGGTATTATGACTAGTAATTAGAGTGCCTTTGAGAAGTCTCATTTTGAGCCAGCAGATGGCATCCTTGGATGTATTTATCCAGAGTACTTGCCTGCTGATAATGCACAAAGGAAACAGCATTTTTATAGAGCTAAAGAGGCATTTGAGTTTGTTTCATTTGGAGAATTTTGTTTTGTTTTGTTTTGTTTTTCCTGCATGGAGAAATCTCCCTCCCAGTCCCACACTATGCAAACCCCGAATGATACCATGATGGGGCTGGGAGTAAGAAGACAGGGATTCTGTCCTTGATTGTAACTCTGAAATCCTGGGCAACCTCATTAGGACTTGGTTTTCCCCCATAAAATGAGGAGTTGGCCCAAGTTTCCAGAGTACCTCTCTTCTCCCCAATTCTCCTTATCTTGTATAATCTTTAAAACTAATTGCCAATATTTTTTGTTCTTCTAGTCTGATGGTTTCTGTGGGGCATTTGTCATTTGCTCCCCAACACCACTTTTCATGGGTACTTGGATAAAAGAATTTATAAACTGACTGTGATTAATCCAACAGCTCAAGGAGCAGATCTACTTTTAGGACTCACTTTGCAATTTCACAAGAGATGAGATTCCAAAGGACACCGATTATTTAGTCATAGTCCACAGACAGTATTTGATTATTTGTAGGCAATTTCATTGGGCAAGTAACAGTTTCACATTTCTCCCTGGTTGTAGGTGTCTCTATTGTATTACCTGGTCCATCGGATTTCTTTTTGACTGGCTCATCCTCTTGGTCTTCCCACTCCACAGGACCTGTCGAGCATGTTCAATTAACAAGAGTTAGGTTCAGTTAGGGTCTATTAAACTCCAACCCACTCTTCTGGGATAAAATAAAACTTAAACATTAAATTTCAGATTTCCTGTCTATTTTAAGAGTTTCTGGGGAAAAGTTGTAAGAATTCATATCATCCAGAAAAAAAAAAATCATGGATATCAAGAAAATAAAGTATAGTCAGTCTTATTAGCTAGGAAAATTCAAATAAAAATGAAAGCCTTTCATCATCCCAGAAAAAGACAAAAAAAATAGAAAGAGTAATACATCGTGGGGATAAAGCAAGGGGGAAGTGCACGCTTCCACTCACGGGAGTAAATTACTGAACCGGTTTCGGAAAATACCTATTAAAGCAAAAAAAAAAAAAAAAAAAAAAAAAAAAAATGAAGGACACATCATCTAACCCAGTAATAACACTTTGGCTAATGTGTTCTGTGGAAAGTGCATGTTCTTCCTGACCTTCTGCTATCCATTTAAATACACAGACACGTCCGACTGTATACGGAGCTTTGCTCAGGGGTGTCTATGATAGCACTGTTTATGGCTGCAGAAATCTGGAAGCAAACCTTTGTCCATTAGTGATGTAATAGTGGAATAAATTATGTATATCCATATCACAGAATATGCTACAGCTATTATAAAAGGAGGATATGGATTTGTGAATACTTAATTGGAGAGATGGTCACAATACATTACGAATGAACATGGAAGAGCAGTTTGTATGGCATGAACTCACTTTGGAAAAACAAAGGAAACCACACCTGCAGGCCCATGAGGAAGGAGGGGGAGGGAACACAGTATGTTGTGAAGGTTTGGTAGCTCAGTAGATGGGTATCCAGGGCAGACTGTGCATTATCTCTTGACTGATGTCTTGTTATATCAGCTCTGTCTTAATTTTGTCTTATTAAACTAAGAAAGTAAAATAAAATTAAAGCTATACCATGAGGTAGCAGGGGGCAGAATAGTAAAAAAGGAGAGAGGTGTTTCTATGTAGAGTTCCATTAAAAATTATGGTTGTTTTTATTTTAAAATATATTTTTAATTTCACAAAGAATTTATGTATGTATTTTCTCTGTAAAGCCACAAAAATTTAAGAATTTAGATAAGCCTAAAGTTTCCTTTAATCACACCACTTAATCTCAGTCTCTCCACCCCTTCCCCAGAAGCAAGCAGTTATTAATTTTCTAAGTATTTTTTCCTGATCTTCCTCTTGCATTTACACACTATTATATGCACTGATTAAAATGCAAAATACTACGTTGAGGTTTCCTTTGTTTTGTAATTGGTTGCATGATCTGTATGCCATTTTGCAACATAACGCTTTTCATTTGACAATATTTGTCAGGAACTGCTCTCCACATCAGTTCAAAGTAACCCATCTCATTTCTTAAACTACTGAAGAGTATCCCATTATAAAATGATAACATAATTTACTTGGGTCTCCTTTATGTGGGCATTTAAGATGTTTCTAAATGTTTGTTATTAACCAATAATGATTGAGGAATACTCTTAGACAGGTGTCCTTGTGCACATGTGCAAACCCTGCGTCAGGTTACGCCACACACATAGAAGTGGGACTGATGTCTAGTAGGACTGTCTTCAAAGTGGATGGACAACTTTACAAAAGCATTTAACTTCCCACTAGTCCCAGTGTTATCAGGTGTTTAGGTTCTTGCCAATCCCATAGGTAACAACCCAAAATATCAAAACACTGAGTTTATGTTTCTCATGTTACTAGTGAAGCCGAGCTCCTTTTAAAGCGCCATTTCCCCTTTATGATTTGTGAATTGTTTTCATATTTATTGATCCACTGGGGTGAACTTTTACTGCTATTTTGGGATTCTTATTATATTAAAATGCTTATCTTCAGCCTGATTTATATAATGAAAGTGTTTTTCCTGAGTGCCTCCATTGCATTTTACCTTTGCTACTGGTGTGTTTTGTTGTGGTTTGAAATCCCCTCTCCCCCCTTAGAAACGTGTTTCTTTCATATGCCTTCAAATGCAGCAGTTTAATGTTGAATATGGCACTGGTAGTTATGTTCCATTTTTGGTTCACCTTTATTATTACTTTTTCCCAAGAACAGCTTTTAACTTATTGGCGAGGTCTTGTTTTATATTTATTTTCTATAACTTAATCACTCAAAATGATTTTTTTTTCTTTCTACAGACTTCCTTTGGGTTTATTTTGCCTCCTTCCCCCATTTTATAAATGCATCTTAACTTCATGTTTTCATTTCTTCCAAGTGTCAGACACAAGCAATTAAGAACAAGTGAAAATCTTTGCACTCTTTGGAATTTAAGAATTTGATTCCTCCAAAGATTCTGTCCTTTGCAGTTCCTCTGTTGTAGTCAAGACCACAGAAGTGGAGAATGTGGCTGAAGCTGCACTCCAGGACACTCACCCTCCCCAGATCCTTTCCTCTTTCTTTTCTGTTCTTCTCTTGCAGACATTTTTTTCTCTCTGCGCCTCTGTCGGAGTGCTGTTTTAGGGTCAGTAATCCAGGCTTGATAAACAAACTGAAGGGAGAAAGTTCAATTATTGTCTGGCTTTTTAATAATTTAATTAAAAGAAAAACGACCAACACCAAGCTTCCTGACTTTTGGAAACATTTTTTCTTTTTATCCCAACACAAACTAAATACCATCTCCAATATCCTTTCTGCTCCCACCCCCGTATTCTTTCATATGCTGAGCTGACCTGTGCTACTTTCATTATCATGAAATAATAGATGGAGACAGATTTGTAGGAAAATATTTCATTTGGCATCACAGACAATCATGAGAAACTTTGGGTACATACAAACCAGCATTTTCCCCAGCTCACCATTATTATCACATTTGTGATTCTTAACTATTGATCTTTCCCATTTCCCACAATGGAATAAACTGGAGGTCTCACTAAGTATCAATAATTCAATGCTCTCCCATCATAAATAAACTCTGAGTAAAAAAGCAAAATAGCATCTTCTACTGGCCTATGTTGGGAAACAGTTTTGCACATTTGATACCTTCCCTTGTGAATAACAGCTATTACCAGCAACTTGAGAAAGGGCTTTGCAAATTGATTAGTATTTGGAGAGGAAAAATACTGTGATATTAAGATTAAGAAGTTATTGCAGATGGTATGGAAGGAAAACTTGAGCTTTTGGTTGCCTTTAGTCTTTTTCATTCAAGAGCTGAAAATAGTTGCAATAGTATATTATTATAACCCATGATGAACAGCCCACCCGCCGAGAGTCATGCAGGAGAAGGAACAAAAAGGAAACCTTGATATACAGAGTCAGCCACCTAGAACCATGAAGCCAGGCAGGCATGCGCCTCATGCACCCGCAGACACCCCTGGGTCTCAGGGAAGCTGGGTTTTCTGTTCTCATCAGAGAGTTAAAGGAATATTTTGCAGGGTCGCTTGTAGACCCAGGCACTTTCAGTTTATTGATTGTAATGTTCAGATTTCTGGGATATTTGAAAAGCACTGTTTAATGAAACCATGGGTACTGCGTTGCCAGTAAAATTTAAGATATATCTGTAGTACTATCAACTATATATATATATATATATATATATATATATATATATATATATGGGATTCAATGTTTCCACATATGGAAATGTAAAGGTCATAGGTTATTAAGAACATTACTTCTCACTGGTAGAAATCTGAATCTTAAGGGCAATTAATGTAAATATATTATTATTTTTTATTTCTAAATAAAAAACCCAGGAGGCAAAGAAAAAGAAATTATTTTATGCCCCAAATCTTTTTAAAAAAGAATAAACTGCTGGGACCGGTTTGGCTCAGTGGATAGAGCGTCGGCCTGCGGACTGAAAGGTCCCGGGTTCGATTCTGGTCAAGGGCATGTACCTTGGTTGCGGGCACATCCCCAGTGGGGGGTGTGCAAGAGGCAGCTGATCGATGATTCTCTCTCATCGATGTTTCTAACTCTCTGTCCCTCTCAATTCCTCTCTGTGTAAAATCAATAAAATAAAAAAAATAAAAAAAGAATAAACTGAAATTTGAAGAATAAGGATCAAATAAAAGAATTTATGGTGAATGTTTATTGAGTATGTTAATTGGGGAGAATAGCAAGAATATCTCCTTAATGAACAAACTTGCTTCCGCAAAACACTGATTCTTTTTAAAAACCTATTCTGCTAAATGTAAATAAAATTTCAAGCTTACGAGCAAAATATATTTTATTTTAAAAAGTTATTAGAATCCTGTTTCTAGAGAATGCAAGAATCTCAAAAATAAAAAAATAAAAAAATTCAGGATTTGCGAATGTAACAAGTGCACAGTTGGAAACATTTTTCTCCTCTGAAGAAAACGAAACCTTTGGGCTGGAGGGTGAGAAGAAGAGGAGGTGCTTTGATTTGATTGAAGAGGTCTTAGGGAAATGGTGAGGACCACTGAAATTTGGCTATTTAAAGGGAACTCCTGGTTCTACATATGACACCTAAATGATTAAGTCTATCGGTTCTTTTTTGTAGTAATAAGAATTTAGATAATGCAAATATGAGTGAAGAAGGGAGGGGGAAAGAACCATTGATGCTCCTTATTTGTAGGTAAATTCTCTTAATGCTGATAGAAATACAAACATATTAGAGTCCCAGGCACATCTGACAGAGGGTCAGTTTCACTTAAGTTGAACTGTGTCAGGAAAAAGTTGATAATGAAGGTGGAGGAGGAAACATCCCATTTCTTACTGAGATAAGAAATGGAACTTTCTTACTGAAACTTCTCAATTCTTACTTGGTGGCTGTAGCTACCATCCATGTGATGGGGCTCTCTAGGGAACCAGACCCGAGTACTACTCACCATAAGTAGAAAGTGCATGGACATGTATTTATTAACCTCTGGCTTCTCCAAACTGCACTGCCACTGTATTCCCAACTTTTTCTTACTTTAAAAAAAATTTTTTTAATCATATACTATTAAGGAAAATGGAATTCATTTTATAGAATACTTAATTATATAAAAATAATTTAATCTTTAAAACAGGAGAGGACTTCACTGACATAAAAGATCCTTAACTGAAACTGGTTAAATTTCATAAACTGCCCTTTAATTCAGGTGTGGTCCAGGACTTTCTTTATGTTGTCTGTAAGAAGGTATTTTTTAAATAATAAGATTTTTAAAAAATAGTAAGATAGTTACATTGTAATCATTCACAGAAATTGTTTTACATGGATGGAGAGACTCATAGAAGACAGAAGAAAGAATCCTGGGGAAGTGACAACGGTGAATATTAAACTAATAGGCAGGGACCTAGAGTAGATACGGCTACTCAAGGTGATCCAGCTGCTTGCACTTCACCCAGGAATTTGAGAGAAATACAGAGTTTCAGTCCTCCCCTCAGGACCTGCTGAATTAAATAACCTGCATTTAAATAAGTAAACTGTGAGAAACACCTGTGTTGGCTATTATCCAAACCATTTGCTCAACACTGAGGAGCATAAAGAGCTAAGGGTTTTAGTGCTTGCCTCAGATTAAATCATGAGAAACAGGTTTCTTTCAAGTACAATAAGAGTAACTCACTGCCTATGATTTTCAGTGATGAAGTATAACTGCTCGTATTCAGCACCGGTAACTGGACATGAACAGTTATTCAGCTCAGTACCTGGGAGGGAGCAGCTGCACAGATTGCACATGGCAGCTCCATGTAGGGAGGAGGTGTGCTGAATTCCAAATAAGAAATGGAACACTATGTCCAATTTAGGAAGATGGAGAACTGACAGGAAGCCAGGAAGGAGGTGGAACAAGCTGAATCTTTTATTCGCTTCCTTGTAATTTAACCAGCTTTCTGAGAAAAATTAAACTTCTCACACATCGTAACTGATGCATGCAACCAGATAGGACCCCTTTCAAGTGAGATGTGACTTAGACAAAACTACAAAAAGGACAGAAATAGATGTATATCTGCATTTTCTCTTCCTATTTTTCGATAGGCTCTGGTGTCAATGGAAAAACAATAATCAAATAATATGAAATTTGGCTTCTCAGAACTCTTAGTGGAAAGCTTTGTCTAAATTTTAAATTCTTAGAATTCCTTCATTGCTCGATTTATAGGACAGGGAAAATGCAGATGTAGCAACAAGGGTCTGCTTGTCTAAAGATCTACAGAGCAGAGGGTCACACACCACACACCAGTAAAACATCAAATACCTTTGCAGCTCTGATTAAATACTGAAGAATAGTTTTGGGAAGTTTAATGACAGACTTTGGCAAGGCTAAAATGGCTGATGCAAACTTCCCAATAGCTCTCTACAAAGAAGGACAAAGCAAGAGTAATTAGTAGAAAAAAAAGCAAAAACTAATAATTTAATAGATGATGTCAGCATAAGTTTGTCTCTACAACTACATCAACTAGGTTCAAATGTGCCAGTCATTGAAGCTAGAATAAAATGTGCTTATGTTAGAAAGAAAGAAGACAGTCAAACGTTGTGCATAATCCTTGAAAATAGTGAAGACGACCCCGGTCTCTCCTTTGCTGCATGATGAGTTAGAACAAGAGTCATTAGATCAAAAATAAGCAAGTCGTTAGTATTTGACAAGCTAGCTGCATACATGCACACAAACACGGTCATCTGGAAACACAAGAGGTTAGCAATGGGGCCAGTGCGAAAGCATCAGAGCAAGGTGTCTCCGTGAATAGTAACTTAGCTCTTCAGTGTCATTGGGAAAATGAGTGGATGTGACCTGCCAGCTTGAGAAGACCTGGCCAGCAAACTAACATTAGCCTTTTCAAGGACACAACATGTAATTCTAGGTGCCTGTAGTAAAACCAATGAATATTAACTTCTAACATGTGGCTCTTGCCTAAAATCTATATACAACCTATATACATATAAATATATATCAAGCTTTTGTTCCATATGTAACTCTTCCGACAAATCATCATGTTTAGGTAGCACTGATGATACATTAACTGAGTACATTATATTTAGGCTAATGAGTTATACAACTGAGAATGGTACAGTAAGTTCTGGGGAGAAAAAAGCAGTTAAATGGGAAAAATCAGAGCTGTGCTAGATACTTTTATTGCTTCAATAACTTCTCAAATCTTTAGCAATACAAATAAAACTGACTTTCAAAACAAAGCAATATTTAAGTGACCATTTGTTTTAAAACAAAACATGATCAACTATTCTACATATTGAAATATAAGTCCACTCAAGTAATCCAAAGCAAGGACAGAGAGGTCTTCTTCACCTCCCACTTGTGACAGGAAAATAAAGTTCACCTAAGGAAGTTGAATGTTTTTGTTGGTAACATCAGAAACATGTTGGATATCAGTGAATGAAGACCCGACTGGAACAGTGTTCATGTGTAGTAGAAACTAAGGCAATGCTGAGAGCAAGCAGCATTAGTTTAATGAGGAATAAACAATTTTAGATGTAGATCAGAAGCTTCTGGGAGCTCTAACACTTCCTATGAATATGGCAGAAGTCTAGGCTTTTAAGCACCATCTGTCAAACAAACAATAACTCAATTAGCAAACACCATGATTTCCCAAATCCCATAATTACCTGGAAAGCTGACTTTCTTGGAGGTTCTTCATCTTCCTTTTTTAATTCTTCCTCTTCCTCCTCTTCACTATCCGTTTCAAACAAATAATAGTCTCCACTCCTGACCACTAAGCAAAACAAAATATTTACTTACTTCTTGAAAGAGATACAAGATAGTCAGGGGATTATTAATGAAATGCCCCCCAAACATACACATAAATTGCCCATAAGAGGACCACAGTGAGAGACATTGACAGAGAGGAAAAAGAAAACAAGAGATGAAGAGGATTCATTCTGGGCTATGCTATGTGTTGTTGGCATGACTGGGTCTGCAGAGCATGAAGGCCTTGTCTGTGCCATGTAAGAGAATTGGCCACTACTGGGTTGATCTGGTATTTTCTTTCTTCCTCATTGTAAATATTATACAGATGTATCAGATCAACTCTGTAGCAACCAGTTTTGTTACCAAGATGACCAAAATAACTGAAAACTATTTTGCAATTCAGCAATTCTGGTCCTTTAGACAGGCTGAAGTAAAGTGGAAGGCTGGTGTTGTCTGAATGGGTCCAAACTGTTGTAGAAAACCAATCAGAAAGATTCAGGACCACTAATCCGTGTCACCAATCTTCTACTTCACTTTATACTGTGCAGACCTGGCTTTCCCACACGTCACGAAAGGGACACAAATATGGCAAGACATTTGAAAGAGTTGATTTTTAAAAAGATAACACATTGCTATGAGGAAGAAGTGGATGGGCAACATTAAAAAAAAAAGAAAGAAAGAAAGAAACAGAACCACAATAATGCTACCACGAACACTGTGGCTTTTTCTACACGGAGAATGGGACAGACTGGGGCACGGCAGACATGGTCCATACCGTTTAGTGCTGTTAGACTTCTGGTCAACCAGGAACTCCCCAGTCACTTACTGAAATCTGAGGAGACCTGTACTGAGCATAAGACACCAAGCACAAACAGTATAGATCATTCTTGCCTTGCTTAATACTTTCCCTGAAAGAATGTATTGCTGTGCTAAGAGTTAGGATTAGAGAGAGCTAAAATGTCCAGAGATTTATAGAAATTTGAGGATCACATTTTTATCAGTTTGATCATTATTTTAAATTTATCAGAGAAAAGAGACCCAGCATATATATTTCTGATGCTACAAGAACTGTACCATCATTGCAGGAAAACATTAATGCTTTCAAGTTATGTTCATGTTTTCAAATGCTGAGTTTTCTTTTGGATAACATAACATGATGTGTCCAGTTACATTTTGGACTTAAACATTGCAAGGTAATGGAAAACCTTGGCTTGTTTAAAATTAGTTGCTTGAATATCACTAACATGGTCAAAAGGTAAATAATTTTGCCCATGATTTCAGACATATCTGAGGCCTCCATCCATGAAGACGCAGAGGGAATGAATTGGGCCTTATATCCTTGAACAGAAGCACTGTGATTTGTTATTTTTATTGTGAAGAAATAACCAGGCCCAGAGTACTGGGTCCAGGCCTGAGGAAATAAATGCAATATAACATAAGGTAAGAGTAAGCAAGAACAAACCAAAGTTACAGCATTACGTTTGACAGTGAGAAGACCATTAAAGTAATGCCTTCATGTAAGCTCAGAGATTTGCAGGAAAAGTTACATGGACTGTACATCAAATGGTCATTTGGTAAAAAACAGAGTATCAGATTGAGCATTTTACCCTCATTATAGTCTCTAAAATCAACAGTAGCTTAAATTGTATTCAATCATACCTTCTATAACTTTTAGCCATGAGGACACTGTGAGCCCAAGCTGTTTTCACCTCAAGTAGTCATAGCATTGATTTTGTAATTTGAAAAACTACCAATTTGTAAGTGAGAGGTAGAATAAACACATTACAAAAAGAAAAGTGTTAAATATTTTCTATTCTTTACAAAATGTTATTGACATAAAACCAGGAAAATAACAGAGAATATTTTCTTCAGTGCTATCTGTTAATAATGAGTTGAGCTCTTCTATATGCCTTTGTTAGTTCAGATAGAGATCCTGCCTCCAGCCTGTGTCCATATATGTATTACGAATGCCGATGTTATTACTGAACAACTAAGCATGAAAATGAATTTTAAAATCCCAGCTTCCAAAAATGGGCCCTTTATTTCAGATATTTAAATATAAAATGAGGCTTGGCATTGACTTAGTTTTAAAGTGACAAGAAGACACACTACACTGAAATGGAAGGTATCATTGAATAGCAATGATGCAATTGCATGTGTACACATAGGTAAGAAAGTGGGAGATCTGTCACCTGAAATCTATGCTAAGATCTTGAATGCTTACCAATAATATGAACAACACAGCAACATTATTATTACACTGCCAATGGATTTACACAAGGGTATTTCAACTACATTTATTTTTATGCTTGACACCACTAAGAATATCTTCTTGGAAGCCCAGTGACTTTTAGAGAAATAAAAGAGCTTTTAATAAAGTGCTTCCAGATCTGAAGATACATTTTGGAGCATGTCTTAATCTATAAAATAAATCACATGTTCATTCCTTTCCTTTCCTCAAAAGCTTGTAAAGAAAATACATTTTCCAACCTATGAATAGCACACATTCATGCATTATTGCATCATAAGGTATTGTAACGAGGCACATTTACTTTAATTCCAGTCTTTAAGAACTTGATATAATGAGGGTGAAATGAATCACAAAAGTCTAAAGACCATACCCTTCATAGGAAGTTCTTTAAAATATTCCCAACTTGTAAGATCATTATCAAAGACCATATCCAAATCCTTCCAAAATGCAATATTTAGATGAGAAAGGAAACATAACCACAATGATTGTAATGGGAATTTATCCCATCTGAAAAAACAAAACATTTAGTATGACACAATTTTGAAATGGATTGGTCTCTTTAAACTAGCAAAGAACCCTTTACAAACAGAAAGATAGGCATAGTTTACTTGTGACTTGATAGAAATGGGCATAAAGTGCAATGCATTGTTAGATTATCAGCATGACTAACATGTCAATGGGCAGTAAATTTGAGACACAGAGAATTTCACCTTGAATTTTGCCTTTTGACTTTACAACAGGTGTGTTTTTTGTTTGTTTGTTTGTTTGTTTTTCCTGCCATGATGCTAAAATTCAATATTTGGGATTAAATTTAATTACATCCACATATACTGAGCAAATTTTGAATACTGCTTTATTAAATTGGTTTACTCATTTAAAAAATATTTCTAGAATAAGAGAAGCTAATACTAGTATCTTAGATGACACTAGGAATTAAGTATGGGAAAATATTCTGATCAATTTGATTTTCTAGTGATTCTACATATCCCACTCATAGAGTCCCTCCAATCATCATGTGATGTTATGGGCCTTGGTGATATTCCTTGTCTGATTATATTAGTACAGTTATTAAAACACAGAACAAGACATAAAGGACTGACGATATTATAATTTTCAAAATAATTAATAATTACTTAATATTCTAATACATTTAAGGAGGGCTGGATTCAAAGGGATCATTCCATTAAAATACCATTGGCCAATAATGGATGATAGATAGTTCTTTTGCCAAGTAGAACAAATATAGCCACAGAGTACCATAATTTCTCATTATTTTTTTATGCTCGGGAGGGAAAAGCACTAATTCCATGTGACTATCAAGTACTGCTTTTCAAAACTGTTTTCTGACTGCTCTTAACTGGTTTTGGCTGAGCTGTAGGTGATCTGAGGCCACACACTGGGAGCCTTTTTAAAACTAGGGAGGAGGCAGAACTAAAAAGTAAATTCATTTTAAGTTGTTCTCATTTTTCTATTTAACCAAGTGTAAAAATTCCTCACATGCAAATAAAGTCTAAGTTCTGGGAATGAGGGTATGGGAGGCTCATTGGCATCTGCCTAGTATCTTACAAGAGGGTCGC
This sequence comes from Pipistrellus hanaki, assembly GCF_964339955.1. Taxonomy (NCBI): domain Eukaryota; kingdom Metazoa; phylum Chordata; class Mammalia; order Chiroptera; family Vespertilionidae; genus Pipistrellus; species Pipistrellus hanaki. Next base: position 61,389,643 of record NC_140508.1, read on the forward strand.
AGACACTGTGAACATAATATTGTCCTTAAATCAGGGTCCCAGGAGGCACAGAAACTTAATTTTTTTAAATTTTATTGATTTTTTTACTGAGAGGAAGAGAGAGGGATAGAATTAGAAACATCAATGAGAGAGAAACATCAATCAGCTGCCTCCTGCACACCTGCTACTGGGGATGTGCCCACACCAAGGTACATTGCCCCTGACTGGACTTGAACCTGAGACCCTTTAGTCTGCAGGCCGACGCTCTAGCTACTGAGCCAAACCAGTCAGGGCAGAAACTTATTTTTATTAAGGGTTTTAAGCCACAAAACAAATACACATCAGCAGGACTCTAGACCTCAGAAGTGGATAACACAGCAGTCAAGATTCTGTCCTTTCTGAGCCCATAAATGGTCATCGGGCTTGGCTTTCTTCAGCCAGTGTGTAATCACTAATTTCTCTGAAGATTTTGTATTCAGGATCAGAGAGCCATTCCTATCACAATTTTCCTATACTCCGACCCCTTATCAAGTCACAAGGATCAAACCATGCATTAAAACACACAGGCCATGGGGACACCTGAATTCTGGTCAAGGATATAAGGGTTAGAATTGACGAAATTGTAAGAGGATCGAGAAAACCTACTGGAAGCATGATCAACCCAAGGCCGCCACCACTGCTTTTTTTTGCCCTTGGCTTTCTGTTTGTCTGCTTCTCCTAAAATAAAATATGTCCAAATATTAATTCTTATAAAGTGAGAAAACAAATTTTGAAAACCACGCTTTAACAACTCAATTGTCAAAATCTAGATAAGTTGCAAAAGTACACGAGAGGTCAGGAAAAGGAACTATATGGAATCTGAATAATTTACATGTATTAGCAATTGATTTTACAAGGTAAATGCTGTGTTCTATTAACATTATGCCACAGTTCCATTTTTCTTTTTAGTAACAGAAAAAAAATATTTAAAAAGGTACTATCTGTCAAAAATGCATTTCACACTAAATTTTCTTTCGAATCAACAGAAAAAGCATCACCCAAAATGTATAACACAATTCAGTGGCAAATAATTTGTTAAAACCATATGTTCCTATAGCCAGACATTTTTCTTGTGATTATTTGAATATATGGTTGAAAATGGATACTATCATGCATTATTTCTCAATTCCCTCTAAATAAAAAAGCATAAAAATGTTTATAAGAAAACCTTTTCGACTTTACTGGGTATAATATATTTATCATAAGGTATCATGAATACATTTAAATATAAATATCATTAAATGATATTTTAACTACCATTATTTAGACACCACATAAAATATGCATATATGCTTAGTTTTCATATAATATTCATAGAAATCAAAGATTATAGTAGATTGCATGTCTGACATATCTTCCCTAAAGGAATAAATTAAGCAAATTTATGCCCACTTCCTTTAGAAACACATCTATGAAACAGAAGGCAGGTTACATACTGATTTAAGTTGTCTTGGTGAAAAGAAGACTTGTAAAGTCATGGATTCATTAAATGTATACTTCATAAGACAATTAAAAGTATCCCATTCACAATGGGAATGTAAAAATTGCTAATTTAAAAAAATACATTGATAATATTGGCAAGATGAAAATTAACGTTATTTTGCAGCCCTACCCAATACATGCTATTATTCAATGTCAAGGTACTTGGGCAAGAAGGAAATGTCTCAACATACTTTCGTCATCCTCTTCAGAGAGTTTTTGGATGTCTTGGCCTTCCCCTGACTCCTGGGTCAAGCTCAGCATCCTCTCCTTACCCTTTTTGTATTTCTGTTGCCTGGCCTTAATGCGATCCATCCTGAAAGATGCAAGAGCAGCAGCAGTGCCAAGAACACGTCTGTAGATATCCTATGGACACACTTTGGGCTTACACTTTTATGTATGTAGCTAAACGCATGAACAAAGTAGTCAATATTTTGGACTTGTGAATAGTTTCTTATTAGAAACAAGTATCTCCATTTTTAAAATATGCTTATGTTAATTTTTACTACACACATGCAAGCCTTAATAATATGACTGATAATAATTATGCTAAAGTTTGATATGCAATACTTTATGTCTACTTATACACTGTAACATAGCTGTCTGCATGCAGCATATTATCCTATCCTAATATATAAAAAGCCAGGGGCTGTCACAACTGAAACAACCAGATGGATGACCGAACAGCAGGCTGTGGGGGGGCGACCAGGCTGGCAGGGGGGTTAGTGAGGGACAACCAAATGACTGAACAGCAGGCTGCATGGGGCATCCAGGATGGCAGGGGGACAGTTGAGGGGGACTAGATCAGTGGGGTGGAGGGTAGTTGGGGGCACTCAGGCTGGCAGGGGGCAGTTGGGGGTGACCAGGCCAGCAGAGGGGGGGGCAGTTGGAGGTGACCAGGCTGGCAGGTGGGTCAATTAGGGGTGGTCAGGCTGGCAAGGGGGCAGTTAGGGGCAGTCAGGTAGGCAGTCAGGTGAGCAGTTAGGAGCCAGTGGTCCCAGATTGTGAGAGGGATGTCCTGAATTGGAGAGGGTGCAGGCTGGGCTGAGGGGACTCCCCACTCACCCCTGTGCATGAATTTCATGCACTGGGCCTCTAGTACTATATAATAAAAGCCTAATATGCTGTGTCTGACTATTTGTTCAACCATTTGACCAGTCACTATGACACTCACTGATTACCAGGGGCAGATGCTCTGACTGGTTGGTTAGTTTGCTGCTGGGGTATGGCCAATCTGGACTGGATGAGACAGGCCAGATACCCCCTGGAGCCCTCCCATAGTCTCCCCCTAACCCTGATCATGCACCAGTGGGGTCCCTCATCCTGACCTAGGGGATTGGGACAAAGCCAGCTCTCTGATATCCCCTGAGGGGTCCCAGATTGCGAGAGGGTGCAGGCCAGGCTGAGGGACCACACTGGTGCACAAATCCATGCACCAGGCCTCTAATGAAATATAAAGTCCTTTATTCTTCCAGGTTTTACATTTTTAAATAATACCTATCTACTTTACATGGTTGTTGTGAACATCAAATGACAAAAATATGTGAATGTGAGAACTGTTATAAATAGCAAGTCGCTCATAAGATGTTAGTAAGTATTTTGTTAGATCATATGCCTCTTCTCTATTTCAAATCTAATCTCTTATTGGTTCTGGACAAATGTTTTATTGCATCTTTAATTATTGTCTTAGTACCTTTATTTTGTCTGCTTTTTTAGGAAGTTTATTTAGAAACAGCAATGTTGAACTCTGTTTTCTAGATCTGCTCTCCTAAAATGTTTCATTGTTTAATTCAATTTCTTAAAATTCTGGATATATTGCTCAAGAACGGATTTAAGCACCATTTCTGCTTTGTGCAGCTAAAATATGTTCAGTTTGTCTTTTGCAATGATCACAGCCTTCATTCTGTTTTATTCTGACCTTCTATCACTTAAGCCAATGAAAAAATTCAGTGAATTACAGTAACAGGCCTTATTATGGGAACACATTCCAAATTTGCTATTTATCTAGACCTGATTTAGGTATTTAGAAACAACAATAGTGACAGTTACACTATATCACACTATATAGTTCATATATGTGAGTGCAAAAAAACAACCATGCCATGGGATAAGTGCAATTTGTACTAGCAAATATTTTTGCATGAGTAAAAATGAAGTCAAAATGAAATGAACTAGTTTAAGCCAACTCAGAGAATTTTTATTGTGAGCTGAATTCTAGGCCATCAGCTCTTAAACCTGCCCCCCAAACCCATGAAGTTCCATTCATTGCTGGAAATCCCACTCTAAGAAAATTCTTTACAATGTGCTAAAAATAAACAAACAACCCCCCCGCCCCCAATTCAAAATTCCCAAATCTCTTGGGTGAAGTCAATTCATGAACTCAACTCAACTTCTCCAGGATGCTCTGTTGGAAAAGGTCTTGAACTGAATATAGGGAAGTGTGGGATGCATTTCTAGTGCTGCCTCTAGTTAGTTGTGAATTTTAAATGATCTAATACTGTGGGTCATCAGTTTCTTCCCAAAGAGACTGGATTATATTATCCCTTAAGATCCTTCCAGAGCCAGAACTCTGCATTTATTCTCTTAACCCACAGAGGTAATGACCATTTACTCCAAGTGCCTGGCACTGTGAAGGATGCTCTCTCATTGATTACCTTGTTTAATCTTTCTAAATAAAAACCTCAGGGAGAACTGTCAGCCTTAATTTAAATCCAGAGAATGTGAATGACTCCCTCAAGTTATCAAAAGAAGCAACCGGCCGAAACCGGTTTGGCTCAGTGGTAGAGCGTCGGCCTGCAGACTGAAAGGTCCCAGGTTTGATTCCGGTCAAGGGCATGTACCTTGGTTGCGGGCATATCCACAGTGTGTGTGTGTTGGGGGGTGTGTGTGCAAGAGGCAGCTGATTGATGTTTCTCTCTCATCTATGTTTCTAACTCTCTATCCCTATCCCTCTCTCTTCCTCTCTGTAAAAAAAATCAGTAAAATATATTTTAAAGGGAAAAAAAAAAAGAAGCAACCAAACTAAGCCTTGACATTGGCCTTACCCAAGCCAGCTCCCTTTCTACATCATTGTAGCCAACTTTCTTTGTGATGACTTCCATGATCAGCCTACCAGTTATACCAGTAAATACCTGGGAAGTTGTGAACCGATTTTTCAGGGGGTTGAGGCTTCCAGAGAGAGAGCTGAGAGTGTCTGAATGGGATCATACCAACCCAAACTAACAGACACAGAGGAGAGGAAAATAAAGCATCCTTACTGCCTCTTCAGCTGATCCATTGACTTTTTCTCTTCCTCAATTCTTGCTTTCACAGCCTTTACAATTGTGGCCTGGAAAAGTTCAGCCCCTCTAAAGGAAAATTGGAAACAGAGCAAATGAGTATTTCTACTGTTGTTACTCACCTCCCCCTAAAATAACGATAAGGGTTCGAAAACATTTCTTGTTGGACTGTAGACTGAAGTTTCTTGGCCCTTTCCAAGCAGACAGACATGGCACAACCTCCCCCAGGAAAGAGTGGCTGCTCACACCCTTGAGAGATCAGTGAAACTAAAATGGTTTGTGTAGCTTAAGACCTGAAAAGCCATGAGCCGCTTCAAACCTGTCCCACGTAACATTATACTTCAGGTTACTCCCCTGACCTTCTTCTAGCTGTCCCACTAGAGGACATGTGCAAGAGTGAGTTCAGATTGGTTTTCTACTCAGTACATAAGGGAAAGTGCAAATGTGAATTGCAAACCCCATCAATGGGGTTTTTAGTCTTTTGCCTCTTTGATTCTATTCTTTCTATCCTTCCCCTTCCTTCGGCTTTTTCTCACATCCCAAGCCAACTTAAGGGTCCCCATAGATATCGTCCATCTCTGTCAACATCCTCAACTCTGTCCCATCATCACAGGTCACAATCGCTTGGCAAATGGCAGGTCTGCAGAATCTCAGTGATGTGCCAGCCCTGGGTGTGGAGGGGCTATCATCAGAGGTGCAGAAACCTATGGCTGGCCGACGAACCACTGCACCACACTCTCTGGAAGCTTGTCTGCTCCTTTCCAGTGGGCATTTCACACTTCTTACTCTTTTCTCAAGTCCTGAATTCTGTCAACGGCTCTTCACTCCTAAGTAAACACCTAGCTTCCTACTTCCCAGAGAGAACATAAGTTCCAAGCAAGTATTTGCTTAGCTTCCCGCCACCTATCCTGTGGATACCCATTCTCAGTGACAGAGAAAGAGGTGACATTCTCTTGCCTGAGGCCTGCCTTGTGCTCAGGTCCCTTCCCCACCTGCAGCCTGAGGGACTCCATCCTTCCTTTTTCTCCTTCTCTTCCTTCACTTTCAACCTTCACACTGTTACTGAAACCTGCTTATAGGCATACAAACATTCTCAAATCTTAGCAAAAGAATCCACGGACCCCACATTTTCCTACGTACAGCCTTATATCACTGCCCCGGGATCATCAAAGATCTTACATCTCTATCTCCAAGTCTTTGCTTTTTAAAGAATGTGTTTACTGAGGTGATGCTGATGAGTAAAATTATACAGGTTTCAGACACACAATTCTACAACACATCATCTGTACATTGAATTGTGTGTGTTTACCTCCCCAAGTCAAGTCCCCTGCCTCCAAGCCTTTACTTCCAACCTTGGCTCACCAGTGTCTGGTTCTGATTCTCACTTGTCAAGGTCACTGATTACGCTGTTTAATTGGCTAGTGTCTCTGATATGGGTACAGCAGCCTAAGGGGTCACACACCTAGCCATCTTGATGGCACTCCTTTTAATACTTAGTCCTTTTCCTAGTCTCTCCCCCTACACCTACAAGACCAGGGGGAAAAACTGGAAGAAGAGTGGAAACTAAGAAGTCTGCCCTACCTCGATGCCAGGATCTGTGAAGCTTTTATATCCGCCACAACGTGTAGGAAATAGTAACTCATAAAAACTCTTCTCTGCAGCAGGAGGAAGGCAAAACATATACTGTCCCAAATAATTCCTGCTTCACCACTGGGTAGTTTACATGAGGAATCAGTATGAGCTGAGGCAAAAAAAATTAAAATAATTAAAATTAACATCCACTTTTGTTGTTGTTATTTTATAAAACCTGTGGTGTGATCAGGCCTAGGAAATCACAGGCATGAAAGCAACATTCTGATCCATCCACTCACTTAAGAGCTGATTTATTGAAGAGCAAGGTCATGCCCTTAAAATCCAATAGGAACATTGATCCCTAAGGCTGACCACAAAGCGAACTCGACAATGTAAAGCACAGGAGGGGCTCTTTGCTAAGGAAGACTCCTGAGTGTTCCCCACTTTTAGGGAGAGAGGGACTCCTCTTTCCCCAACCCCCACCAAAGGCCATAAAGAAATAATGACTGCATGTCTCAACGCCAGAGGCAATGCTCTGGTACAAAATAAAACACCCTTCCTGGAAATGGGCTCTAGCCAGATGTAGGCAGCACAATGGGGCTTATTAGAAGAAGAAGTCTCAACAGCACATCTGATCCTAAGTCAAAGCAAATCCCCCATGACCCTTCATCCTCCACACAGTGGGGGAGCATCATGTTCAAGTCACCCCCGTTCTAGGCACCAGGGAGGATTGTGTGTGGTGCTGCCCTGGGTTCTGATGCAAGAGGCAGAGAGACGAAAATGGGATTTCTGGCTCTGTCTTGGCGGAAGTGTAACTCCAGGATTTCTCCAGCTCTTCCTACTTATTTCCTGGGTTTGAGGTTCTCTGAGCTTCCAGAGGAGAGAAGAACATGGAAGTCAGAACTACATTGATGACCAAAGATTCTAACTGCACACAACCACAGGTTTGAGTGGGCATCTGTAACTCTTCCTGATCATAATTCAAAAAAGTTCTGGGAGCTACTGCAGGAAACACCTAGCCTCCAGACCTACCAGGATTTGGGGTGTTTGTAGATGACAATCTATGATGAGCAGAATAGGAGCATTTCTTATTACAGACAATAGATTCACAATGTAGTGCAATCCTATAATCTCCATGTAGAGATTAAATTGAACTCCATTTCTCTCTCTCTCTCTCTCTCTCTCTCTCTCTCTCTTTCTCCCTCTCTCTCTCTCTCTCTCTCTCTCTCTCTCTCTCTCTCTCTCTCTCTCTCTCTCTCTCTCTTTACATGTTTTGACCCAATGTTAAATTATAACAATACAGCTTTCCTTCTCTCTTTGTTCTTCCATTCCCAAATATGCTTCTCATACTTACGCATTTTATAGCCTTTGACTGTGCAGGCCAGGCTGAAAGCTTGGATCAACCAGCAATTATTTATAACCAAATCTTCAATGTATCCACATGCTCCTATCTGCAAAACAAATGGAAAAGGCAAATTCTGAAACTCTGCACCCAGAAAAAAAAAAAAAACTCGATGATTTGTGGTCCTAACGTGTGCAGGAATTCACCAAGTCTCAGTGCCAATGACTGTGGGAGGCCCTGACATGTAAAATTATAGTCACCACTGGGTAGTGCTATCAGTGCTTCCAGAGCACCATCATTTCCCAGGGAAAATTAGACCCAATGAGTAAAGGAAGCAGCTTAAATGTCATGTTGTTACACTTGGAAGCACCTTTCCTTTAAAGAGAAAAATCTTGGATTATCAAAGAAACAAGCTGAACTCTGTGACAGTAAATGGGTAAGCACTGAACTCCAGGACTTTGAATTTGGCCATTATTTCCTGGCCTGTCAGACATAGGAAACCTATGCTATCTGCCAAGACATTATCATAAACATAAGCTGCATGATATATAGTTCTTAGAATAGGAGCAGAGGTTTCTTCTTCTTCTTCTTCTTCTTCTTCTTCTTCTTCTTCTTCTTCTTCTTCTTCTTCTTCTTCTTCTTCTTCTTCTTCTTCTTCTTTTTCTTCTTCTCCCCCCCCCTCCTCCTCCTCCTCCTCCTCCTCCTCCTCCTCCTCCTCCTCCTTGCCAATTCTCTGGGTAAAGGAATCTTTTTTGTTTTTGTTTATTTCAATGTGGTTGTCTTATAACAATGCTTTCTTATCATGTATTAAATATGAATTATTGTAATCCAACACATAAAAGTGATGGCTGAATTATGCAGATTTCTTGGGGATGGGAGAATATAATTAGAATTTGCTCCCAAATCAGCAGTTACCCAGCATCAGTACATGGTTGGGGTAATTCATATTTCAGTCCTACACAGCCACGCTTCCCAAGTTGGGAATATTCTAGCTGCTTTGTTTACCTGGACACCTTCAATCTATCTCTCAGGCCTCCTCTGGTGGGTTCAAATGGCATCACCTCTAAGAAGTCTGTTCCCAACTTATCTAGGCAATATATTACATACCCCTTTTTTGTTTTATTTTCCTGAACCCTTGTGATAATTAGCATCAAAAGATCATATAATTATAAGAAGGTAGATCTTTCCTTTCAAAAAGTGAGCTCCTTGAGGATAAAATTTGAGTGCTGTATATCTTTAGCTCTTCAAGATATAAAACAGTGCTTAGCAAAAAGAAGTACAATTTAGGTTTACAGAATGAATGAATGAACTTTGTAGACAGATTTTCCAGGAAAGGTTGCAGGTATCAGCTTCAAGTAATGGATCCTTCACCATCAGATTGGCTTTAGAATGAAATGGTGTTCTGTTGCCCTACCTCATACCCTCTCCTATAACTTCCAAAACTACTCCAAATGTACATAAATACTGGTGCAGTAAAATTAATAAATAAAAGTCACTTTTAGTATCAATTAGAAAATTAACATTTCAATGGACTGTAGACAAAATAAATTATTCAAATACATATTCATGGTTACACAGACTTGACTTTCCAAGACCTCTAAACAAAGCAATGGATGAGCCATTGCCCCCTCTTTCCCTCCCCAAATCAAATGCTTTCATAGTTAAATTGCCTGCCTGGTGAGCTCATCTTTAAGTAGCTAGGAGGGGGAGAAGCAGGAAGTCATTACATCACCATTCTTTTAATGCATTATCAGGTATAGCCTGGAAGTAGCATGTACTAGGATTAACTTTAAATTAGGGCCAACTAGAGATGTATTAACTCCTTCAGTTCATGAAAGATTATTGTTTAATATGCTGAAATAACAAGTAACTGTGTCCTGAAAGATTTTATGTGACTCTGGGATTACAAGGGGGCAGTTTGAGTTATCGATCAGGTCAGGGAGAAACCTGTGCTCTGGAACATGAAGCTTTGAGAGCAGAGCAGCCAAACTTTGAGGAAGAAAGAGGTGGTTTCTGCCTCAATCCTTTGTTGCCTTAGCTGGGCCCTGGTCAAAATGCCTGTGCTCAGAATGCCTGTGCTTAGAGGCAGCTAAGACACTGTGATGCTTCTGTGTCCACCCACATCTTATGTGTACATAAAACATTCATGCTTTCAATAGTCTATTCCATTTCATTCCCCTCCCACACAGTATCATAGAAAACTATGCTTTTGTATTTAATAACACTTTCTAGATAAGAGAGTTGCTTTTAGCCAGCTTTAAAGGGCCATTTTGCACTATAGTAAGAATGATGATAAATTAGTCCTCAGAAGAGATGGGATTTTAATTAATAAAATATGTTTTAGAGTTTATTCCAACGAATACATATTCTCTCATCATGTGACCTTCAGATAGTGGAAAAAAGAAAACAAAGATTCTGCTTAATGTGGCAAAACAAATAGAAATAAATGGTCATTTGAATTCTGAATTTGCAGCAGCTCATTTAGGGCTTTTAAGAGAACAGTGTGATGGATGATGGGTTTTTAATAACCACTGAATTTACTCTTACACTGAAACCACAAATGTGTTACACAGTGAGAGGCACTTACTGACAGTATGTTTTTCATTGTAATCACAAAGACGTTGTAAGCAATCAGCCAGTCCCAATAACGCAGGATGCTCTTGATAGGTTTCAATAGCAAATCACCCCCAAAGAGCAGGAAATAGAAGCAGGCCACCAAGTAGCCCATGCAAAAGATGCTGATCCGTGTTGTCCCAGTGATGAAGATGATGGTGAGGACGAACCAGAAGAGGTAGCTAAAGATGATCACTTTGGACATGTCTAAGTATGATCTGTAAAATAATACCAAACCATCAAAGGAAAACAACAAAAACAAATAAACACATTAGGTTGGGAGATTCTACTTTAATGAGGGTAAAAAACCATATTATATATCTGACTCAGAGGTTCACCTTTAGCTACTGAACCCCTCTGCCACATGCTTATTGGTTTTATGTGTACAAGCAACCTCTCAGTGTCCCAAGAATGACAGAGATAGAGACAGAGAGACAAAGAGAGAGAGAGAGAGAGAGAGAGAGAGAGAGAGAGAGAGAGAGAGAGAGAGAGAGAGAGAGAAATAGAGGTATATACTTGAATTGAAGGGCATGCACCAAAGTGGCTTTGAACCATGCAGCTGTCATTACCTGCAGTGAATGAAATCTGGGACTGGGTTATATTGGCTGAAGGAGGCCGCCTCAAGGCTCATGCAAATCTCCACATTATCCCCTGCAATGATTCGTACTGCAGCCTTATTTTCATCCTCAAAAATCTGCCATTGTAAGGAGGCACACAGAAGCAGCATGAAGTCATCTGGCAAGGCAGAGGTAAGATCATTAAACCTGGGTTTGCAGATGCAGGTAACAGTCCCCATACAGCACGAGCTGCTCTTTAACTCTCAAGGGAGTTGTGTTCCTAAACCTGATTCCAATGTTGGGCCTAAGTCCCACCTTCCTTATCAAGGGCGTTGCAAGAGGAACCACAGACATTCCAGAGGCATGAAGTGAGAGAGTCCTAGGATTGTGTCTGCATGTTGCTGAGTAAAAACATCAGGTGCCAATCACTGGCCTTTAAGACTCTCTTTATTTGCACTTATCTCCCACCAATGTGTTGAGGAGGCCATTTGAGCATTTTCCCCATCTGAATCTTTTTGCATATGGTGGAAGCAGACATTTCTGATTTTCTCTATCATTTCCATTCTCTTTTACATTTGTGATCAAAGACTCTATCCAGAGCACATACTGTAGCTAAGGCTGGGTGACAGCAGTTGACAATAATGGGTCGATTTGTGAGAGTGGAGACATGTGATGGAGTGGTCCTCATGGCCAACAGCCCAGGAGAGGCCCTCACTCCAGCCAGGCAGCCAGCCTCCAGTCTAAGTTGTCTTGTTGTTCTTTAAACTAAATTTGCATATGTCTAGGTAGCTAAGTTGCTCTTTGGTTTTCCACTGGATCCAGCACTCCCTGGATAGGAGTGGATAACCTTGACCTTTGGATTATCAGTCTGCCCTTGACAGATCTTGGGGCTGGGGCCCAGCTCAGGAGCCTTGGCAATTTGAGTAGCACTTTCCTGGCTAGTACAGTCTTATCTTCAGATTTGGTTTGTGGTGGCAGCAAGAAAAAACGGATTCACAAAGTATAAGGCCTCCATCCTCACTCTACTTTCTAGAAGATGGGTGTGCAGGGGCATGTGTTGGGGGCACAGTGTGTGTGTGTGTGTGTGTGTGTGTTGGAAGGTAAGTTATGAAAGTGAATATGGTATTTCAACTTTTATTTATTAATTTTGCAAATGTTTATAGGGCAAGTAGAATCCATTAATGACCTGTGATATTAATGCATCAAGACAAGCCCTTTACATGATTTTAAAGAGTAGTGGAAGAAGCAAAGGCACTAATGCTAATGCATGCAGATGGATTAGCAAATATAAAACCAAATGCCAGTGCTCTGGCCCCACAGCTGCAACACTTACAGACAAGAAACACGGGGTTGGGCCGCACAATGAAGTCTGGGAAGTACAGCCACTTTATGATGTTGTCATTGAAGTTGGAACCCTTCAATCTCCATGGGTAATCTGCAGGGAGGGAGGTGGTGAGGAGCAAAATCAATAAGCCTCTTTGCTGCCCTTTGCCCACCGTGCCAAACGTAAGGGTGGATGGTAAGAGCAGCTGCTCCTGGGAGGCCACGCACCTCTGCAGGGCGCAGGGGGGATGCCGATGCAGATGAAGTACTGGAACGTGATGATGCAGGCCAAGAAGCAGCAGTACTTGGGCCAGATCTCTGCGATGGCTTTTCTTCTGCGCCGATACAAGACGGCGATCAGCCAGCAGGCGTGAATCATGGCATAGAAATCCATTCGCTGACCGATCACGTTAACTGACAGTAGGAAACAGGTCTGTGTGAGGAAACAAGAGGCAAAACAATCGGGTTTAGAGGAAAGGGGAGTGGTGTCAGCTATCAGCCCTTTGTAGGGGCAGACACCTGCCTTCCTGAGGTAGGTTTCTCTGCACATGTTCACCAGGTCTTGTCTTGGGACATGTCTTTAAGGGTGAAGACGGAGACACTGTACAGATTAGACACAAATACTGTACAGTTTACTTCCAAGGGAAACACTGGCTAATTCACTATTTACAAGAACCACTTCAACCATGAAGAGAACTACAGCTATGGTCTCCTCATGAAAATCACTGTTTCACATTCATTCTACTGAGGAACAGGCACTACCACCACCATTTCAGATCAAAGGGTTCATTTTGGCTAAAGTTACATTTCCAAATGCAGGAAACAGAAAAAAGTTATAACATCTTCAGTTTATAAGGAACCAGTTAAAATGATGAGTGACAGGCATCCATGTGTCTGTAGGACCACAGAAATCCAGAGAAGCAGAGGTCACTGTTGCAAGGGTGCCATTGGCACTTGGTGTGGGAAAACTTTCCATCAGGCCAGGTAAGCCCTTCAGTAGCATCTCCTCCAGCTAATCCCCAGGATCCGTAATCATGGCCTGGAGGTGCAGGATGAAACTTCAGTAGCCTAACTGCCCAAAAGCAGCTATTGGGATTGTCACAGAAAATAGAAAACACACCCGCAAGGAAACTTACCTCCAGACCAAACTTATAGAAGAAGTAATTTATGAAATATTTGGCACAATTAATAATTCCATCATCCAGATGGTGTCTTGTAATGTCGTGAAAGATGGTTTTAGATACAGGGGCCGTGAGGTTGTTTCGTCCCCGGTAGTACTCCTGATGGCGGTAAACAGTGACCTCAAAGGCCAGAATGGCCAGCATCAGCAGGTTATTCTACAAAGCAAGAAAACACAGCTGTGGGAAGCCAAAGGCTTTGTTACTTGGTAATTTTAAACAATCCTCACAATAAATAATTTGATTCCATTTTTGATGTTGTACAATGCTTTATAAAATCCCATCTCTATAGTAACTAGTCTTGAATTCAAAGTTCATTTTCCCTGCTTTCTGATAACAAGGTAGAGGTAGTGTCATTATGCAAATCAGGTTAATTAACATCATAATATAATCTAGACTCTCCAGACAACAGCCTGTTCCTGAAAAAGTACAAATCTCTCCCAGGAAGCAGTGTCTAATTACCTTGGGAGGTTGGGTCCGCTTTATTGGCACCTAGAAGTGCTAAACACATCCTGGGAAACACATTAAGCTAGAGGAGTGCGATAAGCAGGAGAGGGGAAATTTTTTAATACCTCTGAAATCTGGCTAGAGAGAGCAGTATTGAGAAACATGAGGATAAAATAGTAACAATAAAAATAGTGATGATAATAATAATAATAAAATAGTCCACATTGATGGAACTATTGATATATGTGCCAGATACTATTCTAATCACTTCTTTCAAATATCAATTTGTTTTATCCACAAAACAGCTCTTTATGTTAGATATCATCTGCATATTACATAACAGATGTGGCCAATACTATTTATAAACATTACAAATGTTATCTGCCATATGATATCTGCCAGAGTCAAAGAGAAATGGGATCCTTGGTATATTTTAAAATTCCAGGTGTTGTGTATATAAATGTTTCATTTTTAAATACCTTCTCAGCATAATATTATTAAGATCACTCAGATTATCCATCAAAGGAAAAGGTAAAAAATATGAAGTATATTACTTTTATTACATTTCTTATAACTGCTTGCAAAGTTTCATTTTCAAATATATGCTCTTTATTTGATTACCTCTATGTGTAATATATACCCTTCATTAAAAACTGTAGAGAAACAGAATTTATACAGCAAAAAATTCTTGTAATGTTATACCTACTTCTCAGAAACAATCATTGCTGACCATTTGCTATATTTTACTCAACATTTTCTTTATATCTAAAAGAGATTATACTATGTAAGATACTCTAACATTTTTTAAAACTTAATTAATAGATTTTGAACATCTTTTAATGTCTGACATTATTAATCTCCCTCAGTCCTTTAGTAGTTCTATAATGTTCCAGTGACTATATCTGTCACACTTTATTCAATTAACCACAAACTACTTGATAAATTTCTTTTCAGCACAAAATGGTGCTAATTTTAATATTGAGTCATTTGTCTAAAAGGTGATCCGAAAGGCCACAGAAGATGAGGTTCCTATCCTTGTGATATTAGGGATTTCAAGGGAAAGGATTCTAGAACATAAGTACACAGGGGCACCAACTCAGCACAACAAGCCTTTACCCTCAGGTAGACGAGCAATGGCGATGACTTCCTCAGGCCCACCCACTCTGTTGGATCCACAGGAGTGTTGTAGAGTAGAGACTTGTTCAACTTCTCGAGGGGTATGTCTGTTTCATTCACATTTGGCTAAAAAGAAGAGAAAAGGAATTAGTTCCACAGATAAGGAGAATTCAGGTTATTCTTCAGTTTTGAGCAAAAGAACATGAGGGACAAAGACCCATTTGAAACGGGAAATATCATCAGGGACAGAGACTTGGGCCCAGCATTCTAGGCCAGAATGGATTCAGCCTGCTGAGGTGGTTTAACAGCCAGAAAGATTGTGCTTGGGGGTGTAGGTTCCCCAATCTCCACCTCATTTCCCTAAAGGCCAAAAAGATTCCCCAACTTTGAGGCTCACCAAGGAACAGTTAACAGAAAAATTCTCAGGCTTAATGGTTTGCAGCTGGTACAACATTTTGCAGACGATGATCACACATGTCCAGACAGTGCAGACACTTGAAGCCAGACGGCGTAGCTTGGTGTATGGCAGAGCAAAAGCCCAAGAAATCAAAAATACATAGTTGAACACAGACACCTGAAAACATAAAATCAGAAATGGGGACAAAAATACATAACATGGCATAACATCCACAAAACATGGCTAATTTGATTTATTCAGCTCAGCTCAGTTCAGCAGAAGTTGACTGAGTTCTGAGCATTGCCCTAAATACTAATCATCTAGTTATATATCTTGTATGGCAGACAGATATATAACTAGATGACGTCAATATAACGTAGCAGTAATATATTGTAGATCCAAACAGGCTCTGTGAGAATACCCAGAAGGGGTCCCTGGCCCCATCTGGAGCCTCAGGAAACATTTCCTGGAAAGAATGATGCTGAGCTGATCCTTGAGGGGTGCATAACGTTAGCCAAGACAAGAAAGGTGAGAAGTGCATTCGAGGTAAAGGGTGTGTTAGCAAAGGCAGGAAAGCATAAAGGAGTGTGGTGGCAATAGGTGACCATAAACAACTGTGAGTTCCAGAGTTGAAAGCAGTGAACTGCAGTATGAGACTGGAGATATGGCTGAGAGCTACGTTCTGACAGACCCTTTTAAAACTATGCTGTGGCCCATGAACCCCTTAGGTAGAAAATAGTGAGTCTGCAGGGCTCTACGCAGGGAAACCTTAAGGAAAGGTTAGCATTTTATCTAGATACATGTAACTGAAGGACAGAGGTGCATCAATGGGGTTAGCCCAGAGCAGTGGTCAGCAAACTCATTAGTCAACAGAGCTGCAGTTTGCCGACCACTGCACCAGAGGAAAGGAGACCAGTCATATGTACTATAATAGGCCAGGAGAACAATGACAAGGGTCCAAACTCGGACAGTGGAGCAGAGATGGGGAGGACTCATGGATTTGAGATGGGAAGTGAAATTGGTAGATTTAATGATTGATTGGCTTGGAGGCGGGGTGCTGGTAGGTCAGGAAGAAAGTGTAAGGAATGCCTCCCAGTTTTCTGGCTTTGATAGAGTAACAGTGCCACTACTGAGATAGAATCTGAAGTGAGGGCCAGGTGTACAGAGAAAAGGCAAGGCCCTGGCAGGGTATCATCCCTGATGTGCCAATGTCTCAGATTTGATCCTAGATCAGGGGACATACAAGAGTCAACCAATAAATACATAAATGAGTGAAACCACAAATCAATATTTCTCTCTCTCTCTCTCTCTCTCTCTCTCTCTCTCTCTCTCTCTCTCTCTCCCCCCCTCCCTCTCTCCTTCCTCACTCCCTCTAAAAATCCAATAAATATATTTTTTAAAAATAGGGAAGGCAATAACTTCAACTTGGTCTAAGACTGTGAGTATTGATTAGGTGAGATATGCACTCATGACTAAGAGTTCTCCATAGCTAATCATTCACTGAATGGTATGGAAGCACCACCATCTTATTCAGCTATGGAAAATATTTATTTATTCTGGGTATTAGAATAATATCTGAATATTATTAAAATAATTCTCTAGGAATACTTAATATTACCGGGTAAAAATTACCGCAGCAGCCAATTGGCAAACTTGAACATGTACTACAAGTGCTAAGTGCTATGGGCTAGGGGGGTATGATTCCTGTTTGGCTCACAAATCTAGACAGCAAGAAACAAGGAGACTCCAGGGCAGTATTTAAGTCTGCAATTTATAATCTACTACTCTACTTAACTACTAGACACTGTCCAGAGCAAGGAACTGCTTAAAATTAAGTGCTGACATCTTAGGGTAGTAAGAGCTGCCTTACAGAGTTAATTGAGGATGAAAGAAATACTGTATGTAGAAATGCCCTGTGAATGTAAGGCATTCACCAACATAATAAATGTTAACATTTAACAAAATATTTTGACTAGCTAGGTCACTCCTCCTCAGTTACCAACAAGTGGTACATTAAAAAGTAAATCCTAGTAAGGATATTATAAAATTAAGTCTCTTTGTTATTTTTTATTAGGTATTTAAGGCATTAAGTATAAATATAGTACAATAAAATTTTAGAGAGAAAGAGAAGAAAAATGTTATCGTTTATTAAGTCCTAACTAGGTTCAAGGTAACATATCCTGTGTGGGTCCCTATCTTCAAGAAACACATGGGGTCATGCAGACGAGAACTGGGGAAGCAGCCTATGACAACATGACAGAGGAAGAACCCTGCTGGGGTGAGTCGAGTTGTGTGTCACACACAGCTGATCATCTAGCCCAGCATTGGGGAAAATTGCCCAGAGGACCTACGGTCAAACTGGAGTTAGCCTGGCAGAGGAATCACTGGACCAAGGCTTTATAGGCAAGAGAAAGCATGGGGTGGACATCTTGCTTTGGAGGAGCACATGGTTTACCATGAGAGCAGTGTGATCTGAGTCCATTGTAGAGGACTTTGAAATTCACCGGGCAGATTGGGTGTCTGGGAAAGGAAATGGCGAAGTGGTGTAGGACTAGTTCAATGTTATATCGTGTTATTGGGAGAATGACAGAGAGCTGTTAGAAGTTTCCCAATAGAAGATGAACATGATCATGCTAAAAAAATGATTCTGACTGCATGACATAATGTGTATTAAGAGGAAGGATTAGAGCAGAGCTAAGAATCTGTTAGAGCAACTGAAAAAAAGGACTGATACAGATAGAGGCAATGAGCTCAGTGTTAGAGATATCCAGTGAAGGTGTACTGGAGACAGGCAAGAGTGAGGTCATGTTCAGTGGTCAGAATTCCTAGGGAAATGACTGATAATCCTATAGAACAAATGTCCAGGTGCTTTTCATTATCAAAGAATTTTGGACAGTAATTTTATTCCATATGCCTTTCCAACAAAACACTTTTACACAAATTGTCATTTTATCTGAACATAAACTTATGAAGCTTGAAGCCACTGCCTTGAGAGAGGAGCCTCCAAGAACTGTGGTTCCTGGCCCTGTGTTTACCCATCCCTCCCTCAGAGTACCCACAACTTCAGTGCAACCTTTTGTGTACCGTCTCCCTCCCTGTGTGTCCAGAGCTTCTAGAGGACATCTGTAACCCAATAGTTAATGTGACTTTGGTTTTATTTACCAGCAATTACCATTAGACTGCAAGCTGAGACCAGAAGTGTTTTTAATGCCTTTATACCAGCATCTAGCACAGGGTAAGCATTCAATTTATTGTAATTTATTATAAGCATTTAAGAAAGGCTAAATGCATTCTTAGTGAGAGTGAAAGTAATAATAATAAAAAAATAATAATGAAACATCATCTGACATTTAGGAAGAATCTCAAGCTTGCAAAGTTCTTTACTTCCTTCCTTCAGTCAGTAAACATTCATTGTGCTTCTATAATTGGCCAGACCCATTGGGAATTACAAAGGATACTAGAAGAAATATATGGTCCCTTTCCTCAAAGAATAACTTGATCTCATATATAGCACTCTAGGATTCTTAGAAATGAAAACACAGTTATGTATAAAAGGGGAAGAGAATGGCACATATATTTTTAAATTAGGTCATTCCGAAGTGGAATCGTTCCTCAGTAAGGAATGTTGATATGAGACAGGTTTCTGTAACAAATTCTTTCTCAGAGTCCTCTCTCTCTTGGATGCCCATAATGATAACATTGGAAAGGTTTAATGTTAGTGGTAGAATGACCATGAATATTTGTGAAAACAAGCTCCCTGGCTGATAGCCTTGGCTGAGGATAGTTTGAATTCAAAGAATGTGGTCACACCTCTTAAAGATTTAACTGGGGATGCTGACTTGGTTCTCATTTTGCCATTTACTGATCAGCAATTTTTGAGAAAGGATATATTTTGTATTAATCAAAAGTAATGAGCTACGAATAGTAAGTGTTATTACTGTCTTGTCTTAAAAGATCTATATATATAAAAGGCTAATATGCAAAATTGTCCCCTTGGGAATTTGACCACACACTATGATGTGCACTGACTATCAGGGGGCTGTGTAGAATGAAGAAAGGCCCCAGACAGAAGCCAGCAGCTAGGAGAGGTAAGCCCCAATCGGCCCTAATCACTGCCAGGCCTAGGACCCTACCTGTGCATGAATTTGGTACACTGAGCCTCTAGTCCAATAATAAATAAGATGAACTCTATTCATAATTTTATCAAATTTTGGAATCCAAGTTTACTTTTTGGTAACATAAACTATTGTTTATTTCTCAAAGAGAATTTGGGGAGATAGATTTTCTCACTTATAGTAAAGAAAGGTAGCTTGTTCTTACACACTTTAATTAATGAAAACAAGCCACCTTTATAATATGTCCAAGCCATTTAGTAACTAAGCCAGGACCCTTTTTCTCCTATTTTGTTCCCCCTTCCTTTGGGACAATTGTCCTTCCATTTTCTGTAAAATAAAGTGTATGTGCCTATCTCAGGTCTTGATGTTCTAATGTTTTGGGAATTACATTTCCAAAAAATAATAGAGAGTTGGAACAGAAAAATAAGGCTCCACTGTTTGACTTGACGCTGCAACAAATGTTCACTTGCCTCTTTCACAGAGACCCAGATAATGTATGATGAAACAATTTTGATGATATGCAACTCCAAAATCCACCACATGAACACCTGCAGCTTGTGGAAGTACTCCAGGAACTTGAGGAAGAGCACTGTGAGGCGGTCAATCACCAGGTGCCATTTGTTCCTTAAATCTGCAAAACAGGAATTCACCCAAGAATATAAAAAAAGTGAACGTGTTTGTTGTGTGTGTGTGTGTTTTTTGAGGGGGGTGGGCATTGTTGTTTAAAGCATATCTTGGAACTTTCAGTTTGGAATAAGAAGATGCAAAATAATAATAGTGGATGAACTCTAAAATTTCCAAAATCTGGTGACGGGTAGTCTAAGACTCACGCGTGGTGATGATGACTTAGACAGCATGTCCAAGGACAAGGTTACTTTGATCTCCCTTTTAATTTAATTAATGTGAAGAAGAATCTTGACCTGATTATCTCTTAAAGCTGTACTATGATTCCCCAATTTTCTGGGAATATTAAGTCACATGAACTTCATCTAAATGACATTCTTATTGCCAAAGTCATGCTTCTAGAGGTGCTATGCTCCTTCCAGGGGCTTGACTAGAGAGTGGGTAAAGCTCTCGGTGCCCAGCGGGAGCAGCCAGGCAGCCGGCTGCCGGAGGCAGGAAGAGCCTGCTCCCCTGGCAACTGCAGGTGAACGCTAAGCATCAGCGTGACCCAGCCCAGCTCACACAATGCGGTCAGGCTCATGTTAAGCATAGCTTTTCATCAAATTCATCATTTTTTTCTTTCTGCCTTGTGCAAATGCAACAGAAACATTTCACTAGGGCAATTTTTGTTTTACGGAACCGATCCAATATGGATCTGTTTGGTGAAGTCTGTGCTGCATTCACTGATCTGTCTGCCACCATTTCCTGAGCAGCTCCTGGTAGTGAGTAAGTTACCTGATGTCTCTTCCTCCTCTTCATCTTCTTCCTCCTCCTCCTCCTCGCTGCTGTCTTTCCCAAGCTCACCCTTCTCCAGTTTTTCAGAGCATCCCTCTGGTTTCTCCTCACCAAACTCAACCACCTGCTTCTCCTCTGGCTTCTCCGGGCTGGCGGTCAGGTTCAGCATGGCGAGGTCTGGCAGGCTTCCTTCAGGGTGGGCCAGCCTGTTGGCAGAGAGCAGCAGAGTCAGGAGGGGCAAGGATGCTGGGAGACAGCCGAGTGAGTGAGGGGTGTGTTTCAGGAGGAGGAACAAAAATGAATGTCAGTGCGTGTGCACAGGCCTTGCCAGGTGGGGTGGTTAGCCTCTTGTCACTTTATTTTATTTTATTTTTTTTAAAGCTTTTTCTAAAACCAAATTGTAAGCTCACTTAGGTTTTGTTATCGCTTCCAATGATTAGTCAAGTCACGAGAGCTCTCGACACCTAAACTTGACATTTTTCCCGGAGGAGAAAATGGTCAGAGTTTAGGATGTAGAAGCATGAAATGGTGTCATGTAGAGCAAGCATTTCATGGCTTCACAGGGGGACTTACGCATTTTGGTGGATTGGTAATTTTTTCTTGATGCTGCTCAAAGTAATTGAAATAGAAAGGAAAAAAAAAAAAGGAGATGAGAACAGAAGAGTTATAAGGACTGTCAGAGATCACACATCATGCTACATATCATCCACTATGTGCAGCTGCGGGAAGTGCGAACGCAAATGCATGCCAGGGTGGCGGCAGCGGTGTGCATGTGCTGGGGGCCCTGGGCTTGGCGACTGGTTTGAGAGTGGGCAGGCCTGCGGGTGGTCAGGGAGAGGCTATATAAGCTACTGAGGCCAATCATATCATGCTTCTTTAGTAACGCAGCAAACCATCCCGCGAGAATCAAGTCATTCACATTTTATACGGGTTTTTAAAAAATTCTTAACTAATGTGTGCTTTCCATCAACCTTGGCATAGACTCATCCCATTCTGCCATCCTTGTAAGCATATGCCGTGGGCGCTAAATGCTTCCAGAAGGGTGTCTGCATGATATCCCCGTTCATGGGCACGAATGTGAGCTGCTGTGCTAGCCTTGAGCTGAGGGCAGGGGAGTGCCAGAGTGAGCATGAGGGTCGCGCAGCCTCACAGAGCGGGGATGGCAGCCAGGGCATCGCAGCTGGTTTCACAGTGGATAAGAACAAGTATGCTCTGTCTCTTGATTTTTTTTATTCATATTCAAATGAATGATTGAAGGAACATTTGTGGGTAATAAAGAAGGCATTAGGAACAGGTCTCCTGGAGATCCTGGTGGTCTTGTCCATTTGTCATAATTAATCTATACATATCAGCTTCGTTGTAACTGGATGAACGATTAATAACGTTATTCTACCTGTATAGTTGTGGGCTCTGAGCAAATTATTCAACCCTCCTGGAATTTAATGTATTTCCTCTAAAATACAATCGAAGCTTACTTACAAATTGTTGGTTTTACATTTGAAACACACCAATGATGTTGGATAACTATTGTAATGAATCTACACTGTCCTTCAACTTTCAGAGAGGTTATCAATCAAAAGCAATTACTTAAAAAACATTTTTATTGATATTTAGAGAATGAAGAAGGGAGAGGGAGAGAAACATCGACGTGAGAATGAAACATCAATTAGCTGCCCTGACTGGGAATCAAAATGGGCAACCCAACCAACTGAGCCATGCCGGCCAGGGCAAAAGTAATTACTTTTAACAGAGTGTCAAGCAGGTAAATTAAATGATGCCACAAATTGTTAATTGCATGAAGAAATAACATTCTAAGGATGTTTCAGCCCTGGTGGAAGGAGTCAAGTGGACATTCTAAAGCTAGCCAATGGACCCTACCATGTTTGGGAAAAGTCCCCCAGCCTTGAAACTGCAGTAGCAATGTTGCACACCAACACTGTGCATTGCTCTCCAGAGAGCACACTGCTGTTCCCGCTTTGTCAGCACTGTACAGAGAAGAGGGTGCTACAGGCAAAAGCAGTCAGGTGCTGCAGTTGTCAGTATGTATCTGTTCTCTTCAGCCCTGCCAAGTGTGTGCCTTTGTAAGTGAGAAGATAAACATTTTCTTCAGGGCAGGGATTTGCTAGCTTTTACTGTGGAAGTATGGCCATCTCAGTGTGTTTCTAATGTCTCCATCGACACTGCCATGGCTTGATACTGACAAAGAGCTTCCTAATAATTCGTGTTATTTATGGAGTAAAGCACAGAGATGAGGATGTTTCTGCACCTGCTAGGGTGGCCACGCAACAAAACTTCTCAGGCAACAAGGCCCCAAAGTGCCCTTCCACACAGGGTATGTTGAGTGGAGTTATTGACTAAAAGACTAAAAATGAACAAACAGCTGAAACTGGATTGGCTCAGTGGATAGAGCGTTGGCCTGCGGACTGAAAAATCCCGGGTTCGATTCCGGTCAAGGGCATGTACCTTGGTTGCAGGCACATCCCCGGTGGGGCGTGTGCAAGACGCAGCTGATCAATGATTCTCTCTTATCAATGTTTCTAACTCTCTATCTCTCTCTCTTCCTCTCTGTAAAAACTCAATAAAATATATATAAAGAATAAATAAAAATAAAAATAAACAAAGAAGCAAACAAACAAAAAGCAGTTTTCTTTCCTGATGCTCCAGGAAGGAATATATACCTTAATTTAGACCTTTCCTCCTAGCAAATTAAAAAGAAAGGACCCTGACTTTTCAAGCTACATTAAAAATCACACTCTAGCCCTGACTGGTTTGACTCAGTGGATAGAGCGTTGGCCTGCGGACTCAAGGATCCCAGGTTCGATTTTGGTCAAGGGCACATATACCTTAGTTGCAGGCACATCCCCAGGGCAGGAGGCAGCTGGTCGATGTTTCTCTCTCATCGATGTTTCTAATTCTCTATTCCTCTCACTTCCTCTCTGAAAAATTAATAAAATATATATTTAAAAATCACACTCTAGGACCTGTATTCCCTGAAATGTTCGGCTAAGGAACTTAAAGTACTGGTAATTTTTTTTTTACTGATTATCAAGTGTGAATCACTGAATCATCATATGAAGAGTTTCTACTTCAGGCCTCCAAATAGACATGTGAAGCCCTCTCCCTCCTACCTCCATCAATCCCATTTTTTCTCATGCCTTTTCTCACAGGAGCTCATTTTCCTCTCTGCATTTTCTTTAACTGTGCCTATAGTTTTGTTGCCTTGTTTTTGTTATGATTCAGACTCTGAGCATTAATCCTCTTGCTATTTCTTAAATAAAATACAAGTTCTCTCCCTGACTATTCTTTTGCATTCTAACAAAACAGGTGATATTTATCTGTTTATTCACCCTCTTTCCTTCATGATTCCACAGCCCTTTATGTGTGTGTTTCTCTATTTATATCAACATCATTTTATTCTAATTATGATTCTGAGGACTTTCCCCTAGAAGTGAGAAATCCAGTCTTACTCTACTCATATCCCTTCCAAAATACAGCACTGTGCTTGGCATACACTATGATTCATTGACTGTTTGGTGACCAAATTCTATGCACTGGAGGGGCATTTTTTGTTGTTGTTAATCCGCACTGGAGGATATTTTCCCCTTGATTTTTAGGGAGGGTAAAAGGGAGAGAAAGAGACAGAAAGAAACATCAATGTGAGAGAGGCAAATCGATTGGTTGCCTCCTGCACACACCCTGACCAGGGCAGGGGAACCTACAACAAAAGTACATGCCCTTGACCGGCATCAAACCCAGAACCCTCAGTCTACAGGCTTAGCTCTATCCACTGATCAAACCACCTAGAGCATCTTCGGGCCAAGCTCTATCCACTAAGTGAAACCAGCTACGGTGAGGCAGTCTTATTTGAAATAGCAGAAACAGGTTATGTTATATGGAGAATTAAAAAGGCCTAATTCTGTATGAGAAACTGACTTTGAAAAGCCACATATTAAGCTAGTTCCCATTTACCTTTGTAAAATATCCATATATATTCCATTTATTTATAACTATCGATATTTTGATTTGGAATATTTGGTAATGCAAACTGCACTAACCCCATTCATTAGACTACTAGAAAAAAGATTTCTTGCAAACCTATAGTGTTTATAAATAACATTTAAAGTAGAATTTTAAGTGTTTAAGATTATTTTCTAGAAACTATAAATACTTTTTGAAGACTGCATTCATAGAGGAGCAAATGACTTGTAAATTTAAGACCACATCTTAAACATGTGTGGCACTAATTCCTCCAAACTAATCCACTAGGCAGGATGGGGAGTAAATGGAGAAATACCCTAGTTAATAAAATAAGAATAGTTTTAGTAAATGCTCCCACTAAAGCATTCTAATACATAGTGATTACTAATTCAGTTGGATTTTCCCCACAATTCTTTATATTATTGAAATGTTATTAGTCACCTATTCTCCTCAACACTTTGCCTTGCCTCCTACCTTATAAGGCAGTGTCTACATTTTAATCAACCCAGAAGTTGATTGAATGCAACTAAACCACTTTCATCGGGAACTTATAAGCACAACAGTGAGCATAAATAAATAAATTATGGGGGAAATAAAGCTTCTTTACTTAATAAAAGCATTCACCTCATCGTTCTAATCAAAGTAAACTTTCTTCAAAATTGAACACACATACAGCCTTTCAGAAGCACTTGTTCCTAATATATGGAGATGGGAGATGATCTGACTTTGGGTGTGGGCACACAGTGCCGTATATAGATCTTGTAACATAGAAATCTACACCTGAAACCTATCTGATCCTATTAACCAATGTCACCCCAATAAACTTAATTAAAAAAAAAAAACACCTCAAGAAGCACATGTTATCAAGAGAGAGACTAGTTTGTTTGGTAATGTTTTCCTCTGGGCATAGCTCTGGCCTTTAGTAACATGCTAACATTCAGACAACAGTGAGCGATTCCACTAGGAAGAAGATAGTGCCAATGTTGGAATACTTTGAGTTTTTAATCATTTTGTATTATTTTTAAATCTTGATCATTCTGGGACTCCTGAGTGAATTCAGGAGCCTTGGGGTAACAGGCTTTATGTTTCTCTCAAGAGGTAAGTCTGGGACAGTCAGGACCACAACTTGCATCAGGCTCTGCCTAACTAACCCATAAACCAACTCCTGTCTTCTTTGGTGTCCCCACCATCTCCTCATAATGCAAGTGGTGAACACTTTATGAGAAACACGAAGAGAAAAGGCAATAATAATCCCTCATGTTTTGAGTGTTGAAATTTAAATAGTTGCTCAAGATTTCTAGCTAGAGTCTGTATTTTACTTCTGTACCTATCAGCTAAAAATCGGAGGTTCACTTTGCTCCCTCACATTGTCAACTAACAGACTTCGGAAAGCAACCAGCCAGTCCTCATTCCTCCTTCCTTCGCAATCTGCACAAGGATGCACTAATGTTTCACATTTCCTTTCAGAAGTTCTACCTCCTAAGGTTTGCTATTTGGTTGTCAGCCTCAGGATTTTACCTAAGAGAAAAGTGAATAGAATAAAAAACCAACTCTTTCAAAGAAGCATGTTAATTGGGTTTATTGCAAGTGTTTCTATTACTTAAATTATTGGCTTTATTACTAATGACGAAGTTACGGGAGTGGATATTTTAATTGACCTAGTTTATAAAATAAGAATAGTTTTAGTAAATGAGATGCCAAATAATCTTTACTCTGAACTGTTGGGGCACTTGAGAACAAATATATACACACTACTATCAATGCTATTCTTTTTTATGTGTGGTCACTTGCATATTTTTATCTCCTCAGCTAGGTGACATGCATCTAAGATAGGGTCCTGGCTCAGTGTCTGTCTCTGTGCCTTTTGTGTTATGTAAATATATTGTGAAATCTGGTGATGTAAAATATCATTCTTCAGTATGCAGAGCTTCTCACCATGCACTGTTGCAACTATTTTCACTTCATTTAGTAAATACCTACTGAAGGTCAACTAATGGGTAAGTTCCCAAGGTAGGTGATATGTGGATACCTTAGTGATTTACACAGGGCCTCCAGGCCTGAGGAGCTGACACCTCTGGCCAGGGAGATAAGACAAGCAGGCAGCTAGAGGGCTGGGAGGCAAGTGTTGGGAGGTAGCATAAGAAAGGGCCATGGGAATTCAGAGGAAGGCCAGTTACTTTTAGCAGGAAAGCTGGCACTTATGGGCGAGTCTGTGGAGGAGGTGGTTCTTGAGCTGAGCTCTCAATTATGTGTTGAAGAGAAAGATGAGCTCCCAGGCCAGCCTTGAGCTAATTCTACCAAGAAATTTGAACCAAGACCAAAGGCTGAGCACCAGCTGAAGACCCTCTTCAACCTCCTCCGAATCCACTTGGCGGCACCATTTGGTATAAATACCAAATGGTTTGATTTGCAAAATACATCCATGAGCATACCTGAAGACCACTGTCCACTATCTGATGACATAATTTTTCAATTACAAAACAGTTAGGTGTTTAACATACCAAGAGACCCTTCTTAACAAAAACAAGAGAGAAAACATGAAGTACCCACCTATTTATTATTAGATATACACGCCCATTGACTTTGGCATGGCTACGAGGTGAGAGGTGGAAGCACAAGGTTGCATGCGGTGGCAATAGAGAGACAGGGTGGAGAGAGAAAGGAGATTGTTAGACAGAGACGAATAAAGCAGATTGTGTCCTGTACACTTTCCATCATCAGGTATGTCATCAATACACATTTCACGCACCAAAAAACAGATAGCAACATCCAATAGCAACATGAAATTAGACATATTCAGGAAAAATATAACAAGTCTCTCCATTTTTCTCATCCCTTCCCATCTTATACACCTTATTAAAAATTTGTAATGTTTACATTTTTAGAGTATGCCCATCAATAAAATACAATCTCAAGGATTAATTCTTACTCCTTTCCCAGAATAATAATAATAAAAAAATCCTACTAGGTAACCACATTCATCATATTGTTCTCTAGGGTTTTCTAAAAGAGAAGCTTAAGAAAAGTCATTTTATTTATATATGCAACACAATACCTTCAAATTTAAGACAAATTGCAGTGATGGATATTTTAATACATAATTAATATTTAGTACATTATTATTAATTATGGTATGGTATATATTTTTATATAATTGTGGTATGGTATATATTTTTATCAACATATGAGTGAAATGATAGTCCTAAGAATACTAAGTTAGACATAATAATATTATCTTATATATTTCATAAAACCTTTTCATAAGGCTAACTTTACTAATTTGGTACAGCTAAGCACAATAAATTTTGCTCCAGACATGTGACATATCCCTACACTACCTATGTGTACAATGCGCATAGCACACACATGCAATGGAAAAAATAGGACAAGGGCAGTTGGATATTTACAGAAACAATAGTGCTTGCACCAATTTAAGGAACACAATAATTTGATTATTCCCAGTTTGTAGGCCCTCTTTCTTAAAGTATCTATGAAGGATATGGGAGAGAGAAAGCAAAGCATGATGGTTAATACAAGTTCTGAAAATATTTCTTTTTCTTTTTTAAAAAATATATTTTTATTGATTTCAGAGAGAAAGGGAGAAGGAATGAGAGAGACACATCAATGATGAGAGAGTATCATAGATTGGCTGCCTACTGCATGCCCCACACTGGGGATCAAGCCCAAAATCCAGGCATGTGCACTTGATCAGAATTGAACCAGGGACCCTTCAGTCTGCAAGTCCGATACTCTATCCACTGAGCCAAACCAGCTAGGATGTGAAAATGTTTCTTCTTCAGCATTTCAAATTTAATGTAGTCAATGATTAGGACTCCAGAGACAATAATAACAATAATAGTAATAACAAAAATACTGTGAGGTGAACATTGCAAGTAAGAAAAATATTACAAGAGGAAAGAGTTGCTAAAAAGATGGGCTATAGAGCATATGTTTGAAGTTAAGATTTGGGGACTTTTATATTAAACTCTTATATGAAGTCCAAAAATACTAACCTGGAGTAAGTCCTTTAAATTCCTTAAGGTTCCAGAAGGCTTCCCTCCACCACCACCCCCAACACTGAACTAAAAATAAAATCCCATGTACCTAAGCTCTTCAGATAGCTGCCATTATATACTCTCTCCTTACCCTGTAAATTTCATAGGAAAATTAACTGTTGAGGGAGTGCTTAGTGATAAACCAAAGCTGTGAGGAGAGCAAGTAATGACCTCACACTGCTCCAGATCATTGCAATCTTTCTTCTCTTACTATGGTGTAGAGAGTAAGGGCTGTAAATGTAGCAGCTGAGGAAACATGGAAAATGCATTGACATGAGGCTATAGTTCTTCCCCAGAACCTACAGGATTAAATCATATTCTATATACTCAAAGGCAATTCAGTTTTCACATACCCTCTATTTCAAAAATTGTGATCCCTTAGGCTGGTAAAATCTTTTCTGAGATGTACCATCTTCTATAAAACTACTAGAGGCCCAGTAGTTTTAGGTGTGGGGGTCCTTCAGCCCAGCCTGCCCCCTCTCATAGGCCAGGAGCCCTCAGGGGATGTCCTACTGATGACATCCCCTGAGGCCTGTTCCCTGTGGAAGAGGCAACTGGGCAGATCAGGGGAAGGCACCGCCCCCATCACCCCACTGCTGCTGCCACTGCCAGCTGCAATGGCTGTTGGTCCTAGGTCCTAGCTTCTTAGTGTTGGCCCCGCCCCCCTGCTCACTGGTGGGTGGGGGCCGATCTGAAGCCAGGCCAGCTGGAAGACAGGCTGTGGGAGGTTGAGGCACAGCAGGTTGCACCCCATCCAGCCTCTGCAGAGGCATGGCTACAGGACCGGGCCTGTGCGGCTGCCTCTGCAGAAGGGGCCATGGTGCTGGATGGGTTTGAGCCACGGCCTCTCCCATGCCACCTCTGTGAAAGGGGCCATGGTGCTTGAGCCACTGGCAGTGCCTCTCTTGCACTGCCGCCTCTCCTGCGCCTCGCAGCTGCTGTGGCTTTGCCTGGAAGGCCATCTGGAAGGATGTCTGGAAGACGTCAGGTCTATCCGGTCTAATTAGCATATTACCCTTTTATTAGTATAGAATCTATGCTATAGATGGTCCTAAAATTCTCTGTTGTTTTGTTTTTTAATTGTGACTTATATCTCTATTTGATTGTGTGAAAGAGGACTTAGACATAATAATAATAAATAATGGTGGCCTGGGCTCTCTCTAACTGTAGTAGGAGGGACATATGTAGCCAAATTAAAAAAAATAATAATAATAATGGCAAGAAAAGGCTCCTAGATACTAGAGAAACTTTAACAAAGAGAAAAGAAATATGCAAGGGAAAAAGGCATCTAGAAGAAAAATTAAAAAGGTATCATTAGCAATTAGTAATGATTATATTTGTTTCATAAACATTTCAAATCTCTGCTGGTTAAAATATTTTTCTTGATTACTGAATGTGATTTTTTTGAAAAAATTATGATGGTTTATGATTGAATAAAGTATGTCACATTGTCAGAGTTAAATATCAAACGCTAGTTTGACCCATTTGTATCACAAGCAATGTCAAAAGAATAATGAAATAATAATTTTTCTAATTATTAAAAATTCAGTTATCTATGCAGGCATTGTTTTTGTAAATTTTTAATCTCAGTGTTATTTCTCCTGCAAACAAGTTTGTCTATAAATAATCTCTCCTACAGATCCCCAAACTTCTGTTTTTCTTATATTTTAATTTAAAAAAATTTATACTTCAATTAATGTTGATATATAATATTATATTCGTTTCAGGTGTACAACAGTGATTAAACATTTATGTACCTTCCAAAGTGATCTCCCTGATAAGCCTAAAAACTGCTTTATGTTTCTGAATGTTTGATTCTCATTGAAGGCAGCAAATTACCCCATTCACACCCTTCTCCTTCTGGGGCACTGGGAAGACCTGGGTTTTCATTGAGCTTGATTCTTTATGGTGGAAAGAGGATAAGAAATAATGACTGGCTGACACACTGACAGTCATCTGGAGTATGCTCAGGATGAACACTAAATGTAAGCTCAGGTTCAACAAAACACAAGGAAAATAAATCTGCTGGTCATAAGAGAAAACAATTATAAAATGTTTTTCATCATCAAATAATAGTGTTTTTGAGTTATCCATAATTCCAGCTCCTCCTAGAGCAGAACATTGAAAGCTTGGTACTTCATAAACGGTGCATGATGAAATACTACTTCATCTTCTTTTGCAGTACTCATTCTTTCCCTTGAAAAGAGTTAAGGGGGATTTTCAACTGTGGCATCTATATCCTTAATACAGCCCTGGGCTTCTTCAGCTACTGAACAAGCGTTTTTCCAAAAACTGAATCATAGGCTAACTATGAGGCAGAGAAGAAAATCAGTACTGACATTCATAGAAGAATGGTGGCAATTTTCCTGTGATACAACAGGTTGGGGAATTTGTGATAATCCATTGGGATTTCAAAGCACATGGGCAGAGAGAGCAATATCCCCTCTGTGACTTGCAATCCCTTTATATTTATTGTTGCAAAGATAACAACAGAATGCTGATAAAAGATGTTGTCTTCACGTTTTCTTCTTAAATGTTATTCTGGTTACAAACAGGGAATAATCAAATTACTGTGTTCCTTAAGTTGGTGCAAGCGTTATTGTAGCTTGTAGATTCTATCCTGCTAGCGAAGGTTCATTTCCAGAACAGAAGGAAAATTCTGCCCAATCATCTTTTGGAAAACTCTCACTCACAATGACTTCCTTACTGGTTTGCAGCACAATAGAAACCTCCTTTGAATTAGACAGGCACACAATATACATCACCAACTCTAAACTATTTTAGTCTACACAGGTACTCTGAATCTATTCAATAACTACCAAGGTCACTTTTTATTAATGTCATAAATCATTACCAATTGTTTCAAAAAGTGTCATCAAATATCCCCCCCCCTTTTTTTTTTCTCACTTACAGGTTGATACTCATAGGAAGTTCAAGGTTGAAACTCTAAATTAGATTATCGGCTTCTTGTAAGGTGGCCCAGTGAAGGAGGGGAAGGAGGGCTGCCTTCCTAAGAGGTGTGTACTTCTCACTCACCTGTAGATGGGGCTGTCTTCCTTGCTGGGAATGGAATTCAGGTCTGTGAGTTCCAGGAACCGGTCATGGAAATAGTGAAGGTGTAAAATGCACACCAGCAGAAAGGAGGTTGGGATGAATATGCGAGTGAATAGTTCAGCCAGGCTGAACTGTTCTAAGCCGAGATCCTCAAGCCTGATTGGGGGAGTGGGGGGGAGAGAGAGAGAAGAGAGGGGGGGTGGGAGGGAGAAATAAGATCCTTTCTTAGGCAATGAAAACACAATCCCTTCACTGTAAAGGACACCTTCGTCAGGTGTCCAGCAGTCCAATTTAACTGCTTTCACAGTGGACAATAACAACCCCGGTATTGCCAAATTCAGTGGCTGCTTCATTATTCACTACCTCAGCCTGTTTTTGCTTCTTTCAGAGACTTGTCGCAATTTACAATTTATTTATACATTAAGTCTCTCTTTGGTTTGTCTCCTCTACTAGAATATAAACTGCAAAAGGCTTAGATTCTGCCTGTCTTGCTTCCTGTTGTATTCCCAGGCACAGAACAGTGTCTGACACATGGAGGGCATTCAATAAATATTTGTTGAATAACTATTAAATATGTGCCAAAACCAGTTTGGCTCAGTGGATAGAGCATCAGCCTGTGGACTGAAAGGTCCCAGGTTCGATTCCAGTCAAGGGTATGCACTTGGTTGCGGGCACATCCCTGGTAGGGAGTGTGCGAGAGGCAGCTGATCGATGATTCTCTCTTATCGATGTTTCTAGCTCTTTATCCCTCTCCCTTCCTCTCAGTAAAAAAAAAAATCAATAAAATATATTAAAAATATTAAATATATGTTAGTCTAGCTGCTTGGTGATCCTTTTCATCTCTTCTCTTTGCCACCAAAGTATATTTACTCTACGCCCAATTCTGGTTGGATTTCTAAACTAATTTCAGTTATTTAAAGAAGCAAACTAGAAAAAGAGAGAGTATCATCTATTAACGCAAAAGGAAAATCATTTCATAATTACTAGACTATAAGCACTTAAATAATTTTTCCCCTGTGCCATCACCTGCTCTTTATAATCACGGTACAAGCTGCATGAGTGAGGAGAGGCTGCTGCTTTATATGGTGAGTCCATGATCTACTGATGAGCTGAAGAGCTGAGCTCCCATTTGGAAACCAGAAAACATGACTGGTTAAGTACTAAACAGGTGTGTTTCACATAAAGCTGATTTTAGAAAATGTAATTTCATTAAAATAGAGCTGAAAATTCACTTCCGGTCAATTCCCTTTTCAGTCCATATTCACAGAGTCCTTATTATGTGCCAACATCAGGATTAGATGGAGAGAACATAAATGAATAAGACGTAAATCCTGTTCTGAAGGAACTTATAGACATTAACTACACCAGGTTTTACTAAATCTTCCATAAAATGTTTTGAATAATAGGCACTCAAGTCATCATCCCGCTTGTCACTATTACATTCCTTCATAGACCAAAATTTCTTACTTTTCTTTCTTCAATCCAGTCATATTTTGCCACAGACTTGGGAAGTTTTCAAACTGATATGTGTATATAAAGATAAGCACCAGCATAGTGTAAATAACCACAGACATCCAAAAATATTTTAGAATTCTTCTCCACCATTCATAGTGCACCTGTGAATCAGTCATTGAAAAACAAACAAACAAACAAAAACTGGTTATAGAAAACCTCTCAAAAAAATGTCTGATTTATTCAACTAAGGCAGGTGATGATATTTACAAATACTTGAAAATAAAGCCTATTTGACTTTATTGAATTTTTAAAGCTCTGTTCCTCATAGAGTCCAATGGATCTGGATTGGAATCTCGGTACTACCCGAAGTTATTAACTATGTCTTTGGGCAAGTTGCTGGGACATACTAAGCTTCTCATTCCTCCTCGGTAAGTAACCACTCTGAGAGTTGTTAAGAGAGTAAAATAATGTTTGTAAGGCTCTTAGCATAAGTTCTGGTCTATAGGACATTCAAGGAACAGTATAGTAGATGCTACCAACACTTTGTTTATTGCTCGGAGAAAACTGCCTCAATTTTGACATCAAGGTGGCAGGCAGTATATGATTAAAAATGTGAAACCACCATGGAGAGAAGACATTGTTCTTTACTACAAATCCATGGATGTTCATTGGAGAACACCTTCCTGAATTTTTCCTAGTATTTCACAACTTGACTTATTTCAGTTGATACATTTTTATCTCCACATGTAATATACTCTTGTTTATTATAGTTGCTTCATGTGTTTTAATGGTTGCATGCAATAATATTTTACTGCTGCACTTGTTTCTATCATTGAATTAAAACTTTTATCATCAGTTAAAACTGAATTTGTAGAGACTAATTAAATATAATATTCTATAACTTCTAATTAATGAAATGCATAAGCAGTTGACACATTACAAGAGAGGTGTATACACACACAGTTTTCTGATTCCAAACTCTAGAAGACAAGTGCATTGAGTATCATACAGTATTTTAGATTACTCAGTCACTGTTCTTAAATGACTACTAAAATTAACCTAATTTTATAGGCTCCTTTTTTTTAATCAAACATTTTTTTGAAAAGCTCATGAACTATTTTTAATTGCTTTTTTAAGAACTTAAAATTTTAAAATAATGAACAAAATGAAGTCACTTCCCATTGTAGAGTTCTTAATATGTCATGTTTGAATTGCATATCACTTAAATGATATTTGTTCCCGGGATGATGATGATGATGATGATGATGATGATGATGATTATTTTGTTGTTGTTCCCGGGATTATTATTATAGTAACTCAGAATGCAATCATAGGAAGCACACATATAGTCCTGGGGTGGGTGTGAGAATTAAAAACTAGATGACAACCGATGACCCACCTGGTACAAGGCCACACAGAACAGAAACAGCACCATGTAGATGATTTTGTACATCACGATTTTACCCTCGAAGCTGACAAAGAAGAACATCCCTCCGCAGACGTAGATCCAGTACTTAATGAACATGGCCACCACCAAATTGCCAAGGACTTTCATGATGTCCTGGTCATCATCTTCTTCCACCTCCTCCTCCTCCTCTTCTTTCTTACTCTCTTGCTTTTCTTCCATTTCTTCCACTTCTTCCTCCCTCTCTTCAGCATCTCCTTCCACTTGTGTTTCTTCTTCATCATCTTCAAAATAAAAGACTGTGTCATTACACCTAGCTGGTTCCCTGACCAAAACCTTTGAACAGGTGCCAGATGTGGGACATGGAAGCATGTATTTTGTGTGTTACTATGTGATTTGAATGGTTTTAGACTGTTTTAGTGAACCAGGCAGCATTTGCAACTAATCAGAGTCAAATTTTATAACCCTTCTGTGATACATTTTAAAAGAAATAAGTTTGGTAACATTTTATACTAATCTTTTAGAATACCTATTTCATTTGCAATATCCATGATCGCTTTAAGTACAGCAGATTTTAGAAAACTAAATTGGCAACAAGAACACAAATTAAAACTACTATTTCAATTTTGAATTCTGATTGTTTGGTGGCTCTTACAATATTACCTTAAAGAAATCAGTCCCTTCTCCCTTCTCCCTTTAAGTGGGAATCACTTTTGTGGGGATCAAATGATACAATATTTTCAAAAGCTCCTGTGAATCTCACATGTCATTTAAATCTCACGTCGTTCAATATTGCTATTTATCACTCCAAGTGCATGTTCACCTTCCACCTAGTCTGAAGCATAGGGGCTCTTTCTCTGTAATTCTGCTGAGCACAAAAATCTCCAGTCACACCCTGACTTAAAAATCTCTAAAACAACACTAACTTACCTTTTTCTTCAATTTCCTGAGTTTCAATTTTGACCTCAGATAAAAGAGTTTCCTTTTCTCGAAGAGCTTTTTGCTCCATGAGGTGTTGCCTCAGCAGTAGCCAAAAAGTAATGGTGAAAAGTATCTGAAAATAGAGAATTAGCAAAACAAGAATTAAGCCACCATTCTGGGTGTAAATAGAGTTCAACAAATGCAACATGTTCTCCACATTTCAGTGGGAGCTTGCTCAATAAACATTTCTCCTTGAGACAGTGTCAAGCACCAGCTTGATTTCCGTTGGAAAGTCCCTGGCTTTTAGGTCCCCTTTCCTGAGGACGCTAGCATATGTGTTGAGTTCCAGATCACATTCAGCATGGGGAAGATACACCAGACAGCCTGTATTATTTTCTTCTAGACCCAAAGTCAACTTTGGCAATTGGTCCCCTTAAGGTGCTAGTCCTTCGTTTCCTGTACTGTCTGTGGCATAGCACTATTCTAATAGGAAGAAATACTTCTGCAAAACTCATTGACTTTTTTATTTTAAAGAATTCTGCAGATAGGAAAAACAACATTTCATCCTAGAAAATATCCTTAATATTCCCAGTCATCTCACAAAGCTGAAGGAAGAATTGTTCTAAGTATGTGTGCATTAATATTCATAAATTAATATTTTCTTGAGAGCTAGGAAAGAAAAACTTATGACTTTAAGGTCTTCATTCTCCAGGAAATAGAGAGGCTGGTACATCACAGTTTTTGTGCTAGTTTTATTGAGATACTAGAGGCCTGTTGCAGAAATTCGTGCACTAGTGAATCCCTCTGCCTGGCCTGCAGGATTGGCCAAAATTGACTCTTCCACATCCCCCAAGGGGTCCTGGATTGTGAGAGGGCATAGGCCAGTCCAAGGGACCCCACTGGTGCACAAATCCATGCACCTGGCCTCTAGCATGCATATAAGATCTTTGGTTAATCTCTTCCTGCCCTCTCCTTTCCCTCCTTCCCTCTGATATTCATCAGTCTGTTCCATGTTTCCATGCCTGTGTGTTGAACATCTACCCCCTGTAGTCAGTGTGCATCATAGCTACTGGTCAAACAGTCGAATGGTTGGACACTTAGCATATTAGCTTTTTATATGTATATAGATAATTCACATGCCATACAATTCAACCATTTAAAGTATACAATTCAATGGGTTTTAGTATATTGAATTGTACAACCATCACTGCAACAAATTTTAGAATATTTCATCACCCCCAAAAGAAGCCCTATAGCAATTATCCCTTTGTCTTCCCCCTCAGCTCTAGCCCACCACTAGTTTACTTTCTGTCTTCTATATATTGCCTAATATAAAGGTTTTATATAAATGGAATTACATGTGCATTCTTTTGTAAGTAGCTTTTCTTACTTCATAATGTTTTCAAGGCTTATCCATGTTATAGCACGTACTCATACTTCATTCCATTTTATTACCAAATAATATTCAAATGTATGAATAGACAGCATTTTATCTATCCATTCATCAGTTGGTGGATATTTAAGTTGTGACTATTTTTGTGTGGCTATTATAAATGACACTGCTATGAGGATTTGAGAACAAGTTGTTGGTATTGAATTTTTTAAACTACATATTCCCAGTTTTATTGAGAAAATATAGTTTGATATCACCCTTGGCCAAATTATCTATAAAGATAAAATACATTTACATCTGACCCATTATTAATAACCTATCTGCCCATTACATGACTTATGTCTGATTGCTTTTATGATGTGCCTAGTAACATAAAAAAGGTGAATTTCATGTGCTGTAAATAAATGTCTCTTTCAGAGAGCAATTCTCTGCCTAAAGAAGGGTTTCAAAGCTCATTCATAATTATACATGATTGCTTTTACTGTCTTAACACAAAGTCATCAACACAAAGGGATGTATGTTTAGAATGTGGCACCTAATCTTCAAATTGGCCATAAAAATAAATGGGTAGTAAAAGATTATGAACTTTCTAACTATAGATGAAGGAATATTATATATAATCAGCAAAAAAAGAAAAGCATGCCATATTTAATTTTTGATGCTAAAAATCTTTTAAGGTCATAATTAGAGAAAAATATTTTAACTAATAATCAATAATTATCTGTAACAGCAATAGGTTCAGCCTGTTTTGCAAATCAATTATCAAAGTCCTCTAATCCTTATATTTATATTACATTTTATTTCCCTATTTTCCTCATCTCATTTCTACTCTACCAGCAATTTTCAATCTTTTTAATCTTATAGTACACATAAAGTAATTACTAAAGTTCTGAGGCACACAAAAAATATATATGTTTTTGCCAACCTAACAAAAAAATAGGTGTATTTTTTATTCATTCATATCAGATGGTTTATTGTTGTTTTGATTGCTGTTATTTTTTTATTTGACAGTCTAAAAGAAAAGAGGTCAGTGCCCCTGCAATAGTCAGGTGTTGCATGTTTTAAAAAATTTTGCAGTACACATGTGTCCCAGTTGCAGCACACCCATTGAAAATCATTGTACTAAATTATAATTTATACTAAAAATAACTTTGAGTATATTTATTCTTTGAGTGGAAAGCATTGTCACTTTTAAATAAGTTCTAAAAGCACGGTGTAATATTTTTTGTTCGTGTTTGAATTATTATAGTTTCATATCTATTCATTTTTGGTAAAGCAATGAATATTTGGAACCGATTTTCGTAAGTTTTTGCTTAGATATGATTATTATTCTTATTGTGGTTATAATGTTTAATGTTCTTGGTTTCTTAGTCACTTACCTTGGAGGCGAGTTCTCCTGGATCTTTCTTTTCTAAAAATCCTGGGACCTTTTTAATTTCTGGAAGTTCAAAGCTCCATATATATTGTAATATCAGCAATAGATTTGCATAGACAACCATGAAAGGAGAGCTGATCATGGCATATTTTCTTCTGTTGCGAATCATCCAAAGAGTGCATGACCAAATCAACAGCACGAAAGTCAGCCAGCTGTGATAGGTGATGCTCCAAGCCTTGACGGGGGAACAGGGAGGAAAAGCAATGGTCAATACAGCATAGAGTCATCTACTCTGTTAAGTTAAAAGTCATCTATGGAGAGAAAGTAAGTAACATTCAAACCGGGGAGAGGAGAGAGTTGTGCTGAAATCATGGAGAGAGATCCCAGCCTGTGGCCCAGAGAGGGAAGAGAAGAGAAAGACTGATTCTCATGAGAAGAACATTGCTTTTGACACTCCTATGGGGAACAGATTTAAAGGCAAGGGGGTCTTCATTCCAGGTTCTTTTCCCTCCAGCCCCAAAAGTCTTCATCTTTACCCTCCTTTGCAGTATTAAAAGCAACTGTAAATACTTTCTCCCCGCTTGGCCCAGAGCTGGGTTCAGAAATGGAAGCTGTTGGAACCACAAGGGTAAGCATACTTGTTGCGCTTCACAGATCACTCTCAGATACCCAAGAAAATGCAATGATAGAAATTAGAAAATGCCCATGAGGAAGCTGTATGTCAGGTTTCTGCACACCCTAAACAATAAAGCCAAGTTAATTTAAAGACCAGCCTCAGCTTCTGTCCTATAAGGAGTAGGACTAAGAGCCCTCACACTGCTTGGACAAATGATACACTTTCCATGCACACTACACTTTCAAAGAATCAAAAATGTATATCAAAGGGCAGCTACCAGAACAATGAGTAAATCGGGCTCACAAATAGTATGAATTGATAGAATTCCTTTCCTAGACACCCAATCTGCCTGGTGAATTTCAAAGTCCTCTACAATGGACTCAGATGACACTGCTCTCATGGTAAACCATAATCTCTGATCCAAAAAATTTTATAGACCTTTAAAACAATTTCTAGATATGTCTGGTGCTAATTGCAATCTATCATCTTCCTGAATAGCACTAATTATCAAGAGTTAGTTATTAAGTCTGAAGTGTTTTATAAGTGTGTTTTGCTTCCGGAAAGTAGGCATTAAGATAAAGGAATTCTGCCTGGACCAAACAAATATTTCCTCTCAGTGATTTGCAAATTTGTCCTAAAGCACAGGTAGCAGCTTTTTAAGTGGCAAATTATCTTAAATTGTTGGTTAAAATATATAGGTATAAACTGAAAATTAAAATTCCTTTTTTAAAGATTAAGTTAGTGACTGACAACTATGATCAAGTCTGACTTATTTTCATAAACATTTATTTCTTGGAAATAGTGTCTTATCAAAATTCAGGTAACATTTAATATATCTGCATTAAATACTGTATTTAATGCATTTATCCCAGTATGAGAGGCAGATGTGACTACCATTTTTGTGTGAGTGACCCAGGAAAATAAGCTTCACAGAGATTATAATCCCAGCAGATTTTCCCCCTGCACACTATTCTTGTTTGGAAGGTGAGAGTGAAAAAGGAGAAAAACAAGTGATGTGGATTTAAAAAAAAATAGATTTTATTGATTTTTTTATAGAGTGGAAGACAGAAGGATAGAGAGTTAGAAACATCGATGAGAGAGAAACATAGATTAGCTGCCTCTTGCACACCCCCTACTGGGGATGTGTCCGCAATCAAGGTACATGCCCTTGACCGGAATCGAACCCGGGACCTTTCAGTCCGCAGGCCGACGCTCTATCCACTGAGCCAAACCGGTTTCGGCAGTGAAGTGGATTTTTAAAAAAGACTTCTTCTCTTTTAAAATCAAAGTCACCTATGCCTCTCAGTTGTGATAGCTGGGAAGCAGACTCTGCAGTATGTTGCTTCCTACATTCAGTGCCTGGGTTTCCGGAGAGGTTAGTATATCCGCACTTAGTATTCTTGAATAAATCATATATTGTTCCAACAGAGTCAGCTTCTCTGGACTTCCCTTTCTGTCTGTGATTAAAAGCCTGTGCAGCAGGGAGCTTCCATGGAAGGCAGGCATTTTAAAAACATTCATACTGTGGTTCCACTAACGCAACAGAAATGGCAACAGAAAAGGGCACGTCCCTAATGAAGGATATGCTCTCTTTTGTTGTTTTTAGAATAGATTGTTTTCCCCCTACAAAATGTGCATTCAAAAATGTTAAAGCTCTATTTCTTTACAGAAAGGTACCAAAGTTAACTGGCTTATCTTTAGAAAGGAGAGGGCCGGGGAGTGGGGTTGGGGGGAGGGAGTGAATGCTCTTTTGAGTTAAGCATCAGATATGTAAGTTGCACTTATATATTTGATATTTTTAAATCGTTATTTGCTGTAGAGATTGAAAATTAGAAAAATATCAAAAAGGACCCAAAAGAGGACGGAATTCATGTTATGTAGAGAATAGAATTTGCACGTTCCAGAGAAGCTCCATCTTTAATTTTGTGGAGCGTTCTGTTTCCCATCCCTCTTTCAGGTATCCCAGTGGCTCTTACTAGAAGCTGGAGTGGGCAACATCTGGACTGAGGAAACAGTGTTTAGGTGCCCCTTCTCCCCAGCTTTGTAGATTATTTTCATTTCTTATCATCAACGATGCCCATGAGATCTCTCACCGTCCACCACATACTTTGGAAGAGTTTTGTCTTAAATAAGCGTTAGGTTTCTCAAAAACAAATTAGATTTCCCATGAGAGTTTGTTTTCAGGGAGTACAGGAATGAGGCTTTCTGTTATCATCTACGTATAGGCCAGAAGACTGTGTCCGATGCTGTGAAACAAGAGATGAAGGGTGCCCCGAGAGGTGAGTAGAAACATGCCTACACTGAGTGCTCCTAACGGGAAAAGCCCTGGGGAACTCTGGGAACTCTGGTTGCCTGACATTCATGTTGGTAAAAGTTTATTGCAGATAAGATACAGAAAGAGCCTCACTCCAATCGAAGATGAGATGTGAAGGCTGTTCTTACTATCTGAAAAAATAAAAGCGATCTATGGTCATTTTGAACACCTTCACTATCACTGAGGAAAACTACACACAATGTCCTTTGAAACTAGGGATGGTCTGACTTGCTAGGATAATTTGGGAGAAATGTATTAATATTTAAAAGGAGGCTGAGTGGAAGAGGATATGATTTTGAAATCTGTAATATAAAAATCCCATGAAACATTAATAGAACCAAACGTTCTCTGCCAACACAGTGGGGAGATTAAGACCTTCCTGATGTTCCTGAGAGGTCAGAGGCTCCCGGCCAGCGGGCCAGGCGCACATTTCTCAGCACCCGTGCTGTGGCCTCTCATACATACCATCATGGAAATGAGCGCACAGATGTAACTTTGTTTCATAATAAACTGGAACACAGAGACCATGGCGTGGACTTTCATGCTTGTTTTTTCCTCATGGCTCCTCTCCTCTTCAAATTCTTCTTTCTCATCCTCTTCTTCCTCTTTCCTTTCTAGATAGAGAAATATTTTACACAACTAGTTATACAAATACAGTACAAGAATTTTGCATGAGTGTCTCAAGCAATGCAGCTCATGTATGTTTTTAGCATGGTTTTTCCTTTAAGACTCTAAAGATTATTTCCAATTAATGAAGTCCATAGAATTCAAACAGAATCATTGAATTTTTCTTGGTGAGTGGAATGGGACCCCGCACTCAGAAATTATCAAAATTAATTTTTTATTTAAGTGAGTATGGAGGGAAGCTTCTAAGTCACTCACCAATGACCCCCTACCTCCTAGTATTCCTGTCTTGTGTAACCCTATCTTTTGACTGTGTGTGGGACCTTTGATGGGCTTCTAAGGAACGTAATACTGAGAGAAATCAGCTGCCTTGTTGTACACTGCCCAAGGAGGGGCCCAGGTGGCAAGGGCTTGATGCCTCTGGCCAGCAGTCAGCAAAGGCATATGGCCAGCCAGTAGCCAGGTAAGTGATCATGGAAGCAGACTGTCTCCAGGCGAGCCCTCAGATGAGACCACAGGCTTGGCCAGCAGCTGGATTTCAGCATCATGAAGTCCCTGAGCCAAAGAATATCGGCCTAATCACAGACAGTTCCTTACCCACAGAAACAGTGTGACATAAGTGCTGCTTTAAACCACTAAGTGTGTTACTCAGTAATAGATAACTCATACAAAGAGTATGTGGAGTATGGATGCAGGAAAAGTTCAGAAAACCAACCACTTTGCCAGAGTGGATGTGATAGTCCAGAGTTTCCTTTTGGGTCATGCAGAGGCGGAGAAGTCATACTGAGGATGGAAAGAGCAGGCCAAAGCAAGAGAGAGAAAGTGTATAGGGTTGAGTTGAAGAGACCAGCAATAGGAAAGTACTGCCATGGGTGTGAAGGATTCTCAAGATCCTCCTACAGATGTCAGGACAGCTATTTTGATTTCACAGATGGAACAATGAGTTTCTTGTATTTATTATGTCCTTCTTGTATTTATTAAAATGTCCTTCTTGTATTTATTAAATTAAATAGGCTACATCCCATTTAGGAAGTTATTGAGCACCGCAAAAAAGGAGCATAAATCTCTGAAAAACCAGTGGCCATGAAGGCTCAGCAGAG
Source organism: Pipistrellus hanaki (assembly GCF_964339955.1). Taxonomy (NCBI): domain Eukaryota; kingdom Metazoa; phylum Chordata; class Mammalia; order Chiroptera; family Vespertilionidae; genus Pipistrellus; species Pipistrellus hanaki. The sequence goes on from NC_140508.1 coordinate 61,432,766, forward strand.
AGCCTCTAAGAGCAGCTGTGATACTTCTTCCCGCAGAAGCCCGCTGCCTCCCATCCCTCCAACTTGGGGGTGGGGTTAGCCTGGGGTTTACTGGGGGGAGTCCACAGAGTGGAGACAGTCACAAAAAATCTAAATTAGATGGATTTCACAATTATTGGCATGCTACTTCTCTGGTGATAACACTTTTTGCATATATAGATTAAAATAAAAAAAATTTTGTTTTAGTTTCAAAAGTTCAGTTTATGAATTAGTATGTTGGGTTTGCCTTGTCAGCAGTCAGAATTCTGTTCATTTCTTTTCATGTTAAGTAGTGTGTAAATAGAAGGATATTTGACTCTGACCTCTACGTCTCGAACTTCAGACATCATAAATGCTGGTTCTTGGGCCTCCCCTTTGTGATTCTAAAGGTTTGAAGGCCACACTTTGGGAAGCAGTGTATTTCCTGACACATTCTCTCAGCGAAAACCTTCATTTAAGCCAGAGTTGCAAACTGAAACACATGTACATCGGAAGGAGAAATGGGGAATTAACCAGTAGAGTCTGGTGCTCTGTAGGGATTGCAGATGCCAGCTGAGGCTGGGTGTGTGTGTGGGGGTTCAGGATGGGGTAGAGAACTGAACTTGATCTGATCTTATGAGAGAATGTTTGATAATGTACTAACCATTTGTACTGCTAAGTAGATGCATTGTCAGAGGCAACTGCAGGAAACACTGATAAAGAACTAGGAAGAACAGTGCATTAGAATAACCCTGATAAAGAATTATGAAAGAAAAGGACGTGAGAGTCAGCTCAATGTACTGATAACCCAGATTGGATAGTGGCTGGCTGTTCACTAAATTTAGGATAATATATAACAACCCCAGCCTTAATTCCATAAAAATAGAAAAGTCCGCTATAATGTTGTATCCACTTTGCTGCTACCTGCATGCCTTCTGCTTTTCCCCTCTTCGATAGTAAAATCAGCTAATTCTGTCTTTATGAGTTGGTGACTGGTGTGGTCTCCAACAAGCCAAAGATAATAGCTGCTTCCTTGCAGAAATGAGGGACTAGTTTGCCAGATACTTGCATTCTTCAAGGGATTCTGGAAATTTGCATTTCTAGATTAGAGCTGCAGCTTTTTAAATGTTGGTTACTATTTAATTTTTTAAAAAAATAAAATGCTGTGTGGGCCTAAAAAACTGAGTCTGAGGTCAAGAACTCCTCCACCCAGGCTGCTTTCCCTTAAGATAACAGACAGAGAAAAAGGAGGGTGGGGGAGGGCCGTGTACAAGTTTTGACCCTCTCCTCTTCTTAATAGACAAAAAGAACTCTTTCTGAAAAGATTCATCCATTAACCTGCAGAACTATTGACCAGGATTACATTATCAAATGATGGAAAGACTAAAACATACATATACACAAGTTGACATCCTTAAAATCACTTTTTATCTTTCATTTGTCAACATTTGCCCTGATTATGCCTCTTAGTTTGTAAATAAGGATAGAACACACATAACCATGCGTTGGGGCGGAATATAGGGAGAACTTAAGGAACTGAGCTTAATTATACTAACCATGGAAGGCAATACTTGTTAGGAAAAGAAAGGAGAAAGAAGAACCAAATCCAAGGAACAATAAACAAAAGACAGAGATGCCAGGCTGAATTTACGCCTGTGAGAAACTAAAACCGCGGGCAGACCGCAGCCTGCAGAGCTGCCTCCTCACCTGCAGAGTCGTCCGAGGACTCCCACCGGTACTGCGGCGTGGAGTACAGCTCGGCTTTGGCGGGGCCGTTCTCGATGGGAAGACTGGGGTGGATGGTGTGGTAGTCCACAGGGTTGCCATTCACGGTGACCAGCAGGCCCTGCAGGGGCGTGAGGGAAGAGCACACCTGTGATGCCGCTGCTGTTCTCAGTGTGGACATACAGCCTCCTGCCCTCACGCTAAGGTGTGACTCAGCAGTGAAGGACTGATGGATAGCAAACAGCTTAGTCAGCTAGCCACGTTAGCAAGATGAAATTGTGTCTATTTCCTCTCCAAACCTATCCTCCACGGACAGATTGCAATAAAATGGAACTCTGACCTTGTCCCATCTCTGCTGAACACAATGCAATGCACCTCTGATCTCAGACTAGAGTGCAAAATCTGGAAAAGGCTGCCTGAGGCCTCATGACCTGGTCTAATTGCCAGTCTCTGCTCTTATGCTGTCCTCCTCCCAGCCAGCCTCCAGCTCTAAGGACTCTAGACCATTCCTGGGCCCTGCCCAGGAGCCTCACTGTCCTGGCCCATCCCTGTCCTGCCCCACAGCCCATGGGCTCTGCACAGGACTGACGCAACAGGTCTCAGCTCAGACGGCACCCCCTCTGGGCATCTCTGCCTGATGCTGCCAGCTTGTAATTCCCTTACTGTAAAACGTCATATACGATGTGCAATTTCTTGTTTATTTTTCCCCTCTGTTTCTTTCGCTTTACAATTTTAAAGATACCATATTTTCCGGCGTATAAAACGACTTTTGTAACAAAAAAAAGCCTGATCAGATTGGCCAGAGTCAGAGAGGCGGTCTATTATTATAAAAAAAGAACTGGTGTTGCCTCGGAAGTGGGGGGGTAGTCTTATACAGAGAATATAGGCCTAAACCTATGTTTTAACTGTAAAATTAGGGGGGTCGTCTTATACGCCGGAAAATATGGTAAGCATATAAAAATGCACACACACATATACATATGTGTGTGTTTCCGTGGACACGTAAGAGTTCCTATTCAAACTATGTAGCAGACAAAGCCACAGAGCAAAATGCTTTTTAAAAAAAACTCCCAATATTTTTTTTAAAGTTTAAATACATTCTATATGACTATGCTGGAGTTCACAAGTTGGTATTTTAATATTTTAATAGCAATAAATCAGATCTAATTTCTACAAAATAATTATTAAAAAAAGTTAGAGAAATTGTATAAATGATTAAAATAGACTAAAGGAGCTAATTCCATTTATGTCACTTTTACATAACTTATGCACACATAAATGATAATTCTAAGGATATACTAACGTCAGATGGTTTGTAGTCATCTTGGGTCATGGATAAAAGCTGCAAAAAGCAATGCAGGACAGCATGTTAATATATAAGCCAAAAGCATTGTAATGTATACCAAGTTTCATCACATACATATCCATTCTCTTAAACTAGCTCGATGCTAGTATGTTAAAATTGCCATGCAAAATATAAAGGGGCAAATAATTGAGTGGGATGTTGCTGTTTATTATAACACTAGAGGCCCAGTGCACAAAATTTGTGCAAGGGGCTCAGACCCCACTGCCAAAGCAGCGTCTCTGCCTGCGTCCCTGCCACCGTGGCTTCATCTGGAAGGTCGTCTGGAAAGACTTCTGGAAGGACTTCCAGTCTAATAAGCATATTATGCTTTTAGTATTATAGATTGTCCAGCTTCTGATGCTAACTTTTAATTATAATAGCAAGTAAGCAGGCATAAACAACATCACTATAAATGTTAGTTATTTCAAGTGTTTTGTTCTAATAGATTAAACTGCTAGATTTTTATATTCCTAGAACCCTCTGAGACACTGCAGAATTCTGAGTGTTCACTTTTCAAGAAATAGACATTTCATAATAAAGAAAATTTTATTTGTTGTGTGGTTTGAGATTATTTTAAGATTTGCATGCTGTCTACAACAAAAGAATTATTATAGGACTGTATTTTTTAGTTATGTTAGTGCCAGATGGTTTGAGCTCCCCCTAAATAATAAACATTTGCTTTGCCAGTGCAAAGGGGTCCCCAGATATTTTAAGTCAGGACTCATTTACATTCTTACAAATTACTGGGGGAGGGGGGTTGTGTGCAAAGTGTTTTTTATATGAGTAATATCTGTCAGTATCTACCATTGAGACATGAAAACTAAGACATTTAAAGATATTACATATTCATTAAAAATTAAATAGCCACTATATGTTAACATAGATATTCAAACAGCTGCATTTTAAAAACAGTGAGAAGAGTGGCTTTGTTTTATGCTTTTGCATGTCCTTTTAACATCTGACTGATTTAAAAGAAGGCAGCTGGATTCTCGTATCTGTTTCTGCATTCAATTTGTTGTGATGTGTTGTGATGGTTGAAGTATTGAAGAAAATCTGGTTCACTGAGACTTATAGTTGGCAAAGGAAGAAGTATTTCAGTAGTCTATCCCGATAATGGTAGATAGTTTTATTTTCTACTGCATCAGACTCAGTAAATGGTAGGAACTTGAAGTTAGTTGCAATGTGAAATCTGAACTCAAATCAAACTTTACACAGTGTTTCACCAAAATCCATTGATACACTGGCACACTCGGAGATATTGCGGGTTTGGTTCCATTCCACTGCAATAAAGTGAGTATTGACAGAAAGCAAGTCATCACCTTTTTGCCGGTGGAGGGTTTGACTTCAATTTGAAAAAAAGACACATCTGTGAAGCACGTTAAAGCAAAGTACAATAAAGCAAGGTATGCCTGTACCTTGCACCTTGCATGAATCTTTCACCCACACATTGCAATATCATGTGTTGGTGATTTGCTTCAGTGTGTCATACAGCCCTACCAGTATTGGCATATTTCATCACACAATATTTAAAACAGCACGTTTGTTAATATCAGCACTGATTTTCCCAGAACAGTCCTTATGTATTGGGAAGTTTTCAAGCCCTCAGCAGTAGATACAAATTTTTCAATCATTGAATTTTCACTCAAAAGTTCAAAGTTTATCATTGGCGACAAGTGCTGTGAGCTGATGCCTTGAAAAGATGGGCTCACTCTGTTTATTTTCCAGTAACTGTCTACCAAATACCCACACCTGAGTAACCACCAACTGTCAGCTATTTCAAGTAAACCTGGTGTTCAGCAGAAAATGGCTAGTTCAATCCACACTTCCAATGACTAATCAAATGCTTTTCATCGACACCGTTGTCATACTTCAGTATGTGGCACTTTGTGCTGACTCCTTATTTTGTCACACATAATATTGAAAAGACGTGTGCTCTAAGGTTGAGACTTAAGAAAATTAATGAAAAGTTCTGGGTCATCAAGGATATACTTAAATGAAACTGGCCTTTTTGCTTTGCTTTTTGCAAGTGAGTGGCCATGAAGGCTCGACCATGACGGTAGGGGTTCATGCCACTGCCTTGGTTTGTGCTTTTGTACCATCAGAAAAAAAAATTCATTACCACAAAGAAAGGTAAATATTTAACCAATTATTACAAAAAGAGTTTTGAGCTTGTGGATTGCTGTAAGGGCCTCAGGAATCCTCAGAGATGCACCGACCTCACTTTGGTAACTGCTGTGCTGTCCTTTGTGGATATCATCACTTAGTGAAACGAGCAGGATCATCTGAAACATGGTGCAATGAGAGTGGAAAGGGACCCTGGAAACCTTCAGCTATCCGAGGGTGCCCCATCTTCTCCACATTGCTGCCAGCTCCCTACGACAGTGTTTCATTGTTCTACCCTCTCTCAGCACAGGATGGCCATACGTAGAATAAGACCATGTGTCTTAGAGAAACTCGCCTACCACCAAATAAATCAGAGTACCTGCTCCTCAGTATTCTGACATGCCACAAGCAAAAACTGCTGACTCCATCCAAGTAAAATAAGATTATTTGTCTTTGGATCATTGCAAATGGGACATTTTAGCAAGTCAGTATAGCAATGATTGAGTTGAGTTCAAAATGGTTAATATGTGCTCAAAACGTTATATGAATTACCCAATTGCGACTCACTTTTCCTTGTCAATCCATACTGTTGCTTCACAGTAGTAAGAGACACCTAATTGTATTCATATAGATTGTTTTGATATTCTCCAAGTGGTTTCTTGAGTTATTATTGTGGCTGGCTACCTAATAGAGTGAAAGTATTATCTGCAATGTATTTGAACACCGAGACTTTCACCACCCAGTGCTCACAGATGACTTCCTTAGGTCTTGATTGTTTTAATACAGCTTTATTTTTTTTTTAAGTGAAGAACATTCTTTTTCTTTAGGATTAAAAGACTTCAGTGGAAAGCACAGAAATACAGAATGATGTCTTATAGAGGACAATGGAGCCACGGTATATCCTTTGGAAGCACTATGCTCCTTCTTGAATAGAGCTCTCCACTACTAAGACATCCAAGTCAACCCATTTCTATAAACTGAGCAACTTGAGATTGATACTATATGACCTACATTGGGCAACATAATATGAAAATAGCAAAATAAAGTAGGAAATGGAAATTCCATTTCTTAGTGTCTTACTTTTCTCTCATCAGTTGGGTAATGGGTTGCATACCACAGGCTCCGCCTCCTCTCAGCCGTTATCTGGATGGGACTGCAGGGCAGGGCTCTCTCCTCCTTGGTCTTCTCATCCTGCACCTGAAACACAGAACAATGGCTCACAGGACAAGCCCTGCTTCCCGGAGCAGTTCCCTCAACCACCGGAGTGACAGGGAAAACTTTCCAACTTTGCTTCGATATGATTATTTTTCAAATTAATGTATACAATATAAGGGGTTTTATTAAGACACTTTCAAAAATAACAAAAATGCTGTCATGTAAATGCTCAGCTCATCATTATTAATGCTCCTGATTATTATTAAGCCCCATAATTACAAGAATATGTTCTAATGTTAAACATCCACAGCTTCTTCATGTGTGTTCTAAACACTAGAAGACAACTATGGTTCTTAGAGGAAGAGCTTTACAATAAAAATATACACTTAACTATGTAACCTTGCATGAAGAAGAGATTTATTAAAGCCAAAATCACCTAGAGTTTACACACTATGAAGCTAGCATATATCTTATTCACAAAACTGTGGCCTTGCCTAAGAAGACATTGGTCTAAATTAGACAATTGGTCTGGGAGAGATGATAAAGAGAGGGTATGAGGAACAGAATGCTGCCTCAACAAAGATGGCCCAATACAAAGGGAATTAACCACTGATTTTGGAGCAGAGGGAGGGGACATGGTCCTACTGCCCAGGTCTCCAGTTCCAGTGCCAGCACAGCATCAGTGGAGACACTCGGGCACACTGGGTGGAAATCCACACTTGCCAGGTGGGAGTCCATATGTTACACCCAAGTTTTGACACCTGTTTCTCTTTCTCTCTCTCTCTCTCTCTCTCTCTCTCTCTCTCTCTCTCTCTCTCTCTCTCTCTCTCTCTCACTTCCTCTCTCTCTCTCTCTCTCTCTCTCTCTCTCTCTCTCTCTCTCTCTCTCTCTCTCTCTCAAACATGTACGGTAGACTTTTACCACAGAACAAACCTTAATTCCCTGGCTGGCATTTTTCACACCATGTGCCAGGTGATCTGGAATTACGATATAATCAGTCACCTGGCTTCCATCACTGCCTCAATGAGCCACACCCCTGCAGCCCCTGTGATTGGTAATACTGCTGTTAACTGTGCAGACTGGAACCTGGGTGGTCTTCCTAGCTGCCTTCCTTTGTCGCCACATGCTCTACGGCTAAAGAAACCCAATGTCTCATTTGAACGTCATCTCATTGTTGGAGTAGGGATAACACCTGCACCTCTGACAGTGGGACAGCCAGGGCACACAGTGCCTGCCATTCTGCGGGTCTGCCTGGGAAATCTGAGCAAGCTAAGGTGCTTGCAAACTCCTACCAACTCAAATTCCTTGAAGTAACTTTTGTCAGTTATAAAACACTGTTCAGAAGTAGTTCCCATAATACATTTTAGTTTCTTTTGTGCACGCATTTACTAGTGCCTCCTTCACATACCAATAAGCTGCCTCAATAACTGAACTTTTTTTTAAGTAACATTTTAGCTACCATAAAATTTTATAATTTCTAAAAAAAAAATCCACAAAGAATAAAATGACAGTCCGGTAAATCCAAGATTTATAAAAACTATGCACAAAACTCATGGTATTTAGATAAATAGAAAATGTTTATATAAGTAGCATTTTGTTTATATAAGTAGAAAAATGCAACTTTTTTCTATTTTCTATTACACATTCACATACACACAATAATTGAAAATATGTTAACACCAATGTCTGAAAAAGCAGTTCAGCATTTCCTAAATGGATCTCTCTCACATTTACTGGACAATGCAGCTTTTAGTACTGTACAAGTACAGTGAAGCAATTTTTAATTACTTTCAAACAAAGATAAATGGATCTTTATCCCTCAAAACATGTTTTAATCACATGCCATCAGTGCTCAGAGGATAGAGGTCTGAGAAATTTGGAAAACTCCAGTCACTGCAAGAACAGGGTAAACAGCCACTGAGAACCTCGTTATGTTGATAAACATTAGTTTGAATCTGGTTTCTGCTCTCCAGTAGGTGTGTGATTTCAGACCGCTTTACCACGCTAACCTCATTTTACTCATCTCTAAGCTGGGTCCAATACTACTCGTCAGAATAGGTAGTGTATTGAAAAAGACAACGCATGTCAACAGCCTCGCATATGGCCTGGCACTTTGTAAGTGCTCAGTAATGAGTCTTCCATTCTCCACGTCACCTATCATTCTTAGCAGCCCATGTTGGTAGCATCAAAAGGAGGCTGGTCTTTGTTCTGATAGGATTTGTACTTAGAACTCTTTGTAGACTCAAAAAATACTATAAGCAGAGCACTACAGTTCGGAGCATCTAGTATTGCTACCAATACTATAGTATTGTTAATCCATTAACTACAATGCTATAGTTAATCCATCTTATTGCTACCAACACTATATTGGGCACTTGGTAGGGAAGAACCATTTCACCTGGGGTTTTCCAGGTTACTTTGCAGACAAGATCACAAAAACCTTTGATCCTTACAAGCGGCTCCTGCAGCCAGATGCGGATCAGAGTTGCCAGCGTGTAGTACATCACCAGCAGCAGGATGGGGTTGGCGTGGTGGTACCATTTCAGGCTTGGGTTTGCTATGATCTTCCATGTGCTGGAACAGTCTGTTTGAATAACTGATTTGATACCAAACAACCTGTCAAAAAAATAAATAAAACATATTATATTTTAAAAACATAACAAACTCTGTGTCCCTAATACAGAAAAGGAAAATCTTGTTTTTAGTCCATACATGAGCTCTTCTTAGGTTAATCCATCTTTTTCTAGATATTTCATTACTCTTCTGTATATATAACTACATCTTTAAATAATGTATGTATTTATATATGTCCTTAAATCATATATGTGTGTTCGTGTGTGTGTATATATATAAGTGTTGCCAACATTATCCAGATGACCTTTACATTGATTCAAAGATCTAGCTAATACTAAATCCTTGCACACCTATTAGAAATTTACATTTTAATTGTCAATCAGCCCTATTTAAACATGCTTTATTGAAATGTCAGATCAGTAGTAACATGTTACTAAATCAGGACAATGAGCACATATTTAGTATTTGGTAGGATTTAACATTAGCTATTCAGTTAGTGTTGATATTATTGGGCAAATGTTAACATTGGAAACTATTCTACAATTCAGTCATAAAAGCCAGACATTATATATTATAGTTTCTGTTAGATATATTTCCACCGAACTTTATTTATGGGCAATTAGATTTTTTCTTTGAAATATAATTATTTACTTTGAAACATACTTTTTACGAGGTGTTTTAAATCCTGGATTTTTTTATGTTCCTTCTACTAATAATCAGAATGTACCTAATTATATAATGGGAAAATATTTAAAATACAATTCATTTAGAAATTCACTTCATATGAATTTTTCTAAGAAAGGAATCAATTAAATGAAGTTGTCTCATATCTTTCTATCATTCCTGTTTCTTACATGTGAAATTCTTTTGATTTTTATGTTACATTCTTCATTCAGTTATGAGACCTTTCAAGACTAAATGTCCCTCACTCATAAATCTTTACATTTATTATTGTTTCCTATCACAAAACAAGTAGAGTACTGGTGAGCTTCTGAACCCACATTTTAAGATAAACTACATAGAAATTAAACTTGTCCACTTTGTAGCCCTGTGGAGGTGGAGGGAGAGGGAGGCATTTTCTGTAGAACTGGCTTGCTGGCAGCTAGTGGCAGACTTGTCTCCGGGAAATATTTCAGCCCAGAATGGGCTACTGTGGCTCTGATTGTCTGGGATGTGGTGACACTCAAAGAGTCGCATGGCCTGAGGATGTGGCAGTCATCACGACACTGGCACTTGGTGAATGGCTGAGGTCTCAAGGAACACTAGCCCAGGGAGACAAGCCCCCTTCAGTGCTTAAGGAGCTGTACAAGGATGGTCCTGGGGCTCTGAGATCCCCTTCGTGTGCTTCTTCTCCTTTGGAACTTCAAACCACTGTGATATCTGCAGCATCTCCCCTTTCCAGCTGGAATTCTCTTGGGGTCCTTTAAAGCACCACTACCTGGCCCTACCTCGGACTCCCTGAGATCTCTCTGGGTAAAGCGGAAGGTTACCACCAGCATTTACAAAGCTTCCCTGTGGGTTATTTGCAATGAGAGCTGCGAATAACCTCTCTGAGACGGTTCACTACAAAGATAAGTAGCTCTATAGTACACATGGTGCACAAACAAAGCAAGTTGTAAAAAGACATCACCTCAGAGAGGCTGCAAGAGCCAGGCTGACTGTTTAAGTCTCTATCTTCCCTCTGCCAGACGAAGACCATCAAGCTTCTTGGGTCTCCAGAGAGACCCTTCCTCCTTTCCCTCAGCTTCAGGTCAAATATACTTTCTTGCCTCAGTTTGGAATCTCAGGACTCTGCTTACAAACACATTTGTGCAAATCCTTTGTTTGGAGAACATACTAGTTTACTCTTTCCCTAAACTCAAAGTTCCCCTGGTAAATACATCTTTAGGCCAGGTTAACATTCCTCTCTAATCTTTGTTTTCACTGCTTTTCTACAGAGCTCCTGCCTTTCTGTGAGGCAGGAAAGCGGGATATGGGCTCATTCACAGTATGGGCTTGAGAGTGAAATTTGAGTTCAAACTCTGGCTCTGCCTTGGGGTAAATAACTTATCTACACCTCAGTTTTCTTATCTTTAAAATGGGGATTATAGAACCTACCTTATAAAGTTGTTGGAAGCATTCAATGAATTAGAACTTGACATTGGTAAGTATCCAGTAAGCCTAACTGTGATAATGATGAACCCAGTCCTACAATATAAAGTAGGTGCCTCATTTTCTTTCCACACTTCCTCACAGGAGAACACAGCAAACAGTGACTGAGTCCTACCAATGCCAGACACTGTACATCCACAGCCTGCTTCATCGCCTCACTGACACCATGAGGTAAATATTATTCAACCACCCACAAGCTGAGGAGGCCAGAACTCCAGTCTCACAATGAGGGAGCCAGGCAATTGGGGCCCGTGTCTGTTTGAATTCCAGAGTCCTTCCTCCCTCAGGAAGCGAAGCTGCCAATTAAAGGCAAAGTGCTTGGAACAGGCTCAGGAGAAGGACTTTCCTTCTTGCTTGAGCAAGAAGCACCCAGTCCTCACACCCTCCTTGGTCTCTCACGTTTACAAGCACATTATTATAGACTCTCCTCGAATGAAGGTCACACAAATGACCTCAGTCTCGTTGGTAGGGAGGTGGAAGACACAGGATGTGAAATAGATGTTCCAAATTTAGAATATTGAGCAAGAAGCCACTGAAGAGTGTTTATATAAAATATAAAACAGAACTTTCTATAAAGACAGAGAAACTTTACAGAAATCTGTTCTAAATTTTTCCAACATTCTTTACATCACCAACTCGTTTAAAAATGTGCATAATGTTAGACTGGAAATATGCCTATGAACACACTACACAATAAAACTCCTAACCAAGTTCATACATTTCTAGTAATTCTCACTAAATCCCAATTCTGACAAGCAGTATCTTAGAAAGGCTTGATTACAAAGATAAACAACAGAAATTTTCATATTAATTTCCATTATGGAAAAACATTTACTTACTCTGATAGTATAATATATACCATGGTCAGAAACAGATATAAACAAGTCAAAATAAGCCAATGTTTCAATTTCCTTTCTATTTGAACATTAAAAAAAAAAAAAACCTTCTGCTTTTATAGACACTTTGTAAGATTCCCTCAGTTACTGGATTACAATAACAAATTCCCATAAAATGGAATAAAATTACTCTCTGAAATCACTTTCCTCATTATACTAACTCCCCCTGACTGATTATTACTAAAATTTGTAATGCTAAATCTCAGTAACGAGTGATAAAGCTGCTACCATATCAGCAGCTAATCCGAAGCTGATTGATTCATTTTTTTAGGGCTTGAAGATTTTTGAGCAGAAATATATTTTAACAATCACTGACCTCTAACCTGGGATCTCAAGGTGCACCCCCTGCCCTGGTGCTGGGCTGGGGTCCCTCAGGCTGCTCCCCTCGCCCCAGGCTGGGGGACCTCAGTCTACACCCCCTACCCAGTGGGGCTTGACAGGGGACCTCAGGCCATGCTCCTGGCCCAATGGGGCTTGATGAGAGACCACAAGGTATGCCCCCTGCTCTGGTGCCAGGCAGAGAGACCTCAGGCCTGAGAGACCTCAGGCCTTGTCCCTACCCTGGCGCCAGGCCGGGGGACCTGAGGGTGCGGTGGGAGACTGCACCCCCAACCTGGCAGAGCTTGACAAGGGTGGGGCCAACTGGGTCTGGATCTTGCCCAACAGGGGTGGGGCCAGCTAAGTCTGGGTCTCACATTAATTTGAGGCTCTTCAGGTGAGTGGGGACTTGACTCTGGATCCCATGGCATGCCCCAAATTCTAACAGGAGGAAGATTTTCATATATTGTACTAATTTTCTTTAATCTCTGACACTTTTATTATAGAAAAAGGGCAAATAGCAATATTAAAATATTTCCTCTAATTAATCCTTTTTTAATGTGCATGAATTTCATGCACCAGGCAATTTAATAATCTATATAAAGCAATATCACAGAATGTGGCAGGTACTAACTGCTCAAGAAATTATGGTTACTACTATTATCATTGTTAGTACTATTAACATAATATGAACTTGGTTTATGCTCTATTTATAATATCATATTGGTATTGCTGGAAAATAAAAATAGATAAATGTCCTCTTTAAGATGGAACAGAACCACAATCACCCTCAAGAAGAAAGCTGGGTGGTAATATCTGAAAGAGTTTGGGTGAGATGGTAGGGAGGCTGTGCCAAATTTATAACATTTAATTATTAATATTATTATTAATTATTAGGTTATTTATCAAGAAAAATTTATCTCATTTTGGTAATGTGATCAAAGAAAGAAGAAGAGGACCACTGAAGACACCCAGTTGTAAATTGGTTTCTGCAAAACAGACATTCTTCTGTTACTATGCACATGTGCACTCTTAAACACATATATGTATGTTAGTTTCTTGTATTAAACAAAGAAATACACTTTGTCCAGAAATGGCCCACGGCTACTTTCCAATCCAAGAAGAATGTGCCTGAGGCGAGGGTGATGTGTAGTCTTGCTTTGACAGGACATAGGAAGCATTGCTCCTGGTGGGCTGGATTTCAACAGTCTTCCCTAACTTCGTTGTTATGATTTTCCAAGTGTAGGATAGGGAAAGTCTATAGATTCAATGATCCTCAAAAAGAAAAAGAAATCCTCTCTACGTGGGAATACAGAATCTCCCGGGGTCACTTTTTCACCCTTCTTGACTACCCTCACCCTCTATCCCCATCTTTCTGATAGATTTGCCTGCAGAATGCTCCAGCAAACTGAGCTCTTGGGAATGGGCTGGTGGAGTGGATACTAAGGAAGGACTATCCTTGAGAATGTTGGGGCCAGCAGGGGAGCTGAGAACTACCAGTACATGGTGTCCGAATCTCTTCCCATTCCAAAATTCTAACGTGCGATCAGAATGAGTAAAGTGCTCAGAACTGTTGGCAAGGGGGAAACAGAATTCGTTTTCATGTATGAGTGAAAGCAAGGATGCACTGTTAAACAAGCAGGGGGAATCAGATGTCCACAGAAAGCCAGGTTTGTGTTTCCAACCCTCTTAAAACATTTTCTCTGTGTTAGACAAATGTCTTTGCTGGAACAAGATTGGATCTATCTTTAAGGGATATTTCTAGCACAATTCTTCTCTTTCTTATGGCATCCCATTCCTATGAGCATAATACTGCTTTTTACACATGAGTTTTTGCTACTTTGGCTCCCAATTCCATTTTTTTTCTCCGTGTATTGCATCATATGAAAAACACAGCCAATGTTTAACCATCCTTTTTCATTAGTCTCTTACTTATGCTTTAAACACGTTTCCATGCCAAACCTTTAGACACTTTTTGTGTGTGGGAAAATTGAAATCTGACAGGTTTCACACTACATTGTTTTTTTAAGCTTAGAAAAACTTTGCCTTGAGACCCCTGGGCTCTGCATCGTGGCTTTGAAGTCTTTTTTGGCACATCCATGTCTTAACTATTTGCCAATTTTCTGTAATTGGGTTTTATGCTACATGTGCAGAACACTGCCTTACAATAAAAACGTTCTGTGCAGAGGACAATTTTGTACCAGGTAGAAGGTGTGCTCTCTTCAGAGCTACGATTGTTGATGGACAAGTTGCAGCAATTTGGAAGTTCCTTTCCATTTAACTATTAAAGGCGCTCTACCTTCTCTGAAGTCACATCCAGGGTTCATAAGAGAACATTTATACTCTATGAGCATTTTAAATATATGGTTCATTTCCTTGCCTAAACACATTTTCACCTCTGAGAGAAATGTGAAAAATGAGTCAGGACCAGTCCTCCCAGGACCAGTTAGTTTCTCATCCAGGCTCCTTCCTGCACTGCTTCTTACGACAACAAGACCAAGCTCAACACACAGGCCGTGCAACCTTCCATACTGAGGGGCACAAAGCAAGAAGTAGTAAATGTAGGCACTTCTATTACATGTAACTATAACTTTCCCCAAGTAGCTATAATGTAAACATGGATTTAAATACCTCATTTTAGAGGCCAATATAGTTAATAACTGATGAAGTTACAAAGTGGGAGAGAAGGAGACCAACACCAAGTAGGTGATTCCCATGATGAAACAGGTACTGTGTTGATGAATCGAGGCACTCTTTGCTATTGTTTTCATTCTACATGGAAATTTTAGGCACAAATGACTGACAAGGTAAATAAGTGGCAGGATTTATGACAACGGGTATGTTGGCTTTCAATCACACCAACCTATTTCTCAGATGCAATAAGTGGCAATATAAGAAAAGCATAAGAATGTTAGGAAAGGGGAGTTCCATTACAGGATTTATTTATTAAGTCATCCTTTTGTTTGCTGAGTCCTAACTATAGTTACTACTAGGGATACAACACTATTCCTAGGTAAATACAACACTCTTCCTTTTTATCAAAGAGCACTACTTTCTAAAGACAACATTACTCAGATATGGTGGAATGCTTTTGGGAAATTGGCGCTGACTTGTCCTCCCAATAGGAAGATGATTGCCAAGATTTTCCTCCCATGGAGTTGCTTTGCCTTGATGGTTTGGGAGTCTCACTTCCTAAGAGAGTAGCTGCTTTATGCTCTTGCATTTTAATTTATAGGAAGGACACTAAAGGGAAAATTGAAAATTAAAAACTAAGGAGTTTAATTTAATGCCAGAAAGGTCAGAGAAATGTAAGGGGAAAGGACTGGGTAACTGCTCTCACAGGAGAAAGTATTGCCATAACATTCCATGAAATATTCTTGTAATAGGATCCAAAAAAGTATAAACTAAACGGATCATTCTTGAGAATTTCCTTTTTTAAGGGATTCACAAACATTTTAATGCATAACATGTATCACGCAAATTTAGCTCAAAGTAATTTTAAAGAAAGACAAAGGTTATGTTTATGGAAAAAAAAATCCACTTCCATCAGTAAATGTCGAATAAGTTAATTATTGATTTTCCCTAAATTAAATTTTTATTTGTTTGACTTAGTAGCCACATAAACCAGTTCCAAACCCAACAAATCATGGTAATGGATATTAGAGCTGTTTCTTTTTTACTCAGGGTAACAGTGGTCAGGAAGGTGACTATAACAATTTTTCATCAGTATGAACTTCAGGTATGATTTCTTCCACAATTTTATGTGAAACCAGTCCTTTTGAGAACAGGTGGGAAAATCTAACTCCAAAAATAAAGTACGTATAGTGTGCAAATAAACCCCCACATCTTTGATTTTGATAATAAAAGGCCCATTCCTCATAAAAGGTGTGGTGTTAAAATCCTGGGATTGAATCCATTAAGCTACTCTGAAAGATATTCTACATAAACATATCAAATCTGCTATCTGAACAGGCTTATAATTGTCATGGTTTCCAGATTCTTCCTGATAACCACATTAGGGACTAGAGACCAGCTACTCCAGAATGGTCAGAAAAATACATACATTTCCCTTGCCGAATAAATTTTCAGATTATTAAACATAAGTGATGCTTATGTATCTACACCACTTAAATGTTTGGTGTGAGCAGAGACTGCATGTGACTGATAAGGAAAAGGCCCCTTCATGTGTTTGCCAGCCTCAAGGTTTGAGATGATTGTAGAGGAAGGAATAAATAACTTTCTGAACTTCTGTCATCAGCACCCATAAGGACACAAAAAAATTGTTTCTTGTTAAGATAAGTAACAGAGATTGAAATAACCTTCTGACTGGATCAATTAAAATATATATGCAACAATAATTTGGTGGACACTGCATAGCAGGCAATGAAGAATAGTAATCTTTGAGGAATGAGAAAAAATAAGATAATCTCTAAAGTTGCCCAAGATTTACTGAATTGAGAGTTTCCAGTATTGAAATGGCCTCTCCCAGTGTTGGGAGGAGAAACCCAGGAAGAGTCTGCCAAGTTCCCTGAGTTGAAGAGATGTATTATAGCTTGCAATTAAAAAGAGTTTAGGGATGCTGCAGTACCTAAATTTCAAAGGACAGTGTACCTACCTGAGAGGAAATAATTTTATACAGACAGAATTCCAGAGACCGAAAGAGGGTCATCTTTAAACTCGCCAGAGAACAGTCCAGTGCATATATGTGAGGAAACTACTCTAGACCGACAAAAAAGAAAAAGAAAAACTACCAGAAAGGATTGGATGTAACAGTGTCTGCTGTTCATACAGGCCAGGGAGTGCCTATCCACTAGCCAGAGTAAAATTTTTATGATCATGGAGCATTGGGTAGAGTACACAGAAGAACCTTAACTTGGTAGTGAGAAATAATCCATCCAAATGAGCACTGCATTTGTTCTTCCTAAAAAATCTTAAAAATAAGACTTGAAAGGCTCAAACGTGTCCATGCAATTAACTGCCTCCTAGAACACACCTTATAATTTTAAGAATACAAAATATTTTGCACCCAACAAGGTAAAAATAGCAATGTCTAGCATCCAAGCAAACATTACCAAGTATACAAATTATAAACAACTTAAAGGGGTCAAAAATCAATAATGAAACTGACTCAAATTTGATAGAAATGCTAAATCAGTAATTAAAGTTACATAGATATATTCATGTATACGAAAAGCTATATAAAGACATAGAAGATAAAAAGATACAAGACTCGGTGCTTGATTCAATAGCACATATACTTGAATTGGAACAATAGAGAGAAGAGTAAAATGGCCCCTGAACAAAGATGACATGCAAATTTATAAAGTGTTCATATTTTTATTGGACAGATACATGTGCAAAAATGAAACTAAGCCATATTCTTACATCATATACAAGATAAATTCAAAATAAAGACTTAAATGTAAGACTCAAAACTATAAAACTCTTAGAGAAAATGTGGGCAGTAAACTCTATGACATTTTTCTTAGCATATACAAAGAAACAGGAAAATATGACCTATTCAAAAGCATAAAGTAAATTGATACAAATCATACCAGGAGACACACAAACATTGGCCGTACTAGACCAATACTTTTATAAAACTGTCTTAAAGATGCTTAAAAAAAACTAAACAAAACCATGGACAAAGGCAAGAAAATTATGTATCAACAAAATGAGATATCAATAAAGAGATAGAAATTGTAAAAAGACACAAAAAAGTGTATGGTGTTGAAAAGTAGTGCAATAAAAAAATAAATAAATAAATAACTCCTACCCTGGATGGTGTGGCTCAGTTGGTTGGAGCAGTGTCCTGTGCATTGAAATTTTGCCTGTTTGATTCCTGGTCAAGGCACATGCCTAGGTGGTGGGTTAGATCCCTGGTGGGGATGTATATGAGAAGCAACTGATCAATGTTTCTTACCCTTCCCCTCTCTCCAAAAATCAGTAAAACATATCTTCAGGTGAGAATTTTTTTTCAAGGTGCAAAAACAAAATAACTGCAGTGAAAACATACACTATAGAGGTTCAAAAGCAGATTGAAAAAGGCAGAAGATAGAATAAGGGAACTTAAAGTAAGGACAATTGAAATTATCTGAGGAACAATTTTAATTGTCTGAGGAACAATTAAAAAATGAAATAAAATGAACAGACCATAAGGGGGACCTGTGGGACACTATTAAGTGGACCAATAAATGCATTATTGGAGTCCCAAAAGGATAAGAGAAAAAGAAAAAGTAAGAGAAAATATTTGAAGTAATAGTGGCTTCAAACTTTCCAAATATGAAGAAAATCATGGATCTTCATTATGTTTAGGGATATTATAAGCAAACAGTCAAAAGCAAAAAAAAAAAAAAAAAAAAAAAAAAGAATCTTGAAAGCAGCAGGAAAAAATTGATTCACCACATGCATGCAATCCTTAGTAAGAATACCAGCAAATTTTTTATCAGAAACCCAGGAGTCCAGAAGTCAGTAAGTTGACATACACAAAGCACCATAAAAATAATAAGTGCCAACCAAGAATTCTATATCTGACAAAACTCTCCTTCAAAAAATAAGGGAGAGCCGAAACCGGTTTGGCTCAGCGGTAGAGCATCGGTCTGCTGACAGACTGAAAAGTCCCAGGTTCGATTCCAGGCAAGGTCATGTACATTGGTTGCAGGCACAGTCCCGGTAGGGGGTGTGCAAGAGGCAGCTGGTCGATGTTTCTCTCTCATCGATATTTCTAGCTCTCTATCTCTCTCCCTTTCTCTCTGTAAAAAATCAATAAAATATATTAAATATATATATATATATATATATATATATATATATATATATATATATATATATATATAAAGAGCCAAGAAAAATCAATTTTAAAAAATAAGGGAGAAATTAAGATATTCCCAAATAAATAATTGAGTTCATTTCCAATAGATCTGCCCTGAAATAATTGCTAAAAGGGATCTTTTAGGGTAAAATGAAAAGATTTCAGGAAAAATGGGGGGGGAAATTCAAGTCCACATAGAGAAGTTACCAAACTATACCATATTTGGACTACAAAACAAATTACATTATCTTACAACATATATAGAGAGTCGAAGAGGAAACTCAAATGAATATTAAAAAGTATTTTGAATTGAATGAAAAAGAAAACATACCATATCAAAATTTGCAGGATGTTTCTAAAGTAATGTTTAGATAGAGATTTAGATTTTTAAAACCTTTTGTTTTATTTTTATTTAACTTATTGGGGTGACACTGGTTAATAAATCTATATAAGTTTCAGGTATACAATTCTACAATATGTCATCTGAATATTGTATTGTGTGTTTACCACCCCAAGTCAAGTCTATTTCATTATTTATTTATTTATTTTAAATCTTTACTGTTGAAAGAATTATACATGTTCTCCTTTTCCCTCCATTGATCCCTTCTAGTCCACCACCACCCCTGGCTCCAGGCCTTTGTTACACTACTATCTGTGCCCACGGGTTATGCATATATATATCTAGTTACATGTTGCACATCGATAACTACCTGGGGGTGGGATGAGAAAACGAGAGAAGGCAGGAAATCATGAAGGGTGTAAGGAAATGTTTGGGCTTAATAGATATGTTCATTACCTTGATTGCCATGACAGTTTCATGGGTGTGTTTATATAAATATTCATTGAACTGTAGACTTTAAAGATACTCTGTTTATTGCGTAGCAATTATACCTCAAGAAAACTGTTAAGAAAAGTAATTATACTACTTACACCAATAATGCATAACTAGCATGTTTATGAAAACCTTTGTCAAATTTTCTCAGCAAACAACTTCTTTAAAGAAACTCTGAAAGGAAAATCAAAGAGTCTTGGTTCTTACTTTCAGAACTAATCTCTCATCCTTGAGTCAGAGTTGCTTAGAACTAAAAAGGAGATAAAATAGCTAAAGTTACTTCATAAGCAACATTCTGAACCATAATAAGCCAAGCAGTTATGAGGCAATATCATTCACTATATTTATTTTCAAAATACTTTACAAGGCAGCCAACTCGGCTTATTTACAACCCCAAACTAAATAATTAATGAGGTGTTGTTGCAATCAATTAAAATCCAGACCAGCGATGAGAATCTTAACTCTAATAAACAAGATGGTCACACTTTCCAATAAAATGTTTGATAGCTAAATAATTGTTTTGCTCCAAAATGCCCTTTCTCAAAAGATCACTTTAGATTTATTTTTACATAAGCTGTTATCTTAGCCTGAAGGAACAGTCTATCTTTATACCACAAGAAATTCTATCATCATTAATTTGCTATTAATGTTTAAAATTGAAAGAACCTAAATGTACCATCCAGGCATAGTTTGTAATACGTTCATTAATACCAATCATTTAGAACAAATTTTGAAAGATATAACTTTAAACTGTGTGGTCTTTATTCCTCTTAATATTGTGGAAGTTTAAACGTAAAACAAGTTATTTGTTGGACTGAGCAAGTGTTCACTAGAGCACGGGGCAGGCTAGGCAGAGCTCCAGGTCTGAGGGAACACAAAGATAAATTAGATGTGGCTCCTGCCTTTCATTGCTAGGCGAATCCTCTAACGCTGCTCCTTGCCCAGATCCAAATGTTATGTGTCCGAAAGGACTAGGTCAGTCCACTGACATTAGGTGCATACGAATGGACTGCCTCATGTCACTATGGCTATAGATGTCCCTCACCTGGGCTCAAATTAGAGTCCCTGGACTTTTAAGAGTGAAAGTGCAAAGACTGAGTGAACAAAAATAATCATATTGGAATCTGGAAGTATGAAGAAATTGTCCATAAAAATTTGAGAAAAATAGTAAAAACATTATTACAGGTTTACTACTTTCTGAGGATGATTATGCTCATATAGCTAATGGAGCACAAGCTTTGGAGTCAGGCAGGATTAGGCTCAAATCCTGATTCTGTCATTTAATAAACATGTGGCCTCGATGTGCTATTTAACTTTTGTAATCTCAGTATTTAAAAACTAGAGGCCCGATGCATGAAGATTCATGCAAGAATGGGCATTCCTTCCCCTGGCTACCAGTACTGCCTTTGCTCTGGCTAGAGCCGCCTTTTTGCTCTGGCCCAGAGGCGCCTTTCTGCCTTCCTGTGCTGCCCAGAGGTCCAGATCGGTTGGGACTGTGTGGAACGCTTGTCTCGTTGCCATGGCGATGACACAAGCATCTTGCTGGTCGCTGGCCACTCAGAGCCTGTGTATGCAAATTTACCGGCCATCTTTGTTGGGTTAATTTGCATACTCACTCCTGATTGGCTGGTGGGCGTCACAAAGGTACTGTAAATTTGGATCTTTCTCTTTTATTAGTGTAGATAGATGAGCATAGCCTTGGCCTATGTGGGCTTAGTAGAGCATTCACCCACACACCAAAGGACTCTTGGTCAAAGGCACATACCTGGGTTGCAGGTTTAATCCCTGGCCCCTGGTCAGGGCTCCTGTGTAAGAGATCAATAGATGTGTCTCTCTCACATATATGTTCCTCTCTCACTCCCTCTTTCACTTCCTCCCTCCCTTTGTTTCTTTTTTTCTTTTTCTTTTTTTTATTTTATTGATTTTGTACAGAGAGAAAAGGAGAGAGATCGAGAGTTAGAAACATCAATGAGAGAGTCATCGATCAGCTGCCTCTTGCACACCCCCTACTGGGGATATGCCCACAACCAAGGAACATCCCCTTGACGGGAATCGAACCCTGGACCCTTCAGTCCCCAAGCCGACGCTCTATCCATTGAGCCAAACCGGTTTTGGCCCTCCCTTTGTTTCACTCTCTAAAAAAAATCAATGAAAAAAATCCTCGCTTGAGGATTTATAAAATAATAAATTATAAATTATAAATAGTAAGCATAACAATAACAGTACCTACTAATTCCTAGGGTTATTATGAAAATTAATAAGAAATCAAAGCACTAAGCAAAGTATCTCCTACACAGTAAGTTACCAGAAATGATAGCAACTTTAAATAATGTAACAAGCACCTACAAATATACTGCCTAAAATAAAAAGTCTTGTTTGAACTCAAAATTTGC